>NW_006921593.1:20801515-20806156 GCF_000298275.1 Orycteropus afer afer
CTGTGAGTCAGAATGGACTCCACAGCAGTGGGTGTGGTTTGGGCTTTGCTTCTGTGAAGACTGACAGCCTTGGAGACCCTGTGGGCAGTTCCACTCCGTCCTCTAGGGGCGCTGTGACTTGGGGTTTTAAAAGCCCATAATTCTATTTTACAGCAACATAACCATGGACCTTTAAATAGCACAATGTGGTATTATAGGAAAAGTATAGAAATGGAGCATAACATATACTGGTTAGTACAGGGAAGGCAACAATTAAGTTTCTGGGGGACTTGAGGGGCTTCTCCAGGAAATACGGGGTTCAAGGACATCTGGAATCCCAGGTGGGAAAGTGAAGGGTCGTCAGGTGCAGAAATGTGGAAGTCTATCAGACAGGAGGCTTGGAGGAGGGTATTTTGGGGCCACAAGCAGTGACTCTAGAAAGGGGACAGACATGAGACAGCCTGTGGGACAGCCTAGAGACCAGCGTGACCGTGACAGTCAAGGAGCAGGAAGTGGAAACCCTGGACATGAGTGGATGTACATTGCAGAGATGAGCCAGGGGTGGCTGAGGGCTCCAGTCTGGGCAGCGGGATGGATGGTGACCCATGACCAAAACAGGAAACATGAGCACAGGTGCAGTTTGGGGCAACAGCAGGGTCAGTGTTGGCCACGTGACGTGTGAGGTTTTCCAGACGCCCTGAAGTTCAGGTTCAGTCACCTGAGGACATTCAGGTCTGAAACCCAGAAGGGGGCGGGGCTCAGACACTGATCTGAGATGCTTCAGCTTCCAAGGGAGCTGGTGTTGGCCTCTCAATTGATAAGCAAGAGACAGGCCCAGGGAGCGTGCGTAGATTACATGAGGCCCCGCTGCTTGGGACCCAGGTCTCTGGGCTCGTCCTCTGTTATGACAGAACCAAGAAGCCCTGGTGGTGCAGCAGTGAAGCACTCATCTGCTAACGGAAAAGGCAGCAACTGGAACTCACCAGCTGCTCCCTGGGAGAAAGATCAACAGTTGGCTCCTGTAAAGATGGCCGCCTGGGGAGCCCTCTGTGAACAGTTCTGCTCTGTCCTGTAGGGTCACTAAGAGTTGGAATGCACTCAACAGCAGGTTTTTTTAAATGACAGAACCAGGGGTACCGATGTTTAGGGGAAAGTACAGGGAGGGCCATAGGGGAGCCTAAGAATAAACATTGTGGTCAGAGTAAGTGTGGGAACCAAGATTTCAGGAGTGGCCGACTGGGTTGCAGCACCCTCTGCTGGACGGAGGACCACATGTCAGAAAGGGGAATAGGATGCTGGGCTCGGCCGTTAGAGGGTCACCAAGTGACCAGGGAAGGAGTTCCGGGCTGGAACAGTCTGTTAAGTGCTTGACTACTAGCTGGAAGGGTGGTGGTTCAAATGCACCCAGAGGCCCTCGGAAGACAGGCCTGGCTATCTGGTTCCAGACGGTCTCAGCCTTGGAAGCCCATGGAGCAGCTGTACTCTGCACACATGGGGTTGCCGTGAGTTGCATCAACTTGACAGCAAACGGTTTTTGAAATGACCAGGGAAGAACCGTGTCAGTGTTCGCTGACTAGGCGTGGACAGGGAGGGAGTCGGGAGGCCCTGTGAGGTAGCCTTCCACCCTTGGAGGGACTGTGAGTGTGCAGGGAGCCGCTAAGGGAGAGCTGTGGGGTGCGTGATGGTGACCCAGGCCCCCTGCTTTTCACATGGGGCTCTGTTGAAGGCCTCACGAGGTAGGCGCTCTGACGGTCCATGTGGAAAACTGGAATGACGGGCGGCCTTGAGAGGTGGCGCCCCCTGCTGGTGATGAGAGCCAGGGAGAGCTGGGACTGAAACTCAGGGTGGCGGGGCAACAGGGCCTGCTCTCTGGGCGCCCGCACCACATGGGTTCTGAACAAGCACAGTAGGAAAATGTAAAACAACAACAAAAAAAATAAAAAACCATTTCTGGGACCTCTTCCCATGAATGCATGAAAAAAAACAGGGCCATACAACTCTCGTGTGTAGTGAAAGAACTCTGGCAGTGAGCGACGCGTCCTGCCGCCAGCTGCTGGCTCCCAGGCCTCAGTCTAAAACGCAGGCAGTCTCACAATGTGAGTCCGTTCACAGAAATGACCACACCTAAGTCGACTTCCCACCCCCGTCTGCCCGTGGGTGGGGCCGGGCTGGCTCACATGGGGCTGAGAGACTGGAGGCTATGCCACCGATATTTCCAAACAAGCAGGATGCCCCGCGGTGGACAGGTTTCGGCGGAGCTTCCGGGCTGAGACAGACCAGGGAGAAAGGCCTGGCAGTCTAGTTCTGAAAGTAAGTGGATGGCAACAGAACACTGCCTGATGGGGCCTGGGGGCTGAGCCCCAGGCTGGGAGGGACTCAGCGCACGGAGACCACAGTGACGGACCTGAACACGTGAGGACTGTGGGTGGTGCACTGGGCAGAGTCCCTTCGCCTGTCCAGGGGTTGCCGTGACCTGAAGCCAACCCGACAGCCACTGACAACCACAGACTGCTTTTACTGGACAATCTGCTTTCTAAGTGACCCACATCAGATATGCCAGCTTTGCTATGTTAAACGTGTGTTCACACGTATTCAGAAGAACACCAAGCCCTTAGTAACAGTCAGAGTGATTCACACGATGACCCAAGACCCAGTCCTGCACGTCTCTGGGGACCCAGGTCCTGGCCGACACTCGGGAAATGTGGTTGAGTCGGCAAGCCACCAGCACACAGAAGGGCCCCGGTCCTCAGGGCTGAGGGCTTTCGAGGGAGCAGGGAGGGCCTCAGCTGACCGGCCCCTTCTGCAACTGGAGCCAAGGCCTTTGGCTTCCCAAACTCTGGGCTCGTCAACTTTTGGCCTATTTCAGATTCTCAAATGTCCACACCACGTGAGCAAAGCTGACCTCTGTTGGCAACCACGTCAGATTAAGAAATCAGCTAGCCCCGACTCCAGGCTGAGGGCCTGGCCCAGTTCTAGTAACATCAGCTCAGCGAGCCCGTGACGCTGACAAAAATGACCTGGGACAAGAGGAGTGAACTGGAAACAAAGGCAACTCAGAGCCCGAGTGACGAGCTGGGCTTTGCGTGGTCCCGGGCCGAGGCCTGGAGAGCGTGGGGCTGCAGCGAGACCAGGGGCGAGGACACAGCCCTGAGTGAGTCTGCAGAGGTGGGTGCCAGGCTGGGGCGGGGGGCTGGGACTAGTGGGTTCAGAGGCTGGGGGAGGACTCCTGTGGTTGCACTTGGAGCCACGGTCCTTGGGCTCCACAGCAGGTGTGTGTGGCCCGTGCAGGGTGGGCTCCACCCACGTCAGTCAACACAGAGACACACACGCACATGAAACGGTGCATGTGCGGGCTTCACGGCAAACAGGAGGTCAACAATAAACGGCTCGCTCCACTGACCAGGTCAACAGCAAGCCGCTCCACTAACCAGGTACACAGTGAAGTGCTCCCCGTGCTAGGTGGACGGAAAGCCGTCCCACGCACCAGGTAAGCAGTAACAGCTCCGCTAACTAAGTCCAGTGCTGGATCCTGCAGGTCTCACCTCCAACAAAGGGCCTGCGTGGCACACGGGCTTTCTGCTTGGTTGCTAACCTAAATGGCAGTGGTTAGGATCCCTCAGCAGTGCCCAGGAAGGAAGGCCTGAGGACCCACCAGGAAAAGCCCCTGCAGCGGCTGGACTCCTAACACACTGGCCGTGAGTCAGAACCAATGCGACGGCAGCAGGCTGGCTCCACAAGGGTTCTCCGTGAGCATGGGTACGGCCTTTCCTGCCTCGCCCGGGTCTCCTGCACTCGCTGGCCAAGAACCCAGAATGGCGACCCAGTGAACTCGGGCAACAGCGCTAGGGTCTCTCTTGGGGCATGGTGCAGAGCAGGCCAGGCGTGGGAGACACGGAATCCCCCTGAACACGCATGTGCTCCCAGTGACGGTGCAGCCAGGCAGCAAAAGACACGGCCCTTGCACCCTGCTTCTCCTTATCTCTGAGCCTCCGCACGCCCTTCCCGACCTTGGCCTCCCCGCCGGGTGAAACAGCCCTGTGCGCCCCCACAGATCTGCCCAGGCAGGACGTTTGACAGCCTGCGCCTCTCATCTTCCCCTCCGCTGAACACATGAACCTTCGAGCCTGCAAGCCTCAGGTACAGCAAATACAGAAACGGACATCAAGATCAGAACCCAGAGAGGTACAGTGGAAAGTTACCAGCCTCATGGAATGCTAGCCGACCCCTCACTAAATCGTCTACCCAGAGGCACTTTGGGAGAAAGGTCTGGCCGTCAACTTCAGAGAAAACCCACCACTGAAGACCGCTGGGGCACAGGTCTACTCCGACACACGGTGGCATCAGGAGCCAGAGGCCACGGGACACATGGTGGGTTTACTTCCTAAGATAGGAAAATGAAAGGACAGAAAAATGCCACCCACACAGGTGTGACGAGGAGACCTGGGGCCAGGTAGGTGTCAACAGCACGGCCATTAGGAGGATCCACTAGGAGCCGCAACCTTCCAGATAATGCCAGGATAATCCAGCCAACCTGAAAGGCACCTGCTGTTGATGTCTGCTCTGGAAAACGTGTTCAGTATATTCTCTCAGAAAAAGGCTGTCAGCCGTCCCCTCATGCAAAGAGCTGCAGTTCCTAACATTTTGGTTTTGAGATTCAGACTT
>NW_006921593.1:20806462-20815110 GCF_000298275.1 Orycteropus afer afer
GACCCACAGCGCCCCTAGAGGACGGAGTGGAACTGCCCCACAGGGTCTCCAAGGCTGTCATCCTAACGGAAGCTGACGGCCAGGTCTTTTATCCAGTGGAGCAGCTGGTGGGTGTGAATCATTGACCTTCTGGTTAACAGCCAAGCACTTAACCACGGTGCCACCAGAGCCACCTGCTCTGGTTGAGGGGCTGGGCAGCTGGATGTAGTTACTCCCCACGGTGAGGTCGGCAATCAGCTCCACGGTGGAATCTACTGGAGCAGCTGCCTTAGGGACGTGGGCTGCTCCCAGAAAATAAGCAGCAGCTTTGAGGACGGTCTCCAGCTTTTTGGTGCGTTTGAACCCTGCACGTGGCCAAGTCACTGTTCAGCAGCCTGCCATGCTCTGCTGATCTTGCGACTTCCATCTGAACTTGAATTAGTGGCCTTCCATGTGGTTTGATAACATCGGGGCTGTGCCTTTTTGCTTGTCAGCCTCAGCAGCCAGCAGCTGCCTGAGTGAAGAAAAGCCTCCAGCTTCAGGGGGCCAGCAGCAGGAGGCAGAACTGAAGCCCAACGTTGAGGGGCTTTCCCCCAGCCCCTAGAGCCTGCACTTTGAACTCAGACTTAAAGCCTCCAAACTGTAAGAGAATAAACTCCTATTTGTTAAAGTCATCCCATTTAGGGTCTATTCCTGTCAGAGCAGCACTAGGGAACCAACGTAGCTCCCTAATTTCCTGAGACACAAATCTAGCAGGGTCACTTGTTTGAGAAGCAGGCGGCTGCAGGACTTGGGGTGTGCACCCCAGATCTAGAAAGGTCTCATGTGTGAGTGGGCACACCCTTTCTCTAAGTAGGGCCACCTTTGTTCCCAACTCTGCTCAAGTCAGGACTGACAGCTTCTGGTCAGGGTAGAGCTTTAGACACACATTGTCCCTAAGCAGTCCCTCCTACAGAAGTGGCTGTGAATTCAGGGTCCCTGTGATGGCACAGGGACACACGCATCTCTTCTTGGAGGGTCGTTTGCCTCCACAACCCCTCTTTGCACCCGGGGATCCAGGGGTGGCTGAGGGTGTGGACAGCAGGTGGAGGCAGCCTCCCTGCATCCTGGAGCCTGTGACGGCGCCCAAAGGGAGCCACGGAAGCCGGCCATCTGACTGTGACAGGAAGCTGCGGCAACAGGAAAGCCATGTGGCGTCCCCTTCAGTGGGAAATTCTCTTGCTGCTGGGACTCCGTGGTGAAGGCAGAGCACCACTGAGCACACACATGACCCTCCAATGTCAAACCACTCCCTGCCCCTCCTGCTCACCCATCCACCCTGCTCAGCTCACAGGCACCACGCGAGCACAGTGGGCTGGACAAACAAAGCACCAAGATGGTGTCCAGAGTGTTCCACGCATGCAATGTTCCCATTGCACCAGCAAAGGGCCCAGAGAGACACACTCAAATCAGGGGAGAGGCGGACAAGGTCACATAAAGGGTCACCATGCTCTTGTTCTCCTCTTTAAAGCATCAGAAATCCGTACTGCGTCTTCTGAAAGAAGGTGGGATTCTCCCTGAGACCCTGGACTTGTGGCCTGTTGGTGGTGTGACTGCCTTTGAGTTGGCCCTTGACTCATGATAATTCCATGACCGTCGTTACTGACTGTGTGTCCCTGGGACTTGTGCCTAACCTCTCTGGGCTTCTGTTTGCTGTCTCTAAATTAGGGACAAGAGTTGTGTGAGCTGCCATGGGCCAGCTGCGACTCATGGTGCCCCCACGCACAATGGAGGGAAAAGCCGCCCAGTCTTGAGCCAGCAGCGCCCCTGGGGTCCGTGACGTTTTCACTGATGGATTCAGGGGGGGATTTTCCAGGCCTTTCTTCCTGGTCCATCTCAGTCTAGACGGTCCACTGAAACCTGTTCAGCATCAGGGCGACACGCAAGACCCCGCTGACAGATGGGCAGGGGCTGCACGGAAGGTGCCCTGGCCGGGCATCAAACCCGCACCTCCCACACGGAAGGCGAGAATTCTACCCCTGAATCGTCACTGCCTCAGACTGGGGACTAGAGAAGGACACATTAAGTTTTTAATCAGCAAACACTTTTTTCCCAGCACTGGCCAGCGTGCGTTAAGGATGTTTCGACTGTTGACTCTGACCACACCGTTAGCACCAAGCACACTGTGCCCTGGCAGCTGGGGACGTGGACCCCAGAAGGGGGTCTGTGCAGGGGGTTGTCCTGTTCTTTGTGAAAATAAAGTTCGCTATGTGTGTTAGGTCCCCACGCAAGAATTGTTAGAACATGGTTCTAAGATAAGATTACACATTTGGTTTAAAAACGTAAAACGCACTTTGGTTTCCTTTAGGACGTGATGTGATGATGGTCCCCTGATGTCCCCAAGTATCTAGAGTGTTTACTATACGGTTTGCTGGGTGTCTGGTGGTCCCAACCAGAAGTCTCAGGGTCACTCTCAGTATTATCAGCAGAAGGCACCTCGCTGCTCTTGCCAGGGCAGCAAGGACCACGAGACGTGGGACATGACAGACCTAGACAGGTCTGTGGACAGACCTCGACAGCTGGTGTCTCAGGGGACATGACGCACAGCGAGAGTGCCATGGTGGCTGTCAGATGCCGTCACATCGATTTCAGCTCCCAGAGAGCCGGGGACGGAGCAGAACAGCCCCACAGGCTCCTGGCTGCCATCTCACAGGAGCAGGACGCTGGGCTTCTCCCCCACTGAGCCAATGGGCGGGTTCAAGCCATAAATGACCCACTGCCACCGAGTCGATCCCGATTCATAGCAACCCCCACTGGGTTCCCAAGGCTGTGTGTCTTAATGGGGGTATACTGCCTCCTTCCCTCCCATGGAGCAGGTGGTGGGTGTGAACCACTGGCCTTCTTCCCGGTTAGCAGCCAAGTGCCTCACCCATTACGCCACCAGCTCCTAGGGGCAGAGTCATCAGTAGGCTTCTGTGCTGCACTTGATTGCATTTGTTGGCGTCTACGCTTGGTCTAGTGTGCAGCATCAACCCTCCCAAGGCCAGGTGTTCATTCCCCACCCCTTCTCTTGGACTAAAGGAAAAGGGCTGCCTGTCAGCATTTCCCCGGGTGTTGGTGGTGCCCCGTGCTGGGCACTGGGAGGCAGGAGGTAGGCGCAAGTGGTGAGCAGCTGGCAGGCACCAGTCCCTCCCGGGGTGTGCAGCCACGCCTCCGACAGTCCAGGTCCCACCTTCAAGGCCAGGCTCCGAGGACCTCGAGAGGGGGTGGTGCACCACCGTCTCACCTTTGCCACCCATGAGCTAGCTGCATGACTGCAGGCCCATCTCATCCCCAGCCTGGACCTGACTTCTCTCAGGTTGAAATTCAGAGACCTGTTGGGGGCCAGGGGGTCCCGAGAGCTGTCAAGTCTCGAGAGGAATCTGAGTGCTCTCTCACACCTACGGGCACAGCTGACATCAGACGGGCTGTTCTAAAGAGCTGCTGTATTGGGGTGATGCTGTATTTTCCCCAAAACTGTCAGTGTGTGAGCACCACCAGCACCTTCTCGGGGAAGAGCTGGGGTCCATGGGTTTCTGAAGACAGGAAGGTCCCACGAGGAGTGCAGACCGGCCCTGAGCATGCGGGCAGGTCATGGAAGCACAGGGCAGGGGTGGGTTAGAACCAGGCCTCTGCGCGAGGCTCGCTGGCGCCCTGACAACTCTCACTGGCACCAGGGCCTGAGGCCCTGCAGACGCGACCGGAAAGGAGCCGCGTGCGTGTGTCTGTCACCGCGAACCAGGAAAAACGGCCCCTTCAGCTTTCCAGGCCTGAAAGCCGCCCCCTTTCCCCAAGGCCCAGAGTCAACGCACCCTCTCACAGGGCCTTGCAAGCACCCCTGAACTGGGAGTCACTTGTAACCCTGTGTCCTCAGAGGGCTCCCCCAGCCAGGTTTCTAGAAAAGTCTTTCAAATCCTAAATATCTCCCCTGATCTGGCTTCACCCCCCGCAGTCGGATCCTTCCATCAGAATTAAAGGATAAAACTAAGAACCAAACCCCTTGCTGCCAAGTCAATTCCAACACAGCTATGTCAGGGACAGAGCTGCCCCACAGGGCTTCCGAGGCTGTAAATCTTTCCGGAAGCAGACGGCCAGGTCTCTGTCCTAAGGATCAGCTGGTGGGTTTGAACCACTGACCTTTGGTTCGTAGCCGAGCACTTTGGCACTGCACCACCAGGGCTCCGTAATCAAAGGCCGGCGGACGATGAGGCGCACACGCGACCATCTCGGGGACCTTCCCTGCTCCATCTCCCGGCCCTGCTCTTTCACCGTCTGTGCTTCCTGTTTCTCGTCAAGGAAGCCGGCGAGGCTCCTCGGAGTCCGGCAGCCGCAGCGGGTCAGCAGAGAGTTTCTGCACTGAGTGATGTGGCGACAGGAATGCGTGTCCACTGCAGCACAGCTCTGGGCTGGCTCCCCTGGGGTCCGAGTGACCCCCGCTTCTCAGAGAGAGGCCGCAATTCATGCGGGAGGGGGCCTTCTATCCAAGGAAGGAAGGGGCCTCTCAGCAGCCTGACCCACGTCCTAAAACCAGCTTCACCCCCAGACCCTCGCAAGTCACCCAGCAGAGAGCCAAGGGCGGAGCAGCCGCGAAAGCCCTGAAGCCGTGCTGGGGCCGCAGCGGAATCAACAGGGAACAGCACCGGACAGAGACTCGTGGAAGCCACGGCGGAATCCACCTCGCCCCAACCTGTGCCGGCCCCTGTCCCTCCTCGGCCCCTGTCCCTCCTCGGCCCCACTGACACAAGGTCGTCCAGGCCTTGACTGAGCACCCCCAGGGTTCAAGGCCACATAGTGGGGCAACTGATTCCATGGGGCGGCGCTGCTGATGGACCCCCTCCCTCACACCATTTCCAGTTCTGTTTCTTGGGCCCACACCGGGTAGCCTCTCCCCTTCAACACTGGCCAGTCAAACCCATAACATGCCAAGATGCCCAGACCCATGTAAACCCCAGAGGGGGACGGGGATTTGGCATGGTTATGGATGATGGGAGGAGGCCCGGCGGCATGACGGGTAAGTGTCTGGCTGCTGACTGAAGGGTTGGTGGCTCAAGCTCCCCCAGCAGCTGCATGGGAGACCGGCCTGTGATGTGCTCTCCAAAGACTGCAGCCAGGAAACCCGGTGGGGCCCTCTGCTCTGTCCCGTAAGGTCGCCGTGAGCTGCAAAGGACTTTACAGCACACATGCACAGCTCGGGGCACAGCTGCGTGGCATGGCCAGGTCACTGCTGTCACTAACTCGCACACCTGAGAGACGCAGAAATGCAGCCTGTCACTCTGTAGGCATCTGTGCAAAATGAAAGGAGGAACCCACCCTAAAATCACACCTACAGCCCAGAGGGGTTCAGATGCCAAAGCCCCTGAGCCTGGCTCTCCCTGCGCCCTCAGTGCCCTGGAAGGTGCACCCCAGGACCAGGTCTACCTGCCCTCAGCACCTGTCACCGCTGAGCCAGCCTTGAGCCACCAGGACTGGCCTAGCCACCAAAGGGCTTGTGAACAAGCCCTGTTTTATCATGTGAAGGGAAGTTCTGGTCTCAGGGGCCTTCCAGACTGTGGCATCGCTCCACACTACTCCACACTGCCACCTTCCCGGGTCTCGGCACCAACGTATCTGTGAGGCACAAGCAAGTCTGCCCCATCAACAGGGAGCATTCCTGGGAGGTCTGACAGCTCACGGGCCACTGGGTGGAGAGGCCGGAGGCCGGAGGCCGGAGCCCTGAAGCTCAGATTTCAGCAGCTCCCAGCCCTGGAGACAGCAGAGTCCGGCAGGGGCCCTGGACGCGCGCCCTGGGCCGGTGCTGACCGCGAGCAGACTCCATCCCGCTTGTGGTCGCTCTCCTCTGTGAGGCCGGACGCGCGGCACCTGAGATGGCTCAGCCAGAGCAAGGAGCCACCACGTCCTGAATGATCCCGGCCGGTCCAGAAAGGCTGGGTGACCCGGGGTTGGGAGGAACACTGCAGGGGCTCCCGTGCTCTCTGGAAAACACGGGAAGGGTGGGTCTGTCCAAGACACAGGCTTGGAGAGGTGGCTGCTGCTGGCACGGGCAGAGGTGGATGGGGTTTCTCGTCACGTAGTCACCGGGCTCCACACTGAATTGTTTCATTAGTTCTGATCATTGGGAATTCATTTCTCTTCTCCTTTTGTTTTCTGGGGTGAGGCTGGGGGCAAGGCTGCTGGGAGAGCTTGGATCTTCGACAAACAAGCACCTGTTTTGTCTTCTGCTTCCCGCAATCCTATCTCTCGTCGTCGTTTTACAGGATCATTTGACAAATCCCGCACAACGTCACCAAACAGCGTGCTGGTGAGAGCCCTCCGGACTTTTACATGGCAGTCACCCTGTCTCTGAGGTAGACACGCTCCATTACGGTGAGGAGGAATCTTTTTCTGATAACTTAATTGAGATTTTACATATCAGGAATGATGCTAAGTTTTCTCAAATGCATTCTCAGCATCTATTGAGATTTCCTCTCCCCTGGGTCCCAGCACGCACATGGAGTGGTGACTCGGACCCCAGCCCAGGGCCTCCCCGGGCCCCGCCCCCCACCCCAGCGCTCCCTCAGCCCCGCCACAAGCCCATTCCCCCATCTTTGATTTGTTTGTTTTATCTCGCATCAGGGTCTTGTGAAATAGACTCCGGCTTGGGCACAGCTGCACTGTCCTGTGTTCCTTGCCAAGGATCTTTGAGGCGACCTTCTCGTGTATTTATTGATTCTCTCGGTTCTCGGAGGTCGGGGGGAAGTGGATGGAGATGCTCCACCCCCGCGAGCTCAGCCCAGTGACCTGACATCCTGGGAGTCTGCCACCCTGAGAGGGCCAGGACAGGCAGCAGAGGGGCACAGGCTCCTATCTGTGTAAACGCCAGGGTTGCTGGGAGCCAGCCCCGCGACAGGGCCACATGCCACGGTGCTTAGCGGCCCAGCAGACACACAGACGCAGCCACATCGAAGCTGCCCCAGCGGATGTCACTGCCCCGGGAGGCTGTCGGCATCATGTCCGCTGTTCTGTCGGCTCTGTTCATTGCGTGGCTACACAGGTCCCTCCCACGGAGGAGCCCGCTGGAAACACAGTCACGGCCCGTTCCAGGGAGGTGACTTGGAAGTGGCCTTCTTATCCTCGGCTCAGAGCTGCAGGGACCGGCCCTCTTTCTGCCCCCCGGGCTCCTGTAAGGACGATGTATCCACCATGGCGCACCCAGCGCCTGGAGGGGAGGAAAAGACAGCAGGCGGGTCTTCTTATGGCTTCAGATGTCCTATCTCCCCAGCCAGGCTTTGCCCTGTTGGTCAAAACGTTTATGAGATAGGAGAGCCCATGATCACGTTTCCTACTTCCTGCTTCATTTCTGGAAACTTCCAGCGGCTGCCCCGCCACGTCCTCCACCCAGCTTCCATTCTGTCTGTCCACGAGGGCTCTCGTGCCTGGAGGGCAACCAAGGAGACACTTGTGCCTGACGCAGGTGGCTGTCCAAGGGATGCTCACCTGGACCTCATGGAGGAGGGGAGCTTCTGCAGGAGGGAAGGGCCACCACCCTACCTGATACGAGCCCTGCGGAAGTCCAGCCTCTAGTTACAGAAGCAGCCCAGGACACGCGAGCGACGGCCGTACATTTCCTGCTGTCCTTCAGCATGAGGAGAAGACTGAGCAAGTTAGGCAGCTTAGAGACCAGTAACGTGAGGCTTACGGGGAATGCCGCCCTTGTACTGGGGTGACCACGGCTGGGAAGCTGAGTTCCTCGAGCAAATTATGTTTTCATTTTCTGGCCTTGGTGACGATGAGTACTCCATGGAAGCACACCCCGTGCACACCCAGTGTGAGCCCAGTCCACACCCAATCCACACCTTCTGCAACCCCATGCACACCCAGCCCACACCCTGTGTGCACCTGTGCACCCTTAGGCCCCACTGTCTCCTCTACCTGCTGCCTCTCCCTGGTTCCATCCTGCTATCCCTGCACCTGGGCAGGCTACCCACACTCTATGGTAGAAGTGCCATCTCTTCAGAGAGGCCCTGGTGACACTGTGACCCAGCCTCCTGTCATCCCCGTCCCTTTGTGGTAATGGACATGAAATCTGCTCATTTATGCATTGATGGTCTGCAGTCCCTGAGTTAAGCACTCAGCCACTAACCGGAAGGTTGGCAGTTCAAACCTATGCAGAGGCACCTTGGAAGAAGGCCTAGCCATCTATTGGTGGTTCCGCATGTGTCCGTCTCCTCAGACGCAGAATCCTCACTGGAGGGATCAGGCCATGATCATCTTCAAGCACCCAGCACTGGGCGCAAGAGCTGCAAACAGTCGGCACTCAATAAACACACGCACAAGCTGGATGGAGAACGCCAGCTGGTCGGGACCACCCCTCTGAGGCCTGCTTTCGGACCTTCTGTCGGTCACCTTCAGGTTTCCCGTCTCAGCATTGGACAACCACCACCTGCCCGTCAGTGCGTCACACTGGTGGCCGGCGTAGTACCGTGATGCTGGCAATTATGCCCTTGGTATTCCCAGTATCAGCAGGGTCACCCACGGGGGCAGGTTTCTTCCCAACTAAGGCGAGGAAGGCTGGTTTGGTGATTCACTCCCAAGAAAGAGCCACTGAAGACCCTGCGGATGACAACAGAGCGTGCGCCCCGAGGGAGGAAGGCCCGGCGCTGGGGGTCAGCCCC
>NW_006921593.1:20815605-20826510 GCF_000298275.1 Orycteropus afer afer
GAGGAGTGGCTGGACGAGTTACTGAACCTAAACGCAAACAAGCAAACCAACCCTCACGGGCTCTGGTTTTGGCCAGGGGTGGACTTGGCCTCTTGAAATCTACGAGCACTGCCCCCAACGTGAAGGGGCAGGAAGCCACTCCCTGACCCACAACCCCTGGGTTGCCCAGCCCTGATAGTCCCACAGCCCCCCTGGCCTCCTAGAATACCCACTCCCTGGACTTCAGGGTCAAGTGATGCAACATAATGGCCTCCCCTGGGCTAGCCTCCAAGGCTGGCCACGAAAGCCAGCCCCAACAGGCAGAAGGGGGCCCGGAGCCCCGCAGGAGCCCTCAGGGCATGATACTCCCGCTGGGCAGAGAGTGGAGGGGCCCTGCCCGAGTCCTGCATCTCCCAGTCAGATGCATCTCCTGGCTCGGTACTGAGATCCCCAGGTTCTCTTGGAAAGTCTGGGAGCCCACCCCACACAGTGAACACCACAGCGGCGGCTGTGCCCACGCTCCTGGTGACATCCCTTCCAGGAAGCACACCTCGCCACACTCGGAATGCCCTCTCCCACCCACAAACACGTTGCTCACTTTAAACATCTGACGCCGTTTCCTCCGTGCCCTCCCCAGCCTCGGCATCCGTGACGAAACAACAGAAATCGTCACGCGTCCGCTCCCCCCACCCCTGCCCTACGCTGCCCACGGAGCTGGCCTCTCCCGTGGCCACAGAGCGGGTCACTGCGGGGACACACGGCCCCTCCCTGCACAAGGCGCACAGCAGGTGTCCCCACAGAAACACACACCGTTCATCTCAGGCTGCGCTGAGCCACCGCGTCGGCCCCTTCTCCGTCTCCCACATTTCCTACAGCACCGTGCAGGCATCACACACCCCTGTAAACACAGAAGGCAAACCCGTGGCCGTCAATTCACCACCGCCTCACGGTGACCCCCTGATCACAGAGCAGACCTGCCTCTGGGGTTTCCCAGACTGCCATCCTGACAGGAGCAGACCGGGTCTTTCTTCTGCAGGGTTGCCAGGCAGGTTCAAACCACGAACCTCTCCGTCTGCACTGAGCAGTGTGTGTTTCTCTTTGTGAGCCCAGGAGCCGCAGGGCTGGGGAAAGGGTGGGGGGCGGGGGTCCGGGCCGCAGCCCCGCCAGCAGTCAGCTCTGTCTTGGGGCTGTTTTGGGGGTGCAGTAGGGTGGGTGCAAAGCCAGCACCCAGAGCAGGTCCCAGCCCATGGGGACTGGGGCACGTTGCCACACCCGCTGGGCCCGGCCACCCGCGGGTGATAGAGGGCAGGGTTGTTGGCCCACCCTGGGTCACCAACAGCTTAGCACGTGGGTTGTCTCACAGACAGCAGGCCAGCGCTGGCCCAGGCTGCGTCTCTGCTCCCACAGGAGGCTGGTGGGTCTCCTGTGGGTGAGCAGGTGACGGGTGACTCAGGTGAGGTCACCCAGTGCTGCCTCATCTAGGAGCTCACCACCGCAGCCCTGAGCCACGCTGTCCCAAGGACAGTCTGGAGGTGTTAGACCGCCCCCCACCCAGTAGTTGCAGATTCACTGGAAGCGGACCCAACACCACAGAGAAGGCATGCTCCCTGTGGCAGGCAGGTGTGGACACAGAGAAGGGCCCGGGGGCTCTGCAGGCACCATCCACGTCAGGCCAGAGGACATCTAAGGACTGTGTGCCATGGGAGGAGGGGAGGAGGCTGAATCTCTGGGCAGGTGGCCCCGAGGGACAGCAGTGGCCCAGGCTTACAGTGCAGGCAGGTCCTCTCTGCTGGCCACCTGGTACATCAGTCCACCTTCCCTGGACAGCCTTTCACCTGGAAACTTTCACGCCTGGAACCCACTTGGTCATTCAGTCGCTCACCACCACAGACCTTACCATGCTCCCCACCCCCGCCTCCCTGGGCCCTGCTGACCCCCAGCATATCTGCTTCTGTCCTGCCCACTCTGAGGACGGCGCTGCGGCCCCTGCGGCCCCTGGCCTCCCCCACTCGCCTGTCCACCGCATCTGTGTTTTCTCTGGCTTGGGGCACTTGGTACATAGGAAGGCTTGTGTGAAGTGCCTGCGAGGGCCCTGCAGGGGCTACACGGCACCAGGGCCCAGCCAGCCTCGCCACCCCCAACTGCAGCTGCTTCCTCAGCCTACACCACCTGGGAGCCCACACCCGCCGCCAGCCCATATCCCCTGGGGAGCCCCACCCCAGAGCCCCGTACTCAGGAACCAGACTAAGGCTTGTCTCTCTGCGCCCCACCCCTGAAGCCACGGCATGAAGCCTGGTGAGGATGTGTATCTACAGAGGAGTGTGAGTGAGTGTGGGCATGTGACTGTGTATGTGTCTGACTGTGTAAGTGAATGTATTGTTAGTCTGAGTGTGTATCTGTGTGTGCATGTGTGAACATACATGAGTGTGTGGATATGACTGTGTGTGCATGACTATGTGCACGTGTGTGCGAAAGTATTGTTAGTCTGAGTGTGCACCTGTGTGCATGTGTGAAAGTATGTGAGAGTGTGTATGTGCGTATGACCAAATGCATTGTTAGTATGAGTGTGTGAGTTCATGTATGTGTCTATGTGAGTGAATGTTTTGTTGTACGAGTGTGCTTGTCTGTAAGTGTATATGTGTGTGTGAGTGTATGTGTGAAAGTATTGTTAGTATGAGTGTGTGGGTGTCTGTGTGCATGTGCCTGAGTAAATGTGTGTATGTGTGCAACATGTGTGAGCATATGTGCACGAGTATGTGTGAGTGTATGAGCACATGTGTTGTGTATATGCACTGTGAGAGTGAGTGCAGATGTGTATGAATGTGCTGTGAGCATGCATGCAGGTGTGTGTTCCTGCTGTGACTGTGTGGTGTGTGTGTGCGCTGTGAGCATGCATGCAGGTGTAATTATGTGTGTATGCTGAGCATGTGTGTGCATTGTGAGGATGCATGCAGGTGTGTCTATGTGCATGTGTGTTGTAAGCATGTGTGTAGGTGTGAGTGTGCATGTGCGTGCTGTGAGCATGCAGGTGTATGTGTGTGCATTGTGAGTGTGCACGCAGGCGTGTGCATGTGTGTTGTGAGCATGTGTGCATGTTTTGAGTATGTGTGCATGTGTGCTGTGAAAGTGCAGGTGTGAGTGTGAGTGTGTGCTCTATGAGCATGCCTGCAGGTGTGAGTGTGTGTTGTCAGCACACATGCAGGTGTGTGTGTGCTGTGAGTATGCATGCAGGTGTGAGCATGTGTTGTGAGCATGCATGCAGATGTGTGTGCCTGTGTGCTGTGAGCATGCATGCAGGTGTGAGTGTGTGTACTGTGTGCATGCCTGCAGGTGTGCATGTTTGTGCACTGTGAGTGTGCACACAGGTGTGAGTATGTGTGAGCGGTGAGCATGTGTGCATGTGTGTGCACATGTGCTGTGAGCATGTGTGCAGGTGTGTGTGCACACGCTGTGAACATGCACACTGGTGTGTGTGCATGCTGTGAGTGTGCATGCAGGTGTGATTGTGTGTTGTGAGTGTGCATACAGGTGTGTGTGCATGCTGTGAGCATGGCTGCAGGTGTTTGTGTACTGTGGGCATGTGTGCAGGTGTTGAGTGTGTGGGTGCACCATGACCATGAGTGCAGGTGCACATGGATTATGAACAAGGCTTCAGGTGTGTGTGCGTGCACTGTGAGCATGCACGCAGGTGTGTGTGTGCACTGCGAGTGTTCATGCTGGTGTGTATTGTGAGCATGCATGCACATATGTGTGTGCTGTGAGCATCCATGCAGGGACTGTGATTGTGCATGCAGGTGTGAATGTGTGTGTTCTCTCTGAGTGTGCATGCTAGTGTGTGTTGAGTGTGCATGCAGATGTGAGTGTATATTGTAAGCGTGCATGCAGATGTGTGTGTTGTGAGTGGGCATGCAGGTGTGTGTGCTGTGAGTGTGTGTAGATGTGTGTATGCTGTGAACGTGTGTGCAGGTGTGAGTGTGCACTGTGGACATGGATGCAGGTGTGGGTGTATGTGTGTGCGCTGTGAGAGTACATTTAGGTGTGAGTGTGTGTGTGTGGTGGGTGGGAGAGAGAACATCACACAGTGTGCAATTTCACTCCCCAAGTCGCAGGCACCCAGATGCAGACATGTCACTTCCCATCAAGTGTCTCGCTGCTGGGCTGTGCTATGGACACCTCTCTCCTGTCTCATTCCTGTCTCTCCTCTCTCTGTCTCCCTCCCTCCCTCTCTCTCTTCTGTCTCTCTCCCTCTCTCCTGTCTCGTTCCTGTCTCTCCTCTCTGTCTCCCTCCCTCCCTCCCTCCCTCCCTCCCTCTCTCTCCGTGTCTCTGTCTCTCTCTCCTTTCTCTCCCTGGCTGTCTTGCACTCCTCCCTCTCCCTCCTCTCTCCGTCTCTCTCCGCCCCTCTCTCCTCTCTCCACATCTTTCTTCCACAGAGGCCAGGTTAGGGGCTGCAGTCCCTCCACACCTCACAGCCTCTCCCTGTGCACTGCCCGCTTCTAGAATGGACGAGGCCCTCACATATGAGGATGGTGCTTTTGTTCTCAGCAAACAAGACCTGCAAGCTCCCAGGAGACCCCCTCAGAGGGCCAGGCAGTTATAAATCATTACCTGGTCCCTTCCCCGGAGAAAACACGTCTCTGGGCCACAGATGCAACATGGTCTTGAGCACTGACTGGGGCAGCACGGGTCTCCAGGCCCCCTCTGGCACCCCGTAGTGCAGCACTGAGGACAGCAGCTCATGCCAGGACCCGGTGTGGTGACCCGGTGACCCAGCCACGTTTCTGCAGGTGCTCTTGGCCTGGGAACGAGCACTCAGGACCACCACACCGAAGGGCTGGGTGCACAGGACAAGGGGACACGACGGGGCACCTTGGCAAATGCCAGTAGGGGACAGTCTTCCCTGAGGAGGGGCTGGTGGAGTTGGGTCTAGGGGGGTCACAGTGGGCATTCCAGGAAGGTGCAGAGGTGGGCAGGGACCCCACTGGCCCAAGTCCAAGGCCCTCACCCCTACAGGGAGCTCTCCACTGTGTGTGGAGAGCAGTTTACGTCTGTCTGCAACGGGGGTTTCATTTGTAGCCAGGTGGCTGTCTTTGATGGAGGGAGACCTCATTTAGTGGACAACTGAGCTGACAGCACAGGCTGGGAGCCCAAGGCCTGGGTCAGCTTCCTGCCTCTGCTCGTTGCCAGCTGGGTGACCTCAGCCTGGTTCCTGGAGCCCTGCTCTTGTCTCACTCCCCATCTGTGAAATGGGAGCCGCAGCTGCAACCTCACTGGCAGTTTAGGGGAGTAAACTGATTCCACTTGCCACATGGTGGGGGCACCGTCTTTGGCAGGTGACATGGCCTCACAGTAGTGACCTGACCGGCCAGCAGACCTGGGATGGCCAGGCCCACCTCAGGCCTTCCAGAACCTCCACCCAGCACATATGCCGAGGGCCGGCAGGCCCCGTGCTCTGGGCTCAGGACAGAAAGGATCATGAGGAAGGGACGTGCCAAGGATCCGCCTCCATCCAGCTCCGTCACCCTGACAAGGGCACCTGCCAGCAGGGTGGACATTTCCGAGGGCACTGAGGGACGGCCTGGCACACCTGTGTGGGCTGGACTTCATGGACCTGGGCTAGGAGGACCCCGGGCTGTGTAGACCAGGATGGGGGGGCCCCGGGCTGCATGGGTCCAGGCCAAGAGGACCCTGCACTGTGTGGACCAGGGCAGGGGACCCTAGGCCAGCATCTCCACTCCCTGACGGCCCCACCTTGGCCGCCGGTACCAGCCTCTCTGCTGGTTCTCCAGGCACGGTCCCGCAGGCCTTCAGGCCCTGCTGGCCGGCGCTCAGTGACTGGGAGCCGCCTCCTGCTGTCTGTTTGCTCAGCCCGAGGACACAAGCCTTTGCCCCAGGTCACCCGTTCCCGGCCATGATTCACATGAAAGGACCATGGCAGGGACTGACCCGGCCCTTAACCTCTGGGTTTCCTTTCGCGTTTTTCCCGTCTCAACAGCCAAGGGCAACCGTGGTTTGAGATTGTGAACTCACACGCGGATGGCTGCACTCAGTGTGCAGGGTCAGCGTGCTGAGGGTCGTGGACAGAGGGGAGACCCGAGGCATGCCCAGGGACTTCTGTCCTGAGACTATGCCATGGCCAGTGGTGATGGAAACTTAGAAATGTTTCCGTCATCTTTCGGAGCAGGATTCAGTCCTCTGACAAGTGGAGCCCCAGGATTTGTAAGACATGTGCATCGTGCTGCCAGGCTGTGAAAGAGGACAGGCCTAGGGCGTGGCAGGGGACCGCTGGCCAGGCTCCGCGAGGCAACGGAGACTCTGGGCACGAAGGGTCTCTGCGCCCCGAGCAGCCCAGGCCCCACAGGGGACGAGGCTGCCACGCCCGGTGGTTCTCCTTCGCACCAGGACATTTCAGGTGGAAAGTGACCTTTCTGGGATCGCGAGCTAACAAGCAACGCCTCTGAAAGTGAGCGTGGCTGCTCACCACGGCCCTGGAGCCAAGTCCCACGGCCGTCTACTTCCTTGTGTTTTCTCCACTCGCTTCCACACATCTGGGCGGCTGATGGTCACAGACGTACATCCACAGACTCGGGGAGGGTTCAAAGCAAAGAGGAGGGGCTGCTGCAGAAGCCCGAGGGGCTGCCTGCCAGGGGCCAGCAAGCAGGCCCAGCCAGCCGCCCTGCAGCTGCCCCCCCCCCCGGCCGAGAGCCCGTGCGCTGGGAGCACTGCTGGGCCCTGCGGGGCCTTTAAGGGCTGGCCTCCAGAAGCAGACTGTCAGGCCTTCCTTCCGAGGTGCCTCTGAGGGGCTTGAACCCCAGCCTCTTGGTGAGCAGGCGAGCGCACTGACCATCTGCGCCACCCGGGGCTTCGTGTGCGGAGCACGGGTGAGTTACATGGGACCTGCCTGGCAACCGCAGCATCAGGAGGGCTCACGGTAACAGCCTCACTGCCAACTCAGCGCAGCCAGGACGCCAAGCCGGGCTACGGCGGTAACCCGTTCGGGGAGGGCGCATCAAGTTAATCCAAACGGCAAACACCTTGTGTGGAAACAAAGTACAGGACCCTGAGTGGCTGCAGAGGACACAGCAGTGTATTCTGTGAGGCTGTTGCTCTTAGCCGCTGTCCCGTCAGCCCCCACTCACGGAGACCCCATGGGGACCACACTGTTGCGCTCGGCAGGGCCGCATTCATCGATTTTTTAGATCCGTGGGACTTCTCTCCTCGTCTGGTTTAGTCTGTAGGCTCCACTGAAAGCTGCCTAGCATCACAGCATGTGACAGCCTCTGCTGACAGACAGGTGGTGCCCACACGTAAGGACGCTGGCCGGGAATCAAAGCCTGGTCCCCGCACGAAAGGTGAGAATTCTAGCCCTGCCCTACCCCTGCCCGAGGCCGCTTCTGGCATGGCTTCCACAGGAGCCAAAGTAACACCGGTGACAGCTGGGCAAGGGCACTGCACAAGGGGAGACGGTGCCACCTCGCCAGAGGACTGCTTTCCCGTGGTGGGAGGTGGGCCCGGGGGCCTGGAGGCACCAGGCAGGGTGCAAGGAAGGCGGCTGCCCCGTGGCCTGGACTTCACCTCACCAAGCACTGCCACCTCGTGTGTAACTGAAAAGCAACACACGGCACTTGGAAAATGGAAACTGTGGGAAATAAAGGAAAACCATAACAAGGAGCGGGAGACCCCGTATCCGGCTTCGTCCCTGCCTCTCACACCCCAGCTCTCCAATCTGCCGCCGTCTCCTTGTTCCACTCTGTGGCCATTTCCCTCACGCAGTGAGCACGCCACAGCAGCTGCTAACCACAGAGAATCCAACACAGGCCGGGTTGGTTCAGCCAGGCTCCCAGGACCCTGCGGCCTCGGTAACCTCTCCCTGAAACGGACGAAGCTGACGGGCTGTTTGTGGTGAAGTGGCTGGTGATCATCTCCTTCCGAAACTCCTGCAGGAGGAGCTGCTGGCTCAGGGGGTTTCCGTGGTCTAACCGCTAGCTTATCTACCGTCACTCTCTCCCGAAAGACTGAGCACTGCCCCTGTCCCTGTAGGGCTACCACACCTTCCTCCCCGACACCTTCCTCCCCAACGCCTTCCTCCCCGACACCTTCCTCCCCAACACCTTCCTCCCCGACACCTTCCTCCCCGACACCTTCCTCCCCGACACCTTCCCCCCCAAAAACCTCCCCCCCAAACACCTTCCCCCCACACACCTTCCTCAATACTGGAGCTTATAACTCATGCTTCCAATTTAATAAAGAAATAAAACAAAACAAAACAAAAAATTCACTGCCATTGAGTCGGATTTGACTCATAGCGACCCCTCCTTGGGTTTCCGAGGTGGGATCTCTATGGAAGTAGATCGCCCAACCTTCCTTCTGAGGAGTGGCTGGTGGGTTTGAACCGCCAGCCTTCTGGTTAGCAGTCAGATGCCTTAGGCACTGCACCACCAGAGCTCCTAATAAGAAATAGTAAACAGTCTATGTCCATTTGATCTTGAACATCTTGGACTATTGCTGGGGTGCAAGGCTTCTCAGATGTGCACTGGCCCATCGAGAATGCTTGGGTAACATGCTAGACTGCAAACCAGAGGCTGAGCGCTGGCATCCGCAGAGGCACACGGAGGAAAGGCCTGGTGACGACTCGGACAGATCAGTCACTGAGAACCTTACAGACATGGCTCCGCTCTGCACACATGGGGGCGAGTCAGAATCTACTCAAATCTGACTGCGTTTCGGACATTGGCCAATTGAACTGCTCTGTGATTTCACGGGTTTGCCTGTTTTCTCTGTGGGGCACTTTTCCTGATTTTTAAGGGCTCTGTGTCTAGTAAGATGACGGCCGTTCTCCAGGCTTTGTAAACACAAGACTGGCGCGGGGGGGAGGGGCAGGGGCACCACCCGCCTCTGGTCTTTACAGGACCCCGGGGGGGTCTGACGGGAGGTGTCTCTGGGGAAGGCCCTTGATCCCCGGGGCTCCCCAGTGAACCCACACCTGGGGTCACTAATCGTCAGCCTCATTCCCCAGCAGGGGCTGGGCCACCATCACTGAGAACCGGAGGCTTAGTCGCTGTCCCTGGCTTCGTGAGCATTTGCCGTTGGGCTCTGTGGACAGCACCTGGACTCCTGACTGCCGGGGCCTGTGCAGGGCTGGCCGGAGGTCTCGGTGGAGCTGAGAGATTCACGAGCCCCGAGGGGTTAGCCAGGAAGCCTGACTTCTCCATCCACTTCAGCGGCAGGTGTGGCTGGTGGGACGCTCAGTAGGTGGGGCTGGGACACCAGGAGGGAGTGGGAAGGGCCCTGCGTGTGCTGGGTGCCCGGGTGCAGACCCCACCCATGCCCCTGGATGCCATGTCGAGAGACCAAGGTGGACAGTGAAAGGACAGACACCCCGTTTCTGTTGGTCCTCCCTGGAAGGGCGCTGGCTCCAGGTCCCAGGTCCCCGGGTGGGTGTGACAGGACCTGAGGTTTGGTGACCAAGACGTGGACGTGGCCGGAGAGAGGAGAGCAGGGCCTCAGGAGAAGCACGTGCCGGGCTCCGAAGGAGGACAGCGGCCAATGACTCAAAGCCTGTCAGCCGTGCAGCTGGGCTCTGTGCGCCGGCAGCTAAGAACCCACACCGTGGTGACGGATGGGCCAGGAGACCGAGACGTGTCCCCTGTGGGGGTGACTCAGGTTCGTGTCAAGTTGTACAACTTAACTAGGGAACTGTGTGGGGGACCAGAGCCAGCTCCCTGTCTCTTCTGGAAAGTTCTCGGACCGCTGCTCCCGTCCACTCTCTCAGGAGCTCCCCGGCACCTCTCCCTGCCTCCCCCCTCCCTTTCCACTGGCCTTCTCTTCGGTGGGCAGAGGACCAGCATGGAGACAGCAGCGTGGGACCGACCCCCTCCCCTGGATTCCAGCCCCAACCCTTTTGGTGAGATTCTCTGGGACCTGGGGGAGGGCTCCTAAGGTCCCTGGGAGGTTTGCACTTCTCTACTAACCAAAAGGGAGCAATGGTGGTGCAGTGCCTAAGGCATCTGACTGCTAACCAGAAGGCTGGCAGTTCAAGCCCACTAGCCACTCCTTGGAAGGAAGATTGGGCAATCTACTTCTGTAGAGATACTGCCGCGGAAACCCAAGGAGGGGTTGCCATGAGTCAGAATTGACTTAACAGCAGTAAGTACAAATCAAAAGGTTGGTGGTTCAAACCCACTCAGTCGCCCCACAAGGAGAAAGACCTGGGGACGTGCTTCTATAAAGAGGAGAGCCGAGAAAAGCCTCAGTTCTGCACGGATCCACCAGAGTCCGACCTGACAGCCGTGGGTTTGGTTTGGAGTTCACACTTCCCTGGTCCCTTTGTCTGGATTCTCAAAACACAGAGAGCCTGTGAGCCAACACCGTGGGCTCTCTGCCAGCGTGTCCCCTGCACACTGCACCACAGTAGGACAGCGAAGGTGTCAGAAGGAACCGGGGCTGAGCCGGCTGGAGGCCGTGCTGAGACAGCAGCCCCCTGCCCAGCCCCCTGGACGGGTTCAGGAAGCACGCAGAGGGTTAACAGATCGGGGAAGAAGAGCAGAAAGCCACCAGTTGGGAGGCCTCCCCTGCCCGTAACTAAAGCTGCCTCGTCACATAGGGCAGCTGAGGTGCAGCTGCAGGGCGTCAGGGCGAGAGGAAGCCCCGCTCCTCAAGCGCATCTCAAAGGTGCCCTGTGACCCCTCCTGCCATTGGTTGACCTCCTCTCCCAAATGCACAACACCAGCTGCCATCGAGTCGACCCGGCCATCAGAACCCCACAAGGGTCAGAGCAGAACCGCCCTCTATGGGGTTTTCAGTGGCAGCTGCTTGGGAAGCAGAACGCCCAGTCTTCCGTCTGAGCCGGCTCCGGATGGATTCGAACCTGTAACCTGCAGATGCTGAGCATGTTCACCGTTTACACCCCCAGGGCCTCCTGGTTCCAT
>NW_006921593.1:20826658-20837895 GCF_000298275.1 Orycteropus afer afer
ACTTGGTTCCAAAGCACAGCGACCCTGCGTGTGACGGAACAAAATGCTCTCCGGTCCCGAGCCAGCCTCCCAGTCACGGCTGTGCGTGGGCCCGCCGCGGCAGCCACCGCGTCCGTCGACCTTGTGCAGCACCTTCCTCTTTCGCTAACCCTCCACTTTACCAAGCACGACGTCCTCCCAGGATCGGGCCCCTCCTGACAGCGTGACCCAAGCACAAGAGATGAAGTCTGGCCGTTCCCGCTTCCAAGGAGCTCTCTAGCTGCACTTCCTCCAGGACAGATTCGTTCATCTCTGGCAGACCACAGAGTATTCAGGATTCTTGGCCAACACCACAACTCAGAGGTATCAATTCTCCTGCAGTCTTCCTCTTCCAGAACCAGGGAGCCCACTGTTCGGGAATCAGCATGTCTGTGTGTCTGCAGCGGCACCCCCAACTCGGTGGAGGGTCTCTGAGCCCACGAACCAGCCTGCGTGGTCTGATGCCCAGGCAGATGCTGGGTGCTGGGGGTCTGCTGCTGGATGGGGCGTGAACGCTCAAGGATCACGCCGCAGGGCCCACCACCGTCCTGGGGAGAGCAGGCAGGCACCACCAGCCTTTTGCAGACATGTCCGTGGCTCCCAGGGCTCCTCTGCTGGGTCCGTCGCCAGCAGTGCAGGCGTCAGGGCCCCGCTCCCCAGAGCACGGGACTCGGGGGAGGCCTCCAGAGACGCCCCAACAGCTGCTGACATCGGGGGCACGTGGGAGGAATAGCACGCTGCCACAGTGGTCTGAGGTGTTTTGTTGGCTTGCAGTCTGAATAAAGACGTTAGGAAATGGACTTGGAAGGAGAATGGCCCGGGATGGTACGACCTGAGTAGCTGGCAGTCACCTGTGAGTGCTGAGGCCTCCACCTTCACCGCATCCCGTCTCTGAGAAGGCGGAGCAAACGGAAGGCTTGGTGTGACTGCACCCCGAGGGACGGGTCCCAGGATGTGTGTGTGGTAAGAATACCTGGCACAGAAGGTGGCACTTCAGCCATTTGAACACGCGTGGCTCAGTGGGCTGAGGACATTCTCCACGTTGTCCTCCGTCAGCACTCTCCAGCTCCTGAATTCGTCCCCAGACAGAGCCGTGCACCTGGTGAACAGCCACACCCCATGTCGCCCTTGCCCCAAGTTCCTGCAGTTCAAGTCCTGCAACCACTACTCTGCTTTCTGGCTCTCTGGGTTTCTCGGTTCCAGATACTTCACGTACCTGGAGTCCCATCACACGCGGGGTGGCCTTCTGGGTGTGACTGACTCCTTCACACAGCTTCCTGTTTCCAAGGTTCCTCCACGCTGCAGCACGTCAGTGTTTCTAGTGCACATCTGAACAACGTTCTGTCGTGAGGCTACACCCACCGTGTCGACCCATTCATCCGTTGATGGGCACCCAGGGTGTCTGCACCTCCTGACCCACGTGAGCAGCACACATTTGTGTGCAGGTTTTAGTTTGAACACCTGTTTTCAGTCCTTTTGGCTATATTCTCAGGAGTGGCATTGCTCAGTCACAGGGGCTCACAGGACTTTGGTAGCTGGAGAGCTATCAGAAACTCATGCCATCATTTTACAGATGGGGAAACTGAGGCCCAGAGAGGCCGTGATGTTCCTCGCACCTCACAGAGAATAACAGGGCTAGGAACAGGACACGGTTCCCCTCTTGGCCTCCAGCAAAGCTTACTGGTGCTGCTAATTCTCTAGAAACAAGACAAGGGGTTCTGTCTAAGGGGTTAACTTAGGAAGCCAGCCTGCCTCCTACAAAGGAAAGGGCCTTTGGTTTCTAATTAAAACCTCCCAAATTAGAAAATGCCACGTTGGAGACACTGAGTATGGGAAAGAATCACATATGATTTATTCTGGAAACAATGACTTCAATTAATTGCAAAACCCACAATGAAGAGCCCACTGATGCTACCCCATCACACACGCTCCAGGTTATCACCGACGGCACCCCGTCACACACGCTCAGCTCCCACGGATGCTACCCCGTCACACACGCTCCAAGTTATCACCGACGCCACCCCATCACGCACGCTCCAAGTTATCACCGACGCCACCCCGTCACACACGCTCCAAGTTATCACCGACGCCACCCCGTCACACACGCTCAGCTCCCACAGATGCTACCCCATCACACAGCTCAAAGTTCTCAGAGTTAATTAATTCCTGTTCCAAGTTGTGGAGAATCACAGAGGAGAAGGCTAGGGGCTAGGGGAGCCAGAGATGGTCCCAGCATCACTCTGTGCCTCCTTCTTTTTCCTCTTTGCCTCCAGAACAAGGAAATTTATGCAAAACTAGCTTTATTATTTTCCTTCATTGTGATTTAGGTGAAAGTTAACATAGCAAATTGGTTTTCCATTCAACAATTGGTTCACATGTTTTTTAAATTGTGATTTGGGTGAAAGTTGACAGAGCAAGTCAGTGTTCATTCAACACTTCATACCCATTTTGTTTGGTGACATGGACTGCAGTCCCCACAACAGCAGCACTTCCTCCCACTTCCTCCCTGTGGACCTGTTTCCCTTGGTCCTTCCTTCCCACCCCTTCCTGCCTTCTGAGCGTTATCCCTGGCACATGCTGCTCTTTAGACCTTGACGGTCGATCGTCCCAGGGAGGGCTTCTTCCCTCCCTGCTGCTATTCCTCATCTTACAGACCTGTCTGTCGAGCCACAGGGAAGGGCTCAGTTCCAGGCCTGAAGGTGTCTAAGGGTGTAATTAACGTCCAATGATATTTGTAACTTGAAGAAATTGGATCACACGCCAGGTGTGCCGGAGGTTGGCTCGGACACTCTGCACACAGACACACCGGCGAGGCCCAGCGCTCCATCATCCCTGAGCTGGCCTTGCAGAGGTCAGTGCCACCAAGTAGGAGCTGGGCTTCTCCAGCGACGACGGGCTGGTCCTGCTGCCTCTGTGGCCCGGGAGACGGCAGCAGCGTGAGTGTCCCCCGGAAACTGGCTGCAGCGGAGCTGGGGCTTTGAAGGTGGCAGGGACCACAGGGTGCTTCGCACCAGGTGGAGGGAGTCAGTGCTGGGTCACCGCCTCCTTCCGCCCACCTGGGTGGACACGGTGCTGGGCTGTGCTCCCGTGAGGATGCTCGGCAGTGAGTGCTCCAATCCCCACCCAGGCTGCACAAAGTCAGCAGGCCCTTCCTGGGCTCCCCGATGCCATCCTGGGGCGGCAGTCCCTCAGAGTCACACACACAGCCCACGCCAGCCCCAGTACCCTCTCCACGGGGCTCCACCCTGTGCATGCAGGCAGCCACCCCAGCCCCCCTCTCGGTGACCCCTGCTTTTTCTGGAATCTGAAGCCCCAATGACTAGGGCCAGTTCCACAGGCAGGGCCACCTCTGGGACCTCCTTAGTGTCTCTCAGAGGTGGTGGAGTGCTGCTGAGTCAACTGCCAGTCCCGTCACCTCCTGGCCCCGTGGTGCCTGCCTGCCGTGTCACTGTGGCAGGACCCTTGAGGTTCTGTTCATTTTTTAAAAGTGTCACTTTCCTGGGAGGTGGCAGGGGTCAGTGCTGACCAAGCCCTGTCTTGGAGGTTTCTGAGGGACACCGGGGAAAGGAGATGTGTATCCTGCAGCAGACGGGGCATGCAGACCACACACAAAATCTCCAGATCTCCTGCTGTCTTGGGAAGGCGCCCTGACTCCCGCCTCGGCCCCGAGTCCTCATGAAACTCTTCATAGTGGCCCTTACTCCGATGTTCTACCTGCCATTCCTGGAAGGGTTAACTTTCTCACGTTAAAAAGGATCAACCAGAGACTAGAAGGAACAGAGCCACTGAGGACAAGCGGCTCTGACGTGGCATGAAACGGCACAGTCACGGGCACCACGCAACAGCAGCACTGAACCCAGCCGACGCGTGGATAACGGTGCCCACAGGCCGCCTCTTGCTTCATCGAGACAGAATCCTGAGCCTCCAAAGACTGTGTACAACTGAATTGTAGGCAGTAAGTTCCCAGTCAGCAAAAACAGCCGTAAGTTCGTTCTGCCATTTAAACACTTCACTGTGCACTGCGTAAAGCACCACAGCCACACACCACAGGGGTCCGGAGACGGTCCATGAGTGTGCACGTGTGTGCACGTGTGTGTGGCCAGTCCACCTGCATCCTGCCTGCCTGGCAGAGCCACACGTCCCCACACAGGTCTGGGTCATTGTGAAGGTCCTTCTGCAGAAGAGAAACGAGCAAAGGCATGGCCGGTCAGGGGGCAGAACTGTGGGCGCGCACATCTGTCTGAGCGCCCACGGAGCGAGGGTTTGGGATGTGAGTAACCAGAGCCGACTGAAAGACAGGGGTCCCGAGCACACAAGTGGGGCGGGGTCTGACTGAGCGGCCCTGACCGTGGCCCACCCCGAAACGCCCGCTCAGAGCCTCCTTCAACACGACGCGTTAACCCGGGTGTGTGCTGATGCCCCTACGACCCCACAGCAGCCTCTCTGGCCTTCCTCCAGAAACACCCAGTCCAAACCCACTGCCGTCGGGTGACCCCGAGGGCTTCCCCCACCACGTGTTCTTAGTTAGGATCACAGAAAACCTCCCCTGGGCTTCAGTTCATACAAGTAAAGCACACAGAAGGGGCTGCCTCAGCTAACGAGCAGACACAGGCGTGAGGGGGCCGCAGGAGCGGATGGGGCAGAGGCTGGAGACGTGTTCGGAAACAAAGTGCAGTCGGACGTCTCATTCAGGCCCCACCCACCTACACAGACCAGAAACCAAACCCCGTGCCATCGAGCTGATTCCGACTCACAGCAACCCCCGTTGGGTTTCTCAGGCGGTTCCTTCCATGGAGCAGCCGGTTGGTTTGAACCAGCAGCCTCCTGGTTGGCAGTCAGATGCCTTAGGCACTGAGTCACCGGAGCTCGTTACCCACATTTTCTGGGACACCTACACAGATATCACACACACACAAAACCCACTGGCATGGAGTCACTTCCAATTCATAGTTGGCACCCTCCCTTGAGAACAGAGCAGAAGTGCCCCAGAGTGTCCCAGGCTGCCACTCTTTACAGAAGCACACTGCCTCGCCTTTTCCCACAGACCACCTGCTGGGTTTGAACCGCCGGCCTTTCAGTTAGCAGCCAAAAGCTTTGACCGCTGTGACACAGGGCTCCTTAGACGCGTGAAGGAGAGGAGGACCCCACCGAACTAAAGCAGCGGGCAGGCACGCAATTTGGATTTAAATTCAGGAAAACTAATCCTGTGTGGAGTTGGGGGTCATCAATCAAAACCACTGGGTGAGGGTGACGCCCTGACGTTCAATGGGAAAAGGCAACAGCACCCTTCTCACCCTCCCTCCCTTCCCACTTCCCAGCAAGAACCAAGAAGTGCCTCCCGGTGTGTTTTTCAAGACAAAAGAATCTTGTTAAGAAGGGGATTTGCCACCCAACGTGAGCTTTGGGGAAGGGGTGCTAAGTATCAATGTTGCCACGTGGGCCTGAGTGTGAGGACTGGCCAGTCACCAGGAGCCCGGCCGCGAGAGGCAGGCGCACGGGCAGCTGGCCGTGGCTCCCGCCGGCACCAGGCACCCTTCAGAGCAGATCTGCTGAGAGAGCCAAGGGTAGGGAGAGGAGCAGTAGCTCCCGCCTCTCAGGGCTCTGAAGGCAGAATGCGGCCGCTTGCCGGCTTCCAGAACATTCCATCAAAGTGGAACGCACGAACCCACCGTGGGAGGAGAGGGAGAGACTGAGCCGTCGGCCTGCGTTTTCTTTTAAGGGCCTGTTTATTCCAGAGCTGTCCCTCACATGGCCCACCTGCCTTGGAAGCAGCAAAATGCTTCTGAGCCTCAAAGACGGGGTGACGCTCCCAGAGCATTTAGTGGAGAGGCTGCGGTGACACTTCATTTGGACAGCCAGGGGAAGGCAGCACTAGCAGCAGGAATCGGGGCATTTTTTTTTTCACCACGTGGAAGACAGAAAAGGGGTCCCTACCTCTCCCCTCTCCTCAGGAGAAGGCTGAAGTCTGCCCTAGGTTTTCAGGCACCGTGGGGCCCTGCCTGGTGCTCTGGACCACACCCCAAACGTTAGCTGTGGGGTCGGTCACAGAGCAGGGGTGACCATCAAACATCAAGGTTTCTGTCCAAACCCTCCTTTCAGTGACACCCAGACCTACACTGTGAATGCTGTCTAACTTGACAGTGAGAAACGGAATCCACTGCCACAAAACATAAGTAAATTCACCACCATCCCCGTAGATGCCACCATCTGAGGCAGAGTGTGAGCTGAGGAGACGGGCAAATTTTCCAGAACAACAGAAGGTGGCAACTGAAGGCTGTTTCCGAGACGGCCGTCCTTCATGCCGATGATGGAAAATTCTGCACTAAGAGAGAGGACTGGCCCAGCTTTAGGGCCGTGCTCCGAGGGTCTGGGTAGCCAATGGCAATCCCACCTGCTGCTGCAGGAGAACGGGACTCGCTCCTGGACACACACCACAGGAGAACTATGCGAAGACGGGGTGTGGGCAGCAAGGGCCAGCCTCCAGATACCCTCCGCTCAGCCCTCTCATCACGTCCTTCCCCACTCGGAACGACAGGAACATCAGTGTTATTCGGACGGTGCAGTCATGGGTAAAGCGGCACAATTCACCAGTGGAAAGTCCTTTCAGCTCACAGTGCAGCCGGCTTTTCCCGTTTCTAATATAAGCCTTCTTCTGACCTGACAGCCATCAGTAATCACCACAGAAAAACTGCCTCGTGCCTCAGTTTACACCAGCACCAACACCACATCCGTAATGCCATCTTTCCAAAATAAACATGCAATTGAGGGGAAAAACAACACTTGACAGTGAATCTACCCCGACTCACAGCACCCCTAAAGGACAGACAGAACTGCCCCAGAGGGTTTCCAAGGCCGTCAACTTTTACAGAAGCAAACTGCCTCATCATTCTCCCGCAGAGCGGCTGGTGAGTTTGAACCATTGACCTTTTGGTTAGCAGCTGAGTGCCTTAACCACTGCACCGCTGAGCTCCTTAACATGGAGTTAAGCACAGCTTAATATAACTAAATGCATTAGAAGGTTTGAACCAAAACACAAAATCTGCTCCAAAGGCAAATAATAGTTTAAAATAACCAAGACAGGGTTTAGGACATGATAGCCACGTCTGTCTGTCTATCTCTCCCTCCATCTCCTCTCTCTCACCATGTGTGGCTCCAATACTGAGACGTCAGTCTCTACACTCCTCGGGGAGCAATTCTCACACTGGGGGGACACTGGGTGCTACGTGAGCACCTGGAGGCCACCTCCACTGGGCCCGCACGAGCATCCACACTGAGCTCAGCCTTGAGCGCCGTGAGCGTGCGTGTGGGCTGGCGGTCCCTGCAGACTCGAAGCTGGGAAGAAAATGAGCATCGGTTTCAGGGGACTATGTCCCCAACATTCTTTGGGAAGTAGTTCCTGTATGAACACAGGGATGAATACCCCTGTCTGTGGTTCCTGAGATGTCCCTCCTGCTCTGTGTAAGCATTACACGGGCTGCCTCTTGTCACGCACAGACGGGACCCACTTTGAGAATGACTCCCACTCTGAAGAGCGATGCGGCAGGCGGCCGGCGTCACCAGAACCAAGTGTGAGCTTCACTCAGAGCTGAGATAAGGCGTCACTGCACGGACCACTTCCTCATTTGCATGCGACACTTTTAAAAATACATTCTGTGGGATCTCTTTCATAAAAGACTTTTTAGAAATGTCGAGACGACTGCCGTCTCCCACCCAGATCGGTAATGATAACACCCAGAGCATCCCTGTCAGCTTCAGCCGGCCCCTCCCCCAGCCCAGTGGGGACGAACAGCACACGCGGGACGTGGAAGCTGACACGGCCCACAGCCCTCACCCCATTCCAGCAGGCTGGCATGCAGTCTGTGTGTGCGTGTGTGCGTGTGTGCATGTGTGCCTGGTTCTGGGCGGTTGCATCACGTGTGTGCGTTCTGCGGCCCACGTGGATTCTCTTTCCAGGAAGGTTCTGCCCGGCTGCCACGTCTTGGCCTGCTCCGGAACGCATCCATGCCTGTCCGTGACCTTAGACGCGGTGTCTCTGTTCCGTGTCCCGTTGCTTGGCTAATTCCTGTCTGATTTGCACTGTCCTGCCTCCTTCGTGACCACTCTGCTCACGCAGCACTTTGCTTCCTGTCTGCTGTCTGCTGCACAGTTATCCGTTCCCAAGAAAAGACACAAACATAAACAGACATTGCAGCGTACACTCTCAGGGTTTTGAAAGACAGCAGTGAGAGCAGCTTAACATAAATACAGAGCCTAAAAACTGTTATAAAAGTTCAGCCTTTTACACCGGCTTATTAAAACATTTGTTTGTTGGTCTCTTTAAGGCCCGATTTAAAGTGAAGTTCTGACTTATCTGCTGAGAAGGAGCGTGCTTTGTGACCTCTGGCCTGGCAGGAGGAATGTGGCATCAGAGCCGTCTCCCCAGAGCACTGCAAAGCAGGGATGACGAAAACCCGCTTTCTTCAGACTGCAGACGTGTCCGAAAATACCACGACTTCCAGAAAACTCGGGTCTTACACTTCAAATGGCCTCTCAGCCACTCTGGCGGGCCACTGCGCCCTGTCTCTGCGGGTGAAGAGAGGAACCTGGGTACTTCAGAGAACGAGGCCCTCCACAGGGGGGTCAGCTCCTGTGCCAGATGGCGTGATCGGCGCCGTGACCCAGCACCGCAGGCAGCTCAGCCTTTCCCTGCACTTCTTCCCCGTCAAAAACGCTTCCGGGACGCCGCCTTTCTGATCCTCCCCGGGGAGAGTGACTTCTCTTTTTGGATCCTCCAGCCCCCAGAAGACAGCATTCACAAACACCTCCATCTCAGAGAGAAGAAAAAGCTGACACACGGGATCATGAGAGGACTGTACCCTGCATTCTCCAAAATCACTAAACGTTCTTCAAAAAAAAAGGGGGGGGATCCTGTTGCTAGAGTAACTGGCTGGAAATCTGTGCATACGTTGCAGAAGTTGGGGAGCACGTTTTCTTTAATCACAAAGCAGAGAATTGGGAAAACGCCAAATCCATCATTGCCACCTACCAGCACCCTCCAGCCAGGTGGCTCTGACCCTGCCCGAGGCTCACGCGTTTAGAGAGAATATTTAGAAGAATAAATTCTGTGCAGTCAGATGAATTCAGCGGCCCATCCAGAGATGTGACTGACTGTCTGCCTGTGCCCTTAAACACCGGCCCCTCTCATCTGACTGCACTTCGCAGATATCACTGTATTTAGCGTCGATGGCCTATGGCCTATGGCCGCCCTGTGTCGAGCCAGGCTATCGGCGCCCTGTTCCCAATGGCGTGTGCCCGCTGCGTGTCTCCTTGTCCCATTTCATTCAGCCTCACAGTGTCTCAAACTTTTCCACAAAGCGGCTGCACGCTTACTAGATGCCTATAGAGCCAGGAACCGAAACATGCACACGACCTGCTCGATCATGGTGTGCGCCTTGTTGCCACAGTTGGGCAACACCCCACGCGGCGTGCCAGGTCTGCCTGTACCAGGCACGGAAGGCGGTGAGGGGCAGTACCGGCCCAGCTCTGCTCCATTGCCCAGGCTCTTGCCGACGTGAGTCTGAACCAGCTTCCTACATGTGTGGAAACATCTCAACTGGGCGTTATGGTCACAAACGATTTACTGACATGCCTCAAGTTCCTGCCTGATACGTGTAACTAACTTCTGAGAAACCTCACCGAGAAGTAAGGAAGGCCGAGTGGCCAGCTGCAGCCTTTGTGATCAGACCAATGATCAGTGTCTCCACGCTCACTGGAAAGAGGACGCTGGCACACACTCTTCAGATCATTTGGATTCAAAACAGAAAGAACCCAAACGTGTGTCTAACCTGCCTGATAAATAAAGACAAGGAATGCTGAGAGTTGTCAGTAGTCAAAAGCGCCCACACCCCTCCCCTTCTTGTAGATCAACTTAAAGAAACCGGCTTATGTGAAAAAAGCCCGTTGTCTGCAAGGATCTGGAAAAGAGGCCCACAGGGCCATCTATCCCCCACCCCAATGTGCCACCCATTCCATTGTCCAGATGTCTTTGCAAATAATTTCCTAGCACAGCTTTCCGTTGATCACAGGGACTGCCTTTAAAAGCAGATCGACCCTGGGCCTGATTCTTTAAACGGTAGAATGTGATGAGTTTTAAAAATTCCTACTAAATTTTTGCATTGAAGTAGGATCCTCTGGTGCTTTTTTCCCCAAAATCATTTTCTGGAGGATAATTTGGGTGCCAATTCCGTTGACATTTTCCTTAAACAAATCCCTGGATGTCTCTGTTTAAGGAGGACGGCATTCGTCCTCTGCTCAACCATCATCCAGATGTCCTCGCACCACGGACGGGGTAAAGGGTAAGGAGAATTAAATGAAGGGCATTCATAATTTGGGCAGGAAAAAAAAACGAAAAGCCAGAATGGATGGATTGTCCCCCTGTAGTGTTTCAGTCCTCAGCCAACCCAAACTTTCTTTCCCAGAGAAATACGTGATCGAAACATTTCCCATCTGTTTTTGACAAAGAAGATTCCCACAAGCTGTCCTCTTTTTCAAAAGAGAAACTACCCGACTATTATCCTTCTCGGGGGCTATTTCATCCAAAGAATTTCCAGCGGCACAGAAAGGAAAGCGAAGACAGAAATACAATATAAAGTCCACCTGTGCTGCCTCACCTTTCGCGGATAGCAACATTTGCAGATACCACAGAACCCGATGAAAAAGAACCAGATACGTTTGCGAGAATGGGCGGCGCTGCAGGGCCAACTCTTGATTAATCTGAATTCCTTCTGTGTGAAGCAGAGACTTTTACAAAAACACTGTAAGACGAACGAGAAACTAAAACCTCCCAAGCAGAGGAAAATGCGCACCCGACCCCCAAGGACTCTTACACCCTGCACAGCCCGGATGCCCGCGCAAAGCAGACGCCCGCTTGGTCCGCAAGGCCCTTTGGAAGCGTCTGTGCCGGGCAGCGGCAGCGCAGCCTGAAGGAAGCTGGAGAGGGCCTGGTGCAAAGGCGCCGGCGCCCGACCCTGCGCTCCTCCCGGGCATCGCGACCTTGCAGTGCGCCAGCGACACTCTTCCTCTTTGCTTCCCCGGCACAGGCCCGGCCCGCAGCCCGTGCCTGCCCTGGAAACCTGTGCCGCAGCCCGGAACCCTCGCGCTCCTCCGCAGGCTGGGTGCCCGCAGGCTCTCCAAGACCAAGGAGCGACTAGACGCCCCAGCTCCGAGGCTCGCCTCCACCT
>NW_006921593.1:20838035-20839081 GCF_000298275.1 Orycteropus afer afer
GGCCCGGCGCCGCCCGCGAAGCCAGTGTCTTCCGCCCTCCGGGGCCAAGGCCGGGGCTGCCGGCCGCAACTCCACTTGAGCAAACACGACGGCCCTGCCTCCGAGGCGCGGGCAAACGCGGAGCTCCCGGCGCAGGCAGCGTGGGAGAGGCGGCCCGCCGCGCTTCGCTGCTCCCGGGAAGACGGGAAGCCACCGCCTGGGGCGGCCTCGGCTCCAGGGACGAGAAGGGCTGGCCCCCATCGCCCTTCCGCTGGCTGGCCCTGGGCGAGTCCCTGAGGCCCACTGCCCACACGACCCGGACGGGTACCGCCCCGGGGTCCAAAGTGTGCCCTGGGACTCTGCTGGGAGGGTCCTCGCCCCCTTCTCTCAAGTGCCACGGAAGCCTGGAAGGGCCGGGGGCGCCCCTCGGACGTCAGCGCTCCCCTGCTCCCCCAACTGCTGCGCACCCCGCAATCCACCACGCCAGTGCGCCCCATCCACGCGGCCGTGGGCCGCCCCCGCAGGCACGGCGCCCCGCGCAGACCTACCCTGGCGCCGGTCCGGGCGGCGGCGGGCGCTAGTGGGAGGCGGACATGGACCAGGCGCCCTCCATGCGCCACACGGAGAAGGCGTAGCTGAGGCGCTCGTGGGCCACGTAGCTGCAGCTGGTCATCTTATTGTCCATCTCGTCGCTCTGCAGGACCTGGTAGAGGAAGTCTATGTACCTGGCGGCCAGCTTCAGCGTCTGGATCTTGCTGAGCTTGTCGGAGGGCAGCGTGGGGATGATCTTGCGCAGCGCCGCGAAGGCCTCGTTGAGCGACTGCGTGCGCTGCCGCTCGCGCACGTTGGCCAGGATGCGCTGGCTCTGCAGCTCCTCGAAGGACTGCGCGCTCGGGCTGCCCTTCTTGCCGCGCTTGCCCGGCGTCGGGCTGCCGTCCTCGCTGGACTTCTTGCTGCAGCGCCGCTTCCGGCCGAAGCGCTTGGGCTGCCGCTCCAGCTCCTCCTCGCTGGTGCCCAGGCTGTCCCCGGGGGACACGGGCGAGCTGGAGCCCTCCTCCATGGCGCCG
>NW_006921593.1:20839766-20845029 GCF_000298275.1 Orycteropus afer afer
GGAGGGCGCGGGGCCTGGGCGACTCGGCGGACTCCGCCCGCGCCCTCTGGCCGCGGCGCGCGGGCGTGTTTGAAGCGGGCCGGGGCTCTTTGTTCGTCTGGCCGCTGTGGCTCGGGGCCCGGAGGTGGTTTACAGCTTTGATGCCCTTGACCTTACTCCCAGGTGACGGTGCTCATTTAGGCCTGGCCTGTGCGGGCTGTCAGGAAAGCAGGGTGACCGAGGGCGGCCCGGCCTTTCCACGGAGCTTGGACCAGGGCTGGGGGCCCCTCTGCCAGGGCTGCTCCCAGGGCGAGGTGGGGCCCCAGCGCGAGACAACGCGGGGGACGCCTGAGGGTGGTCCCCAGCTGGCTCTTGGAGCTCCTCTAGGCTGCCCCGGCTCTGGCCCCTCCAGGGACGTCTTCCCAAAGGCCATCCAGGAAGCCTGACCTCTGGGCAGGGCAGGCCCCACGCAAATGCGACTGTGTGCAGCGCTATTCGTGTTTATTTTCCCCCTGAGCCGCGGGCTCCTCCAGGCTGTGACTAACGGGCCCTCCAGACTCAGCGCCCAACCCCCTCCCCTGTGCCCAGGCTGGCCCACGGCTCACCCAGTGCAGCTAAATGCTTCCGTACCCCTTTCTTTCAAATTCAAAAACAGAGAAGAATAAATAAATAAATAAGGAAGTTAGGACAGCCAGGTCCCCCGACTGCTCCATCCTGCTCGGTGCTTTGCACTTGGGATAGGCCTGTGGGTGTGTGGACCCCAGGGCTTTTACCAACTCTGTGTGTCACCCGAGTTGGGACTGTCAGAGGCCCCGCGGCCTGTGTAAGAGTCCAGTGGCCCCTCCTCCCCAGGAGAGAAGCCCACCCTGCACCTCCTCCCTGTCCCTCTCTGCACCAGGAACTGTCTGTCCTTTAGTTGGAGGGTAAAGTGACTCAGCTGAGACCCTGGCTTGGTCCCGCACAGCCAAGGCTCTGTCCGGTGCCGAGGGACGCAGGCCCCAGTGGTGCCTTTGGAAATTGGGGCAGCACCTTACCATGGAGATGGAGCTGGTCTGGACGCTGGGGGATTTCACGTGAGACCCCAAAGGCCCCTTGTGACTGTCACTGCCTGGCTGACAGCTGAGAGTCACTTTTTTCGATGCCAATGTTTTCTATCTGAGACACTTCAACAATAAACTGGAATAGTCGAAGCCTGGGATCCTGGTGACGGCGCGCAGGAAAGCTTCCTTTGGTGGAGTCTGGAAGGCTTTTCTTACGCTGCGTTGTCAGCTCTGAGGCTCAGTACTTGGACAGGTGACATCGGCCCACTTTCATAAAGCGCAGCGGCTGCAGGGGCATTTCCAGGGCCGTCAGCAGGCTGTCTGGGAAGTAACCGTCAGTGGTTCTCATCTACTTCTGCGGTGATACCGCCTTGGAAACCCAAGGAGGGGTCACTATGATCGGGACTAACTCGACGGTGCATAACTACAACAACAAGAAGTCAGAATTCAAGCGAAAAAGTAATTGAGTTAGGAAATAACACTCAGTAGTGATAGTATTGTTGGACATGTGGGTTTTGTTTTAAAAATCAAGTCGGTGAGAAGACTAGTGAAGCCAAATATGAGCAGCCTATGCAACAAAACGTGCTGGTGTGTCCATGACAAGACCACCGGACTCCCTGGGACTCACAGTAGACGCCCTGCAACAAGGATGCATGGAAAAATTCTAGGGACATGTCATCAGCCCCGAGTCTGGGAGTCACAGCCATGTTTCCCACGTGTGTAAAAACTTGTGCTTTGTTTCAGGTGACTGCTTACCGACTTGTTCTGAAGATCTTTGCTCTAAGGTGTGTTTTCCTTCCACAGTGACCTTGATGGCTCTTCCGGTGTTAACCCTGCTGCAGGAGAGAAGGTGACACCTCTGAGATTCTTACCTGGGACAGTCGTTAAGAGGGAGGCACGTTTTCTGCAGTTTTCTGCAGTCCCTGGGCTCCGGGGAAGGAAGCCTGGCAAGCTGCTCCCATAAAGATTTACTGCCTCGGAAACCCAATGGGGTCACTATGAGTCAGAATTGACTCAATGGCAGTGGGTTTGGCTTCTTCTTTTTTTGGTTTGGGCTTTCTGGGAGGGAGCTCTGGTGGCACAGTGGTTAAAGTACTGAACTGCCAACCAAAAGGTCGATTGTTCAAACCCACCAACCACTCCTGAGGAGAAAGATGAGCGAGTCTGCTTCTGTAAAGATTGACAACCTTGGAAACCCTATGGGACAGTGCTACTCTGTCCTCAAGGGGCGCTACGAGTTGGAATGGACTCAAGGGCAGTGGTGGGTAAGTTGTGTATTAAGGAGCCCTGGTGACACAGTGGTTAAGCACTCAACTGTGAACCAAAGAGTTGGTGCTTCAAACCCACCAGGCACTCCGCAGGAGAAAGATGTGATGGTCTGATTCCGTAAATATTACAGCCTTGGAACCCCTCTGGAGCAGGTCTCCTCTGTCCTGCGTGATCACTATGAGCTGGACTCAACTCACGGCAGTGGGCATGGTTTTGGGCTTTCTGGGGATGATAGAACACGTGCTTGCTCTGATCTGAAGAACGCTGGCAGACCTTCAGGAGGTACAGTCGTGCATTCAGATGCTTGTGTTGACAGGACTGTACGGGTGAGCCCACCTGTGCTACTGACAGGCCCTGTGGTCCGGGGCCTTCTGGACGAAGCCAGGCAAAGAAATCACAGCTTCAGCGAGGCTCTGTGGCACTTCCTCTGGAGCTGGGGGGTCGTTCTCATTCCGCTGGAGTTCAGTGAACTAAGGCGTCAGCAGATACGTGACGGAAGAAGCCTGTGTTCCCCTGACGGAGTCGCTTCAATGGCTGGATGAATCAGTAGCGTCTGTCGGGAGACTGGTGACAGCATCGCCCCGAGTCGAGCTGTACTTCGCTGTTTGCCAGGCGCGCCCTCCTGGATGGGGGGGGGGGGCAGTGACGGGCCTCCAACAGCCCTGACACCTCCACATCAAGACTCTTGGGAGGCCTTGCCCTTGACCTGTTCTGTCAGAGACTGAGGTGATGGCAAATGTAGCCAGGATTTTCGAGAGCCACAAGTCCCCAAGATGGGGCTGTTGAGAAATGTGATAATGATGACATATCTTTGTCAATAGTAGGGTCCTTGGCTTGACTTTGCTGAACATTGGAAACATGTGGTCATGGGACAGAACTCTCTCAGGCCACGTGTGGGTGGCTTTATTTTCAGCAAGGCTTCAAGCCCCCTCACACCCTCCTCCCCACTAGGACTACAGGCCGCCGGCACTGCAGTGACCCCACGGCTGGGTGGGGGTTCACCAAAGGTAATGTGAGAGCCCTAGAAGCATGAAGGTGCTCAAATGCTGCAGTAAAATACCTCGCATGCCTGCTGAAATGGACGTCAGAAAACTCGGAGTCCCCTGCCTGGGCCACAGCGATGTGACACAGCCGTAGGTTACAAAGGGCCGCATCTAGTGCCCACGGCTCACAGCGTGTGCAGGAGGCACCGCAGACATCCCTCTGCAGGTCGCGTGGTGGGGCTTCGTCACGACGGTCCACATGGCGCCTCAGAGCACTGCCTCCCCCGGCTGTGTGGTTGCTGGGGGCCTCGCCGCCTCCTGCTGCTGCTTCCTCCAGTGTAGACAGTGGGAAACCCACTCCCATCAAGTGGATTCCAACTCACAGGGCGGAGTGGAAGTTCCCACAGGGTCTCCAAGGCTGTCATCTTTACATGAGCACAGCGACACGTTTTCCTCCCATGGAGCACCTGGTGGGTTCGAACCACCGGGCTTTAGATTGCCCATCGAGCGTTTAACCACTGCACCCCCAGGGCTCCCCTGCAGCCGGAGGAAGACTAGGAAAGCCCATTCCCAGGCTCGGGCAGTTCTGGGGTGGGAGGTGGGAGAGGAGAAGGCCTTTGCTCTGGTCCTTCCTCAGCAGCCCGGTGTGTGGATGGTCCGTGGTGATGCAGCACACAGGCCCAGCCCCGGGTGTCTGGGGCAGGGCCTGGGCACCCCTTTGTCTTGGGTCGAGAACACAGCATGGTGTCCTGGCAGCCCCTTGACTCCCCGGCACTTTGGGAATCCCTGTTTTTCTCCTGGATGAGGCAGCCCCTCGGGTCTGGGACTCAGTCCACACAGATCTGCTAGCATCAATCTCTCCAGCTCCCCAAAGAACCCTGTCACGTAGTCTAGGAGACAGGAGCCCTGTTCTCTCCACAGAACCTGACTGAGCCCCCACCCTCTGGACTGTGGTCTATGACAGGGACCCTAGGGCCCTGTGGACTCGCAGGCTGTCTCCCAGCCTGCAGGTTGGTTGACTTCACTGACATCCGCTTGTAACGTGGGACCAGCCCTGACCCTAGGTACACATCCGTAAATGCCTTCAAGATCTAAGCAAAGCTGTTCTCACGGAAGACTCTTAGTATGATGTTGTTCACTTGGAATACACGCCAAATTCCAATTTAAAACAACAACAGTGTTAAGATCGACCGTGACATACGTGGACTGGGGTGGGGGGAGTGGATGGTTTGCCAGGGATGGGGTGAGGACTGAAGCCGGACTTCTGTGAGGACTCCTTGTTTTGTAGATTTGACTTGGGGTTAATGTAAATAATTGACATAATGATGAACACTTTAATAAAAATTTAAAAATACCTAAAAATCAAAAACAAAGTCATGTAAATGTCCCTAACTGTGTGTAATAGTGGTGGCTTAATCATGCAAAGGGAAATCATTTCATGGTTTTAAAACACTGTAATTTAAAATTAAAATCTGTGTAACCAAGGGCACTATCAACAGTGAAAAGGTAACCCATAGGATCAGAGAAATTATTTGCAAATCATCTATCCAATAAAGGGTTAATACCCGGCTAGAGAACTTGTACATCTCAGCAATTAAAAAATGAGCAACCCCATTAAAAATGGGCAAAGGACTGGAATAGACATCTGTCCAAAGAAGATAGTGCAATGGCCACTGAACACATGAGAAGAGGTCCAGGTCCCATTAGTCATCAAACACTCTGCCGCTGAGTGGACTCTGACTCAACAGTGATCCCCACTGGATTTTCTTTTTCTTTTTTTTATTGTGATTTGGGTGAAGATGTACAGAGAAAATTCACTTTCCATACAGCAGTTCACATATACTTTGTCTTATGACATTGACCACAATGCAACAGCTCCCCTCCCACTTCCTCCCCATAGTTACCTCTTCCCTGTGTCCATCCCTCCATGGACTCCTGCCCCCTGAGCTGTCTCCCTGTGCATAAGCAGCCCTTCTTTCTCCCATGATTGTT
>NW_006921593.1:20846389-20866295 GCF_000298275.1 Orycteropus afer afer
CACAATGGTTGTACCATTTTACAGTCCCACCAGCAGTGTATGAGAGTCCCAATCTCTCTACAACCTCACCAGCATTTGTTATTTTCTGTCTTGTTGAACTTTGCTACTAGTGCTGGAGCAAGATGGTACCCACTGGATTTTCTTGGCTGTAAATCTTTAGGGCAGCAGACTGCCCTATCTTTCTCCTATGGGGTGGCTGGTGGGTTCGTACTGCTGACCTTTTGGTTAGCAGCCAATTGCTTTAACCACTGTGCCACCAGAGTCATTAGTCATTACCCACTGCCATCCAGTTAATTCTAACCCATAGTGACCCCATTGGATTTCTAAGGCTGTAAATGTTTATGGAATTAGTTTGCCCCATCTTTCTCCTATGGAGTGGCTGGTGGGTTTGAACCACTGACCTTTTGGTGAGCAGTCAAATGTCTTACTTCATTAGTCATTAGAGGAATGCAAATGAACACCACAATAAGATACCACTTCCCAGCCACTAAAATGGTGAAAAAAATGAAAAATGTTGGTGAGGTTGTGGAGACATTGGATTTCTCATGCACCATTGTTGGTGGGAATGTGAAACGGAACAGCTGCTGTGGAAAATGCTGCTGTGGTTTCCTCCAAAAGTTAAATGGAATTACCATATTAACCAGCAAGTCCACTCCTAGGTGTATCCCCAAAAGAGTTGAAAGTGGGGACTCAAGGAGATACATATCCACCAGTGTTCACAGCAGCATTACTCACAAGAGGAGTGAAAATGACTCGTGTCCTCAGCAATGCATGGATGAACAAACTGGTGTGTGCTTAGAATGAAACACTGTCAGGTGCCGCAGAGTCAGCTCTGACTCATGATGACCTCGTGTGACAGAACAAAGCACTGCTCACAGGCATCACTGTGTTCCAGCCCATTGTGACAACCACTGTGTCACTCCATCACGCTGGGGTCCCCCTCTTTCCCCCTGTCCCTTTACTTTACCAGGCATGACGTTCTCTCCAGACACGGTCTCTCCTGATGACTTGTCCAGCGCGAGTGAGACCAAGTCAACCAGGCTTGCTTTTGAGGAACATTGTGGCTGTATTTCTTCCAAGATAGTCCTTGGAATATTCAATATTCTTCACCAACACCATGATTCAAAGGCATCAGTTCTTCTGGGCATCCTTATTCATCACTCAGCTTTTGCCAGCATTTGAGACAATTGAAAAATACCATGGCGTGGGTCAGGCACACCCCAGTCCTCAAAGTGACATCTTTGCTTTTTTAACACTTAAAAAAGGAAAGAACCAAAGTCACTTCCATTGAGTCAGATCTGATTCATAGCAGCCCCTCCTTGGGTTTCTGAGGTGGTATCACTACGGAAGTAGATTGCCCAATCTTCCTTCCGAGGAGTGGCTGGTGGGTTTGAACTGCCAGCCTTCTGGTTAGCAGTCAAGTGCCTTGTAATACTTTAAAGGGGTGTTTTGCAGAAGATTTGGCTGATGGGATCCATTGGTTGATTTCTGGGCTGCTGCTTATTCAGCCGTAGAAAGGAATGAAGTTCTGATGCATGCTTCAACCTTGGAGGACGCTCGAAAACATCATGCTGAGTGAAAGAAACCAGACACTGCAGGTCACCCGTTGCATGATTCCAGTTTTGTGAGGTAGACAGGGCAGGCACGTTCACAGAGACAGAAGGTTACCAAGGGCCAGGGAGAGGGGGCTGGAGAGTTACTGCTTAGTGAGTACAGACTTTCAGTCTGGGATGATGGGGGTGCTCCAGATATAGAGGTGATGGTCACACGGCATTGTGAGGTGCTTAATGCCACTGAATGGTACGCTTATAACTGGTTAAGTGGTGACACTTGTGTTGTGCGTATTTTACCACAATAAAAAACTATGAGAAAATCTACTGTCATTTGACCACTCATCTCTCATGGGATACACTCTAACAGAAAAAAGAAGAAAAAAAACACTACAAAATGGCCTGAGACTGTTGTCAGAATTCCTATCACTGGTATTCTTATAAACAGTGATAATATTGCTATTGCAATAGCATGACTGGTGTCCACATTGTGGTCTCTCCTTGTAGAAATGGCTTGAGTACAAGGTAAGGCTGGAGCACCTTATTATCCCCGAAAAGAAGGAAGCAGTCAAAGACCACTGGGATCCGGTCACAAGGACTCAGGCATCAACCTGGACAAGCTTTCAGGAACTGGTGCAGTGTGAGCAGCAATAAAAACAATGACTGCGAGGGACTGACACCCATCACAATGTGGTACAAATCCAAGCACTGATGACATTCATCAATAAAAGACTTCGTGGTCACCTTTGGGGGATGCTGGGAAATTGACTCAGAGCCCTGCCAGTCAGTGAAGAAATGGATAACAAGCACTTTGCTGGCCGTTCTTATGAAATTATACCTCAAGGTCATAGAATAGCTGGTGAGAAAATGTGTCTTCATGTGTATTCCAGATAATAAATGAAGGTGGAATGGAAGAATTAGGACATTGACATTTTGCCTTGGAAACCCAAGGAGAAGTTGCTATGAGTCAGACCCAACTTGACGGCAGTGAGTTTGGTTTGGTTTGGTAATGAAGGCTTTGAAAAGCAGAGATGTCACTTTGAGGACCAAGGTGTGCCTGACTCAAGCCATAGTATTTAACAATTGCCCCCATGCATGCAAAAGCTGGACAGCCAGTAAGGAAGATTGAGGAAGCGTTGACACACTTGAATTGTGGTGCTGGCCACAGAGGATTGAGTGTGACGTAGATGCTGGAAGAACAATCTGTCTTGGACGAAGTCCAGCCAGAACACTCCTTGGAAGAGAGGACAGCCAGACTTCGTCTCACATACTTCGGACATGTTATCAGGAGGGACAGGTCCCTGGGACGGGCATTATGCTGGGAAAGCAGAGTCAGGGGAAGAGAAGGACCCTCAGGGAGATGAACAACACAGTGGCTGCACAGTGGGCCAAACACACACACCGTGGGGAGGGTGGTGCGGGACTGGACAACATCTCCTGTTATACGTGAGGTGTCCAGGACTGGGAGGAGACTCCACGGCGCCGGATAACAACAAAGAACTAGCATTGGGCGGTGCTGACCCAGGGTTATTGATGGCACTGGAGGAGAAGCGTATGTGCCTGGTGGCAGTGCCCGGGAACCCAGGCCTTACGGAAACAAGTTAAATGAGCATCTCAGGGCTGCAGGCAGACGGTGCCCTCCTCTGCCCAGAACCTGCCCGTGGCTCCTCACTGCACTCTGAGTGAAAGCAGATCTTTGCCATGGCCTTTCCTTGATGGTGCGAGTGGTTAAGGTTAAGGTGCTTGGTGCTGACCCAGGGGCTGGTGGTGCCTTGGAAGAGAGGCCTAAAGATCTACTTCTGGAAAAAGTGGCCAATGAAGTCCCCGGGGCCTCAGTTCTGCTCTGACGCATGTGGAGTCGTCAGGAGTCAGACTCAATTCAACGCAGCTGGGGACATTGGAGCTGGCACTGCGGCTCGGAAGGCCCCCTGGCCCCGTCTGCCCTGCCCCGTTACCACTCGGTCTCCACCTGTTACTCTGTCCCACGCCACCCAATTGCAGTGACATCTGTGCGTCTCCCCACATGCCGTCCATGTGTCCCTACTGGAGGCTACTGGAACTTTCTGCCCCTCAGAGAGCCACATGGCTGACCTCCTGACTTCCTCACGTCCCTCTCAGATGCTGTTCCATAAAATGTGGAATGCGTGTTTCATCACCCTCAAATTTAGTGGCTTAAAACAATAGTCACTTTATTTGCACACAGTTCAGGAGGCCAGCAGCCGGGACTGTGCTCAGATGGGCGGTTTTCAGCAGTCTTGTCACTCATGTGCCCGTGGTCATCTTGCAGCTCGGCTGGGACTGGGTGGTCAGATGACCTCACCGGGGGCTGTCACCAGGGCACCTTGGTTCTCCTCCAGAGAGAAGGGTCCGGCCCAAGAGGGAGTGGCAGTGTTTGACGTCTCTGAGCAGGATTTTGAATCCCCCCGAGTTAGGCTTGGGGTGAACTAGGAAGGTCCCATTGGCCCATTTCTCCTCTTTCTGCAAGTAATTATGTTTTCCTTCTAGATAATCCAGTCGGTAATGGGAAGATATGTGATTTAAACATTGCTTTATTCTACAAGAAAAAAAAAATTAACAAAACCCAGCCACAGCACCAGGCCGTGCGGAAAAGCAGAGACAGAGCGGGAGCAAGGCCTCGGGGCTCTGTGCTGTGTCACTGACTAGAGGCGACCTCCTCTTCTGTGAGACTCCGTTTCCCCTCCGTGAAATATCGGGGTCAGGAGAATGATTCCCCCAGTTCCTTACAGTGGCGATCTCTCCAGTTCCCAGAAACTGAAATCCCTGTCGGGGAACATGAGCTTTGTAACACACATTGACGCTTGGCGGCATTTTAGACAGTGGGGGCCTGGCCATGAGACAGGAGTGTGGTTTTCTTTAATCTTTCTAAATAAAGTGCAGGACAGTCTCTGGTGGCCACACGTGGCCAACCCCTCATAAAGTCACTACCCTGCTGTGGCCTGGTCATAACTTTCGCAGAAAGGCCATGTGACTGTGTCACCCCCGATGCTTTCTCATTAGAAATCACGGCCTCTCTTCCCCATGACACTTTTGAGCTTTCACAGGTCTTAAATTAAAACTACATGCATGCTTCAAAATGTTCCTTCAGAAAAGTGAATTTGCGAGTGAAACGCTGGCCTTAAAATTCCTTGCAGACTCATCTAAACGAACACATAGGTTTGACCTAACTCGATTCAAGGAGTAAATTTGGAATTGAACTTGTGTATTTAGACTGTCCCTGTAACTGGAATATAAAAACACGTCAAAGAGATCTGGGAGAAACGCTTGCGGGTATATGGCAAGTTTCTCCTTTAGAGAGGTCACAGGGGCTGTTGAAAGCCAGCTGCAGAGCCCTCAGCGGAGACCAGGATGGAGAGAAACTGGGTGTCCGTGTTCAAAGGAGACCATGCGTGTGCATGTGGGTATGAGGTGATATGTCACTTCTCCAGGCCACAGGTGTCATCAGAAGACAGCGTCTTAAAAGAGTTTTGGGTTCTTTTGCATGACTCCATCTTCTTCTTTTATTTCTCTGTCTCCTACCAGGGAGAGGTGGTCACCAGCCCAGGGGTCCACATGTTCCCCCTCATCCATGAGCATGGGTTTGCTCGGTTCCTATGCCTCGAAGTCCACTGGGGCGATGAGGTCCGCGCCCCAGGCTGCTTCTGCTCACCTCATCCTCCCTCTTCTAGGGCTTTTTCTTCTGTCTCCTACGAAAGGTGACACCTAACCTCCCAGGAGATGCCATCTGAATTCTGAGGACACAAGAAAAAAAAAGAACTTTGTTGGTTTGTGGTGATGTTTGTTTGTTTGTTTGTTTTGACAAGTACTGTTTTTTCTTTTCAGAAACTAATTTAACAAACCACAGTCTCAAAGTGTGAGCATGTTGCTGTGTTTCCCTGGGCCACCCTGAAATAGTAGGTATGTAAAATCTGTCATATCTTTAGGGCTATGAAGTGATTGTGACCCCTGCACCATGACCTGGAACCCCTGGGTGGCGCAAACAGTTAAGTGCTCAAATACCACCCGAAATGTTGGCTTTTTGAACCCACCCAGGGGCGCCTCGCAAGAAAGGCCTGGTGACCTGTGTCCAAAGGCCAGAGCCCTGATGACCCGGGAAGCACGCAGCTCTCCTCTGCACACCTGGGGCGGCCGAGAGTCAGGACCAATCAGCAGCAGCTTCCAACCACCATCCTTCATCCGTTTTGAAATCCGAAGCCTGATGCCTCACGACTGAGCTGCTTAACATAACGTTCACATTTGGGCTGGAGATACAGAAAAGGGGTGGGGATGTTTGAAATTGGTAAAGAAGCAAATGCTTGCCCACGTTTTTCGTTTTATTGTCTGGATAAGGAACCTGGAATACTGTATTTTCTTTAAGAAAAATTCCACTAGAAATATTTTGGTGAATGGTTTACAGCAATCCGGGTGGTGGGGGTCTTCAGATAACATTTATGCATAAAATTAAGAAAAAAGGGTCTACTGAATGAGAAAAAGGTGCTCTGGTGTCATAGTGGGTAAGGCATTTGGCTGCTAACCAGAAGGCCAGTGGTTCAAACCCACCAGCTGCTCTGCAGGGAAAAGATGAGGCAATCTGCTCCCATAAAGATTTACAGCCTTGGAAACCGAATGGAGGTGGCTATGAGTTAGAAGCAACTCAATGGTAGTGAGTTTAGATGAAAAAGGAAGAGGAGAAGGAGGAGGAAGAAGAGAGGGAGCTTGTACCATCTTGTAAAAACACAAACAGAAACACCCTTGTGATGACTTTGCTGGAGTATCAGGAATTGCCCCCTTCCACACTCCCTCATCTCTTACTCCCCGAATGTATGTCCAAGACGCTGTGAGACCATCAGCCAGTGAGCAGTCGTCCAACCTCCTCCATACACTAAAGCCGGAAAGTAGACTCATCTAATGCTGGGAATGGAGACTGGGTCTCCTTCAACGCTTTCCTTTTGAAAATCAACTTTTTTAAAGGTATAACGCACATCCAGTAAAATGCCCTCAGTTGAAGTTCAATGTGCATTGACCTGTAACCCCCTCCACAAACATCCCTCAGAGCTCCCTTGTGCCCCTTGGCTATGAGCATTCGATTGTGTGGATCTTAGCAAATTATGGGTAACCTTGCGAACAATGGGAATTCCAGAACACTTGGTTGGTTGTGCTCATGAGGAACCTGTACACAGACCAGGAGGCTGTCGTTTGAACAGAACAAGGGGACACTGCATGGTTTAAAATCAGGAAGGGAGCGCATCAGGGTTGTATCCTTTCACCATACTTATTCAATCTGTATGCTGAGGAAATAATCCGAGAAGCTAGACTATATGAAGAAGAACGTGGCATCAGGATTGGAGGAAGACTCATTAACAACCTGAGATACACAGATGACACAACCTTGCTTGCTGAAAGTGAGGATGACTTGAAGCACTTACTGATGAAGATTAAAGACTTCAGTCAGCAGTATGGATTACACCTCAACATAAAGAAAATGAAAATCCTCACAACTGCACCAATAAGCAGCATCACAATAAATGGAGAAAAGATTGAAGCTGTTAAAGATTTCATATTACTTGGTTGTACAATCAACACCAATAGAAGCAACAGTCAAGACATTAGATGACATATTGCACTGGGCAAATCTTCTGTGAAAGACCTCTTTAAAGTGTTGAAGAGCAAAGATGTCTCCTTGAAGACCAAGGTACGCCTGACACAAGCTATGGTATTTTCAATCACCTCATATGCATGTGAAAGCTAGACAATGAATAAGGAAACCGAAGAAGAGTTGATGCTTTTGAGTTGTGGTGCTGGTGAAGAATGCTGAAAGTACCATGGACTGCTAAAAGAACTAACAGATCTGTCCTGGAGGAAGTGCAGCCAGAATGCTTCTCAGAAGTGAGAATGGCCAGACATTGTCTCCCCTGCTTTGGTCGTGTTGTCACAAGGGACCATTCCCCAGAGAAGGATATCATGCTTGGTAAAGTGGAGGGTCAACAAAAGAGGGGAAGGCCTTCAACAAGATGGACTGACACAGTGGTGCAGTGATGGGCTCAGGTGTAGCAAGGATTGTGAGGCTGGCACAGGACCGGGCAGTGTCTCGTTCTGCTGGACATGGGGTCTCTATGAGTCAGAGCCAACCTGACATCACCTAAGAACAACATCAACATCCAGTCACTCAGGGGACCTGGTGATGCAGTCACTAAGTGCTTGGTTGCTAATCAAAAGGTCAGTGGTTTGGACCCACCAGAGGCTCTGAGGGAGGAAAACCTGGCTGTCAGCCTAGAAAACCCTATGAGGCAGGTGGACTCTGTCACATAGGGTCACCATGTCACCATGTCACTACGCCGGTCACTGGCAATCGCTGGTCTGATTTCTGTTCCTAGGTCTCGCTTTTTGCAGAATGCCACGTAAACAAAAGCTATGCAAGACATAGCCTTTCGTGTCTTAGCCTAATGCTTTTGGGCCCCATCCATGTGGTTGCAGGTATCTCCGAGTCATTCCTTGTTAAGTGAAGTCTCCCTTGTGTGAATATACCATGATTTGTTTTTGCATCCATCAGTTGATGAACATCGGGGCGGTCTCCACTTTGGGTAGATTATGGATAATCTGCATGTAGGTTTTGGTGGAGACATGTTTTCATCTCCCTTAGGCAATTATCTAAGAGTTGGGCTGCTGCATGCTTAACTTTAGAAGGAACTGCCCACCTGTTTTTGGAAGTGACTCGACCTCTTTGCATCCCCACCGACCATGTATAAACACCCTGATGTTCTGCTTCCTTGCAAGCACTTGGCATTGTTGGTCTTGCTCACATTAACCATCCTCGTTGGTGCAGAGGTTCTCATTGTAGTTTTGATTGGTGTTCCCTGTTGGCTAGTGATGTTGGCATGTTTTTCCTACCAAATGTCATCGTTATTTTGAAATGGTTTCTGACTCACATAAAAGTTGCAAAAATAGTTCAGAGTTCCTGTATTCCCTTCAATTGTTTCCCCAATCTTAAGTAATCTTAGTAAAATCGTGAAAATGGAGAAATTAACACTGATACAAGGCTATGAACTCATCCACAGACCTACCTTGAATGTTGCCTGTTTTCCTCTTTTTTCTGGTCCTGGATTCAATCCGAGATCTCACATTGCAGTTAATCATCATGGTTCCTCCCTTTCCACTGATCTGTAATCATCCCTCAGTCTTTCCTTGACCTTAAGGACTTTGACACTTTTGGCAAATTGTTGTCAGTTATTTTAAATAATGCCCTCAATTTGAGGTTTTGTTTTGTTTTGTTTTTTCCTAGATATTTCCTCATGACTGGATTGAGGCTCTGCATTTAATTTAGGCAGGAAAGCCACAGGAGTGATGTGTGATCTCTGAGGTCCAAGACGTTAACCTGTGTTACTGCTAGCAGTGCAATTGCAACCACTGGGTTACAGTGAAGCCTGCCAGATCTCTCCTTGTAAAGTTACTGTTTTCTTTTTAGTAATCAGTAGGTATCTGGTTGGGAAATGGTTTGAGATTGTGCAAGTATCCTGTTTCTGATCAAACTTCCACTCAGTCATCTTAGCACCCATCCTGGTCCCTGACCACAACAATCTTTACCATGGTGTTTTCTGGTCTTGGTTTTCTCTTTCTGTTATTCTACATTTTTTTTTTTTTAGAAACTTTTCATTGTGATTTAGGTGAAAGTTTACAGAGCATGTTCGTTTTCCATTCAACAGTTCATACACATTTTGTTTCGTGACGTTGATTCCAATCCCCACAATGTCAAAGTCCTTAAGGTCAAGGAAAGCCTGGAGATCTTGGATTCATCATTCATTAGAGTCAACAGCTGGTGTACTGCCTGCCAGCCTTGAGCTCCTCAGCCCCTGTGGCTGCAAGAGTCAGGAAAAGCCTCCAGCTTGACGTGTGATCCAGGAACTTTGGACTTGCCAGCTTCTGTAAGTGTGTGAGCCATTTTCCTAAGATAAATTTCTCTCTCTCTCTCTCTCTATATATATATATATGTGTGTGTGTGTGTGTGTGTGTGTGTGTGTGGATTTATTATGAACTATTTTCATGCTCAAAACAGATAAGGATATCAGAATGAGTAGGAGAAAGGAGTCAAAGGCCAAGCGTGAGCTGCAGGGTGGCTAGCAGGGGCTACTCTGTTCTCTCCATCAGGAAAGAAGTTAACATTCCCATGGCTCCTGGATCTACAGAGGACCTCAGTTCCGAGACACACTTCAGCATCTATGCACTTGACCCCAAACCAACACAGAATTCAAGATAAAGCTGCAAATGGGTGGCCAGCTGCCCTACTCAGCACGGACTCTAGTAGTCCTGCCTCTCTGGTTTCTGGTTCTATTGTCGGGTAGTGCTGGGCCAGGCCCATGCTCAGACCCAGAAGAAGCCCTGGAGCCATGAGGGTTTGCCACAAAAGGGATCTGGAAACTGGGTATAGCAAGTGGGGGGCTGCTTCCAAGAGCAGAATCATGGTCAAGGAGGATAAGAGTGAAGTTCAGGGCTCAAGAATCTGGTCAGTCATTGCTCCAGGGGTGAGTGTGGGACCAAGCAAGAGGTCAGGGGACAGTGGAAGGCAAGATACATGGTTCACTAGGAAGCTTTTCACCACCACCTGACTGTCAATTCATCATACAATGCATGGTTTAATTTGAAGGACTAGCCAAAGTATACCATGAATTGCCAGAAGAACCAGCAGGGTCAGGGTGCAAGGGGAACAAAGGGAATATAACACCATTCTGGTCATTAGCCACCATGGTGGTTGTCTGTGCCATCCTTGCCAAGCAGAATTGATCATATGTTGCTGCCCAGATTGGAATGCTGCTTGCAGCTACTCAAAATAGCCATGCCATCAGGCCAGTTGACAGTCTACAACTCCGATGGTCTCCTTATTTGTTGTTTTCCTTCAGTTTCTTTTACTAGTCAGTATTTAATCCACTTCTTTATCATTCCCTTCAAAGCTCAGGGTTCCAGGGTTATCTTCTGTTTCAATTGGTTTCTTGTTTCTTCATCGTAGGCGGTCTGTGCAGCTTGTCTGCTTATTCTGCCATCTTGCCAGGGGTCCCCTATTTCTATTATTGTACATTTATGAATTATGATTCTACTGCAAGGAAGAATGGTTTTCTTCTCCCTCATTTATCTGTGCAATTATTTATTTAGACCCATTGTATTGGTTCCCTAGTGCCGCTCTGACAAGAATATACCACAAATGGGATGGCTTGAAGAAGCAGGAGTTTATTCTCTTACTATTTGGAGGCTTTAAGTCCAAGTTCAAAGTGCCAGGCACTAGGGGCTGGGTGAAAGCCCCTCAGCCCTGGACTTCAGCTCTGCCTCCTGCTCCTGGCCCACTGAAGCTGGAGGCTTTTCTTCACTCAGCTGCTAGCTTCTGAGGCTGACAAACCCAAGGTTGAAAGTAAAAAGGCACAGTCTCGATGTTACCAAATCACATGGCAGGCCATTAATTCAAGTCAATTGAAAGCCCCAAGGTCAGCAGAGCATGGCAGGCTGCTGAAAAACAACACGGCTACAGGCAGGGTCCAAATGTGCCATAAGCTGGAGAACTTTCCCAAAGCTGTTTCTTATATATGGGAAGCAGACCACATACCCAACGCAGCTACTCAGCTGCTCCAATAGATTCCACCATGGAGTTAATTACCAGTCTCACCATGGGGAATAACTATATCCAGGTGCCTAGCCACTCAACCAGCCCCAGCCAAGTTGACATACAAACTTAACTATCACAATTCCACCCCTTGTCAACTTGGCTTCAATGTGTGGCATCTATACAGATCTCCTTCACTGGGTGGCTCCAGTCCCCTAGTTCCTGAGTGGGGACCTCACCCCTTTGGCCTGGAGCCCGTTCCTCTCCCTCTTGGGCATGGCAGCCCCGCCCCCGCACTCCTGGGCAGCGGCTGTGGCTCCATCCCACTGGCTCACATGAACGAGCAGCCCCACCCTCCAGAACCAAGCTGATGAAGGCCTGGCTCTATAAAACCTAGGGGACTGTGGGGGTTCCACCCCCAAAGGCCATGGTCCTACCCTTGAGGCCGAGGCAGCTCTGCTTCCCGTTTCCTGTGTCTCTGCGCTTTTGCCAATTAATGCCAAAGGCAACCCACACCACAGGATATCTTCCTGCCCAAAAAGCACTCAGCTTTCATGTTCTGTGGGCTTGCCAACCTGCTACTCCATTTCATGCTGGTCTTTTCTACCAGTTAATGCCCAAAGGCAACCCATTCCACCAGGAAGCCGCCTGTGCAATGGCATCCAGCTTTCTCCTCTGTCAGCTGGTAAGCCTGTTGCTGTCTAATGCTGGTCTCTGGACTCTGCTACTGCCGTGTCTCATGCTGGTCTCTCATGTTGGTCTCTCTGCTGGTATCTCTACCCCACTCCCAGTACCATATTCTGTATTGATTCCCCAGTGTCACTCAGACAAGAATATATCACAAATGGGATGGCTTGAAGAAACAGGAGTTTATTCTCTTACTGTTTGGAGGCTTTAAGTCCGAGTTCAAAGTGCCAGGCTCTAGGGCTGGGTGAAAGCCCCTCAGCCATGGGCTTCAGCTCTGCCTCCTGCTCCCGGCCCATTGAAGCTAGAGACTTTTCTTCATTCAGGCAGCTGCTGGCTGCTGAAACAGACAGGCCCAAGGTTGACAAGTGAAAAAACACAGTCCCAATATTACCAAACCACACAGCAGGCCATTAATTCAAGTCCATTGAAAGTCCCAAGGTTGGCAGAGCATGGCAGGCTGCTGAACAACAACACAGCTACATGCAGAGTTCAAGCATGCTGTAAGCTAGAGACCATTCCCAAAGCTGTTTCTTACATACGGGAAGCAGACCCATACCCAAAGCAGCTACTCAGCTCCTCCAATAGATTCCACCATGGAGTTAATTACCAGTCTCACCATGGGGAATAACTACATCCAACTGCCCAGTCACTCAACGAGGCCCAGCCAAGTTGACACACAAACTTAACTACCACACCCATATAGACACATGGATATTTATATTACACTATGGGTTTTAATCAAATACTATCATCAAAGTATTAATCACAGCTATCTCCCACTTGTCAGTTTGTCATACTGTGGTGACTTTTATGTTGCTATGAGGCTGGAAGCTATGGCGGCAGAGTCACCCATGTTGGACACGTTTCGACGCAGCTTCTAGACTATGACAGACCAAGGAGGACCTGGCAACCTACTTTTGAAAAAATAATCACCAGTGGAAACCTTATGAATAGCAGTGAAACACTGTCTGATACAGTTCTGGAAGATGAGCCCCTCAGGTTGGAAGACAATCAAAATATAACTGGGGAAGGGCTGTCTCTTCAAAGTAGAGTCAACCTTAATGATGTGGCTGGAGTAAAGCTTCCCAGACTTTCATCTGGCGAAGGGACACAACTCAAAATGAGAAGAAACAGCTGCAAACATTAATAATCGGGACATGGAATGTATGAAATATGAATGTAGGAAAATTGGAAATCGTATGAAATGAAATGGAACATATAAAGATTGATATCCTAGATACTAGAGAGTTGAAAGAGGCTGCTATTTTCAGTCTGACAATCATACAGTCTGCTATGCCAAGAATGACAAATTAAAGAGGAATGGTGTCACATTATCATCAAAAAGAGCATTTCAAGATCTATCCTGAAGTACAATGCTGTCGGGGGTAGGATAATATCCATATACCTACCAGGAAGTCCAGTTAATATGATTATTATTCAATTTTACACACCAACCACTAATGCCAAAGATGAAGAAACTGAAGGTTTTACCAGCTTCTGTAGTCTGAAATTCATCAAACACGTAATCAAAATGCACTGACAATTACTGGTGATTGGAATGAGAAAGTCGGAAACAAAGAAGGATGGTTAACTGGAAAACATGGGCTTCATGATATAGATGCTGGAAATTGCCCTGATGGAATTTTGCAAGGTCCTACGTGTTCCCAGTGAATGGAGATGTGGCCATGCTCCACCCCCAGCCACATTCTGGACCAGCAGGAATTCCATCCCAGACCAGGTGCCCTGTCACCATCTGCCTTAGGGACAGTAGGAGCTTTTTCTGAGACCAGGCACCCTACATCTAGCTGTCTTTGGGGACACCGAGAACTTTTTTTGGGAATGGCACCCTGCACCCAGTTGCCTTCCGAGACAGCAGGAATTTGGGGACCAGATGCCCTGCCAGCAGCTGCTTTTTGGGCAGGAGGAACTGCCACTGGAACCAGGTGCCTTACTCCCCACTGCCATTTGAACTGGCGGGAACCTTTCTGGGTCCAGATGCCCTGACGTGAGACACCTTCTGGGCCAGTAGGAACTCATCTGAGATCAGTCACCCTGACATCATTTGCCTTCTGGGTAGCCAAGAACCGGTCCCAAGATCAACTGCCCTGCTCCCAGCCACCTTTTGGTCTGGCAGGAACTTTGTCTAGGACCAAATGCCCTACTTCTAGCTGCTTTTTTGGGCAGCAGGAATTTCTTCTGGGACCAGGTACCTTGCATCTAGCTGTCATTTTGGCCAACAGGAACTTTTTCTGGGTCCAGGTGCCCTGCTGTAGACACCTTCTGGGCCAGCAGGAACTTGTATGGGATCAGGTGCCCAACCTCCAGTTGCCTTTGGGGTAGGTAGGAACCAGGCCAGTACCAGGTGTCCTGCTCCCATTGCCTGCTTGGCCAGCAGAAACACTGACTAGAGGCCCTGCCTGCCCACCCTGCCCCCCCCCCCAGTTTTCTTTTTTAATTATTCTTTTCCCCTTGCTTGCTTTCTTTTTATTTTTTCTTTTCTTTACCTTCCCTGGTCTTTTTACCCCTGTTCCTGATTACCTTTTTTTTTCCCACCCTTCATTTTCCCTTTTGCAGTTTCCTTGTTTTCTCTTTACTACTCTTTTTCTCTTGCTCTCCTTTCCTTTTTTCCACTACACAGATTTTTTTTTCTGTTACTCTTGGTCCTTCTTTCCTCTTTCTTCTCATTTGTTTCCTTTTTCTTTTTGTGGTGGTTGTTTCGTGTTTATGCTGTTTGTGTTTTTGGTTCTCTTGTTTTTATTTTGTTGTTGTTTGTTTGTTTTATTTGTCCCACCTGTCAGGAGATAACAATCATGCCCACATGACCCAACCACATCTACACTTCCTGCAGCCCCACCTACTGGGCAAGGCCACCACCTGTTCTGCACCAACAGATCAATGACAGATGGTAGCCAATGCCAACCCAACCTACCCTCAGCCACTCTATGTGAACAGCTAGCCAGGATCTGTGCCACATGTTCATCCTCTATCACACCCTCCAGGAGACAGGTGGTGAGTGGCTATGTGCTGCCAATCTAGTGACTAAAGCTGCACAACAGCTCTCCTGGAACAGATCTAGAAGAACAACAGAAAGCCTGGGCGAATCGACCAACATACAACAACCACCTAAATATGAATAGAAAGACATCACAATGTCTTGGAGACAGCTGACCATCCCAGTTCACACAAAAAACAAGATAAAGTAGTACAAACAAGGGACCAGAATACAGAGCCAGAAAAATTTTCCTGAGAAAGAAACGACATTGGAACTACATGATAAGGAATTCAAAAGAATTATATTTAGTTACCCTCAATAGATTGAGAGACAGATCAAAGAAAAGACTGACAAAATCAAGGAAAACACAGACAAAACTCTAGAAGAATTTAGGAAAATAATACAAGAACAAACTGACAAAATAAATGGAAAATTAGAAACCACACAAAACCAGCAAATAGAAATCCAGAAAATTAATACTAAGATATCATAAATAGACAGTATATTGAAATGGCAAAGGAGAACTGAATCAGTGGAGGACATAATTAGTGAAATTGAAGACAAATCTCTCAATACTACTTTGTTAAGGGAACAATAGGAAAAAAGAATTAAAAAAAAAAAAAAAAACCTGAAGAAAGCCTAAGAGTTATGCGGGACACTACCAAGAGGAATAACATGTGTGATCAGAATGCCAGAACAAGAAGAGACAAATAAAACCACAGGGAAAATTGTCAAAGATTTGTTGAAAGGAAAGTTCTTAATATGATGAAAGATGAGAAGATACGCATTCAGGAAGTTCAACCAACCCCAGACATGATAGACTTCATAAGAAAATCATTAAGACAGATTTTAATCAAACTTTCCAAAACTGAAAACAAAGAAACCTGAAAGCACCATGGTAAAAATGAAAAGTTACCTAGGAAGAGCAACCAATAAGACTAAGCTCTTATTTCTTGGCAGGAACCAAGCAGGCAAGAAGAAAATGGGATTATGTATATAAAACCATGAAAGAAAAAATTCCAACCAACAATTATATAGAAACCAAACCAAACTCACTGCCATTGAGTCACTTTGACTCATAGTGACCCTCCTTAGGTTTCTGAGGTGGTAGTTCTATGGAAGTAGATTGCCCAATCTTCCTTCTAAGGAGTGGCTGCTGGGTTTGAACCACCAGCCTTCTAGTTAGCAGTCAAATGTCTTAGGCACCATGCTACCAGAGCTCCTAAGAATTACATGTTGTTGTTGTTGTTATTGCCATCGAGTCAGACCTGACTCTTAACGACCCCTCCTTGGGTTTCTGAGGGGGTATCACTATGGAAGTAGATTGCCCAACCTTCTTTCCAAGGAGTGGCTGGTGGGTTTGAACTGCCAGCCTTCTGGTCAGCAGTCAAGTGCCTTAGGCACTAATTGTTCCTCAAATATAATGATGAAATTAGGATATTTCCACATAAACAGAAATTAAGGGAATTTGTAAAAACCAAACCAACCTTAAAAGAGATGCTAAAGGGAGTCCTTTGGACAGAGAACTGACAACAGCAGACAACTTATGATTAACACTCATGACAACATAACCCAGAACTCTGCCCAGATATGTTAGTGTTGTTGTTGTTAGATGCTGTTGTGTCATCTCCGACTCATAGTGACCCTTTGTACAACAGAGTGAAATACAGCCTGGTCCTGTGCCAGCTCCATGATCCTGGCTATATCTGAGCCCAACGTTGTAGTCACTGTGTCAATCCATCTTGTTAAAGGCCTTCTCCTCTTCTGTTGACCTTCCACTTCACCAAGCGTGATATCCTTCTCCAGAGAATGGTCTCTTCTTACAACATAACCAAAGTAGGTGAGGTGAAGTCTGGCCATTCTTGCTTCAAGGAGCATTCTGGTTGCACTTCCTCCAGGACATATTTGTTAGTTTTTTAGCAGTCCACGGTACTTTCAGCATTCTCCGCCAGCACCACAACTCAAAAACATCGACTCTTCTTAGGTCTTCCTTATTCATTGTCCAGCTCTTACATGCATATGAGGCGATTGAAAATATCATGGCTTGTGTCAGGTGCACCTTAGTCCTCAAGGAGACATCTTTGCTCCTCAGCACTTGAAAGAGTCCTTTGCAGCCAATTTCCCCAGTGCTATATGTCATCTGATGTCCTGATTGCTTCTTCCATTGGTGTCAATTGTAGAATTAAGTTATACGAAGTCTTTGACATCTTCGATCTTTTCTCCATTTATCATGATGCTACTTATTGGTCCAGTTGTGAGGATTTTTGTTTTCTTTATATTGAAGTGTAATCCATACTGCACACTGTATTCTTCAGTCTTCATCAGTAATTGTTTCAAGTCATCCTCACTCTCAGCAAGCAAAGTTGTGTCATCTGCATATCACAGGTTGTTAGTGATTCTTTCTCCAATCCTGATGCCACGTTCTTCTTAATATAGTCCAACTTCTGAGATTATCTGTTCAGCATAGAGATTGAATAAATATGGTGAAAAGACACAACCCTGACACACTCCCTTCTTGATTTTAAACTACGCAGTATCCCCTTGTTCCATTTGAATGACAGCCTCCTGGTCTATGTACAAGTTCCTCATGAGCACAGTTACATGTTCTGCAATTCTGACTCTTCTCAACGTTATCCACAATTTTTTATGATCCATGTAATTGAATGCTTTTGCATAGTCAATAAAATAAAAGTAAACATCTTTCTGGTATTCTTTGCTTTGAGCCAAGATCCGTCTGACATCAGCAAGGTACTCCTCGTTCCACATCCTCTTCTGAATCCACCTTGCATTTCTGGAAGTTCTGTCAGTACACTGCTGTAACCATTTTTGAATTATCTTCAGTAAGATTTTACTTCCGTGTGATATTAATGATATTGTTTGATCGTTTCCACATTCTGTGGAATTACCTCTCTTTGGAATGGGTATAAGTATGGATCTCTTCCAGTCAATTTGTCAGGTAGCTGTCTTCTAAATCTCTTGGCATAGGTGAGTGAGTTCCTCCAGTGTGGCATCTGCTTGTTGAAACATCTCAATGGGCATTCATCAGTTCCTGGAAGCTTGTTTGTTGCCACTTCCCACAGAGCAGCTTTGCCTTCTTCCTTCACTACCATTGGTTCTTGATCATATACCACTTCCTGAAATGGATGAACATTGACCAGTTCTTTTTGGTACAGTGACTCTGTGTATTCCTTCCATCTTCTTTTAATGTTTCCTGCATCAGTCATTATTTTGCCTATAGAATTTTTCAATACTGCAACTTGATGCTTAAATTTTTTCTTCAGTTCTTTCAGCTTGAGAATGCTGAGCGTGTTCTTCCCTTTTGGCTTTCTAACTCCTGGTCTTTGCACATTTCATTGTAATAATTGACTTTGTCTTCTCGAACTACCCTTTGAAATCTTCTGTTCAGCTCTTTTATCTTGTCATTTCTTCCATTTCCTTTAGCCACCCTTCATTCAAGGGCAAGTTCCAGAGTCTCTTCTGACATCCATTTTGTCCTTTTTTCCTCTCCTGTCTTTTTAATGACCTTTTGCTTTCTTCATGGATGATGTTCTGGATGTCATCCCACAATTCCTCTCATTTTTGGTCGTTGGTGTTCAATGCATCAAATCTATTCTTTAGATGGCCTCTAAATTCAGAAGGGATATATTCAAGATCATATTTTGGCTCTCATGCACTTGTTTTAATTTTCTTCAACTTTAAGTTGAACTTGCATATGAGCAGTTGATGGTCTGTTCCACAATCAGCTCCTGGCCTTGTTTTGGCTGAAGATATTGAGATTTTCCATCCCCTCTTGCCACAGATGTAGCCAATCTGATTCCTGTTTGTTGCATCTGGTAAAGTCCATGTGTATAGCCACCATTTGTGTTGTTGGAAAAAGGTATTTGTGATGAATAAGTCATTGGTCTTGCAAAATTCTATCATGTGATCTCTAGCATCATTTCTACCACCAAGGGCAAATTTTCCAACTCCTGGTGATTCTTCTTTGTTTCCAACTTTTGCATTCCAATCAACAGTGATAATCAGCACATCTTGACTGCATGTTCGGTCAATTTCAGACTGCAGAAGTTGGTAAAAATCTTCAATTTCCCCATCTTTGGCTTTGATGGTTGGTGCATAAATTTTAATAATGGGTAGTATTGACTTGTCTTCCTTGTAGGCATATGGATATTGTCCTATCACTGACAGCATTGTAGTTCAGGAGAGATCTCGAAACATTCCTTGTGATGATGAATGCCACGCCATTCCTCTTCAATTTGTTATTCCCAACATAGTAGACCATATGGTTGTCTGATTCAAAATGGCCAAAACCGGTCCATTTCAGTTCACTAATGCCTAAGATATCAATCTTTATGTGTTCCATTTCATTTTTTGACAACTTCTAATTTCTTAGATTCATGCTTCATACATTCCCTGTTCATATTATTAATGGATGTTTCCAACTGTTTCTTCTCATTTTAAGTCATGCTACATCAGCCAATGGAGGTCCCAGAAGCTTTACTTTATCCTTATGTCTTTATCTACTTTATCTCTATCTATACCCAGATATAGAAGTATCCAAAGTAAAATAAATGTACAAGACTGTAAACAGGGAACTAGAGACATCAGTTGGTAAATGTGGACCACTACAAAATAAGAAAAAAAGCTCTGGTGGAGTAGTGCCTATGGCATTTGACTGCTAACCAGAAGGCTGGTGGTTCAAAACCACCAGCCACTCCCTGGAAGGAAGATTGGGCAATATACTTCCACAGTGATACTGCCTCAGAAACCCAAGGAAGGGTTGCTATGAGTTGGATCTAACTCGATGGCAGTGAGTGGCCGAACAAAAAGAGGGAATAAATAGTGTAGGTACAGAACTGCTAACTGGAGAGGAAGTCAAGAAGATTCAGAGATCGAAGTGACTGTTTTAAACTTGAGAAGAAAATAATAAATCACAGGGTAACCAAAAGAAAAATTAATAGAAGTTTGCATCAAAATAAAAAAGAGGAAAGGTACAAATATTTGGCAAACACTAAAACAATAGCAGGAGCTCTGGTAGCATAGTGCCTAAGGCACTTGTCTGCTAACCAGAAGGCTGGTGGTTCAAATCCACCAGCCACT
>NW_006921593.1:20866395-20868100 GCF_000298275.1 Orycteropus afer afer
ACTCCTCAGAAGGAAGATGGGGCAATCTACTTCCGTAGTGATACTGCCTCGGAAACCCAAGGAGGGGTCGCTATGAGTCAGGTCTGACTCGACGGCACATTACAACAACAACAAAACAATAGCAATGAAGGAAATTATATAACAAATTCATTAACAAAATGAGCTCAGCATAGAAAACTATATGGAGCGAAGAAACCAGCAACACCACAAAAGAAAATTACAAAATGACAGCAATATATTCATGTTGATAATTACACTGAATGTATATGTATTAAATGCACCAATCAAGAGACAGAGAGTTGCAGAATGGATAAGAAAACATGACCCATCAGTATGCTGTCCACAAGAAACACACCTTAGACCAAAGACAAAAATAAACTAAAAATCAAAGGTTGTAAAAAAATAAATGAAGCAAATCACAATTAGACCAGCAAGAGTGGAAATATTAATTTCTGGTAAAATAGACTTTAAGATAAAAACTACCATAAGAGACAAGGAAGGGCATTATATAATGATTAAAGGATCAATTGAACAAGAGGATATAGTCATGATAAATATACACCCAATGAAAGAGCCCCAAAATACATAAATCAACTTTAACATAAATGAAAAGAGAAATAGACAACTCAACAGTAATACTAGGAGACTTTAATACACCATTTTCAATGAAGGCTAGAACAACTAGGAAGAAACTCAGCAAAGACACAGAAGAACTAAATGATACAATCAACAAGCTTGACCTTAGAGACTTATACAAATCACTTCACAGCAACAGCACAGTATATACTCTTTCCCAGCACACATAAAGAGTATTCTCTAGAATAAACAATATGTTAGGCTGCAAAGCAAGCCTCAATAAATTTACAAACACTGAAATACTGCAAAGCATTTTCTCAGATCACAATGTTATAAATTTAGAAATTAACAATAGGAAAAATCAAGGGAAAGAAAGCAAATACATGGAAACTTAATAACACCTTTCTTAAAAACTACTGGGTAATGGAAGAAATAAAAAATGAACTTAAAAACGTTCTTGAACTAAATGAAAATGAAAACACAACATACCAAAATATTTGGGACACAGCAAAAGCAGTGATCACAGGGTAATTGATAGCAATAAATGCACACATCACAAAAGAAGAGCCAAAGAACCTTAACCCAACATCTTCAAAAATTAGAAAAATAAGCAAACAAGCAAACAAAAAACCCTACAGTCACCAGAAGAAAAGAAATAATAAAGATTTGAGCAGAAATAACTGAAACAGAAAACAGAAAAACAAAAGGAAGAACCAACAAGATGAGAAGTTGGTTCTTTGAAAAGGTTAATGAAATCAACAAAACACTGGCAAATTTAATGAAGGAAAAGAAGGTGATATAAATAACATGAATGAGAATGAAATGGGTGATGTCACAACAGAACCAACTGAAATAAAAAGGATAATAACAAATGCTGCACTCTAACAAGTTGGAAAACCTAGAAGAAATGGACACATTTCTTTTTTTTTTTTTTTTAAATTTTATTTTGATTTGGGTGACTTTTCATACAGCAGTTCACATATACTTTGTCTCATGTCATTGACCAAAATTTACAATGCAACAGCTCCCCTCCCACTTCCTCTCCATAGTTACCTCTTCCCAGTGTCCATCTCTCCATACTCTTCTGCGCCCTGAGCTGTCTCCCTGTGCATAAGCAGCCCTTTCTTCT
>NW_006921593.1:20868310-20885308 GCF_000298275.1 Orycteropus afer afer
GGATGACAGTGGTAGCCGGGCACCATCTAGTTCTTCTGGTCTCATAGTTGTATAGGTTGCAGATCGGATGGTGTACCAGTCACTAGGACTGATTGTTATGGACACATTTCTTGAAACACATTACTTACCCCAACCAACACAGACTGAGTTAGAAAATTTGAACACACCTATATATAAAAAAAGAAGAGAATGAAGAGATCTTAAAAAAGCTACCACCAACAACAACAAAAAGTCCTGGCCCAGATGGCTTCACTGGAGAATCCTACCAACCATTCAGAGAAGAGCTGACACTGACCTTACTCAAACTATTCCAGAACACAGAAAAGGACAGGGTCCTCCCCAATTCTTCTTATGAAACAAGCATAACCCTGATACCAAAACCAAGTAAAGATACCACTAAGAAGGAAAATTACATACCAATATTCTTCATGAACATAGATGCAAAAATCCTAGCCAATAAAATCCAACACTATATCAGAAAAATCATACTCCATGACCAAGTGAGATTCATATCAGGTATGCTGGGATAGTTCAACTTTACAAAAACTATCAGTGGAATTCATTGCATAAATAAAGGAAAAGAACCACATGATCTTAACAGCTGATGCAGAAAAGTATTTTATAAAATTCAACACCCATTCCTGATTAAAAAAAAAAAAAAAAAACCTCTCAGCAAACTAGGAATAGAAGGGGCATTCCTCAATGTAATAAAGGGCATATACACAAAACCAACAGCCAACATTATTCTCAATGGTGAAAGACTGAGACCATTCCCCTTGCGAATGGGAACTAAACAAGGATGCCCTCTATCACCACTTCTACTCAACAATGTATTGGAAGTCTTAGCCAGGGCAATAAGGCAAGAAAGGGAAATAAAAGGCATTCAATCTAATAAGAAAGAAGTAAAATTTTCTCCATTTGCAGATGATATGATCCTAACATAGAAAATCCCAGGGACTCAGCAAGAAAACAACTGGAACTAATTGAAAGATTCAGCAAGGTGTCAGGACATGAGATAAATCCAATGGCTTCCTCTATGTCAACAAAGGGATCTCTGAAAAAGAAATAAGGAAAGCAATACCACTTACAATAACTACCAAAAAGATAAAATACTTAGGAATAAATCTTACTAGGGCCACAAAAGACCTATACAAAGTAAACTACAAAATACTAGAAGTATTTTGTACCAGAAGCCATAAAAGATCAACATAAATAGAAGAACATACCATGTTCATGGATAGGAAGACTGAACATTATGAAAACACTGATACTACCCAAAGCAATCTATAGATTCAATGCAATCCCAACCCAGATCTCACTGACATTCTTTAAGTGCATGGAAAAACCAATCACTAACGTTATATGTAAAGAAAAAACACCTCGGGTAAGCAAAGCACTACTGAAGAAGAACAGCAAAGCAGGAGGTCTCACACTCCTTGATCACAAAACCTACTACACAGCCACCGTAGTCAAAACTGCCTGCTACTGGTACAATGACAGACACACAGACCAGTGGAACGGAACTGAGAATCCAGAAATAGTTCCATCCACCAGTGGAAGCTGATCTTTGACAGAGGGCTGAATTCCATGAAAGAGGGAAGAGATAGTCTCTTTAACAAATGGTGCTGGCAAAACTGGACAACCATTTGCAAAAGAATGAAACAAGGTACATACCTCACACCACACACAAAAAGTAACTCCAGATGGATCAAAAACCTAAATGTAAAACCTAAAGCTATAAAGTTTACCAAAGAAAAAAATAGGGACAAACTTATGGGCCCTCGTTTATGACAAAATAGACTATCAAGCATAACAAAAAAAGTGCACAAACAGCAGAAAATAAACTAGATGACTGGGACCTTCTAAAAATTAAATTCTTATGCACATCAAAAGACCTTCAAAAGAGTATAAAGAGAACCTACATATTGAGGGAAAAAAAATTGGCAATGACACATCCAACAAGGAATTTTCTTTAAATTTCATAGAAAACTCCAACATCTCAACAACAAAAAGATAAATAATCCAATTAAAAAATGGACAAAGGATATGAACAGACACTTCACTAAAGAAGACATTCAGACAGCCAACAAATACATGAAGAAACGCTCACAATCATTAGCCATTAGAAAGATACAAATCAAAACAGCCACGAGATATCATCTCAGCATTAAAAACAAAGTTCAACAAGACAGAAAATAACAAATGCTGGTGAGGGTGTGGAGAGATCAAAACTCTCATACATTGCCAGTGGGACTGTGAAATGGTACAACCACTGTGGAAACTGGTAGGTGCTTCCTTCAAAAGTGGAAAATAGAAATACCTTTTGATCCAGCGATCCCATTAGGAGGTATATATCCTAAAGAAGGGAGAGGCAGGATATGAACAGATGTATGTATATCCATCTTCACCACAGCATTATTCACAATAGCAAAGCGACAGAAACAACCTAAGTGGCCATCAGTGGATGGATGGATAACCAAACTATGGTACACACACACAATGGAATACTAGGCAACATTAAAGAATAACGAAGAAATGGCAAAACACCTTACCATGGATGAACTTGTGAGTAACACTTATGCTAAGTGAAATAAGTCAATCACAGAAGGACAAATATTGCATTAGTCCCTTGTAATAAAAAGTTGAGTAAAGGTTTACTCGTGGTAAGACTTTGTTTTTACTAGGGGTGAGAGGTGAGGAGGGAAAATTGCTGCTTAGGTAAGAGACATGCATTGATTTAGGTGAAGGGAAAGGCAATATACAAAAAGCAGGTGACCAGCATAATAACACTAAGGAAAGGGAAGACACAGAGAAGTGACAAGAGGTAGATTCAACAAAGGTCAATACTTCTACACACGCAATCCTGCACTATCAGTAACAACAAACACTGGTTTACAAGCAGATACATAGACAGATAGGCAAGGTGATCAGGTACGGGTGGTGAACAGGAACATACCGATGGCCACATATAGGTCTGGCAGTAGATATTTCTACATATGTATTTGTATGTGCTATAAAATGTCCATATATATAATTGAGCTAACAGGGGCCAAAGTTATGATAACTTCTGAGCCACAAACAAACACCTTCACCTTGAGGGAATGAGTTGCTGGGCCTGTGGGCTTTGGACCATGGTCTCAGGGGACATCAAGCTCAATTGGCATAACGTACTACACAAAAAAATTGTTCCACATTCTACTTTGGTGAGTAACAACTGGGGTCTTAAAAGCTTATGAGTGGCCATCTAAGATGCAAAATTATCTCTCCTTGTCTGGAGCAAAGAAAAGTGAAGAAAACTAAAGACACATGGAAACAGTCCAAGTGACCAGTTGTGTTAGGCTGGGTTCTCTAGAGAAACAAAAAACAAAACCAGTAAAGCTTATATATATATCCCCTTGCGAATGGGAACTAAACAAGGATGCCCTCTATATGTTCCCCTTTTATTCAGTGGAGTTACACGTTCCCCTCCTTTTCTCTGAGGGAAGGGTCCTCTGAGCCCTGATCTTTGGTGAGGATGTCCTATCATACTAAAGCACGCATATGCCCAAACTTTGATCCTTTCGCTGACACATGGCCTATTAATCACACTTTAGAAGCTTGCATTTTCTATAGCTTACATCACAAAGCATGGTCTCGTGAAGAGAGTGGATCTGAAGAGCACATGAAACAGGGAATGCGTGCTGTCAAACTGATTTACACTCAGAGGAATCAGCAGGAAGTCATTGGCATCATGATTCATGGTTTGGAGATGTTTGCATCACAGGCAGACGTTCTGTTCCAACATCTGTGGGGCTGGACCCCGTGTCTTCCCAGTGGGGCCATTTACACTGGGAGGTGATAATGGCAAATACCTCCTCCCCCTGCAAAGTACACTTTAGTGATGCCGTCATATTTGAATGTATCTTAAAAGGGAGACTCGGGATTCAGCCCCAATTTGTCTCCAGATTCACCAATCACGGATGTATACAGATTTGTGAGCTTGGGTGAGTAACTTAACTTTTTGTGATGGCAGTTTCTTCTTCTGTAAATCAAGACGCATGGTACCCAGCCCAGCGGCCCCTGTAATGATTAAGACAAAGAGTGCAGAAGAGTGAAGGCCAGCGTGGGCTCGGATGTCACCCGCATTCTCATTCATCCCACACTGCCCTGAGCCTCCAGGCTATTCCCTGCGTCCCCCTCCCCAAGGAACCCCAGAGGGGGTCCCATGACTTACTTGGAGCTTTCTTGCTGGTGTTTCCCCACCTCAAAGGAACATCACTCCCCAGATTACAACACGCTCCTATGGTCAGAAGAATGATGGTCCTGAGAGATGTCCACATCTTTATCCCTAGAACCTGTGACTCTGTGACCTCACATGGCTGAAAGAACCACACACACGTGATTGGCCAATGCTGTTGAGACGGCACATGATCCTGGATTTTCCAGGAGGCCTCACTGTCATCACAGGTCCTTCTAAGAAGAGGGAGGATGGTTAGTCAGAGAGTAGGAAATGGGAGGATGGAAGCAGAGATTGGAGTGATATGGCCATGAGCCCAGGAAAGCAGACAGCCTCTGGCAGCTGGGAAAGCAAGGAACAGACTCTTCCCTGGAGTCTCCAGAAGCGATGTAGTCCTGGCCCCACTGTCCTTAAGATTAGTCACCATTCTGCTGTCACCAAACAAAAATTCCACGGCCATTGACTCAATTCTGACTCATGTAACACTACAGGGCAGAGTAGAATTGCCCCATAGTGTTTCCAAGGCTGTGAATCTTTATGGAAGCAGACTGCCTCAGCTTTCTCCCATGGAGTGGCTGGGGGAGTCAAACTGCTGGCCTTTTGGTTAGCGGCTGAATGCTTAACCACTGTGCCGCTATCACATCCCATTCCAAAGAAGACCTGGTGGAGCTGGTGGGTGGAGTCCTAGAATCACACCGTGCAGAGGCCCCCCTGGGCACCCCAGGGGCAAGGCCGTTCAACTCCACATCCTTCACAAGCTGCCCGCACATTAGCTGCAGGCGCATTGCCTAAGGGGGCGTTGGCTTAGCAGTAGAATTCTCCTCTTTCATGCAGAAGACTCCGGCTTGGTGCCTGGCCACTGCACCCCACCTACAGCCACCGTGCCCCTCAGTGGAGATGCTATGATGCTGAGTAGGTTCCAGCAGAGCTTCTGGACAGACGAGGAGGAAAATAACCCAGTGAAATTGCCATGGACCACAATGGCCCGGTCCACAACTGACTGTGGGGCTAACGCAGGGCGGAGCAGCATCCCGGTCCGTCAAGCAAGGTCCTCGTGATACTTGAGGGCAGCTAACAACACATTTCCCAAATCCCGCAGTCTCCGGACACGCTCGCGAAGGAATCTAGGAGACGGAACGTCACTAGCACCTACGGTAAAGAGGGCTGCTGTGCTTCTGCCACAGAGAAATCTGAGTGCATCACCAGCTGACAAAACACATTGCACTGCTCCAGCTTTGACCTTCCGAGTTTCTGGCTCGTCTGTATCATCCAGGGGTGTGAAGCTTTAGACGTTCTAGCCTTGGACAATGCCATTAGAGTAAGAACAGAACCCAACTGGCAGGAAGAACTCTCCCTCAGGGTCTTGGTGCCACGGAGGTGGGTCTGGACAAAATCTGCCATGTTGCCGTGACTGTTGGACAGTGATGTGCACACTTCACAGGCCTTTAGGAAGCTCAGAGAGAGAAGTTAAAGGTCCGCCTACACATGTCATTGAAGTGTCTCTTCCCACTACTGGCCCAGTCCCATGTCAGCACTCTGCCCCCTCCTTTGAAGCCCCAAAGGTCTCAGGCAGCCTGGGAGGTACAGGATGGTGAGGGAATTTGTGGTAACAGGTGAAGTTGTGTAGGTGGGCTTTGCAAGCCTCTTAAGTGGTCCCCACTCTTGGACTTTGATGCGTCTGTGTTGGTGAAATCTGGTCCGAGACAAGAGTGGCCAGTCAGCTTCAGGCTCTATTGTGGAGGTGCCTCCTCCTGTCTGAGTAATGCAAATGGTTTCTGCTTGACCACTAACCTACAGGTAGGCCGTCTGAAGCGACCTTGCAGCACCACGGAAGAAAGGCCCGACAAGCTGCTTCTGTAAATATTACGGCCAAGGAAAGCTATAGAGCAGTTTTACTCTGTAACAACGGGGTCTCCATCAGTTAGAAGTGACTTGACAGCAACAGGTTTGGCTTCTGGTTTTCCACCTCTCTCCAGGACTCAAATTATATTTGAGGTCTCTTAGTCACTGGCAAAATTGGAACTGGCCCCCTTCCAGGACAGCGAACAATAGTGACATCTGGAGCAGCGGGGACCAGCATTTATTGATTGATTCCTGTAGGCCAAGCAGTGTGCCTAAGGTGGGCCACTGGGAGTGCCCACTTGGAGTAAGCTGCTACCATGTTGTGATTATTGTCATCACCATTGGTGGTCAAATGTGATATCATGTTGCCTCCATGGCATGAGTAGATGGCCCCTTGAAGGGGAAAAAGACACACACACACACACACACACACATTATCACACCCTGAAAAAATGTACCATAATACTCATCACATGTGGATGCTTATTAAATTCGCTTGAATTCTAGGAACTGAACTTAACCCCTGTGACTCAACTAGCAGCCAAACCACAGACAGGTTGATAAGGAGAACAATAACATCAGACGGTTGGGGACTCGTTACCACAGTGGAGCATATGAGATCCAGAGGACAGCATGTGCCCAGGGAGAGCTCTAGGAAGGGGTCAGGGGGGTGGGAAGGAAGGACTAGGAAGGGGTGGGCAGAGGAAGAAGGTGGGAAGGATGCTGTCACAGTGTGGGCATTGCAGGAAATGACAAAAAATAGAAAATGTATGGGTTGTTAAATGGAAAACCAATTTGCTCTGTAAACTTCACCCAACTCACAATGAAAATAAATAAATTCTCCTTGAATTAAAATGGAATCAAAGACACATTCCTTTTGAAATGCCTGCAATATGGAATGGAAAGAGTTTATATGGAATGAAACATCATAAGTCTTGCCAACATCCACTTGATATGAGTGAGCATGTGCGTGTTTTAATGGGCTTTGTTACCAAAGAGTTAGTGTATCTTTCCCACTGAAGCTAAAGTGAAGTCACAGCTCTGGGGTCACTCTTTCCATTTTGGGCAAATAAAGATGTTCCAGAACGTTCTCTCAAAGTCTTCTTTGAGCAGCCAGTGAGAGAGGTGGATGGCACATGAGGATGAGTTCAGCAATGAATCCTGATCTCCTGCCTTCCTTTCTGAATTTCTTGATAAGCCTCCTTTTGGGGGAGGTCTTGATTACTAATGGGACACCTTGGTTGGTTGAAAGACTGGATTCTGGAAGTTGGGAACTGCCTGAAGATCGGGAGGGGGGGACAATTCCATCCCTGCCTCACGCCATCACTCACACAAAGCCACAACATTTCAGAGCAGAGAAGCAGGGCTCTGGCCCTGTATTGCAAGACCGAGAAAGATTCCCTCACTTTCCCAAGCTCACCCAGCCAAGAACAGCTCTGAGCAGTCTGAGATCTCCCGGCTGACAAGCCTCCTCTACCACTGAAGTTGACAAAAATGTATGTGTTCTAGACTGATCCAGCTCGTGGGCTTATGTGTCAGAGAACATTCAAATTCTGGACTTTCAAATCACTTTTGTCTCCTTGTTCCCCTTAGCTCCTTCCTATGTTTCCCTACTGGGGTTATGGTTTCTCCTTGGGGTGTAGGTTGCATGGTTCGAATACAGACTTCTCATGCTGCGAACACGGGCCATGTGCCGTGGTGAAGCACAAGGTGTCCTGTGTCTCCTGGCACTTCCTCAACCTCACAGGAAGCACCATGCATCCAAGCAGGTCCTGACCCACCTGAAGGGAGGAGTTGGGACACGGACTACACTTTGATGATGGTTCTTGATGAACAGGACTGTGTCACAGCATGAAATGTATTCAGTATAAATAATACTGAATTAGCCATGTTAATAGCCAAACGCCAAACACTATAACCCTATATATATATATATAAAACGATGGGCTCAGGTATGGCAGGGATTGTGGAGCTGGCACAGGACAGGGCAGTACTTCATTCTGCTGAACATAGGGATCACTGTGAGTCAGAGATGACTCGACGACACCTGACAACATATTCAATTCAGCTTAGCATTTAAGCCTAGATCAGCTACAAATACAGTGGAACAAGTCAACTAACTACGGTGTTGTTGTTGTGATGTGCTGTTGGGTTGGTTCCAAACTCATAGGGCTCCCATGTCAAGCAAAAGGAACCCTGCCTGGTCCCACGCTGTACTCACAGTTCCTGCTATGCTTGGACCCATTGTTGCAGCCACTGTGTCAATCTGGCTCATTGAGGGTCTTCCTCTTTTTCGCTGAGCCTCTCCAAAGGATGATGTCCTCCAGGGAGTAGCCTTCCTGATAACATGTCTAAAGTGCATGAGAAGCCTTGCCATCCTCATTTCTAGGAATCATTCTGCTGTAATTTTTTGCTGTAATTTTGTAGAGTTGTTCGTTCTTCCGGCAGTCCATGGTATATTCAGTATTCTCCGCCAATGCCACAACTCAAGTGCATCAGTTCTTTGGTCCCTTATTCATTGCCCAGCTTTCTTACACCTGTGAGGTGACTGAAAATACCATGGCTTGCATCAGGATCACCTTAGTCCTCAAAGTGACATCTTTGGTTTTTAACACTTTAAAGAGGTCTTTTTTTGCAGATTTGCCCAGTGCAGTATGTCATTTGATTTCTTGATGGCTGCTGCTTCCATGGACGTTGATTTTGGATCCAGGTAAAATGAAATTCTTGCTGACTTCAATCTTTTGTCCGTTCCTCATGATGTTGCTTATTGGTCCAGTTGGGAAGAGTTTTGTTTTCTTTATGTTGAAGCATAATCCATACTGAAGGCAGCAGTCTTGATCTTCATCAGTAAGTGCTTCAAGTCTTCTGTACTTTCAACAAGCAAGGTTGTGTCATCTGCATACTGCAGGTTGCTAATGAGTCTTCCTCCAATCCTGATGCCACATTTTTTTTTCATATAGTCCAGCTTCCAAGAATATTTGCTCAGCATACAGACTGAATAAGTATGGTGAAAGGATACCATCCTCGCACACACCTTTCCTGATTTTAAACCACGCAGTATCCCCTTGTTCTGATCAAGCCACTGCTTCTTGGTCTAAGGTACAGATCAGTAAATTTTGTTTACTAGGTACAGTTACATATGGAAAATAAAAAAATAACAAAGACTCAGATTTAAAATAAGGTCTTTTATACAGAAGTTCAAGGCATGGGGTGGAGAAGGAAAAGGAGCATACAGTGCTACCTTGAATATGAAGTTCAGAGCATAAGGTCTTGGAGAAATGGAGATCAGTGAGGGAACACAAGCACCCCCAAAATAACATTCATCTTCTGAGTAAGGAGATATTTCCATCTTTGAAACAAGGACCTGATGCTGTGGAAAAGGGATGAGAATGAAAAGGAGACCTTAGAAATCAAAAGCAACAGCCACATATGATTGCTGAGATTTCAGCTCTCAACAGAATACAGGCGTACCTCGGAGCTAGTGTGGGTTCAGTTCCAGGCCACCTCAATAAATCAGTACTGCAATACTTTTTGCATGAATCTTTGGTTTCCCAGTGCATGTAAGTCTTGTTTACACTGTATTCTGTATCTACTAAGTGTGCAATACCATTTTGAGAATATTTGAAATATTGTGAGAATTACCAGCACGTGACACAGAGAGACATGAAGACCAACACGTGACACAGAGACATGAAGTGAGCACATGCTGTTGGACTTGTTCAATGCAAAGTCAACACAAACCTTCCATTTGTAAAAAAATGCAGCATCGGTGAAGCACAATAAAGCAAAGCACAATGAAACAAGGTGTGCTTGTATGTGGAAGACCAAAGTCAGGGGGCATTTCTGAGAAAATACAGCAGTAAGACAAAGCAACCAAGAAGCAAACAAGAGAGACAGAGAGGATTAACCCAGGAGGTCCTGGGCTAGTTCCTCCTGATTGGCCTCTTCTCAGGTGAGTTGGTGTGGTCAACACCATAGGCCTCTGGAGCCCTTCTCCAGCCACAACTGTGTCAGCAACCACCATTAGTCAGTTTAACCCCAGCCTCGATCAAGTGACCCTATTCATCATGGTGGGCTTACTTTGGCAAGGAGTTTTAACTGAAGCCAGAACCTTGTTCCTTTAAGGAAGCCCCAAGAAAGCCCCGCTGTGAGACACTTACTCTTGCTGACCCAACCCCTTAGTCATATTTCTAACTTTATCCCAATTTTATGCCACCAGACAGTGCCCAGGGCCTGAGGGATCTCACTGGCTCACCTTCTTCGCAGAGAAGCCTCCCTTTAGATGGAGATGGTCCAGATAGAGACTGGGCAAGGAGCCGAGAGACGGGGAGAGTCCGAGGTGCGCCAGTCCCAGTGCTGTGTGTGAGGTCTTCAGCATTGCCACAGATGGAGATGGAGGGCTGGAGGGCCGGCCACCTGGGCTCCTGAGGGGATGCCCATGGCCAGCTTTGTGAAGAAGGTAAGCCCTCGGTAATCCTTTGCTTTGATTACACAGGCCTCACCCCCATAAAATGCCCCTGGTGGGAGGGTGGGCACCCAAGATGCATCCTCAGAGCCCCACTGAGGAGGACTCCCGGCTTGCAGCTGGCTCAGGATTCTTGCCAAAGACACGCTTTAACCTCCCAGAGATGATTAACTTCAAGAGTGGGAGGCCTGGGTGAGAGGAGCTAAGGCAGCCCGTGTGAGTCGTCCCCGCAGAAGAGTCCAGTGCATAACACATTAACCCTTCAACCCCCAGGGAACCTGTTGAAAGTGTGTTGGTACTCTCTCTGGTGTGCAGATGTATCCGGTTGCTAGGGCTGCGGTAGCAAATTACCACACACGTGGTGACTTAACACGATAGCAATTTAATCCCTCACAGTTCTGGAGGCCAGCCTTAGAAAGTAAGATTTCTGCAGGGCCACATTCTCTCCAAGGCTCTAGGGGAGACTCCTTCCTGGCCTCTCGCAGTGTCTGCTGGTTGCTGGCCATCACCTGCGTTCCTTGGCTTGTAGAGGAATCACTCAAGCCTCCATCTCCATCTCCACATGGGCGTCTTCTCTGTGTTTCTGTGGGTCTTCTCCTCTTCTTACTAGGGTATTGTCATTGGATTTAGAATCTCCTCTAACCCAGTATGACATCATCTTCCTTAACTAATGACATCTGTGAAGACCTATTTCCAAATAAGATCACATTCGGAGGTTCTGGGCAGACCCAACAGGACATGTGAGAAAAATCAGGCACATGCGGTAAGTTACCAGGGAGTCACGTGGCGAGGAAGGGGTAGGGCAGCAACGGAATCGTGCCGTCTGCACAGGGAGGTCAACAACCACTGGGTTCATGCAGCAGATACTGCCTCCTGCTCCTGTTAGGGGAACGGTGCACAGGGTGGAGACTCAGATCTCCTTCAGCCTGGGCTCCATCCTTTCTGCTCACAGGGACCCCAGGAAACACAGAAGACTCCAGGAGTACAGTTTAGAGCTCCTGAAATTATGGTGGTGGTGAAAAATACTGAATAAACCATGGACTACCAAAACAACAAACAAATCAGAAGTCTAGCCAAAATACCCCTTAGAAGGGAGGGTGGCACAACTTTGTCATCAAGAGGGATCTTGGAGGAGGACACCATGCTTGATAAACCAGAGGGTCGGTGAAAAAGAGGAAGGCTCTGCATGCGATGGATTGACACAGTGGCTGCAACAGGGGCTCAGACACACTGCAGCGGGGACGGCACAGGACCAGGCAACATATTGCTCTCTCTCCACGGGGTCGCTGTGAGCTGGAGGTGACTCAATGGCACCTACCAACAACAACAAAGGTAGGAAGTGATATGAGAGTCCTGGAAACAAGCTACTGCGTCCCTATACATCAGGGATACCCACATGAAGGAAAGGAACATCGAGGTGACCAAAGAAGAGAATTGTTCCTGTCATGAGCACTACGAGACCCTGAGACTGTTAATGCCCTGACCTCTCACCTTGTGCTTGGGAGACCCCCAGAAGTGCTCCGCGGGTGATGTGGATAGTGGGTGCTGAGAGCCTGTTGTGTCTGGAGGCTCAGGGAAGGCTGCAGAGGAGGCATGTGCTGGCCCCTGAGGTGACAGGATAGAGGCAGGAGGAGGGCGTGTGGGAAAGCACCCCAGGTCCAGGAGCTAGTGTGGTTTCCCATGACGAAAGAGGGAAGAGTTTGCCCAAGGGGTGCCAAGTAGAATAATCTCACTAGAGAAGAAGGTGTGTGTTGGGACCTAAAGGTAAGTGGATGGGCTATGAGAAGAGGCCCGACTGAGGAGGGGTGGGATGCTAGACCAAGGCTTTTTTTTTTTTTTTTTTTTTTGATTGCTTAAAGGTTTCCAGGAGGAATTGTTTTGGTAACAAGGATGGAGGATTTAGATTAGGAGGAGCTGGAGACAGAGCATCAACCAGGAAGTTACTATGATAGCCTAGAGGAGAATGAAGGCATTGAGGCTGAATGAGACCAGGAGGCAGGGGCAAAGGGAGGACACTGACAGGTGAGTAAAAGAGGGGAAAGGTAGGAAGACTTGGTCTCAATTCTGGTACTTACCTATTTTGTGGTGAAAATTACTTCACTGCTGTGAGTCTCAGTTTTCTAATCTTTAATAACATGGCTATAAAAATAATAATCCTTGTCATGATGAGGTGTTTCAAGAAGTTGTAGATCTAGGGCCCAGCACAGTAGTTGGTGCATGGTAAAGAATGACATGGACGTGATCGTCACTGTTGCCAAGGTTCAGGAAGCCTCTGTGGGACCAGGTGGCCAGTTGGCAGTGGAGGTTGAAAGACAAAGGAGTCCAAGATGGACCCATGATGTGAACCAGGTTCACCAGAACCAAGAGCATAACCATGGGCCAAACTGGTTGGAGTCAGCTCCTGCTGACTTCCTCAGCAGACGTGAGGTGTTGTCACTGAACGTGGAGGAAGTGTCTGCTGGCACCAAGTGCAGGCATGCTCCACCTTACCTCCCAAATGCCACGTAACCCTCCCTGAGGGTTGCTTCAACTCCTCTGTAGTTGAAAGCAGCCAGAGAACTGGTCTACCATGTCCAAAGCCTATAGCCACCTCTCCAGAGATCTGTCTTCTTTTGGACGTTTCTTATGGAGACTTCCAGAAACAAACACACACAATGCGTTTCAAGCCGAAGCACCCTGTGCAGTGGCTGTTCACGCAGGGTCCCAGCCTCCTGAGCAGCAGGTCCTGCCACAGGAGCCACACAAGGTGCATCTGTCAGAACAGAGACTGAAAACCAGCCTCAGGACTCTGGTGTTTTCTATTACTTTTTAGACAGCTGTGACTAAGATGAAGACATAAGAACAAAGAAGCAGAAAGGACTAAGATGCTGAATGGCTGAATGAGAGTTGAAAGAAATGTATTCATTGGCTTCTTTGGCAAGTGGAATCACAAATGATGAGGTGTGTGTTTGAATTTAAAATGTTTTCAGAACCATTGTACAAGGACAATTCAGTTGGATATCTAACTATTTAAAGTTGACTTCGTATTAACTTAACATTAATCCTTGTACTTCCATCTGGTTCCTTTCCTTTTTGATCCCTGGATGTGCTAATGTAATCAGCTTGTTTGAGTTGAAAAATGAAGTTGAAGATGAAGAGGAGGAAGATTGATTAAACAATGAGTGTCCACTTGGATACTATGGATTCCATCTTGTCGTAAAGCAGAGAAGGGAGTGCAAGGTCCATTTCTGTACTTGGGGTAGGAGAGCTGAGGTTTGCTTGTGGGCACAAATAGAAACACGCTGGTTCATCTGGCTCTGACCATCTGCCCGTCAGCGGTGTCGACGGCTTCCTCTGAATCTGCGTCATGCTCTTGTGCCTCATATTTTCCCTCCAGTCTATATTCAGAAATATTTGAGAAGATCCAACAGATGTGGGTCTATCTCTGCTTCTCTTTGTTATTCAAATTAGGGAGGAAAGCAAAACTGGGAGGACCTGGTTCTAATTAGCAAATAAAATAACAGCGTCTTACCCTTGCAGACCAGTAGATCTGAAATTGATTTGCAAATAGGAGTTTGTTAATCCTTCCAATGTTGCCTAAGATACGGTTGTGGAAAACGTTATTCTGCTTTTAAGGGGAGAAGCTGGGGTCTGTGAGAGGCAAGTGGCCATATATTAAAGAAGACTCTTTGAGAGGCAACCACTTAAACTCCTTGTAAACATCACTTGAAACGAAAACCAGAATGAGGCTTCTTCTTTGTGAATCACCAGCACCCAGATGTGGCAAAGTTAATGGAGAGCTTTACTGTTCTGAATTCCAGATGACTGGGGGTGGAGGGAGAACACAAAAAAACTTCTTTATATTGGAATGCTTCGTATCAGCCTAAGGAGATAGGTCCAAACTTCTTGCTCCTTGGAGGTGGTGTCAGAATGAAGGAGGCCACCCCTCTTGCATAAGGACCTTAGTCATTGTGTCTGGAAGGGCCATGAATATGAAGTTCCGGAGAAGAAAGGACAACACTGGAAGGAGCTGGTCAAGAGATGATACTGGGCTTCCAGGGGCTGACTTAGAGTGAGCCCCCACCCTGCTGAGTGATCAAGCCCCACAGTGGCGTGAATGGTGGCCCAAAAAAGGTATGGCCATGTATGGAACCTGTGAAGTGACCTTACCTGGAAAAAAATCTTCGCAGATGTGATTAAGCTAAGGATCTTGAGATGAGATCATGCTGGGATCTAGTTGGGCCCTAAATCCAATGACAGGTGCACTTACAAGAAACAGAAGAGGAGAAGACACACAGAGGAGGAGGCCATGTTATGATGGAGGCAGGCTGGAGGGATTCTGTCACAAGTCAAGGAGGAGCTGGAAGCTGGAAAAGGTGAAGAAGGGCCCCCCAGAGGGAGTATAATCCTGCTGACACTTTGAATTTGGACTTGTGGTCTCCAGAACCGTGACAAGATACCTTTCTGTTGTTTTAAGCCACCAGTTTGTGGCAGAAAGAGCTCTGCTATGGTTCGTAGAGGGAAGTGGAGTTTGCAGCCTCTCACCACACCAAACAGAATCCAGAGCTTTCCAATGGCTGAGAGGTGGGGGGCACTGTTCTGACACTCTGCCCTGTTGGGCTGGTTGAGGAGGAACGACACATCTGTCAGCCAAGCTCAGCCCAGATCAAGTGGGCAGTGACCTCAGCTGCTCCAGAGAGCAGACTTCAGGCCACAAACAGTAGTTGTGGACTGTACCTCTGCCTGGGCACAAATGTCATGCAGATACCCAGTGAAGATCAGTCACCCTCTTGTATTTCACATTTAAGTGTTTGAGTCAAAAATTAAGCTTCTGCATTATAGTCAAGATGTATCAATCATGTTTACCTTTAAGAAAGAGAGGTTTCAGCTCAGGTAGGAAGCCCAGCAAGTACAGAAAGTTTGTCTTCTCACACAGGACTTCCTGTTTAGGGAGGGGCACTCAGACCTCAGGAAGGGTTATCCAGGATTCCAAGCAGTACACTTAGCATTAGCCCCATCACCAGGAAGGAAGGTCTGGTGTTGGTCTGAGTACCATGCAAACACCATGCCCTGCAGCCAAAACCTTCAGCCTTTTAGCAGAAAGCTGAATCTTCCACATAGAAGTGACACATCAGATAAGCTCTGGAGACATCCTGGTCCTGAATGCCATGTGCAGAGCAGAACGGGCACATTCTGAATGTGTTATATCCAGGAGGTTTGATCTGTAGATCAAAAGCAAAGTGCACAAGGATCACTGAAAGGTGTTCTGCACCAGGTACAGTTGTAATGTGGGATAGATATGGGAATTAATATGGATGTCACAGTTCATACTATGGGATAGAGGAACATGGTAAGAAACACACAAGTCTTAAAAGGCACATGAAAGTTGTTTGAAATAAAGATACAATCCAAGTCAATTGATGCCTGGAAAATACAGTCACTGAAATAAAAAGCTCAGTGGATGGACTCAACAGTAGAAGGGAAGTTACAGAAAAAACAGTCAGTGGACTCAAAGAGAGAACAATAAATATTGCCTCATCTGAGCAACAGAGAGAAAATAGGCTGGAAAAAAATTTAAAGAGCTTCAGGGACCTGTGGAACTAAAACAAAAGATCTGACATCATGTCACTGGAGTCCCACAAGGAAATAAGAAGGAGTATGCATCTGAAATATTATTCAAAGAGATAACAGCTCTAATTCCCCAAATTTGGTAAAATAAATAAACAACCTAAACTGAGCAACCCAAAGCAGAGTGAAACCAAAGAAATCCTCACCAAGATACATCATAATCAATTTTCAGAAAACTTAACATAAAAGGAAAAATCTTGAAAATAGCAAGAGATAAGTGACATCTTAAGTAGGAGAAAAATACTTCAAATGATGGTGGATTTCTCGGCAGAAACTATGTCAGCCAGAAGGAGATGATACAACATGTTCCAAGTGCTGAAAGAACTGCTAAGTCCAAATTCTATATCCAGCAAAATTATCCTTCAGATCAATGGAGATGTTCTCAGACAAAGAAAACTAAGGTTTGTTTCTAGCAGAACTGCTCTAAAAGAATGACAAGTTTTTTTTAAATGAAAAGAAGATGTGAAACACTCTTTAAGCATTAGAAAAGAAGAAAAAATAACAGAAAGATAAATATCTATGTATGGGGCACGCTACTTTGGAGTCCTGAGCTGCCGAGTGAAAAACGATTCTAACTGCTATGATGGAGAGACATGGAGCTTAGGGGGGTGTGGAGGGAGAACTCTAAGATGGCCTGTGAGTAGCCCCTCCCCCCAGCATCTACACTTTTGTGTAATCTCCTACTCTTGAGTATGGGCAGGACATATAACTTGTTTTTAACCAATAGAATATGACAAAGATAAAGGAATTTTGCAGATGTAATTAAAGTCCCTAAAAGCCACTCCTCGGAAGGAAGGTTGGGCAATCCTACTTCCGTAGTGATACTGCCTCGGAAACCCAAGGAGGGGTCGCTATGAGTCAGGGCTGA
>NW_006921593.1:20887318-20898216 GCF_000298275.1 Orycteropus afer afer
TGGCACTAGGTAACCAGAACAGCAACCACCATAAAGCAATCTACCCCACATGGGACATATCCCATGAGTATAGTATTAAGTCAACAAAGCCAGACATGAAAGCATGTATGCTACATGACTTAATTCATATTGTTGTTGTTGTTAAGTGCTGTCAAGTCATCTCCGACTCATAGAAACCTTATGCACAGCAGAATGAAACACTGTCCGGTCCTGTGCCAGCCTCATGTTCCTTGCTATTCCTGAGCCCATCATTGCAGCCACTTTATTAATCCATCTTGTTGAGGTCCTTCCTCTTTTTTGTTGACCCTACACTTTAACAAGCATGATATCCTTCTCCATGGAATGGTTCCTTCTGACAACATGACCAAAGTAGGTGCAGACTGGGAGAGGGAAGTGGAGACCATAAGCATTTGGGCCACTTCCTCATGCAACTTACTTGTGCCTTCAGGTCCTGCTTGAGCCCGATTTCTTCTATACCACTTCCATTTAATGATGCAGTGCCACTGTACATGTCCAACTTTATGACTCTGTGGGTCAGACAACATCCAGTTCATGATAGGCAGCTCAGGCCTCATGGTGACTTGGTGGCCCATGGTAAGGTGTTCAGTTCAAGCCAAAAGCAGTTTCTCAAAATGAGAGTAGTTATCTGCAGAGGATGGCAGTTCTAATGGCTTTCACTTGGATTTTGCTCCAAAATCCTAAGTGTTCGCATATTGATTCACCAATAGAGGCCACCAAAGACTCCAAACAGTATTTCTATCTGTCACTGCCACTTCAAGCACCATTGGATTGGCTGGATCATATGGCCCAAGTGGCAGTGTGGTTTGCACAGCAGCCTTAACCTGTTGCAGAGCCTTCTCTCATACAGGGCTTCACTCAAAAGTAGCAGTTTTTTAAGTCACTTGATAAATAGACTAGAGTGTCACACCCAAATGGAGGAATAAGTTGCCTCCAAAATCCAATGAAGTCCACCAGGAATTGCACATCCTTTTTAGTTGTGGTGGGGGCAGATGCAGTAACTTCACTTTAGTAGGAATATCTCAACATTCCCCATGCACTGGCCCCCTAGAAATTTCACTGATGTAGAAGGCACCTGAATTCTTCTTGGCTAATTCCCCACCCTCTAGCATGCAAATGTCTTAGCAATAAGTCTGAAGTCATTTATACACTTTCCTTACTAAATTCAATCAGTGTGATATCATCAATGTAATGGACCAGAGTGATGTCTTGTGGAAGGGAAATGTGATCAAGGTCTCTGTGGATTAAATTATGACGTAGTGTTGGAGAGTTGTTATACCCTTGAGGTAGGACAGTCCAAGTGTATTGTTGGCCTTGCCAGCCGAAGGCTAACCGCTTCTGATGATCCTTCAAAGTTGGAATTGAGAAAAAGGTATTGGCCAGATCAATAGCTGCATAACAAGTACCAGGAGATGTATTAATTTGCTCAAACAATGAAACCACATCAGGAACAGCAGCTGCAACTGGAATCACCTCTGGTTATAATAATCCAGTGTCATTTTTCAAGGTCCATCTATTTTCTGCACAAACTAAATAGGTGAGTTAAATGGGGGTGTGGTGGAAATCACCATCCCTGCATCCAAGTCCTTGATAGTGACACTAATCTCTGCAATACCTCCAGGAATGTGGTATTGTTTTTGGTTTACTGTTTTCTTAGGTAAGGGCAGTTCTAATGGCTTCCACTTGGCTTTTCCTACCATAACAGCTCTTACTCCACATACAACTTGCTGAGTACATCTATTCCAATTATGCAGTCTGGAACTGGGGAAATCACTTCAGGATGGTTTCAGAGACACACTGGACCCACTGTGAGATGGACCTGAGCTAAGATTCCATCAATAATTTGGCCTCCATATGCCCCCACTATGACTGGTGGGTCACAATGACATTTTGGGTCTCCTAGAATTAGTGACAATTCAGAGCCAGTCTTCAGGAATCCCCAAAAAGTCTGATTGTTTCCTTTGCCCTAATGAACAGTCACTCTCATAAGATGACAAAAATTCTGTTGGAGAAGGCTGGAGAAAGTATGATAGCACAAATTTTGGGCAATGTAGTGGGCTCCTTCCTAATTCAAGCCTCCCATTCATTGAAGGTGATGTGGGTCTGTAAAGTGGCTCAAGTCTAGGAATTGATTGAGGAACTCAATCTCTATTCTGGTGATTCAAGTTAGACTGCTGTTCACTTGACTTAGAATTCTTCCACTTGTACAGATCAGGTAAATATTTAGTAGATTTCCCATCTATTTCACTCCTAGGGACACCACACTAGTCAGACTATTCTGATTACTGCTTTGACTCTGCTACAGTACCACGTCCACCTTGTCTTTGTTGGTTAAGTGCTGCCACTTGGTCCCTACCACCATAGGGTCCAATCAGCTCCATTGTAGTTAAATGTTTTAATTCAATTAGGGCAGTTCTGTCAAATCCAGCTTACATAAAATAGCAATCACAGCAGTCTTCAAGGATGCTGGGGCTCCCTTTACAAATTTGTTCCTCACTTTTGTAGTAAAAGTTGTGTCTTCTGGGCACTCCATATGTGGGTCTATGGGTGTACATCCTCTCTAACATGACAATTCCCCTAAGCCTTTGGATACCTTCTTCTATATTATACACAGTCAGGTTTGGTACTTCAATTTAACTTAGTGCAGGCGAGTGCATAATCCATGCTTCAGTGAAGCAACCAAATAAACTATTAGATCCTTTCCTAACATCTCAATTTGAAAATGCTGAATGAAGAATCTGTGCTTAGTGGGCCCAAAACAAAGTCAGACTGATACAACGTATCTTCCTCTCTCCATTATCTCACCTTAATAGTCACTCCCACACATATTATCCACGTTTCTGTTTCTACATATTAGAAAAATCAATCAGTTCTTTTAGAGTGTAATGTACAAACCTTGTACTTTACCTTTTGGGGCTCACTGAGACTTAAGTCTACTTACAGGTCTAGATGCAACAGTGGGTGGTTGGGGTGGTTCCTGGGAACACTCAACAATGTCTTGTAAGGGAACTGCCTCTGGCAATACCCAGGTGCCATCTCAGGTGACATATCCATGACTCAGCATGTAGAGTTGGTCAGATGAGCTCATTAGATGGGGGTAAGAAGGCTGGCTCTGCTGGCAGGAGTGAATCAATAGAATTTAGGGGCTCAATGTCCCCACCTTCCTGATTATCTGCCTATATGTCCCCATCCCAAGTTTCAGGATCCCATTTCTTCCCAATCAATGTCCTCCTTTAACTTCAGGCTCCATTTGAAGTTGAGAATTCAATTGGAGTTGTAATTCAGCCACTCTTATAAGACTCTGGGTTTGGTTTTCAGCAATATCAGCGCTGTTACTGCAAGAAATAAGGCTTTCTTCCAGGGCACAGATGGAAACATTGAGGTCTTTATGCACTGGAACTGTGACTGTGAGCCCTGAGCTCATCTCATTCTTTCAGCATTTTGTCTAGTGTAAGCAGAACCAACCAACCAGTTTCCTTATCCTCCTCATTCTGAAAAAATTGCAGAAAATTTCCAAACAAGTGAACACCTAGAGCCTCACTTCTCACCAATATTGATCTATTGGTGGTGCTGTTTTGTGTATTAATATTGCCACCTCATGTCATGGATTAGTAGTGCCCTCTTTACTAATGGAGGCAGAGTCATCAGCGCCTTTACAATCAGACTTGAGAACCAATTTAGAAAATCCATCCTTATGATTTTGTTTCTCTAGAACCACTCTCATTACCAAATGTCTTAGGCTGGGTTCTCTAGAAAAGCAAACCTGGTGAAGTGTGTGTGTGTGTGTGTGTGTGTGTATGTGGAGATAGAGAGAGAGAGAGTTATCTCAAGGAAATGGCTCACACAGTTGTAGAGGCAGGCAAGTCCCAAATCTGTGGGTCAGACATCAAGCTGGAGGCATCTCTTGACTCGCGTAGCTGCAGGGGCTGATGAACTCAAGATGGGCAGGCAATGCAGCAGGCTGCTGGCTTTGGGGGCTGATGAATCCAAGATAGGAAGGTAAGATGGGAAGCTGTTGATGCACAGGCTATGATAGCAATACCACAGGCCACCGGTTCAAGGCCAAGACTGTAGGTCAGATGATGATGAGCCGGATACAGGATTCAAATTGAGTGAAAAGCCAGGAAGCTTTGCCAGGGCTCTTCTATGCATATAGGAGGCAGGCAACACCCTGCAGGAAACTCCCTTTCACCTGAATGGCTGTTCATAGAACATCTCATCACAGAGGTGACTACGTTATATCAGATCTCATCACTGGGGAATGACTACATCATGCCTGCTAAACCACTTGGAGTCATGGCCCAGTCAAGTGGATACACAACCTTAACTATCACACAAGGTGAGAATCTCACCAGTGCTAAGCCACCAAAAGTAAAATATGCCACAGAAACATCTTCCAATAGTAAGAGTGTGTGAGTTCTCATTTGCCAGGAATCTCATAGCCCTGGCAGGCTGGAGATTTGCCCTGTAAGACACACAATTAACTATATTTTCAACAAGAAGTGCCATCTGGCCTGGGACATCATCAGACATGGGAGGTCAACATCACTGTGTGCCATGCACTATGTGCCATGTGGCAAGTGATGTCTAAACTAGCGGTAAATGTGTCCTCCTTAAAGCCACCACTGATGTACCCTCGTGTCCCCACCAAACTTCTTCCTCGCTTTCTGGATGTGCTGGCTCAGCCTAGCAAATGCCCTGATGCAACACTGTGAGTGTCAGATAAGGGCCTCGAGTGGGGGTGTAGAAGGGGCCTGGGGACGGAGAGCTAGTCAAGCTGCTCCAGGTATGAAATCAAGAGGAGACTGGGCATGGCAGGGGGCTGTCACGCTCCTTTGCTCTGAACCTGGCCCCACTACAGCAGCCCTGCTCTGGGCAGAGGCAGATGGCACCCTGCAGGCTTCCCCTCTGCTCTGGGAAGAGTGAGTGGAAGGGGGCAGCCCGGCCTGCCCCCCAGTGGCATCGCGAGCTGCACCCCCCATGAACTCTGGCCCATGCCTTTGACCTACGAGCCCAGACCCTTGGTGTCAGCTGCCAGGCCAGCTCAGCTCTTCCCCCCTACACTTCCGATGGCTGGACATCGTGCCTGGGCTGTGAGCCCTGCGCACGGCACCCACCCCCAGGGACGTGAACTTCCCTTTACCCTCTGTCTCAGTTCTGTGGTGCTGCTATAACAGAAAAACCACGTACGGGTGTCTTTAACAAACAGAAACTTATCCTCTCACAGTTTAGGAGGCTAGAAGTCCAAATCCAGAGTGCTAGCTCTCAGGGAAGGCTTTCTCTCTGTGTGTCTTCTGGTTGTAGGAGGTTCCCAGTACAGGAACCCCGGGTCCAAAAGACACACTCCACTCCTAGCTGTTCTTTCTTGATGGTACCAGGTCCCTCTCTCCATTGTAAGATGAAAGGTGTTGTGGGGAAGCCCCGCTTACATCAGACCAGGGCTGTGACAAGACTGAAGGTGTTGTATCTCACCCTGATACTCTCACAATTGACTGGCTGATCGCTTCAGAACACATCGTGGGGGATCGTTACACAACTACCACATTGCATCATTTCACTACTGTGAAGCCACTGAGAATCATGGCCCAGCCAAGTTCACACATATTTTGAAGGAACACAATTTGATCTGTGACATCTTCCATCATGGGCACCTGCTCAGGAATCTCAGGGCACTGGGTTACTTTGGGGAGGTATTTATTGGGGCACAGGTGTGAGATGGAGGTGTCCTATATGCTATCAGAATGATAACTTTGGGACAAGTATGATGTGCAAACCTGACAGTTGGCATCTCCTGGTTGCGTTTCCTGCTCATGTGAGCTCCTGGCTGCAGAAGGGCCACATCCCTGGAGAGGTAAGGTGTCCAGTTGAAGGCACCCCACTGCTTCCCCCACAGAGTGCTCTCCTGCCCTGCCAGGGGACCCCAGAAAAGCACCACCAGGGCCTCCCAGGCAGGCCTGTGGAATCTCACACCCCTGGGGCGGGGCTTAGGTGAGGCCACGCCTTCCAGAGCAGGTGCCTCACAGGACAGGCAGCAGGGGCCCGAAGCGAGCTCTGTCTCCCCCCCAGCCGACTGGGGATCGCTTTCCAGTGCAGCTGTCTCTCCCTTTGCAAAATGCTTGGAGCCATTTTCAAGGAGCTGTTTCATCTGGTTCTCTCAGAGATTTGTAGATGTGGTTACTTGCTGTGAAGTGGGCTCTAGCTTGTGGGGACCCCACGTACAATGGACCAAGTGGCTGCCTGGCCCTGAGCCATCGCTGGTGTGCACCGCGGCTGTGGCCACTGTGTGTCTTGAGTGCCTTGCCGCTTAGCGGGCTGGTCTCCCAGTGCTCCATTGGACGGTGCTCTGTTGTGATCAGGGCCTTTCGCTGGATGATTTTCAGAAGCAGGTTGCCAGGCCTTTCTTCCTGGTCTGTCTTAATCTGAAAGCTCCCATCCTCCAGGGTGAGCCTGGTGATACGTGAAGTACTGGTGGCATAGTTTCCAGCATCAGAGTCACACCAATGCTACCACAGTGTGACACACAGACACATGGGTGGTGGGCTTTTTACTTAGAATTCTATTTATAACCACCACCACCACATGACCAACAACTGTCCAGAGACATGGCTAATTCGGGCAATGGGCTACTTGCCTTCCGGAAGGGAAAAGGGGCAAGAGTGAAAGACAGAGGGCCTGGCCCGCTTATGTGGCTTTTTTGACTTGGGGTGAAGAGGCCCCCATATAAGAGCAGACCACCTCTTCAAATCACCTACACAGAATGAATTACCTCCTTGAACACCAAAATAAAATATTCACTCTTCTTGTTTTCATTAAATTTTAATTATTTTGGTGTTGATGAGCATATACACAGCTAAACACACACCAATTCAACAGTTGCTACATGCACAACTCCAGGACATTGATGACATTCTTTGAGCTGTGCAACCTTGCTCACTCTTTTTCTGAATTGTTCCTCCCCAACTAACATACACACCCTGTCCCCTAAGTTTCTCAACTTTTGAGTTGCTGCTTTGAGGTTGATTCCACATTGATAGAGCTTGAAAGCACTCAATGATCAGCACAGACATGGTTTCCTCGTGAAGCAAAACTATGGTTTGCTTTTAAGAAGACTTCAAGGGATAGTTTTAGTTCATGGCTTTAAGATCATCTCAGGGCAATAGTTTCAGGGGTTCACCCAGCCTCCATGGCTCCAGAAAGTCTGGATTTCATGAGAATTTTAAACTCCATTTTGCATTTCCCTCTTTTTATCAGGATTCTTCCATAGAATCTTTGATCAAGATGTTTAGTCGTGGTAGCCAGGCGCGCTCCTGTATTGGTCTTGTGGCAAATAAGGAAATTATTCATGGAGGCGGTTGGCCACACACCCATTTCCTCCTCCTGTTCCTGACTCCTCTTCTTCCTCTGTTGTCCCAGGCAAGTAGAGACCAATTGTTGGGCCTTGGATGCCGCTTGCAAGCTTTGAAGACCCCAGGCACTGCACAACGAACCAGGAGGGAGAACAGAAGCACTAACCACATTATTGGGCCAATGAACTGGGATGTCCCATAAAACCATGACCCTAAACCTCCAAACCAATGAACCAAAGCCCAAGAGTTGTCTGAATGTACGTAAGTAGTTTCAGCAGTTATTTATTCATTTTTAGTTTTGATTGTCCACGTATCTATCACACAGCTTTTGCCGATTTAACTTTTCACAGGTTTACAACTTACTGACAGCAATTACAAGAATAGGCTGTGCCACCCTGCCTTTGGTCAATGTGATTTTTCCACCTGGCCCTGGTTACCACTAATTAACTTGACTCTTTCTATATTGTCTTTTCTTGTCTTTTTATAAAAGTGAGTTCATACAATATTTGTCCTTTTGTGTTTGACTTCTGGTGGCACAGTGGTTAAAGTGTTTGGCTGCCTGCGAAATGGTTCAGCAGTTGGAATCCTTCAACCACTCTGCAGGAGAAAGATGAGGCTGTCTGCTTCCATAAAGATGAATGGCCTGAGAAACCCTATGGAACGGTTCTACTCATTCTATAGGCTCGCTGAGTCAGCATCACCGCGGAGGCAGTGGGTTGGGTTTGGTTTTGGTTGGATGGTAGTTCCATTTTTAGTTGTTTAGAAACTGCCAATTTTCCACAATGGCTGTCCCATTTAGCATTCCCACCAGCAGTGGGTAAGAGTCCCAGTTTCCCTACATCTTGACAATGTTTGTTATTTTCTGACTTTTTAAAATCTTAGTTGTCCTAGTGGGAGTGAAGTGGTACCTCTTGGTAGTTTTGATGTGCATCTTTCTGATGGCTGATGGTGTGGGGCATCTTCTCATGGGCTTGGTGGCCATTTAACTGTCCTCTGTGGTGAAATGTCTGCTCCTGTTCTTTGCCCATGGATGATTGGGTTATTTGTCTTCTTGTTAAGTTGTGGAAGTTTTACATATATTTTGGTCATTAGATTCTTGTCAGATATATTGTTTCTAGAGATATTCTCCCAGTCAGTAGCTTGTCTTTTCACTTTATCGGTAAAGTCGTTTTATGGACAAACGTTCCTAATTCGTGTGAGGTCCCACTTCCCTATTTTGTCTTTTGCTGTTGGTGCTTTGTTATTACATTAGATGATCCATTGTCGGAGCTCTGGGCCTGCCAGCATCACCACACTTGTTCTTCTATGTTTGTGGTTTCAGTTTCCACATTTAGGCCCTTAATCCATTTTGAATTAGCTTTTGTGTATGGTGTGAGGCAAGGATCCTGTTTCATTGATCTTCATGTGGAAATCCAATTTTTCCCTGCATAAACCATCGACACTTTTGCCACCCTTGTTCATTATGTTGCCAATAGCAAGACTTCTCTAGATTGGAACCACTTTTTCTTTTCTTTTTTTTCCCCTTAAGGCAGCACTGCCACAAACCAGTCTTTAAGGTTTGTACAAGAACAGTCATCCTTCTTTCCTCAAAGCGTTGGGTGAGTCCTACACTCTGACAGAAACCCCAGAGAGTGACTCAACTTGTCCCACATGGGACATGTTTTCATCAACATTAAAAGTCCTCACTGCAGTGATTAATAGACTGACTTTGCTTTCACTAATTATTTTATGTTCCTCTAAATAACTTTTAATTGAAAAGGGCAATAGCATTGGTGTGAGAGGATTTCACAAACTTTCATCGGAAAGAGATATCTGATTTGATTGCTTGGAGCAGGAAAGACACCCTGTAACTTCTTAAAATTACAATGTGAGCTGTAAAATCCAAAACACAGTGAGTCATGTATTTCCCACTCTGCTGTTTTTTTTTTTTTTTTTTTTTAATTTCAGGTTTGAAGAGGCAGCAATAATTTCCAAGGGGGAACTAGACCCTTCTCTTTTTCATTACTTCAAACATACTTTACAATTCCTTGTTTCATCAGCTATTACCACAACGGTTTTCAGAGGGTAAATCATTTTCTATTTGTACCCTCAAGTTAATAACCTCAAGTGAAAGACGGGTGAGAACATTTTGTGAAGACAAATTGTTATAAGTTTTCAGCCTTCTGGTTGTCCCCAGAGGAGACCTGGCCTTGGCTCTCTGCAAAGGTGCTGCAAAGTCTGGTGCAAGTGGCAGGAAGCATGTATTTACGGCAGAGGTTGCTAGAAGTTTGGGCATATGTCCCATGTTGTTAATGATTCACTATTACCATTATTATTTAAAAGGCTTAGTGGCGCAGTGCTTGAGTGCTCAGCTGCTAATCAAAAGGTTGACCAGTTGAACCCACCCAGGCTCCATGGAGAGACCTGGCAGTGTGCTCCTAGAAGGGTCCCCACCTGGAGACCCTGGGGGCGGTTCTGTTCTGGGCTGGATCCACGGGGTGCGGCCCGGTTGGAATAAGCAGCTCCAGGTGCACAACACCAACGCTTCCTACTGTTGTGGTGAATAGCATTAACATCGCTCATTATCAGCAACATTTACAACCACATTCAGGAAAGTCTGGGTGAATCCATGGTGGAGCAAAGCAGGGGTGAGGGCTGGATGGCAGAGGGTTTGGGGACAAGGACAACACCATGAACTTTTCACAGGGAAGCACACTGCACCCCCCCCCGTTTTTCCTTTCTAAAGTGCCCCCCATAAATGGTGGGAGTCCTGTAAGTGGTCCGTTAGTGGAAGAGCAGTGGCAAGAGGGGAGACGTGGCTTCAGTGCAGCGGGACCCCTCGACCCAAATCCAGAACCCAGCACTTAAGGAACACTTCCTGCTTTAAAGTGGTTGCCCAGTGGGGCTCTCGCAGCGTCCGCGTCCAGGGCCAAGCTGATTATCTCTGCTTTTTATCTCCAGGCGGAAATGGGAGCAATAGACGAGAAATTAGCTCCATAAATAAAGGGGTCGTGTCATTGCCAAGCGCGCAGGCCCAGGGCCTTGGGGGCGCCTCCCTGTCCTTTCATCTCTGGTGGGGGCTGGGGCTGGCCCCGATCCGCGACCCGGGGCTGTTTGCTGCCTGCACAGAGTGCTTTGGTGGCTGCCGCCCGCCTTCCCCGGTGGAGAAATATTTACTTTGCACTAATTGGTCTCCTTGAAGAACTCAGTGCAGTCACCACAGCGCCTTCGGTTACCACTGAGTCCTCGGTGAAGAGGCGGAAGGGCACAGGCAGTGTCAGGGATCGAATTGTGCCCGCTCTCCAAATACCGTAGGAACCCTAACCCCGTGTCTGTGGAAAGGAGCTTAGTTGGCATAGTGGTTAGAACATTCAGCTGCTGACCAAAAGTGAGTAGTTCAAACCCACCAGCCTCTCTGCCAGAGAAAGATGGAGCTGTCAGCTTCCATGAACACTGACAGCCTGGGAGACCCTGTGGGCAGTTCCACTGTGTCCTCTAGGGGCGCTGTGGGTCAGAATGGACTCCAGGCAGTGGGTGTGGTTTGGGCTTTGCTTC
>NW_006921593.1:20898375-20901101 GCF_000298275.1 Orycteropus afer afer
TGTCCTCTAGGGGCGCTGTGGGTCAGAATGGACTCCAGGCAGTGGGTGTGGTTTGGGCTTTGCTTCCGTGAAGACTGACAGCCTTGGAGACCCTGTGGGCAGTTCCACTCTGTCCTCTAGGGGCGCTGTGGGTTGGAATGGACTCCAGGGCAGTGGGCGTGGTTGGGGCTTTGCTTTGGGAACTCTGGTGGCCTAGTGCCTAAGGCATTTGACTGCTAACCAGAAGGCTGGCGGTTCAAAGCCACCAGCCACTTCTTGGAAGGAAGATTGGGCAATCTTCCCAAGGAGGGGTCACTATAAGTCAGAATCGACTCCACTGCAGTGAATGAGTGTGTGTGTCCGTGAAGATTGACAACCTTGGAAACCTTCTGGGTCAGTTTCCCGCTGTCCTCTAGAGGCACTGTAAGTCAAATGGACAGCAATAGAAATGACACTGTCTTTTGTTATCCTAATGATCTCAGATCACAGGCTGTTGTTGTTGTTGTTTGCCGTCGAGTCAGCCCCGACTCGTAGGCTTGTTGTTGTTGTTGTTGTTATGTGCCGTCGAGTCGACCCCCGACTCATAGCGACCCCTCCTTGGGTTTCCGAGGCAGTATCACTACGGAAGTAGGATTGCCCAACCTTCCTTCCGAGGAGTGGCTGGTGGGTTTGAACCGCCAGCCTTCTGGTTAGCAGTCAAGTGCTTTAGCCACTATGCTACCAGAGCTCCTAGGCAGAGGATTCTAAATCCAGTCACTTCTAGTTACAAGATCAGAAGACAAGGGACACTCCCAGGTGTTGTGACACTTGGTGCAGGTCCTCTTCTGTCACAGGTCGCTTGCCCTGGTCTCTCCAAGGAGGGAGCCCATGCTCATTGCAAGCTGGCCTGTTCACAGAACACCACCCCATTAACATCTTTCCATTCCACGGTCTTCTCCAGTCTTCGGTGGCTGCGACACCCCCTCCCCACTATGTCCAGGGCCCTTCTAACTTCTCACAAAGCTGCCAGGAGCGTCCTTCAAGCCCCAGGTCTGAACCGGTGGGTGTTTGTGTTCTCAGGATAGTGCTCCACAACAGATGCATCAAGTTCAAATTGCTGGACTCAAGGCTGCGTATGATTGTAAGGCTTTTGGAAAACAATTGGCAAGTTGTAAAAGATGCTTTTTGAAAAGTGAGTATTGTTCCCAGAGTGGGCGGGCTCATTACTCAGTGTCCTGCCCGGGGAGGTCCAGGGGTCAGGGAGGGGCTGCGTGACCACTGGGGGCAGTTGGCACGGGCAGGTCTGTGCTCGTGAGCAGGTCTGAGGTCCTGCGCACCCGGCCTCACAGGCCCCCTGCCCGTCTGCTGGTGGGTTCAGCGGCTCGAGCCTGTTGGGCCCACTGCACTCTGCATTATGTAACCTATCTGTCCACTTTTCACTGAAGCAGAGCTGGGGTTCAATAAAATAAAAGGATCATTCATCCTTTTCCGTTTGACAAATGCCTCCAGCTGCAACCACCACCACAACCACGGGTGAAGCAGTCCCGCCCAGCACAGGCCCCTAACCTGGTTTCTCTGAGCCAGGAGGACATGGCCAGAGCTCATCAGACAGTGAGGTGCAGACCCAGGACGTCTGACGTGTGAGGACATCCTCCTGCCACCCTCCCTCACACTGACGCTGAATTTGTCCAAAATATGGTCAAGGCAGACAGAGGAGAGAGAGGGTATGTGCACGGCAGTGTGCATGTGTGTCTGCGGGCGGTGTGTGTGTGCATGTCTGTGTGGTGTGTGTGTGTGCATGTCTGTGGTGTGTGTGTATGAATGTGTGTGAGAGTGTGTGTATCTGGTGTATGTGAGTGTGTATGTGCTATGTGTGTGTGGTATATTATGGGTGGTGTGTATGTGTGTATGAATGTGTATGAGAGAGTGTGTCTGTGTGTGGTGTGGGTGAGTTTGTGTGGTATGTGTGTGTGGTGTGTCTGAGTGTGCCTGTGGTATGTACGTGGTGTGTATGAATGTGTGTGAGAGTGTGTGAGTGTGGTGTGTGTGTACAGTGTGTGTGTGGTATGTGTGTGTGAGTGCATGTGTGATGTGTGTGTGAGTATAGTGTGTGTCGTGTGTGTGAGTGTGTCTGTGTCTGGTATGTGTGTGGTCTGTATGAATGTAGGTGGGAATGTGTGTGTGTGGAGTGTGTTGTGGTGTGTGTCTGTGGTGTGTGTGGTATGTGTGAATATGTGTGGTGTGTGTGAGTATGTGTGTGTAAGTGTGTATGGTATGTGTGTGAGTATGTAAGGGTGTGTGGTGTGGTGTGTGAGTGTGTGTGGTGTGACGTGTGGTGTGCATGTATGCACGTGTGTGTGAACGTGTATGGTGTGTGGTGTGTGTAAGTGTGTGGTGTGTGTGGTATGTGTGAATGTGTGTGTTGTGTGTGGTGTGTCTGGGTGCGTGTGGTGTGTCTGGGTGTATATAAGTATATGTGGTGTGTGTGGTGTGTGGGTGCGTGCGAGTTTGTGTGTGTGGTTTGTGTATGTGTGTGTGCGGTCTGTGTGTGATGTGTGTGGTGCGTGCGAGTTTGTGTATGTGGTTTATGTATGTGTGTGTGTGGTCTGTGTGGTCTGTGTGTGGTGCGTGCGAGTTTGTGTGTGTGGTTTGTGTATGTGTGAGTGTGTGGTATGTGTGAATGTGTGTGTGGTGTGTGATGTGTGTGTTGTGTGTGGTATGTGTGAATGTGTGTGTGGTGTGTGATGTGTGTGGTGTGTGTGGTGTGT
>NW_006921593.1:20902249-20925982 GCF_000298275.1 Orycteropus afer afer
GCCAGCCGTCTGGTTAGCAGTCAAGTGCCTTAGGCACTACCCTACCAGAGCTCTCCTTAGAGAAGGCAGGGCTTTCAAAGCCAGGAGAGGCCAAGGCTCAGGGATCTGTGAGGTCCCTGGGGTCAAGGTGGCTGGAGGAGGCCAGTGACTGGCACCTTACCAGGTGCTAGCTGGGCGGTGGACGCCCGGGCCTGCCTCCTTGAACCCAGGACAGGAGGCTGGACCCATGGCCACAAGCATCCCCACCAAGCCTCCTTCTCCCAGGAAGAGGCCGAGTCAGGGGAACACAACGGTGCCCAAGTGCCCAAGGAGAGGGACGCACAGAGATGCAGTTAGTTATTAACGAAGACACAAAAATGCTTTAAACTACAAACAAAACAAAGCAGCCTGTGCACACTCCGGTCGGCGGCTCACTGAGGTCAGGTTCCTCTCCGCCCCCTCCCCCAGGGATTTCCCCCGGGAGGGTGCAGGGCTGTAGGCCCCAGGCCCTAGAGAGCAGCGTCCCTCCCTGAGGAGCCGCCCTGAGCCAGAAGTTCGCATCCCCACGGCCCCTCGGGGCAGCGGTGGCTGTGCCTGCAGGCAAGCATGGACGGAGGAGGCTGGAGAGGTGGCCCTGGTCACTGAGGGAGCCCCGAAGCTGGGCTGAGAAGCTGCGTGGGGCTGGGGGTGGCCGGGGACCTAGCAGGCGGGCAGCGGGGCTGGAGGGCACAGCCGGAGCAGCTGCCAGGAGGGGCGGGGCTGAGGCTCTGGGCTCCCTGCCTCTGCTGGGCAGGGTCCCCCCTCCGCCCAGCTCCTGCGGCGGGGAGGGAGGCAGTGCCCACCCTCCGGGACTCACCAGGAGCTCTGGAGGGATGCCTCACAACCAGTCAGTCCTGCTCCTGACACGTTCATCCTCAGGAAGACGCGCAGAACAGAAGGCCGAGGGGCGTGAGAGCGTTTGTGACAAGTGCGACGAGAGCCCATCGCTCCTGCCAGGCCAGTGGGGGCACGGACGAGGCACGGACGAGGCCTGAGCGGTGAAATGGTTTACATACCGTGCTACGCAAAACGCTGCGGATCCGAGGCCTCCCGGGGGTGCCTCGGAAGAAATGTCTGGCAATGTCCGTCAGAAAACCAGTCCCTGAGCCCGCGCAGAGCCCGGCTCTGCTCTGACACACGCAGGCAGGCCCACAGCCACTGCTCTGGGGTGCGGCCTGCAGTCCACCGGCGCTCAGTGCACATGCTGGCCCGGCCCTCGGTCAGCTGTGTGACCCTGGACAGACGACTGACTTTTCCAGAGTCTCCAGGTGTCGGACACAAAGGCACACGGCCCTATCACCCACCTAGAAGGGGTCCCTTAGGGCTGAGATGCCTGGATACAGGTGGCACACACCAAGCTCTCAGAACCTATGAGCCTCATGTGAGAGGACGGTGAAGGTCTGTCTGTGACGGTGTGGGCGTCGGCCTATCCCGGGATCCCGCTCCTAGGGACGCTGGTACGTCCTTCCGCAGGAATCCAGGCTCACTGCACGAAATGAGTGACAGTGGACAGCGCTACCCGGGGCTTCCAGGACCGGGTATGGTTCTGAGCATTAATCAACCCTTTAATCCACACACCATCTGGGCTGAGCACAGCCGAGTGGCTATTCCACCCAGGCCAAACTGACAGGCACAGAAGGGCGTGTGCCCAGAACCCACAGTGGTCGGGTCAGAGCTGCGTCCACAGATGTGCCTCTATCTTTTTCGTTTTAAAATTGTTACTTATTGTGTTTACAGTCGCACACATTTCGCTTTGTGACATTGATGACAGTCCCCACAGTGTAACCAAGTCCTCCTTGTTTCCACTGGTCCTTCTTCCCTGTCCCTTCCTGCCTTCTGAGCTTTCTCGCTGGGCAGATGCTGCCCTTTGACCTCGGGTGGCTGACAGTTCTAAGACGTGCGGGTGTCCCTGGTAGTGTTCACCTTATCAGCCTACCATTTGACGGGCAGTTGAGCCACGGCGGTGAGTTCAGTTCCAGGCCTGAAGGGTGCCTCCTGTAGGAGGGGTTCCTTCAGTCTCTATCAGACCAGGAAACGTGGTCTTTTTCATGATTTTGAGTTTTGTTCCACTTTTCCCCAAACATTTGACGGGCAGTTGAGCCACGGCGGTGAGTTCAGTTCCAGGCCTGAAGGGTGCCTCCTGTAGGAGGGGTTCCTTCAGTCTCTATCAGACCAGGAAACGTGGTCTTTTTCATGATTTTGAGTTTTGTTCCACTTTTCCCCAAAACTGTGCTTCTAAGCACTGCTTGACCCCCATTAGGAGGGAGGGCACGGGACGGGGGAACAGCGGGGCACAGACAGGTCGGGGGCTCCGTTAGTTTCCCACTGACCCCCAAGGAAAGCTGCTTGCCGCCTGTCAGGCGAGAGCCTTCTTGCAGACAGCAACCTCCTGAGTGCTTTGTCCCATGACAGGCAGCTCAGCAGAGGCCCCTCCGGCTGTACGGACCTGGGGTGTGTCACCTCTGTTTTCCCCGTTATGCTTGTCTGTGTTTTCTTAAGAAACAAGTCCATTTCTTCTAACCACCCTCAGAAAAGGGATGAAGGCCACTCTCAGAGACCCCTGTCGGCCCCGGCTGGCTCCAGCTGCCGCCTCTCATCTTCTTATCCCTGGATGAGGTACCAGATACCAGACCCAGTTTGCAGAACACAAAGTTCTGGACTCTTAGAGGCCAGACACACGACCTGAAGTCACCGCCGAGCGACTGGGAAAGCCTAGAAGGAAGCAGGCCCTGAGGGGACCCAGCGTCCCCCCAACACTGCTCACCTCCGAGAAGCGAAGAAGGAGGACCCCTCCTCGTCTGTCTGTGCCCGAGAGTCACCGTCTCCAAGGGAGTGTTTGCGTTTGTTTAAATGCCTGGGGTCCCTGCCTGCCAGAGGCAGAGCCTGGGTATGTGTTGTACACACAGCGGGCGTGTGTGCATGTGTGCATGTGCAAGCATGTCTGTGTGTGTGGCTGCGTCTGCAGTTGTATCCTGTGGCACCGTAACCACCCTGAACGGAACACAGATGCACTAACCTCGCCGTAAGCTTCCAGACCACTGCTTCCATTCGAGGTCGTGAGAGCTGTCCCCGGCTCCCTTTGTCCTGTGATGTCCCCACATTTTGTACTGATTGCTGCGGACCCCATAAGCCCTGGCGCCTCAGTGGTTAAGCACTCAGCGGCTACCCTAAAGGTCAGTGGTTGGAACCCACCCCGTGGCTCTGTGGGAGAAGTCCGGGCAATTTGCTCCAGTAAGGATGGTGGCCTTGGAAGTCCCGGGAGGCAGTTCTACTCTGTCTCACAGGGTCGTGAGTTGACGCCAACAACCACACGCCCCCGTTGGCCTTCCCGCTGCAGAGGTGGGGGCCAGGTGCCGGCCCTGCAGGCCCAGGGTGAACACTGCAAGACGCAGGTACAGACGACGCTGCCACGCGCCACCCCTTCAGTCATCTGACCGTCTTACAACCAGACTCTTGCTTCACACTTCACAAGTGTTGACAACAAGCCCCCATCACTTGTGTGCTGAATTTGCCCCACGTACAAATCTCACTTCCTGTCACAGACTATAGGGCCATGGCCACGTGTTTATGGCCAGTTTACACTTGACTCATTTCTCTTTGCTACCTGCTCACGACGCTTGAAGCTCTGGGGACAGTCTGAGCTGTTGAGGGGCACAGTGGCTGTCTGGCTGCAAACCACGAGCCAGCTGTCTGGTGGACTTGGCCGGGCTCTGGCCAGACCTGAACCGTACACGTGGCCAGGACAGCCACACCGAGCCTGGGTCTCTGTTGCCCTGGGCTCATGCTGCAGTTCCAGTGGGGACAAATGGCGTGTCTGAGCCATCAAGGCCGGACGGCCAGGCAGCCCTGGGCCCGGGACGCGTTGGCAGCCACTCCACCCCTCACTGTCCCTCTCCCACCGAAACTAGCGCTTGTCCCTCCTCACAGAGCAGGGTAGGCCCTCCCAGCCCATGCTGTGCGGGCTCTGAGCCACGTTTCTTTGGATCTTTCTGGAGAACCCTGTACATACTCTGTTTCTGCAGACGGAGCTGGCAGGGCGCCAGGGTCCCCACCCCCTCCTCTTTTTAAGTTGCAAATGCTTACAATTCTGCTGGCCTTTGAGCTCCCAAGGGGATCCCCCATCTGCAGCCCCCCATGCACCCCTGCCACGGCAGCCTCCCTCTTCCCTTTAAAGTCTGGACGCCACATTCCAGAAGACTTGCACAGAAAGCAGCTTGATCAGACGCAAAGGCTGTCTGTCAGCCCCCAACATTCCGTATCAATAAACACGCTCCGAGTCCTCTCTCAGCCGACGCAGTATGAGGCCCAGCTCTGACACACGGCTGAGGGCAGGCCGAGACGCCCGACCAGAAAGGGCCAGCCCGGTGTCGAGGGAACGGTCCCTCTGGGCTTTCCCTAACATGTGAAGCGTTTTATTATGAAAACGGCTAGACGCATCCCAGAGCTGTGGGGAAGCCGCTGGTGCGGCGGGCCTCTGCCCGGGCCCACAGCTCTGCACAGCGCCCCAATGCTCGGGACATTAAGGTGTGGAAAGGCACTGAGTCCCCAGATAGCCACTGCAGTCCCAGAAGGAACCGGGGTCCCGGGAAATCACCAGGAGCTGCTACAGCAGAGGGAGGTCTGGGAGGAATATGACTCTCCTGCGTTCAACCACTCGTAGAAACGGGAGAAGACTGAAAACTGCCCCCGATTTTGTCCGATCGGATAGATGGTCTCTTTCTCTGTACAGAGAAATTGCTTTGTCAGGAAAAAACAAAGCTCACGTTCAGAACAAAGCATCAGGCCGGGACTGCTGTGTTGTCACAGTCAGACAACATCCCTCTGTCCTTGAGGACGGGGATTTCACGTGTGTTACCAACCAGGGGGATGTTTAGGAGACGCCTGGCAGGGCAGGCCTCGCTGCTTGCAACCAGGCTTGCTGTGACCTCAAGGAGCGAGGCGCCTGCGGCCTCTGGTTGCCTTAAACCCGGGAGCAGGGTGTCTGTGGGACTGGGCGACAAGCGGCACACCTCCACGGTTGACCGGTGTCCCGGCTGAGGCCTCGCGCACCATCAAGTCTTGCCGGGGATTCGGAACCCAAGCCTGCGCGCGGGTCTGCTCTCTGAGACGGAGGAGGTGTGGCAGGTTCCCAGGCGCGTCTGGGTGGGGGGTGACCGCAGGTGCGCCGCTGCCGTAAATTTGTTGGACGCTCTCACAATGACATGATAAAGGTTTGCAGAGCCTGCTTGGTAAGACAGCTCCGGGAAATTGCAAAGATGGGAGATGGCCTGGGCGGGGGGTTGGCGAGCAGAAAATAACTGTCCTTCAGAGCTCACTCGCCTCCCCCCTGTCAGCCCCATTTTGCTTTTGCGAGTCACACTCACTCCCTTGAAACCTGATTCTTCATGGAGTGGAAGGGACTTGAGTGCGTCTCACTCGTATTTTACAAGCCCTCAGCACTTGTGCAAAAGAAGAGTGAGACGGCTTCACCTTGTCCTGCACAGTTCTCCAAACCATTAGAACGATTGAAAAGCGTGGCTAAGCAGGACACTGTAGCCCCAAACAGTGAATCGAGGTTGGGACCTTGCGTCCAATTAGCTTTCAGAAACTCGTCACTCCTGACGGTTTCAGTTTTCTCGTCATAGGATGTACAGGCGTCACGGCGCTCAGTAAAGAACCACTGCTCCCAAACCTGGTGTTTTCATCATAGTCTTTATTACACAACCAGACAACAGCCAAACGTGCTTATCGTGTAAAGGTGGTGGGCAAGCCTTTCAGAAAAACGCCCTGTGACCACGCGTGTAGCTCTGTGTCAGGGTGGGCATGCGTGTTGTGTAAGCGAGTGCCTGCACTGCACGGAGGGAAGGGCTCCTCCGTCCCAGAAACGCTCGAGGCAGAGAAGACACCTCTGTGGCTAATTTAACGCAGATTTTCCATTGTTCCGTAACGTCAACAACGACAGCTGGAAAATATTTTTGTCTTTCTCGTTTATCTGGACAAATTCAGGAGGCCCCAGGGGTCTGGTAGAGCTATTTTCATCAAAAGTATCACCACGCTGTGGCAGCCGTGGAAGCAGGGACACAGAACGCAACTAAGCTCCTTTGCTCTGTGACAAACCCTTCTGGTAAACCCCAGGGATGAGCACTATCCCACCGCACTGTGAAGTGTCAGGGTTTCCCCACAGCCCAGGGAAAGACAGACAGCGGAATCACCACGGCCTAGGCTGCCGGGGACTGGCCGGTATTTCAACAGAGGTTTCGCTCCATGTCAGCCTTGTGCGGAGAACTCAGACCTCGGCCAGCCAGAGCAAGACCGAGAGCTGCAAGACTGAGATGGCATGTTTCCTGGTGCGATGGGAAATTCATTTTTATTTTAATTAAGCGGGGAAGTTGGTGAGTAGGTCCTTGGTGCCTGGTGAATGGCTTTAAAAAAAAAAAATCCGTGCATGTTTCAAGTTAGCAACCTGGAGTTTTCAAAGCACTCCAATAAATGAAAATTAAAAACTAATTTTAAAAAAGGACATCTTTAACTACAAAACAGCCCACATTTGGTTGATTTCGCAAGAGTAATAGGAACACAGTTTTAAATTTTAAAAATGTGTCTGAGAAGGCCTATGTGGGGCATGTTTTAGGTAGAAAAGTGGCACGCTGGTTTAGAAGGTCGTCTCCAGATGAACAGGGAGGGACCCGGCTCGACATCCTCAGCTCTTAGAGGCCCACAAACAGACGGTCACAGACTCTGGGCAACCGTCTTCGCACAGTGCGGCCCCGTTCTCAGGGGCTGTTTCTTGGGTGGGACTTTCGTTTTCTGAAGATGGAGTTCATAAAAACACGCTGACGGCCCCTGCTTGCTGGCCGAGGGGTTCATGTCACTTTTTCTCATTTGGCTTCTTGGCTTCTCGGAGAGCTTGGCTGACCTCTATTGGACCTCCGGCTTTGGCTGGTCGGACTTGGGCCCTGCAGCTACCCCAGGCCCAAGGGTGAGCTGTCGAGGCCGGCAGGCCGGGCCTGGGGCAGGGTGTGGTGGGGAGGCTTTTCCACACAGACGTGCGGGGCTCACCAAGTGAGGTTTCTGCCTTGGTCGGACAAAGGATGCTCACTGCAGCCAGACACGGGCCATGTCTACCTGCTGCCCCTTGGGCTGTCAGCAATCTGGAGGGAACGGTAAGTGTGGTTTACTGAGCAGAGCTGAGCCTGTGGCAGGATTCCAGGAAGGCAGCTTACTGAGAGCCCGGACACGCGACCGGGCTGCTGCGGTGGCCTTGTCTTGGTGCTGTCCTTGTGACTCGGGGCAGTGGCGGGCACATCAGAGTGCAGGGAATGGCATGTCGGGTCTCAGCGAAGATTCGACAGGCGGTGCCGAAAGAGACAGAGAAAGCAAGTGATGCCTGGGGTCGTTCAAGTCCCTTCTGTGCCCGGCACTCATGGCAGCAAGGACCAGCTGGGCTCAGAGACAAGGCGAGAGGGAACAGAACAAACAGCAGTTTGACCATTGCTGCTGGGCGACTAGAGGGAGCTGAGGCTGGGAGAGAGCAATGGGAACGGGGCCCCACCCCATGGACAGGCCATGTTTGCCTGCCTCTGCCCCTGGAAGCGACCCGGCCACAGTGACCCCTCGCTCCCATGCGTGAGTGTGCGCTCAATGTTGGAAAAGGATGCCCCCAGCGCCCCTGCTGATGGGAAGTTTATTTCTGTCCTACAAAATGGTCCAGTTCTCACAGCTGACTTGGAAGGTTTTCAGCTGCCGCATGGCCACAAGAGGGCAGTGTGTGCAGCAGGTTTGGGGCTCCCGCGGACAGACGACTTCCCCTTCAGGCTTTGCTGTCTGTTCTTGCCAGGGGGGCTTTCGGGGGGCTTTCTCTGGGACCTCAGTGCCTCCCACAGCTTCTTCAGGGCCCTGAGAACACAGACGGAGGCTGCTGATGAACCGAGACTGTTCAAACGTCCCCTGTTTTGTAATCACCAAGTCCTTAGGGTCCATCCAGCAAGAGGCCAGGCTATAGAGTATCCTAGGGCCAGGTGCCGGGCCTCTTGCAAAGCCGTCTAGTCAAGAAGCCCCACGTGGCTTCGAAACCCACAGGCATGCCGCCTCGACTCCTGGAGGAGAACGTGGTGTCAGGGAAACCAGGGCTGCTCACGTTGATACCTTTCCACTCCTGGTCACCTTCGAGTGCCTGGTGCTGGCCTGCTGTTGACCTCTGGCCTTGGCTTTGTCTTCTCGAGTGGCAGTGTTGTTCTGCCAGCTTCTCCTGACTGATGCACAGCCACTGGGTGTTGCCCGGACCCCCGGAGTTGACCCCAGTCCTCCAGGTGCCTCCACTGGTGTGTCCTGCAGGCCCCTTCTTCTGCCTGGAACAGAATCCTGACTTCTCTCCAGGAATTTAGAGATCCAGGCCAGCATGTCTTGTGTCATTAGTCCTGAGTCATAAACATTAGTGTATCCTCCCAACCCTGTTCTTCAGCGTCCGAGTCTTCACCTTGAGAGGCATGACCAAGGTCCTGAAACTACTTGGGGTCACGCAGGTGCTGTGAGTTGCGGCTGGCGTCCGAGTCCAGGCACATGTGCCACCAACCTGAGTGTGATGCCTGAGCTGGCTCACCTAACCCCAAGGGTCCCAGCTGGCACGGGGTGCAGGCTGCTGGATTCCATGGGAGGGGGCAGGACAGACCCTCAGTCCCCCAAGTGGGAGAGCCAGTGAACCAGCATGCAGGGGCTGTGTGGTGCCATCCCCCCAGGTCACCTGCCTGCACCCTGTTCTGGCTCAGGAAGGGCTGAATTAGTGGTTGTCAATGGATGAGAGACTGGCTGTTAGCAGTCTTGAACTCAACATGAAATGAGACCTCTGCTCTTTCAGGGGTACTGGTGAGAACCAAAGCCCCCTATTGTTTTTTCAGGTGTCGTAGAGTTGGTTGCAACACATAGTGACCCCACATACCATAGAACAAAATGTGACCTGCTCCTGAGCCGTCCTCACAGTCCTTGCTGTGTTTGGGCCCATTGTTGCAGCCACTGGGTCAAGCCATCTCATTGAATACCTTCCTCTTCCTCACTGACCCTCAGAGATGCACCCTTGCTTCACCAAGCGTGATGTCCTTTGCTAGCAACTGTCGTTCCTGATGACGTGTCCAAAGCGAGTCAAGACCTCACCATCATTGCTACAAAGGGCATTTTGGTCGTAGACTGATTTGTTCATTCCTCTGGCAGTCTGTGGTCCGTTCTATATTCTTTGCCAACACCCTAATTCAAAGGCATCAATTTTTCTTTGGTCTTGATTGAAAATACCATGGCTTGGGTCAGGCGCACCTTAGTCTTCAAAGTGACATCTTTATTTTCAATGCTTTAAAGAGGTGTTTAGTAGCAGATTTGCCCAGTGTCATATGTCATTTGATTACTTGACTGCTGCTTCCATGGGCATTGACTGTGGAACCAAGGAAAATGGAATCCTTGACGACTTCAATATTTTCTTCATTGATCATGATGTTGCTTATTGGGCAGTTGTGAGGACTATTGTTTTGTTTATGTTGAGGTGTAATCCCTACTGAAGGCTATCGACCATCAGTAAGTGCTTTCAGCCAGCACTCCTCTGTCACTTTGTCGTACTGTGGTGGCTTATGTGTTGCTGTGAGGCTGGAGGCTATGCCACCAGTATTTCAAACACCAACAAGGTCACCTTCCAGACTAAGACAGGCTTAGAAAAAGGAAGGGCCATCCACTTCTCAAAGAATTGTCCACTGAAAACCTTATGAGTAGCAGTGAAACACTGTCTGATTTATTACTGGAAAAGTATGAATAACCCTGGAACACTGTCCAATATAGGGCTAGAAGATGAGCCCCTCAGGTCGGCAGACACTCGAAATACGACGGGGGGAAGAGCGGCCTCCTCAGAGGAGAGTCGACCTTAATGACATGGATGGGGTAAGGTTTGGGGACCTCCATTTGCCAACGTGGCATGACTCAAAATGGGAAGAAACAGCTACAAACATCCTGAACATGGAATGTACGAAGTATAAATCTAGGTAAATTGGGAGTTATCAAAAATGATATGGAACATATAAAAATCAATATGCTAGGTATTAGTGAGCTGAAATGGATTGGTTTTGGCCATTTTGAATCAGACAATCATATGATCTACTACGCTGGGAATGAGAACTTGAAGAGGAATGGTGTGTCATTCATCATCACAAAAAGTATTTCAAGATCTATCCTGAAGTACAATGCTGTCAGTGATAGGATAATATCCATATGCCTGCAAGGAAGACCAGAAGCTATGGTGGCACAATGCCTAAGGCATTTGACTGCTAGCCAGAAGACTGGCAGTTCAAATCCACCAGCCGCTCCTCGGATGGAAGATTGGGAAGTCTACATCCATAGTGATACTGCCTTGAAACCCAAGGAGGGGTTGCTATGAGTTGGATTTGACTTGACAGGACTACCATTATTCAAATTTATGCACCAATCACCAAAGTCAAAGACAGGGAAATTGAAGATTTTTACCAACTTCTGCAGTCTGAAATTGACCAAGCATGCAATCAAGATGTGTTGATTATTACTGGTGACTGGAATGCAAAAGTTGGAAACAAAGAAGAATCATCGGTAGTTGGAAAATATGGCCTTGATGACAGAAATGATGCTGGAGATCGCATCATAGAATTTTTCAAGACCAACATCTTATTGCAAATACCTTTTTTCAATAACAAATGCAGCTGTACACACGGACCTCACCAGATGGAGTACACAGGAATCAGATCAACTGCATCTGTGGCAAGAGGTGATGGAGAAGCTCAGTATCTTCAGTCAAAATGAGGCCAGGAGCTGATTGTGGAGCAGACCATCAACTGCTCATATGCAAGTTCAAGGAGAAGCTGAAGACAATTAAAAGAAGTCCACGAGAGCCAAAATATGACCTTGATTCTATCCCTCCTGAATTTAGAGACCATCTAAAGAATAGATTTGACACACTGAACACCAATGACCAAAAGCCAGAGGAACTGTGGGATGACATCAAGAACATCATACATGCAGAAAGCAAAAGTTCATTAAAAAGACAGGAAAGGAAGAAAAGACCAAAATGGATGTCAGAAGAGAATCTGAAACTTGCTCTTGAATGAAGAATATCTGAAACAAATGGAAGAAATGACAAGATAAAAGAGCTGAGCAGAAGATTTAAAGAGAAGCTTTAGAGGACAAATTACTATAATGAAGTGTGCAAAGACTTGGAGTTAGAAAACCAAAAAGGAAGTTCTTAAGCTGAAAGAACTGAATAAAAATTCAAGCCTCAAGTTGCAATATTGAAAGGTTCTATGGACAAAATATTGAATGGTGCAGGAAACATCAAAAGAAGATAGAAGGAATACACAGAGTCACTGCACCAAAAAGAACTGGTCAGTCTTCATCCATTTCAGGAGGTGCCATATGATCAAGAACCAATGGTATTGAAGGAAGAAGTCAAAGCTGCAATGAAGGAATTGGTGAAAAACAAGGCTCCAGGAATTGACAGAACACCCACTGAGATGTTTCAACAAATGGATGGCATGCTGGAGACAACTTATTCATCTATGGCAAGAACTTTGGAGATAACCACCCGGCCAGCTGCCTGGAAGAGATTCATGTTTGTATCCATTCCAAAGAAAGGGGATCCCACAGAATGTGGAAATGATTGCACAATATCTTTAATGTCACATGCAAGTAAAATCTTGCTGAAGATAATTCAAAATTGTTTGCAGCAGTGTATTCACAGGGAACTTCCAGAAGAGCAAGCTGGATTCAGAACAGGACATGGAACAGGGGATATCATTGCTGATGTCAGATGGATCTTGGCTCAAAGCAAAGAATACCAGAAGGATGTTTACTTGTGCTTCATTGACTATGCAAAAGCATTTGATTGTGTGGATTATAACAAATTATGGATAATACTGAGAAGAATGAAATTCCAGAACACTTATTGTGCTCATGAGGAACCTGTACATAGATCAGGAGGCTGTTGTTCGAACAGAACAAGGAGATACTGCATGGTTTAAAATCAGGAAGGGAGTGCATCGGGGTTGTATCCTTTCATCATACTTATTCCATCTGTATGCTGAGTAGATAATCCAAGAAGCTGACTATATGAAGAAGAACATGGCATCAGGTTTGGATGAAGACTCATTAACAACCTGTGATATGCAGATGACATAGCCTTGCTTGCTAAAAGTGAAGATGACTTGAAGCACTTACTGATGAAGATTAAAGACTACAGTGTGAAGTATTGATTACACCTCAACAAAAAGAAAACAAAAAACCTTGCAACTGGACCAATAAGCAGTATCATGATAAATGGATAAAAGATTAAAGTTGTCAGGGATTTCATATTACTTGATTCCACAATCAACACCAATGGAAGCATCAGTCAAGACATCAGATGACGTATTGCACTGGGCAAATCTGCTGCAAAAGACCTCTTTCAAGTGCTGAAGAGCAAAGATGTCTCTTTGAAGACTAAGGTGCACCTAACCCAAGCCATGGTATTTTCAATCACCTCATATGCATGTGAGAGCTGGACGATGAATAAGGGAGACTAAGAAGAATTGATGCTTTTGAGTAGTGGTGTTGGCAAAAAATTCTGAAAGCACCACGGACTGCTAAAAGAACAAACAGATCTGTCCTCGAGGAAGTGCAGCCGGAATGCTCTTTGGAAGCGAGAATGGCCAGACTTTGTCTCACCTACTTTGGTCATGTTGTCAGAAGGGACCATTCCCTAGAGAAGGATGTCATGCTTGGTAAGGTGGAGGGTCGACGAAAGAGGGGAAAGCCCTCAAGGAGATGGATAGACATGATGGCTGAGGCGACGGGCTCATGTCTAGCAGGAATTGTGAGGCTGGCACAGGACTAGGCAGTGTTTTGTTCTGTTGTACACGGGGTTGATACGAGTCAGAGCCCACTTGATGGCACCTAACAACAACAACAGGTGCTTTCAGAAAGCAAGGTTGTGTCATCTGCATATCACAAGTTGTTAATGAGTCTTCCTCCTATCTTGATGCCATGTTCTTCTTCATGCAGTTCACCTTCTTGATTATTTGCTCAGCACACAGATTGAGTAAGTATGGTGAAAGTATACAGCCCCAAGACATACCTTTCTTAATTTTAAGCCACACAGTATCTTCCTTGTTCAACTGCCTCTTAGTCTATGTACAGGTTCCTCATGAGCACAATAAGTGTTCTGGAATTCCCATTCTTTGTAATGTTATCCATAGTTTGTTATGATCCACACAAGCTAATGCCTTTGTATAATCAATAAAACACAAGTAAACATCTTTACAAAGGTAGTCTTTGCTTTCAGCCAAGATCCACCTGATGTCAGCAATGATATCCTTCACTCCACATCCTTTTCTGAATCCAGCTTGAATTTCTGGTAGTGCCCTGTGGATGTACTGCTTGTTGCAACTGTTTTTGAATTACCTTCAGCAAAATTTTACTTGCCTGTGATGTTAATGATATTGTTTGATAACTTCCACATTCTATGGGATCACCTTTCTTTGGAATGGGCACAAGTGGATCTCTTTTTGTTGGTTGGCAGTTGCTATCTTCCAAATCACTTGGCATGGTTTCCAGCACTGCGTCCACTTGCTGAAACGTCTCAATGGATATTCCTTAAACTCCTGGAGCTTGTTCTTCAGCGATTCCTTCACAGCTTGGACTTCTTCCTTCTGTACCATCGGGTTTTGATCACATGCTACCTCCTGAAATGGTTGGATGTCGGCCGATTCTTTTTGGCACAGTAACTCCACGTGTTCCTTCCATCTTCTCCTGATGCCTCCTGCATCACTTAACGTTCTGCCCACAGTCCTTCACTATGGCAACTGAAGGCCTGACTCTTTTCTTCAGTTCTTTCAGCTTGAGAAATGCTGAGCTTGTCCTTTTGGTTTTCTAACTCCAGGTCTTTGCACACTTCACTGTAATACCTTACCTTGTTCTCTCAAGCCACCCTCTGAACTCTTCTGTTATCTCTTTTGCTTCATCATTTCTTCCACTTGCTTTAGCTGCTCTCTGTTCCAGAGCAAGTTGCAGTGTCTCTTCTGACGTCCATTGTTGGTTTTTCTTTCTCGCTAGTCCTTTTCATGACAAAAGGTCCCAGATGAGAAGTGGTTTGCCCTCATCTACCAGCCCGAAGGTTGGTGGTTGGAACCCACCCAACAACACCATGAAGAAAGGCCTGGTGAGCCGCTTCCATTAATATTCAGCCCAGACTGCTTATGCACAGGGAGACAGCTCAGGGTGCAGGAGAGTATGAAGGGATGGTCACTGGGAAGAGGTAACCATGGGGAGGAAGTGGGAGGGGAGCTGTTGCATTGTGGTAGACTGTGGTCAATGACATGAGACAAAGTATATGTGAACTGCTGTATGAAAGTGAATTTGCTCTGTAAATCTTCACCCAAATAAAAACAAATAAATAAATAAATTTAAAAAAAATATATATATATATATATATTCAGCCCAGAAAACCCTACGGTGCACAGGTCGACCCTATGAGACAGGGTCACTGTGAGTCAGAATCCACGCAAAGGCAACTGGTTTGGTTTTTGTTTGTTTGGTGAGAGAACCGTGACTGTGCCAAGCCCAGACCCCAAGGCATCAGGATTCCTCAGCCCTCCTTCTGTTCTCTGTGGTGAGGCCTGTGTCACCTGTGGGGACAGCTCACGGGCAGCGCTTCTAAGTCCCAGGGAAGAAAGGGGAGAGTCCAAGGTGCACGGGGAGGATGGCGAGGTGTCCTGCCATCTGACTGTGGAGGCACACCGAGGGCCTCCTCTCTCACTGGTGGACCACCATAGCCATTTGCCCTCCTGGCCACCTCCCTGTCTCCTTGGTCAGCTTCATGTGCCCACAACTCCATCGCTCACTGGTGTGAGCTGAGGGGGTTGGGATCAGGGGAAGGGTTGCCTCTCTCCTCACCCTGTTAGCAGAACCACTGCCCAGAAGGAAGCTGCCCATGGTCACTGGGAGACCATCATTTCCCTCCTGAGGTGCAGACTCGATTGGGTGAGTTCTCACATTCTCACAGGGGGCAACTCAGGCCAATTCATCTTGGGCAGGAAACCAATCAGCGGAAGCTCAGGCCATGTTTGTAATTAGCCATCCATGGCCCCAGGAGGCCTGAGGTGAGCCCAGGAGCCTGGCTGTCCTCTTCCTTGGGCTTTTCTGCCTTCTTCTGCAAAGTGGCTGGAAAAAAAAATACGTTCCTAAAAAGAACAGCCTGTTGACTCATGGCTGCAAGATGGGAGAGTGCTCTAAATGGATAGTAAGCCAATAAAACCAGTGGTCGATGATCCCACCAGGCGACCCCCGTGTGGCAGCTGCTCTCCAGGGTTTGTGACAGCTGACTTTGCAATGGGCCTTTCTTGGTTTGGACGCCCAGCCTTTCAGACAGCAGGGAGGGCGTGAGGCCTTGCGTGACCCCTCAGGGATGCGCACTTGGGTTGACCCCGACCAGGTTCTAGACCATGGGGTGTCGGGTCAGGACAGTGAGCCACTCAGGGCAGGCTGGTGAGGAGGCTCAGCCACCCTGTGACTTGAGATGTGTCCTCGTAGCTGACTGGGTTTGCTCCTCCATGACACCGTCACGTGGCCATTCCTCCAATGGGTCTCAGGGCTGGACCTCACGTCCAAAGGCCTCCGGGTCTCTGGACTCTAACCCTGGCACTGTGGTGGCAGCGGAGAGAGACACAGGCTCAGAACCCAGCAAGTGGTCTCTCAGAAATGAGCCTCCACTCTGCGAAAGGGAGTGGAATGGAAGAACCGTATTTCCCCAAGCGTTTGATGGCTTGCAGAGAGCTCCGAAGTACTTTAGTCTTTAGTAGCTTCTCTGACAAACATTATACTCTTTCTGCTCAGAATCTTTCCTGCTGGGATCGGAGCCTACCCGAGTTCCCACAGAATTGGGACCATAGCCAGGAGTGGATTCTGGCTCCAGGAAAGGAAAGGGTGGCTTCTGACGTGGTGGCCCCTCAGTGAGGGTGGAGTTTACAGCGCACCAGGACAGCACATCAGGATTCAGGTGTGTCTTGGGGGGGGGCCTCTGTGACATCTACATAATGTTCTGGTTCCCTGGTGCCACTCTGACAGGACTATACCACAAACAGGATGCTTGAACAAACAGGAGTTTATTCTCTCACAGTTTGGAGGCTTTAAGTCTGAGTTCAAAGTGCCAGGCTCTAGGGGCTGGGTGAAAGCCCCTCAACCTTGGCCTTCAGCTCTGGCTCCTGCTCCCAGCCCACTGGAGATGGAGGCTTTTCTTCACTCAGACAGCTGCTGGCTGCTGAGGCTGACAAACGCAAGGTCAACAAGTGAAAAGGCACAGTCCCATGTTACCAAACCACATGGCAGGCCATTAATTCAAGTCCATTGAAAGTCCCAAGGTCGGCAGAGCATGGCAGGCTGCTGAACAACAACACAACCACACGCAGAGTTCAAGTGTGCCATGAGCTAGAGACCGGTCCCAAAGCTGCCTCTTCTGTATGGGAAGCAGACCACACCCCTAAAGCAGCTACTCAGCCGCTTGTGGTTGATCCCCCCATGGAGCTGATTGCCAGTCTCCTCATGGGGATGCCAGTCTCCTCAAGGGCTCGCTGTCCTCAGGGTGGAGTCCTGTGTGGGGCAGCGGTGATCGTTCTTGGCTGTGCACCGAAAGGTTGGAAGCTGGAGTCACCCAGGAGAGCCTCGAAAGGAGGGCCTAGCAAACTTCTTCCCAAATGTCAGCCGTTGAAAACCCTGTGGAACCCGGTTCTACTCCGAGTCCCATGAGTTGGAGCTGACTCCATGGCAGCTGGTGTTGGATTCTTCAGGGCTCAGTCCCTTCTCCTTCCTCCCACGGATATGACACGCCCAGGCACTTCCTGAACAGGACCCCGGGCCCAGAGCACAATCCCTGCAGACGGGACACCTCCAAGTGCACGGTCACAGGCATCCCAAGTGCCATGTGCCACCACTCCATCTTTTAAATGGTGTCATTATCTATCTCTCTGCCTAGAGCAGACACTGGGGTGAGGGACCTTGATTTCTCCTTCTCTCTCCCTTACATCCAATCAGTGCTCCGTCCTGCCAATTCAGCACCCCCATGCCCTGTTCCTTCTCCCTGCCTGAATGCCATCATGCCTCCAGGTGCGTCCCCCGCCTATCTCACCTCCCCACAGCCCTGGTTCCGACTGTCCTCCCTCGGGCCTGTTGGTCCACGTCTGCTGCAGCCAGGCAGACCTCCCCAAAAGCTGTTGGCTTCTCATCGCCCCGTGATGCCTCCCATGTGCTTGGAGGAGCAGCCATGGTCTTTTCCGTGACCAGTGGGACACTGTGACTCCAACTCGCTCAGCCCTCTCTCCGCTGGGCTCCCGCCCAAATCTGCCCCAGGATTTCCCCGACCGTAGGCTCTTGACTGACTGGCCTTGTTTCAGCCCCTTGAAGTTGGAGCTCTCCTGCCTTAAGGCGTACTCGCCCCTCTGCCTGGAACCCTCGCCCACCTCCCACCCGTGAGGCCTCAGCCCACACATTAACTGTCTAGAAACGTCCTCCCTGATTGCTCTCTCATTGGGGCCCCCACTCTTTGTTCCCTGTCACTAGGCCTACTTGTTTCTTGATAGCACCTCACAATTTTCCACTACTAGATGGAGCTCTGGTGGCGTAGTACCCAAAGCACTTGACTGCTAACCAGAAGGCTGGCGGTTCAAACCCACCAGCCACTCCTCAGAAAGAAGATGGGGCAACCTACTTCTGCAGTGATACTGCCTCGGAAACCCAAGGAGGGGTCGCTGAGTCGGGTCCGACTCGACAGCACATAACAACAACAACAGCAGACGGAAGAAGAGTCGATGCGTTCTAAGTGGGGTGCTGAAGAAGGACACGGACCGACCCGTGGACTGCCAAAGAAAAGAGCAAATCAGCCTGAGGAGAAATGTCACCAGGACGCTGCTTAGTAGTGAGGATAGTGAGACTTTGGCTTGTCTCCTTTGGACATCAGGGACGACCAATCGCTGGAGAAGGATGCCGTGCGTGGTTAAGGAGAGGACCAGCGAAACAGAGGGACGCCCTTGCTGGGGGGGGGGGGGTGGACACATCGCTGCAGCGGAGGACTCAGACACAGCAACGCCCGCAAGGACGGGGCAGGGCCCGGCGGCGCTGCACTCTGTTCGGCATCCGGGAGCCGGGAACCAGGCGTGGCTCAACGGCAGCAAGTTAGCTAGCAACTTGACTGTGGTCTCCTCTGACGAGAGAATGAGGCTCGCAAGGTGGAGGCCATACCCATGTCCCGTTGTTCCCTGCCCAGCCTCTCTGCCCGACATGCACGAGGCCCAAATAAAGATCTGCTGATCGAATGAATGAAGTCCTGAAACCATCTGCGTACTTCTTGTACCTCAAGATTTTGCTCATGTGGACTCAACTCTGTTGCCATGATTCTCTGCCCATCAGAAGCCTGCTTGAAGAATACCTCCTCCAGGAAGTCTTCCAGGATGTCCCCTGGTCCCCTTTTGCTCCCTCACATCACCTTTCCTGCTCCCCTGTTCAGCACTGGAGACAGGAATTCTTGGCTTCAAGTTTCCACTGGAGAAGCAACACCTTGAGAGAGTAAATCCAGAAATCTCTCTGTCTTGGTATCACTTGATGCCCTTGTTCCTGGATTTCCCGACCCTGCAGGCCAGGAGTGACAGTGGGTGAGGTCCCTGCCAGCCTCTCTTGGGCTGTGGCTGACCCAGTCATCGGGCTGTCCACCTTTCCTGAGGAGCTGAGTAGACATTTTCTTTCCAAGTGTCCACACCTTGAAACATGTGCCCAAGGGGCTGGGTGAGGAGGCTAGAGTGTTGGGGACAAGTGGCCTGACCTTTGAAGCTGGGTAGGAAGACCTCATGCTTGCAGCCCCCCTCAGACCACACTGCCTGGAACAGGAGCTCAGGGCTGCCCCTCACCCCTCGGCTGCACTCTTTCACGGGCGTTGGTTTTCATCCCAAAGGCTTTCCACGTGGCTTCCTGATTTGCTGTGATTTCTTCTGAACACGTTGAAAGGTTTTGGAGGATTGGTAGTAAGGGGCGCTGGGTGTTGTAATGGACTCCCTTTTGGCAGTGGTTAGCAGTTTCCGTGGCTGAAAGGAGAACTTGGCCTGATGGCTGCTGTGGGTGGAGCTGGAGGTCAGAGGTTAAATTCCATTTGTTCTGTAATGAACGTTAATGAGGTGATCAGTGGGGCTCTGTGTTAGAGGAGAGAATGGGGCCTGGCGGAGGAAGTGGGGCTGGCCTGGAGTGAGAGAAGGGTCCGCAGGTAGAAGCCTCCCTGCGCTCCTGCCCTGGAGCGAGGCGTGGTACGTGGTGCGTAGTCTCCCGCTGCCTCCCTGCAGGCGGGTCAGCCTGGCCGAAACCAGGAAGCAGGGGCGTCTGTTTTGGAAAGCTGAGGAAATCCTCCATCTCATCTTCCTTCTCCGGACAAGACTGAGTGACAGGAGGAGACCTCCAGGCAATAGTGTCATGTTACAAAGTGGGAAAGGGGCAGCGTTCCCTTCCCAGGACAAAATCCCACCAGGAACGATTTACAATGGCGGACTGTACTCACACCAGTCGGGGGCTAGGGGCCCGGGTGCAGGGTGTGGCAGGGCCACGCTCTCTCCAAGGCCCTGGGGAGCCCTCCCGTTCTCTCCAGTGTCTGTGGCCCCAGACCTCCCTGGGCTCCTACTTGCGTCTTCACGTGGACTCCTTCCTCCGTCTCTCTCTGTCTCTTCTTCTCTTTTATAAGGACACCGCTTAGATTGGACTAGGACCCGCCCTGTTCCAGTGTAACCTCATGCCAGCCCATCACATCTTCAGAGGCCCTCCTCTTGGGACCTGCTCTCCGACTTGGATGCCGTGCGGCAGTCCAGGCTCCCATGAAGATGTGCCGCCTGTGTGGGGTCACCATGATACACGCACCACCCCACCCCGACCCTTCTCATGCTCAGATGCCATGGTTGAGGGACCTCTGAGACAGGTCTCGGGACCCCTTTGTGGCCAGATCTGGTGAGGAGGTGGCTCCTTCCAGGGGAAGCAGGTGGCCTGGGCATCGGATGAGCCCTCTCTTCACGCTCAAGGCTCAGCCAGCCGACCACAACTCCCAGAGAGGATCCATCCCACCGAGTGGCCCAGCCCCCCTTCACCGTCTGAGCCCCGCCATCGCCCTGCACAGCGCTGCCTCTGCCCTCCCCCAGCACCCTCCGCCGGGCTTCCCGCGCCGACACGTCCGCCTCACCCCTCAGCTCAGAACCGCCCTCCCAGCAGCTCAGCCCCTCAGCACCTTGCCGACTCCTCTCTTGCTTCTCCTTGCCTTGGGTCCAAGATGCTCAACCACAGGTCTGATGCTTCCACGAACCTCAAGCAACTCCTGTGAGGCAGCACGGCGTCCAGTGGTCCTCGCGCCAGCCCCAGTACCTCCACTCTCCGGGGGCTGTACAGAATGAAGGCGTGTTTGGCTGATGCACGCGTTTTGAGGTACGGCCCCTCTCATTGTCCCAGCACCAGCCCCCCTGTGGACAACCGTCAGGATGGGAAATACAACCAGAATGCTGCTGGGAAAATGGGATGATCAGGCCATGGCTCGCTGATGGTGGACACACCATGGAAAAGACCAATCACTAAAAAAGCACCTGGAGTTTGGTGAAGTAGAGTCAGCAGAAATGAAGGACCCCCTCCATGGGCTGGATGGACACACTGCCGTGACGGGAGACGCAGACGTGAATGACGGTGGAGACAGCGCAGGCCCAGGTGGCGGGCCATTCTGTCAGCCACTCGAGGGCAGCTAACACCACCACCAAGAATGCGGCGGAAGCTCCTTGCTGCCCTTTCTAAGGCCTGCAAGACCCTCCTTTATAATGAGAAAACGTCTCCCTCTCTCTCTCTGTCTTGATTTTATGATTTAAAAATAGCTTTCCTCTCAAGAATCCGGGTGTTTGCGCGACTGCCTTGCATATAAGTAAAGAGGATCTTTGCCGCATCCTGCGATGTCTTCTGGTGCCTTAGGCACTGTGCCACCAGAGCTTCTAGGAAGGAAAGTTGGGCAAACTACCGAGAGATACGCCTCGGAAACCTAAGGAGGGGCCGCTACGAGTTGGGACCGACTGGACAGCAGTGAGTTTGGTTTGTTTTGTGTGTGTGTATGTGTGTGTGTGTTTTATTGACTATGGAAATGCATTCAATTGTGTGCATCATAACAAATTATAGATAACATTGAGAAGAATGGTGTGATAGTTAAGTTTCTGTGTCAATTTGGCTGGGCCTGTTTGAGGCTGGGCAGCTGAATGTAGTTATTCCCATGGTGAGGTTGGTCATCACCTCCATGGTGGGATCTACTGGAGCAGCTGTGTAGCTGCTTTGGGAATGGGGTCTGCTTCCTGTAAATAAGAAGCAGCTTTGGGAATGGTCTCCAGCTTTTGGGGAGTTCTGGTGGTGTAGTGCCTAAGACACTTGACTGCTAACCAAAAGGCTGGAGGTACAAATCCACCAGCCACTCCTCAGAAGGAGGTTTTGGCAATCTACTTCCGTAGTGATACTGCCTCAGAAACCCAAGGAGAGGTCGCTGCGAGTCCGAGACAACTCAATGGCACATAACAACAACAACTAGCTTTTGGGCACGCTTGAACCCTGCATGTAGCCAAGTTGTTGTTCAACAACTTGCCATGCCCTCTGATCTTGGGACTTCATCTGGACTTGAATTAGTGGCCTACCATCTGGTTTGGTAACATTGGGACTGTGCCTTTTTACTTCTCAACCTTGGGCTTGTCAGTCTCAGCAGCCAGCAGCTGTCTGAGGAAAGAAAAGCCTCCAGGTTCAGTGGGCCAGGAGCAGGAGACAGAGTTGAAGTCCAAGGCTGAGGGGCTTTCACCCAGCCCCTAGAGCCTGGCACTTTGAACTCAGACTCAAAGCCTCCAAAACTGTAAGAGAATAAACTCCTGTTTGTTCAAGCCATTCCATTTGTGGTATGTTTCTGTCAGAACAGCACTAAGTAACCAAAACAAATGGGAATTCCAGAACACTTAATTGTGCTCATGAGGAACCTGTACGTAGACCAGGAGGCTGTCATTCAAACAGAACAAGGGGACACTGCATGGCTTAAAATCAGGAAGGGAGTGTATCAGGGTTGCATACCTTTCCCATACTTATTCAGACTGTATGCTGAGCAAATAATCCAAGAAGGACTACATGAAGAAGAATGTGGCATCGGGATTGGAGGAAAACTCATTAACGCAGACAATACAACTTCGTTTGTTGAAAGTGAAGATGACTTGAAGCACTTACTGATGAAGATTAAAGACTACAGTGTGCAGTATGGATTACACCTCAACAGAAAGAAAATGAAAATCCTCACACCTGGACCAATAAGCAGCATCACAATAAATGGAGAAAAGATGGAAGTTGTCAGGGATTTCCTATTACTTGGATCTACAATCAACACCAATGGAAGCAACAGTGAGGATATCAGACATTGTATAGCATTGGGCGGGAGCTCTGGTAGCATAGTGCCTACGGCACTTGACTGCTAACCAGAAGGCTGGCGTTTCAAACCCACCAGCCACTCCTCGAAAGGAAGGTTGGGCAATCTACTTCCATAGTGATACTGCCTCAGAAACCCAAGGGTGTGTCGCTATGAGTCAAGTCCAACTCGACAGCACATAACAAGAACAACAACAACCTAAGCCATGCTGTTTTCAATCATCTCACGTGAGAGCTGGACAATGAATAAGGAAGACCAAAGAAGAGCTGATGCCTTTAAGTTGTGGTGCTGGCGAAGAATGCTGAAAGGACCATGGACTGTCATAAGAACTAACAGATCTGTCCTGGAAGAATGCAGCCACAGTGCTCCTTGGAAGCAAGAACAGCCAGACTTTGTCTCGCCTACTCTGATCACGTGGTCAGAAGGAATCAGTCCCTGGAGAAGGATGTCATGCTTTATAAAGTGGAAGGTCAGTGAAGAAGGGGAAGCCCTCAAGGAGATGGACTGGCATGGTGGCTGCAGCAATGGGCTCAGGTACAGCAAGAATTGTGGGGCTGGCACAGGACTGGGCAGGGTTTCGTCCTGTTGTCCACTGGGTCACGATGAGTCAGAGCCGACTCGATGGCACCTAACAACACCATGGAACATATTAACAATTTATTTTTCCTGATGAGTTTACTTTATTACTCTTTCCAAGATCTAGCCCCCTTTTTTATTTTTTAAAATTTATTTATTTATTTTTATTTTTGCAATGTTCCCTCCCATCCTCTCCCACTCCTAGTAACCAACAAGGAAAGTTTCCTTCCATATATAAACCTTTCCTTGACTTTTTACAATAAAGAACTAATACAATATTTAACTCTAAATTTTAAAACAAGTGTTATAAATTTTCTGTACTTCAAAATTAATTTTTTCCTACATTTTATTTTGCTGTTGTTGTCAAAATTACTTTTTAGAGTCTTACTTCTATAATTTAAGGTTTATTTACTAGGAAATTGTATTTATTTGAAGTGCCCAGCACCTCACAGAAATTCTGCAGTTTGAACACACCAGCTGCTCCGTGGGAGAAATATATGTCAGTCAGCTTCCATAAAGATTGACAGCCTTGGAGACCCCGTGGGCAGTTCCACTCTGTCCTCTAGGGGCGCTGTGGGTCAGAATGGACTCCACGGCAGTGGGTGTAGTTTGGGCTTTGCTTCTGTGAAGACTGACAGCCTTGGAGACCCCATGGGCAGTTGCACTCTGTCCTCTAGGGGCACTGTGGGTCA
>NW_006921593.1:20926882-20943751 GCF_000298275.1 Orycteropus afer afer
CAGAAGCAAAGCCCAAACCACACCCACTGCCGTGGAGTCCATTCTGACCCACAGCGCCCCCAGAGGACAGAGTGGAACTGCCCACAGGGTCTCCCAGGCTGTCAATCTTCATGGAAACAAAGCCCAAACCACACCCACTGCCGTGGAGTCCATTCTGACCCACAGCACCCCTAGAGGACAGAGGGGAACTGTCCCAGAGGGTTTCTAGGGCTGTTATCTTTAAAGAAGCAGACTGCCTCATCTTTCTCCCGCCCAGCAGCTGTTAGGCTTGAAACACCGACCTTTTGGCTAGCAGCTGACAGTGCCACCAGAGCTCCTATATAACAAGCCTGCAGGGCTCATTAGTCCGTGTGCCTGTCTGCTCTTCCTGAAGCCAGGTTCTCTGTAGTCTGTCTTAAGAGAGGCCTGACCTCTGCACCTTTCCTTTATGTCATGTTTCTTCCCCTCTCTGTTTTCAATCAGCCATTTATCAGCATCAGCTCAGCCTTCAGCAAGGCATTAGTCAGTTCGTTACAACTCTGGGCGACTCTACAGTCTTTCAAAATGAATAATCACCAAATCATGTTTTCTATAATTGGAATTTTGTTTTTTGTTGCATAGTCAAAGTTTCCAATGAGCATTGCAGTATCTTTTTGGTCTGTGAGTGCAATTTGTATCAGGCAGTTTTGGAACCATGAACGCTGATGAAAATACAAAGAACAGAACCTCAGAATCATGTGCACACTGAGATACAGGCCATTCGTTTTGAGCTGGAGTTGTGAAGAGCTTCTAAAACTAAACGTGGAAAGGCCAGAGAGGAGACAAAGATGAACACTGGATACTTTCCATAGCCCTCAATGACACAACTGTTTTCTAATAATTTATAAAACTTATTGATTTGTACTTTCATTTTATAGCTCTAGTTATTTATCTGTACAGGAGCCTTGGTGGCACAATGGTTAAGCACTTGGCTGCCAACCAAAAGATTGGTGGATCAAACCCGCCCAGCGGATCTGTGGGAGAAAGACCTGGTGACTGGCCCGTTCAGCTCACAGCCTAGGAAACTCAATAGGGCAGTTCCACTGTCACCTAGGGTCTCTGCGAGTTGGAATCAATTCGATGGCACCCAAAAACAGACATTTCTTTGTACACTTCTCCACGGGTTAGTATTTTGAAATGGCATTTTAATGGCTCCCATTGCTGAATTTCTGAATAGCAGCCTTTCTGGAGATGACCCTGGCTGACATTGATGAAGTCACCTCTGAGCAATTAGGTCCCTGGGAGGCACAAACGGTTTGCACTTGACCATTGACCTAAAGCTTGGCATTTCCCACCCACCCAGCAGTACCACAGAAGAAAGGCCTGGCCACCTGCTTCCATAAAGATCACAAGAACATGCCATGGTGCAGTCAGCTCCTCTCTGTGGACATGGCGCTGCCATGGGTTCACAGCAATGGACTGGGTTGTTTGGGGTTTTTTGTCTGAACCATTGTCAGCCCCTGAGACACTGACACACTTGGTGCAGGTGTGTCAGGAGGCATTCTTCAAGCCCCGGCCTATGTTTGATCTGTGGTCAGTGCTGGAGAAGATGTCACCGAGTGAGACATGTACACCTGCCAAGCGGAGGGCAAGATTTTAGGGAGCCATCTCTCCTATGCGACGGCTGGGACATGGCATCAAGGCTCATCGAGGGCTGAGCTGTGGGTAAGCATTCTTTTCCTTTCCTTGATGCTGGCCGCCCACCTCTGCTCCTCACAAGGTGAGAGGCAACCCTTCCTGCACCTGGGCCACAGGGAGCTGTCCTCTTCAGCACCACTTCCTAGCGGTGAGCTTGGGCACCTAGCTTTGAGGATGTAACGTGGCTTTCAGAAAAGATGGGCCACCAAGGGTGTGTGGGCCAAGGATCCAGCTGACCCCACCCCAAGAGGGCAGTTAATGGGAAAGCTGCCAGTCAATGTGGCCACTGTGTTCAGGTCCATCTGGCTCCAGGCATCTCAGACAAATGAGGGGTTTTGCTCAAAATCACAGGTGAGATCACTCATGACTCCTGGCTTGTCACTGAAGAGTCAACACTCCAATGACATGGCCATCCAAGGCACAACAGTGAGCGCTATTTGCCTGGAGCACCAGAGGAAGAAAGAGAGCCGGGAACAGGAGGAGGGAGTGGAACATGTGGCTACTTGCCCCCATGAACAACTCCCCCTTTGCCGTGAGCCCAGAACTGGATGGTGCCCGGATTCCATGAAGGAATCTTTTGATCAAACATTCCGTGCAAGTGTCCTGATCAAAAGAGGGAAAGTGCAAAACAGAATTTCAAATGCTCATAGAATCCAGACTTTCTGCAGCCACAAAGGCTAGATGAACCTCTCAAACTACTGCCTGAGAAAATCTGTACATCTGACAACAAAACTACTCCACTCTGTCCTCTAGGGGCGCTGTGGGTCTGAATGGACTCCATGGCAGTGGGTGTGGTTTGGGCTTTGCTTCTGTGAAGATTGACAGCCTTGGAGACCCTGTGGGCAGTTCCACTCTGTCCTCTAGGGGCGCTGTGGGTCAGAATGGACTCCAGGGCAGTGGGTGTGGTTTGGGCTTTGCTTCTGTGAAGACTGACAGCCTTGGAGACCCTGTGGGCAGTTCCACTCTGTCCTCTAGGGGCGCTGTGGGTCAGAATGGACTCCATGGCAGTGGGTGTGGTTTGGGCTTTGCTTCCGTGAAGATTGACAGTCTTGGTGACCCTGTTGGGGCCTTGGGGCAGTTCCACTCTGCCCTCTAGGGGCGCTGTGAGTTGGAATCAACTTGAGAATAGTGGATTTGGTTTGGACTCTGCTCCCATAAAGACTGACAGCCTTGGAGACCCTGAGGGGGTCGCTACAATAGACACAGTCGGCTGCAGGCTAGGAAGCAGCATGCAGTTAACGAGCCGCCAGAACTTTGTGAAGAGCAGGTGTTGTTATTGTTATTATTGTCGTTAGGTGCCGTCAGCTTGGTTCCAACTGCCAGCGACCCCAAGGACAATGCCATGAAACACTGCTCGGTCTTAAGTCATCCTCCCAGTCCCTGCGATAGCTGACCCCACATCACAGCCACAGTCAATCCATGTTGTCAAGAGGCTGCTTCACCACCATCCCTCTAATATACTATGTGATGTCCTTCTCCAGGGACTAACTCCTCCTGGCAACATGTCCAAAGTCCGTGAGACGAAGTTTTGCTGTCCTTACTTCCAAGGAGTATTCTGGCTGTACTTCCAAGACAGCTTTGTTTGTTCTTGGCAGTCATAGTATACTCCATATTATTCACCAACGTCACAATTCAGCACAGCAAGGACTGTGAGCATGGTGTAGGGCAGTGTTTTGTTCTCTTGCACAGAAGGTATCTATGAGTTGCAGCAACGAACAACATCCGTAATTCAAAGCATCAACTCTTGTTCATTGTCCAGGAGTCATATGTGTATGAGGGACTGAAAATACCACGGCTTGAGTCAGACACACCTCAGTCCTCAAAGCGACATCTTTGCTCTTCAACACTTTAAAGAGGTCTTTTGCAGCAGATTTACTCAAGGTAATACATTTGATTTCTTGACTACCACCTCCATGAGCCTTGATTGTGGATCCAAGTAAAATGAAATCTTGACAACTTCAGTCTTTTCTCCATTTATCATGATGTTGCTTATCAGTCCAATTGTGAGGAATGTTTGTTTTCTTTATGTTGGAGTTGACTCCATGCTCAACAACGTAGATTACTGATAATATGGGATGCCGTAAGATTGGTGCTGTTTTACAGTTCAGAGTGTGCTTTCTCACCTGCCTCCCCAATGCCATCTTCAGAATAGCACTGTCAGCTATAACGTTCACCTTAAGATGCGACATCAAGGCTTGCTGCACGTAAGAGCTTTGCCCAGAGTTGGGTCTCATGACCCCTTCTTGGGCCATTCAGTCTTTGTTCATTGTGGTAAAATACATACAACATAAAATTTGCTGTCTGACCGCTTCTAAGTGTACTACTGAGAGGTGTCAAGTCATTCACAATATCACGTGACCACCATCACTACTTATTTCCAGAAATTGTCGTCATCCCAAACAGAAACTCAGTACCCATTCAGCAGCAATGTACACGAAAGTTGCACGCTTGGAAGCAGAGGGTATACCAGCATTAGGTGCTGCTGAATCAACTCTGACCCGTAGCGACCCCGTGCGCAGAACAAAACCCTGCCCAGGCCTGGCCGTCCCGCCCTTCCCTACTCAAGTCCACCATCCCAGCCACTGTGCCCCTGCATCTCATTGAGAGCTTGTCCTTTTTCTCTGACCCTCTGCTTACCGAGCATGATGTCCTTCTCCAGAGACTGGTCCCTTCTGACAACATGACTGTTCTGGTTCACTACTAAGGCTCTCACAGAAATAGCACTAAAGGGATCGTTTTAACAAGCAGGAGTTTATTCTCTTAGAGTTCGGGAGGCTAGAAGTCCGAGTTCAAAGTGCCAGGCTCTAGGGGCTCGGTGAAAGCAAGCCTCTTGACCTTGGGCTTCAGCTCTGCCTCTTGCTCCTGGCGCACTGGAGCTAGAGGCATCTCTTCACTCAGGCAGCTACTGGCTGCTGAGGCTGACAAACCCAAGGTCAACAAATGAAGTCACAGTCCCCATGTTACCAGATCACACGGCAGGCCATTAATTCAAGTCTGTTGTAAGTCCCAAGATCGGCAGAGCATGGCAGGCTGCTGAACAATGACATGGCTATATGCAGGGTCCAAGTGTGCCATAAGCTAGAGACTATCCCTAAGGCTTCTCCTTATATACAGGAAGCAGACCACACCTCAGAGCTGTTTGTGGTAAATCCCACCATGGAGCTGATTGCCAGTCTCATCATGGGGAATAACCACCAGCTGCCCAGCCACTCAACCAGGCCCAGCCAAGTTTACATACAATGGTAACTACTTTAACAACCACAATGACCAAAGGATGAGAGACAGAGTCTGGCCACTCTCACCTCTAAGGAACGTTCGGCTGCACTTCTCCCAGGACAGATTCGTCCATTCTTCCAGCAGCCCATGGCACAGTCAATATTCCTCACCAACACCATGATCCAAATACATTAATTCTTCTTGGGTCCTCCTTATGGCAACTGAAAATAGCATGGCTTGGATCAGGAGCACCTTAGTGTTCAAAGTGACATCTTTGCTCTTCAACATGCTAAAGGGGTCTTTGGCAGCAAATATGCCCAAGGAAATGTTGATGCTTTTGAGTAGTGTTGGCAAAGAATACTGAAAGTACCATGGACTGCCAGAAGAACTAACAAATCTGTCCTGGAAGAAGTGCAGCTGGAATGTTCCTTGGAAGCGAGAATGGCCAGACTTCATCTCATCCACTTTGGCCATGTTGTCTGAAGGGACTATTCCCTGGAGAAGCATATCGTGCTTGGTAAAGTGGCGGGTCAGGGGAAAGTGAAGGTCACCGACAAGATGGACTGACACAGTGGCTGCAACGAGGGGCTCGGGCTGGCGTGGGACCGGGGAGTGCTTTGTTCTGTTGCCACGGGGTCACTGTGAGTCAGAGCAGACCCAACAGCAGCAACAGCCCCAACATGTTACTCCTGCCAGTCAACTGGGACTTGCACTTACCATGAAGTCATGCTCTACCCGCCGAGTCATGCTCTAAGCTTTCCATTCTAAACATTCTAATGCAACGAGTTCTTGCTTTTCCTTGGAACAGGGAAGACCCCATGCTGAAGGCTTCACTCCTCACTCCAAGGACACCAGGACTGACATAGTAAGAATTCTTCATCCAGACCCCAAACAGAACTCTGCCTCTCCCACCCACCCTCAATAGCCACCCAGCATTCCCTGTGCGTGAAGGCGATTTGGAGATGGTCAAGAGTTACCTGCACTAGCTTTAAGTGCTGCAGCGCTGACCGGCCAGGTCCCCAGGGGCCAATCGGCTGCCCTTTGGCTCAGTCCACCGAGCGCCTCAACGCTCCACCTCAACATTCAACACACTGTTCTTGTCGTTTCCAGCCCAGGCTTCTGAAATGGCATCTGTCTCTTTATTAAGATGAAATTAAAAGCGTATGGGTGGTTTTTAAGACATTGGGGAGAAGACTCCTGCTATTTCCAAGGGCTAAGAATATCCATTGCCCCTCAAATCCCCCCAAAGAAGGAAAATGCCTTTGAGGATATGAATGGATTAGAATTCCCAAAAGGAGAAGGCCAGTGAGAGTGGCACTTCCCTTCTATTGTTTGAAGAATGGAATATGTTTCTTTTTATCCTAATGTAAGAGCTAATACACTCGTATAATAAAAAGCAGAGGTGGAATTTCTTCTTTCAGGGATTTCAAAGGGCATGAGCTCCTTTTGAAAACGCAGAAGGACTTGTGAGTGGACCCCGCTCAGTGCACCGGGTGAGCTGGCCCAGACACACGTCTACGCAGGGCATCGTTCACCAGACGGCTACGCCATCTGTGCGCATGGGAGGGTAGGGCGTGTCTCTGTGAGGTTATTTTTGTAGCATGAGAACTATGAGAAAAATTTGCCTTTTAGAGTTTGAGTCTTGCTGTTTGAAAAATAACTTGGCCAGTTCGTCCCTTCTTTCTATTTTCAGTACTACATAAATTAATACCAGTCTTTTTCGAAGTGAAGGAAATTTCTCTGATAAAAGTCATTGATGTTTTCACATATTTCATCATCTAAGAAGAAAAGCTCCACAGCAACATCGCATGAGGCTCATTTGATGGAGCATCTTGGTCTTTATTTTACAGTGTGCTCGGGAGAGAACAGCCGGTTCTTTTCTGATAATGAAAAACAGAGTTTTAAACTTTGGGGAGAGAAGTAAGGGGAAAGGCAAAATGTTATGGCGTGTGGGTGTTATGCTGCATAGATGTGGTTATTTTTCAAGAAACAATGAAATGATCCAGGTTTCTCAAACTTGAGGACTGGATGGATCCATTAAAAAAAAACCACGATTTTGGAACACCCAGTATTGCCATATACCGTGTTAAAGATAATGTTTGTTTGTTTGTTTGTTTTAAATATGCTTAAATATAAACCAAAGTATTGACCCTTGATACCACTGTTATAAAAAAAAAAGTATGCACAGAAATACGTGTGCTAACCGGTAACCGGCTGCCATTGAGTCAGCACCGTGAGCAGCCACGTGTGTCAGAGACAAGCTCTGCCCCCGAGGCTCCTGGGGGCTGATTGCTCACAAGCAGGTCACCAGGCCTTTCTTCCGAGGGATCCCCAGGAGGACCCCAACTTTCAGCCTTTCTGTTAGCAGCCGCACGTCGACCATTGGCACCACCCAGAGATGGAACGAAACCGCTATGGTTCCTACAGATTTCAGCATCAGCTTAATGCCGTGGGTGATGTCACTTTACCTGAAATCAACCTGCACCTTCTAGAGACAACGTGGCGCTGGCAGTTGTGGTGCCTGTCGGTGTGGGTCCTGCACACCCACATACCCACGTGCTGCATGGAAAGCGACTCCCTCACCACCGTGGGATCATCGGGCTGTGGGATGCTTTGGCTTTGACCATGGGTGATTAAGTAACTACCCATCTGTGTGGTACTGGAGTCCCGTGCTCACCTAGTTGATCCAGCACAGTAAAAGGCAAAGCTCTTACCTCCTGTAGAGAATACGTCGGTAGACCCCGGGTTGGTCGCCACTGATGGAGTGGCTGCTTCCTGGCCCCTTGACCGATCTTCAAACACAGATTGCCTGTGAAATCGGGTTCCCAACTTCTGCCTTGGCTCCTCCTTCTTTGCAGCAGGTTCCTCTCTCCTTTGGCCAGACTCTGGTCACCCTTGAGGACCCCACTGCAAGGTCACTGCTTCTGCCAAGTCTGTGACCACCGTCCCCTTCTGTGTGAAGGTGGTCTTTCTCACTCTGAGTTCCTGCAGCACCTGCACCAAGCCCAGGGCAGCATCGCTCCGTACTGACCGTTCCCCTAGACCTGTCTCCCCAACCATCAGCCTGTGGACCCTACATAAACTCAGTCTTCTCCCTGGAGCCTGCAGCTTAGCAGTGTTCAATAGATGCAAAATGAAGAGCGATTGAAATAAATAAGTCTTTGCAAAATTCAGAATACCACCAGAGTAATTCAAAATACAACGTAACAAGGGGGATGCATCATGGGCAGATGTCTTCCTATCCCACCCTCACCCCCATAGCCCAGTTCGGCTGCTCATTGTCGTAGCCGACGGGATAAGTGCATTTTCTTCTGTTTCCAATAGAAGCTGATGGATAGGGGGCTGCAGCCATGAACTTCACTGCTGGGTAACCAGTAAGTCTGGTTATGAACTGTGACATGGTGGCAACGTGCTTTGGCACATAGTGACCATGCCTCAAGATGTAGGGTGGAGACGGGATGGTGGCTCCTAAAGGGGCAGGTGAGCGATGCCCCTTATAGAGGGCCCACCCGCGTCCTGTGCATTGTTGGGGCAGCCGGCTGCGTCTTCCTGCCTGGTGGGCTGTAGGGACAGTGTGGTGGGCCTGCTGTCCCCAGCTCTGGGGTGAAACGGAAGCTGAAGGCTTGCATCCAGGGAAACCTGCCTGTAAACCACGGAAGTGCAAAGAGAAGATGGGGGGGATTTTTAATTTCAGGAACTTTGATAGGTGCTGTTGGATGAATGCATGGCATGGAGAAGATTCTAGAACAAGTCTGGGGCAGGAAGCTGGAGCACCTGCAAGGGTTGTTCTAGACCATCAGTGGGTGCGATGGCTTTACCTGGTCTCCCCGGTCATCAATCAAGAGTCTGGGCTGAACTCAGTGACAGGTACACAGATGTGTCATCACTTCGTTATTGATTCATAACTTATTTGCATTCTGGTCCCAGAATGAGGTCCACATGATACCACTTCTTTGAACACTGATCAGACTTACTTGGGTCGATTCTTGGAAACATTCCCTGCTCTGGAAGAAGGGGCATCCCTGTGGTTGGGTGCAGTGCTGTAAGGACATCCATTAGATCCAGATTTTTAATTATGTTCAAAGAATGAACAATTCAAGCTTAGAGAAATGCAACCGGAACGTTCCTTAGAACAGAGGACGGCCAGACGCCAACTCACGTACATTGGACACGCCGCCAGGAAACACCGATCCCTAGCAAAGGACGTCGTGTTCGGTAAAGTGAAGGCCAATGGAAATGAGATGGATGGACACAAGTGACAGCAGCCTCCAGCTCACCAACGACGCGAAGACGGTGCAGCACCACGTTCCTGTGACACGCAAGGACAGGTGAGTCAGGGCTGGCTCCTCAGTGCCTGTCAGCAACGGGCAGGAATCGCCGCAAAGCCAGGTGTCTGAAGGTTTAGTCAAGCTTCTCCAGTTTGTAACACTGTAGTCCAGGCTGGGAAAGGCGCAGCCGTGTGGTAAATGCTTCAAGGAAATGCACTCAGTGTCCCTGGCTTTGCCTGGGAACGTGTGGGTGCGTGTTTGGGGTGTGTGCGTGTGTGTGGTGTGTGTTTGAGGGGATGTGTGTTAGGGGTATGTGTGTGCGTGTGTGTTTGGAGTGCACGTGTGTGTTTGGGGTGTGTGCGTGTTTGGGGTGTGTGCGTGTTTGGAGTGTGTGCGTGTGTGTGATGTGTGTTTGGGGGGATGTGTGTTAGGGGTATGTGTGTGTTTGGAGTGTGCGTGTGTGTGTTTGGGGTGTGTGCGTGTGTGGTGTGTGTTTGAGGGGATATGTGTTAGGGGTATGTGTGTGCGTGTGTGTTTGGAGTGTGCATTGTGTGTTTGGGGGTGTGCGTGTTTGGGGTGTGTGCGTGTTTGGGGTGTGTGCGTGTGTGATGTGTGTTTGGGGGGATGTGTGTTAGGGGGATGTGTGTGTTTGGAGTGTGCGTGTGTGTGTTTGGGGTGTGTGCGTGTTTGGGGTGTGTGTTTGTGTGTGTTAGGGGTATGTGTGTATGTGTGTTTGGAGTGTGCATGTGTGTGCATGGGATGTGTGCATGTTTGTGGTGTGTGGTGTGTGTTTGGGGTGTGTGTGCATGTGTGTTTGGTGTGTGCATGTGTGTGTTTGGGGTGTGTATGTTTGGTGAGTGTGTGTGTGTGTGTTTAGCGTGTGTGTGTTTGGCATGTGTACACACCTGGGTGTTCTCACTCTTGGGCTCTCCTCCACCCCCAACACATAGCCCCCCGGCCCCATTAATCACACAGACGACACCTCATAAAGCCGCCGGCCCCCCCGGCTCCCCGAGTTGTGTAGATTTACAGAGTGACATCCTGGTGACGGGCAGTGTGTCTGCTTTAAAGAGGGCAGCAGATGTTCACACTAGGAACCCTGAACAGCAGTTTGGTGAACTTTTGTGAGTGAACACGGGGCCGGAGACGTGAGAGACAGCCAGGGCCTCCTCCTTGGGGACTGGCCTGCACTGGCTTCGGATCCCACGCCCTGCTCGGGTGGCACTTTCTACTCTGTCTGCAAGTGTCCCATGAAATTAGGCCAAAAGGCAATCGCAGAGGTCTGCCCTCGGCCATGCCTCATTCAGGGCTGATAACACATACTGAGTATTTTCCATAATCAAAAAATCAAATGTGTACCTAATTGGGAATGAAGCTCTCAGATATATTTTATTTTTTTATTGTGAAATTTTCAAAGACAAGTAGAAAGAGAAACAGAGCCGTGTGTGCTATCACACAGCTTCAACATCAGCAGTCCACACTGATCCCCTCTCTTTCGTCCACCCTCCCATCCCCCAGCCCATCCCCAGGCCCAGACAGCATAATACTTCACTAATTTAGATACTTCCATATGTATTTCTAGAAGGAGCTCTGGTGGGGCAGTGCCCAAGGCATTTGACTGCCAACCAGAATGTTGGCGGTTCAAACCCACCAGCTGCTCCAAAGAAGGAAGATGAAGCAATTTACTTCTGTAAAGATTTACTGCCTTGGAAAGCCAATGGGGGTAGCTGTGAGTCAGAATCAACTCGATGGCATATATATATTTATATTCTGGTCCTCTAGTGCTGCTCTGACAAGAAGTGTACCACAAATGGGATAGCCTTAACAAACAGGAGTTTATTATCCTACAGTTTGGAGGCTAGAAGTCCAAGTTCAAAGTGCCAGGCTCTAGGGGCTGTGTGAAAGCCCCTCAATCTTGGGCTTCAGCTCTGCCCTTGCTCCCGGCCCATTGAAGCTAGAGGCATCTCTTCACTCAGGCAACTACTGGCTGCTGAGGCTAACAAGCCCAAGGTTGACAAGTAAAATGGCACAGTCCCGGTGTTCTCAAACCACATGGCAGGCCATTGATTCAAGTCCATTGAAAGTCCCAAGGTTGGCAGAGCATGGCAGGCTGCTGAACAATGACATGGCTACATGCAGGGTACAAGTGTGCCATAAACTAGAGACCGTTCCCAAAGCTGTTTCTTATACACGGGAAGCAGACCACATCCCTAAAGCAGCTACTCAGCTGCTCCTCACAGTAGATTCCACCATGGAGTTGATGACCAGTCTCATCATGGGGACTACTACATCCAGCTGCCCAGCCACTCAACCAGGCCCAGCCAAGCTGACACACAAACTTAACCAGCACAATACCCATATTTCTAAAAGAAAAAACTCTTTCTCTCAATAAATAAACAGATGAAAGTAATGACAATAACGCATAACCAACACCCCTGGAAGCAGCAGATGAGAAATCAGACAACATGTTGCATTGGGCAGATCTGCCGCAAAAGCTGTCTTCAAAGTGCTAAGGAGCAAAGGTGTCACTTTGAAGACTAAGGTACACCGACTCAAGCCACTGTCTTTTCGATTGCCTCATAAACCAAATTCACTGCCATCAAATTGATTCCGACTCATAGCAACCCCCTATTTGGGTCTCTGAGGCCATAAATCTTTATTGTCCAGTCTTCCTTTAGCGCAGTGGCTGGTGGGTTTGAACCACCAACCTTCTGGTTAGTGGTCAAATGCCTTAGGCACTGCACCATTAGAGCTCCTAATTGCCTCATATGCATATGGCAAAGTTAGAAACAAAGAAGACTCATTGGTAGGTGGAAAATATGGCCTTGGTAATAGAAATGAAGCCAGAGGTCATATGACAAAAGTTTGCAAAACCAATGACTTATTAGTTGCAAACACTTTTTTTTTTTTTCACAACAATGTAAGTGGTAACTACACATATGGACCTCAGGAGATGGAATATACAGGAATCAAATCGACTACATCTGTGGGAAGAGACAATGGAGAAGGTCAGTATCATCAGTCAGAACAAGGTCAAGGTTGACTGGAACAGACAGACCATCAGTTGTTCATATGCAAGCATAAGTTGAAGCTGAAGAAAATTAAAACAAATCCACAAGAGGTAAAATATGACCTTGAATATATCCCCCCTGAATTTAGGAATAGATTTGACACAACGAACACCTATGACCAAAGATGGGACAAGTTATGGGATGACATCATGAACATCATCCATGAAGAAAGAAAAACATCATTAAAAAGACAAGAAAGGAAGAAAAGGCCAAAATGGACCTCAGAAGAGACTCTGAAACTTGCTCTTGAATGAAGAGTTGCTAAAGAGAATGGAAGAAATGAGGAAGTAAAAGATCTAAACAGACTTGAAAAGACAAAATCAAGTTTTACAATGAAATGTGCAAAGACTTCGAGTTAGAAAACCAAAAGGGAAGACACACTCGGCATTTCTCAAGCTGAAAGAATGGAGGAAAAATTGTTGCCATATTGAAGTATTCTCTGGGCAAAATATCGAATGATGCAGGAAGCATCAAAAGAAGTCAGAAGGAATACACAGAGTCCCTGTACCAAAGAGAACAGGGAGACATGCACCCATTTCCAGAGATAGCACACAGTCAAGACCCAGTGGTATTGGAGGAAGAAGTCGAAGCTGCATTGAAGGAATTGGGGGGGGGGCGCTCCAGGAGTTGACGGAACACCCACTGAGATGCCCCCACAAACAGATGCGGTGCTGGAGGTACTCCCTCATGTACGGCAAGAAATTTGGAAGACAGCTACCTGGCCAACCGACTGGCGGAGATTCACATTTGGTCCCATTCCAAGGACACGTGATCCAACAGAATGTGGGTGATCCAACAGAACGTGGAAATTATTGAGTAATATCATTAATAACACAAGAAAGCAAAATTTTGCTGAAGATCATTTAAGAATGGTTACAATACACAGACAAGGAACTATGAGAAATTCGAGCTGGATTCTGAACAGGGTGTCAAAGAGGAATATCGCTGCTGACGTCAGATGGATCTTGCTTGAAAGCAGGGAACACCAGAAAGGTGTTTACCTGGGTTTCAATGACTATGCGAAGGCATGCGACTGTGTGGCTCATACGAAATTATAGAAGCATCTAAAAGGATGGGGACTCCAGACCATTTAATTGTGCCCATGAGGAACCTGTCCACAGACCAAGATGCAGTTGGTCAGACAACAAGGGGATACTTCGTGGTTTAAAATCAGGAAAGCTGTGTGGCAGGGCTGTATCCTTTCACCATACTTACTCAATTTACATGCTGAGGAAATAATCCAAGAAACTGGATTACACAAAGAAGAACATGGCATCAGGATTGGAGGAAGGCTCATTAACAACCTGCAATATGCAGACAACACAAACTTGCTTGCTGAAAGTGAAGATGACTTGAAGCACTTACTGATGATCAAAGAATACAGCCTTCAGTATGGATTACACCTCAACATAAAGAAAACAAAAATCCTCACAACTGGGCCAATAAGCAACATTGTGACAAATGGAGAAATGATCAAAGAGACTCAGCATTTCATTTTACCTGGTTCCACAACCAACACCAACGGAAGCAGCAGTCAAGAAATCAGATGATGTATTGTACTGGGCAAATCTGCTCAAAAGACCTCTTTAAGAGCAAAGATGTCGCTTCGTAGACTAACGTGCGCCTGACTCAAGCCCTGGTGTCTTCAATTGCCTCTTACGCCTGTGCGAGCTGGACAATGAATAAGGAAGACCGGGGAGTCGATGTGTTTGGATTGTGGAGCTGGCAAAGGGTGTTGGATGCAGCACGGGCTGCCAGAAGAATGAGCGCATCTGTCTTGGAGGAGGTGCAGCCAGCACGCTCCTTGGGAATGAGGACGGCCAGACATCACCACGTCACCAGGAGGGCCCGTTGCTGGAGTGGGATCTCGTGCTGGGCAAGGCAGAGGGTCGGCGAGAAAGGGGAAGATTCTCAACGAGGTGAATGACCCAGCGGCTGCAAGGCGGCTCAAGCGCAGCCACAGCTGTGAGGGTGGCACGCGGCCGGGCAGCTGCCAGTGGTGACGGGGTCGGGCGGTGACGTCGCCCTGGCTGGGGTGACGGCAGGGCGGGGAGTGAGCAGCAGTTGGGGTGGGGTGAGCTTGGGGTCTGCGCAGGGAGAAGGGAGGAAGCTTGGGGGGAGGACTTTGCCGGGTGGCTAGGCCCAGAGGCCAGGTGGCTATGAGGCCATGAGTGCCCCTGAGCAGGGCACCAGGACAACGGGGCTGCCCTCTGGAAGCTCCCCAGACAGCAGGGAGCGGGGACAGAGCAGGAGGTGGGAGCCGCTGGAGTGGGGGCCCCAGGGGCTGCTTCCTTACTGAGATGAAGGGGGCAGGGCCTGGAGTGGGGTGGCGGCAGGGAGAGAAGGGAAGCAGTGTGGCCGGAGGGCAGAGGCCTCAGCAGCCCGGGCGGCGGGGTGGCACGGGCCCGGGGCCAGGTGAGAGACCTGACACCCGAAAGCATAAGGGCGGTGACCAGATGCCCTGCCCCAGCTGGATAATGAGGGGTCTTCCGGAAGGTCACTGGCGGGGGGCTGTGCCAATCCCTCCAAAACTTTGACATCCTGGCCTTGCAGCAGGTGGGGTTCTTGCAAGTGTGTTTTCTGATTTGCAGTCTAGGAGCGGCTGGAAGTCTGGGTGCACCTCTCATCCCACTCTGCTGCCCCGTCACCTGGCTCAGACGGAAGTGGGGACCCAGCAGGACCCCCTGTGTGCCCTCCGTGCGATTCTCGGTGTCCAGTGCCGCGCCAGCAGCCACCTGCACACTTCATTAGTGGCGCTCACGCTCGGCTCATTAATCAAGCTGTTGAATGCAGGACTTAACACCCCCACGCCAGGCCCTTCATCTGCCAGGCCCCGGCTGGCTGCCTCGTTTCCCCCCCGGCAGCGGAGGAAATCGTTAACACCTTGCAGAGCACAGCCCTCCCTCCTCTGCTTTGCTCATTAGCCTGCTGGGCCCCAGTTCCCACCTTCCCCACCGCTCCCTTCTCCCCTCTTTCTCCACAGATTCAGAGGGTGCACAGTCACCCACGTGGTGGGGACTCGGCCTTGGGTGTCTGCTTGGTCATTAACAACAGTTGTGCTGAGGACACCATGGCCTTCCTCAGTGCTCACCCGAACTACCTACCGCCCCTGGGTGGCACCAATGCTTAAGTGCTGAGAGGCTCCAATCCACCCAGGGGCGCCTTGGAGGAAAGGCCTGGCAGTCTTCTCCCAAAAGCTCACAGCCACAGAGAAGCCTCTGCAGCGCAGACCTGCTCACGGGGGAGCCGGAGTCCAAGCTGACTGTGGGGCATCTGGTCGGGGTGGAAGGGCTGGTGGCTTCGTCCACATGAGCAATAGTTCAAAGAATGCAAATGCCACTGGCTCAGGTGGGCCCCTGTGGTCCACTCCCCAATTTCCAAGATGGGACTCAGAGGTCCCGAGAGAGAAAGTAGTCGGACAAGAGCCAGGACTCTGAGCGGCTCACCCAACCCTGGGTCTAGGCCACCCCAGCGCACTGTACGCACCCAGCCTGGCTGGACACTGCTTCCACCCACAGAGAGGTCTGGTTGCTACGGCCACACTGGCCGGTTTGATTTTCCTCACGTGCCCCATCACAGGCTCTCTGGCAATTGACCTTGTCTTCCTCCCAGTTGAGAGGAAGAATTGAGCTCTTCCCTGAATCGGAGCTGGTCCCGGTACTGCTTTAACCAATAGAATGTAACAGGAGACATGATGGGCCAAGTCCAGGCAGAGCCCTCAACTGGTCTGCTAGGCTCCACTTACTGCTTCCTAAGACATTGGCTCTCAGAACAGAGCCCCCATGCGGTGAGAGGCCAAGCCACCTGGAGAGACCACCGGTAGCCCAAGCGAGCTCCCAGCTGACAGTCATGTAAGTAGGCCATATTGGTTGTATGGCCTAGTTGAGCCATCAGGTGACCCAGTCCCAGACTCCATTTGATTGCAACATCAGTGACAGGTCCTGTCTCAGTTCTCTAGTCCTCCTGTAACAGAAATACCCCCAGTGAGTGGCTTTAATGGAGAGTTTCTAGGTTTAGGAGGCTACACATCCGTATTCAGGGCGCTGGCTTCAGGGGAGGGCGTGTTTTCCATCTGTCTGCTCTAGGGGACTCCAAGAAGCCAGACTATACGAAGAAGAATGTGGCTTCAATGTTGGAGGAAGAATCATTGATAACCTGCGATACGCTGACAACACAACTTTGCTTGCTGAGAATGAGGATGACTTGAAGCACTTACTGATGAAGATTGAAGACTACAGTCTGCAGTATGGATTACATCTCAATATAAAGAAAGCAAAAATCCTCACAACTGGACCTATAGACAGCATCATGATAAATGGAGAAAAGATGGAGGTTGTCAAAGAATTCACATTGCTTGGCTCTACAATCCACACCAATGGAAACAGCAGTCAGGACATCAGATGACGTATGGCACTGGGCAAATCAGCTGCAAAGGACCTCTTTCAAGTACTGAAGAGCAAAGATGTCTCCTTGAGGACTAAGGTGCACCTAACACAAGCCATGGTATTTTCAATTGCCTCATATGCATGTGAGATTTGGACAATGAATAAGGAAGACCGAAGAAGAGTTGCTTTTGAGTTGTGGTGCTGGTGAAAAAGACTGAAAGCACCATGGACTGCTAAAAGAGCTAACAGGTCTGTCCTGGAGGAAGTGCAGCC
>NW_006921593.1:20944896-20946338 GCF_000298275.1 Orycteropus afer afer
AGTGGGTGTGGTTTGGGCTTTGCTTCTGTGAAGATTGACAGCTCTGGAGACCCTGGGGGCAGTTCCACTCTGTCCTCTAGGGGCGCTGTGGGTCAGAATGGACTCCAGGGCAGTGGGTGTGGTTGGGGTTTTGCTTCTCTGCGTCTCTGCCCCTTTGTATCTCAAAAGTGATGGGTTTAAGACACATCCTACTCAGACAAAGGCCTCATAATGTAACAAAGAAAATCCTATTCCCAGGTGGGATTAGGTATAGGGATTAGGATTCCAACAAATATTTGAGGGAGACAATTCAATCTGTTACAGGCTCCCAGTGAGAACCACCTAGCTGAGCCCTGTCCACACACAGGACCGTGGGAGATAATAGCTCATTGTTGACTTAAGTCACTAAGGTTTTGGTGGTCAGTTTGCAGGACAGACACCAGAACAGCCCGCTGGCTGTCCTGGAAGTCAGAGAGAGAGAATGCATAGTGCAGACTGGGCACCCGGCATAGATGAGGTCACGCTCAAGTGGCACTCGAGAGGCCAGGCTCCAGGCTGGCTCTGCCACCAGCCAGCTGGGTGACTGACTGCAAGGTGCATGACCCCAGTCAGCTGGGTGGCCCTGTGTAGCCCTAAGTCTCAGTGTCCCTGTCCCACTCCTGTATTGTGTCTGATGTGGTCATTCATTTGCCTTAGGTGGTCAAACACTGGAATGATGTGACTGATTTTGAGGCTGGCTAATTTTGCTCCAAGGTGCCCTGGTGGCTCAGTGGTTAAGCCCTCAGCCGTTAGCCAAAGTCAGTTCAAAGCCACCAGCAGCTGCACGGAGAAAGGCCCCAGAGACCTGCTGCTATAAAGATGAAGCCTTGGAGACCCCACAGGTCAGTCCCACTCTGTCCCAAGGGGTCACTAGGGGTCAAGTCAACTCGAGGGCAAGGATTTCTTGAATTTTTGTTCCATTCTGTGTCCTTCTCTGCATGCCCAGCCTGTACCAGGTGGGCCACATGGGCCACAGGCTGATCCCGTGGTGGACCCATGTGGAACCACAGCCGTGGAACCAGAGGGCTGGTGACACGGACACCAAGACTCTCCTGGGAGCTCGGCCCCGGAAGTCTCTGGCCTTCTCTGGGCTCTGTCCTCTCCTCTGTCTGGTGCTGAGCCAACACTGCCCTCAGTTTTCCACAGAGGCGGCCGCTTCCTGTCTGCTCCCTGCCGGAGGGCCAGACCGGGGAGCCTGCTGGTTTGCGCTTTCACGACACACTGCAATGCAGTCACCTCCGCGATGGGATCTGGGTGCTCAGTGGAGAGGCCATTTCCTTGGGGATACAGTCCACCTCCAATGTACAAAGGGAGAGTCTGGCAAGCTCGCTCTCCTTTCTCCCATCATGCACTCTGCTCATCACATGACCCCTGGTTCCTGGCACACAAGCCTGCAGAAGCCTCCAGCCTGCTGCCTGCCCCAC
>NW_006921593.1:20946903-20951010 GCF_000298275.1 Orycteropus afer afer
CCTTTATGGAAGCAAAGCCCAAACCACACCCACTGCCTGGAGTCCATTCTGACCCACAGCGCCCCTAGAGGACAGAGTGGAACTGCACCACAGGGTCTCCAAGGCTGTCAACCTTTATGGAACTGGACTGCCACCTCTTTTGCCCTCGAGCAGCTAGTGGGTTTGAACCGCTGCCCTTTTGGTTAGCAGCCAAGTGCCTTAACCACTGCACCAGCCGAGCTCCTTTACTTATCTAGGATCCAAGCTAAGACAGTGCTCATAGCAGGGAAGCTGAACGCGTTGAACTTGACTGTGTCAGGCTCTGTCAGACGTTTCCCACACATGGCATTCGATCCTCAACACCCCACCATGAGGCTGACTCAGGTGGAGTCGCCTGGGGGGGTCCCCTGCCTACCGTGTCCCTGCTGGTTAGCAATGGGGTCAGGACTTAAACTCCATCCTCTGCTTCTGAAGACCACGAGAAGCTTGGCCAAGCTCCCCTCCTCTCCGCAGGCGTCCCTGGCACAAGGGCACAGCTCAAGCCCTGAGTCATGGCCCCTGGCCTCCCCAAATGCCCACCTTAGTGGTCCACGTGCCAGCAACCGTCTTCCCGTGCGGCCTGGATTCAGCCCATCACAGTCTCCCAAGCACCCCTGCTTTTTAAGGAACAAATCCAGCTTCAAAACGTGACTCACGTTTAAGGTCATACAGTCCTTGTTTCACCAGGAGCTTTGGGGAGAGACACACAAGCCCAACCTGAACTCTACGAACGTTTAGGAAAAAATGAACACTAATGATCACACACACATCAGGTGCCAGCAGGGCGCCGGCCAAGGGGGCCATCGAGATGCAGAGGACTCAGTTCCTGGGTAACACACACGAGTCACAGGAAGAAAATAAAATAAAAAAGCGGAGAGCTCCCCGCCTCCGGGGGCTGGGCTTGCCGGAGAAATCACGTCTGGAGACAAACGGCAGTGATCGGAGGCTGCCTGTGCGGTGTTTCTGACTCATCTTGGACCGGGGGAACCTAATTGGAAACTTGTGTCTTCGGGCCCGTGGACTCCGTAGCTTCTAGTAAGACGCCACCAGGAATCAGGCGGCCTCCCCAAAGGGAGCCTGATTCACAGAGCCACGCGGGACCTCAGACACCTGCTCGGTGTTTCCACCAACGATTCACCCAGGAAGCCTTCTGGGTCCACGGATCGCAACTCTAACCACTGTCCACGGCGTGGCCAACCCTGCACCTAACACCAAACCCGGACCCACTGCCGGCCGGTCGCTCGTTGTTCCCTGGAACTCTCTGGAGCTGGCCCGGCCTGCGTCGGCTGACACTTTGTTGGGAAGACGAGGCCGTGTCTCCGCGTGTTCAGACCTGAGCTCAGGCCACGTTGTCAGGCCCTTTCCTTACAGGGGTCCCTGAGGGGCTGAAAACAGCGCACGTGCTCGGCTGCTGACCCAGAGGTTGGGGGTCACGTCCGCCCAGGGCTGCCGCAGAGGACAGGCCTGGCCGTCTACTGACAAACCAGCCGCACGGCAGCAACCCGCGGCTCCAATGTGGAACACAGGCCGCCCTGAGCAACAGGAACTGTTCCCGCCTTTCAGACGGGGTACGGCTTCCGAGAAGAGACTTCCTTCCTGGAGGGACTAAGAGGCCAAGAGCTTGGAACTAGGACGCCTCTGGCATCTTCCGCACATCCGTGTGGGCTCCAGGAGGCTGGGCACGTCTGGGTGTGCGGTGACGAGCTGAGTCACCTCCGGACACAGCAGCTGTCTGCCTGCCGGGGACCCTGGCCACGGCCCAGCTCGGCGTCTGCCCCCGACACGTGTGGGCAGAGGGGGGCAGCGCGGGCAGACATCAAATGAAATGCGCTTCGTTTCTCGAGTGCCAAAGAGAACAGGAGATAACTGCTGACTTCCACCCGGTTCGGTCTCACGCGCTTGGCTTTCGACTCTTGTAGCTGCCGGTGCTGTCCCGGACGCTGAAGCCTGATGACGTCCAATCCGTGCACCGTGATGCCTGGCTTTTCTGGGAACCAGAAGCCTTCCACAGCCACGGACCATGGCCTACCTATTGCTGACATTTATAAGGGTGTACCAGCCAATTTGTAAACTAGCTATCCCCTGAGGAGTAGCAACTTCCTGAAAACTGTGAGGCTATTTGGAAACATTTTGTGTGCGCGTCCTGGCGGTTGGACCAGCTGCTGGCGAGTCAGCTCCAACCGGGGGCCCTCGTGGGTGTCAGGGTAGCACCCCGTCCGTAGCCTCAAGTGGACTGTCCTTTGGAAGAGGGCTGGCAGGCCTGTCTTCCGAGGCGCCTCAGTTGGACTCGAACCCCAGCCTCTCAGTGAGCACTTGGTGCATTCACCGCCTGCACCGCTCCCCGGCGAGTCCTTGGGTTGGGGGTGTGTCCTGTCGATTTTTAAAAATCTGCGGGACACGCAGCCTTTAACGTTTGATTATCCTCGGTTGGTTCCTGAGAGGAAAACAAAAGGCATTCATTCTCATACATGTAGGGGTCAGGAATGAAGCCCTTGGAATACACACTCGGAAAAAAATTCCTGCACATATGTATTCCAGCCAACCGGGGATTGCTCTGATCCAAGCATGGGAGGGCTGGGCCGGGAATGTGGCAATTGACAAACAAGCACAACCTACAATTAGTGTAAGGCGGTCTCTGCCCCCTGCACTGTGGCCCTCTCCATGAAGACAGCCCTCCATCCACAGGGGAACCAGGCGCCACTGACCGAACATGGCTCCGGGCCTTCCCCACCGCCCGCCCCAGTCTCCTCTTCTCCAGCTCCCCGAGGGCCTAGTCTAAGTTCGGCTGAAGTCTGGAGTCACCACCTGCCTGATTCTCTCCCCCGGGGGCCCCAACCCTCAAAGTCTCCCACGTTGCACTTCCTGGGCCCGCTCTCAGCTTCCTGCTCTGTCTCCTCTGGAGAGTGGCGCGCGGCCCAGCACACACCACAACCCATTAAATCAAAGAGACTCCTGGCGGCTCTGCCTCTGGCATGAAGCTTCCTCTAGGAAAGCATTTCTCAGGTTTGTGGTCTTTCATGCCACGCTGCGAGGTCAGGGAAGAAAGGCATAAACTCCAGCTGTGGTTTTCTTCTCTTTCCTTGTTTTGGTGAAAATACACCCTACAAATTATGCACGTGTCTGACCACTTTCACCTGTGCGACTCCCAGATGCTGGGTGCTTCACATCCCATCCCCACTCTCACAGGCTGTGCCCTACCGGTCAGCCCTTAACCTACACTCTCTGCCCCTCAAGGAGCCCTGGTGGTGCCGTGCTGAAAGCACTTGGCTGCTAACGGAAAAGTCTGCAGTTTGAACCCACCACCACTTATCAGGAGAAAGACTGTGGCAGCGTGACTCCATGCAGCCTTGGAAACCCTTTGGGGCAGTTCTGCTCTGTCCAAGGGCTTCTGTGGTCAGAGGTGACTCGCAGGCAGTGGTCTGCCCCCTGCAGTTCCCTTCCGTGCTGGAGAGTTACTGCTACTGTTTCCATCTCACACAAGGACTCTTCAATAGGGCGCAATGCTCAAGGCAGACACTCTTATTCAGCCAATTATTGTTTCGTTGAAAGACGACTTCATGAGATCATTCAAAAGTTGTTGCCAGGCACCTTCCAGACTGGAGATTCAGGGTCCGGTAGTTCTAGTGTCCAGTAAGAATTTGAAGTTCCGTTTCACAATTTTCCTCCTTTTGATCAAGATTCATCTCTTGGATCCCTGATCAAAGTGTTCAGTAATGGCGACCAGGCATTTCTTCTGGTGTCATAGCAAGGGAGGCAGGAGTTCATGGAGGCAATCAGCCCTACAAGTCATCTCCTTCTCTGATCCCTGGATCTCCCTTTGTTGCTGCAGAGAGACTGTCAGTTCGCTGGTGCTATAACAGAAATACCTCAAGGGGAAGGTTTAACAAACAGAAATTTATTCTCAATGTTTAGGAGGCTTCTTGTTGTTGTTGTGAGGTGCTATCGGGTCATTTCCGACTCATAGCGACCCCATGCACAGCAGAACAAAACACTGCCCGAACCCGCGCCAGCCCCACAATCCCTGCTATACTTGAGCCCATCATCGCAGCCACCGTATCAATCCATCTCCTTGAAGGCCTCCCCCTCTTT
>NW_006921593.1:20955265-20959245 GCF_000298275.1 Orycteropus afer afer
GAAGTAGTTCAGGTAACGGAGCAGGTCCACACTGCAGCTTCTCTGTTGACAAACACTGGCGCTGATTTTCAGAAAGTCGCTCGGTTCCTGGTCAGGTTAAGGGGAGCGATACAGACGTCCGGTTGACAGGGCACCATGTGTGCATCCCTTCCCCGTCTCTTGTCTCCCAGTCGGTCTGTCTTCCTGCCAAGCCCGTGGATGGAGACCCACACAGTGGAGAACAAAAGACGCCCCGATGCATCAGTGAGCTTGTTTCTGTGCCGACGTGTAGAGAGCAGTGGTGGGGGGGCCTCGGCAACTGGTCCCCTGATATTTACTGCTCTGTACTTATGTGTTTTGTCTTGATACCTTAGTCCCCTCTAATTTTAAACAAATGCATGCTTGGCATAGAAAAAAATGAGAAATGTTAAATAGTATAAAAACAATCCACAGTTCCACTTCTAGGAATGATGGAGCTAATTCCTGCCAATACGTCATCTGAGAGAATTAGAAAAGCTAGACAGATAATATCTGTTACAAGACCTCCGAGACCTAACAAAGAAATATTACAAGGCAAATATCCAGGAACAGAAAGAAACTCAGAGAGGCCAGCTTCCCCCTGGGCTGTCCGTCCGTTCCAGAAGAGAAGGGCGGGAAGTTCTCCAGGGCTTTACATTCCCAGGGATGAGAGGGCCAGTTGGAGCCGGCCAAGAAGGGAGTTCTCAGTCAGCTTACAAGTAGAGAGGAGGGGTGAACCAGGAAGGGCTCATTCTTGCCAGGACAGCACCCAGCTACCTCCCAAAGCCAGATGGGGGCAAGGTAGTCGGGGGACAGCCAATGCCTTCAGCCCCTTTCCAGGCCCACCTGGGTCCTCTCTGGAGAAACAGCCGTGTCCCCCAGGCCTCAGTTATCCACGCAGGTTTTCACGACCATGTCTGGCACTCGCTGACGAAAACGATGACACCAACAGAGCCGACAGTAAAATGTGGTATCTGAAGACAACCATGCCAATGTCAACCAGGCACCTGAGAGCCGGAGAAAGGGCCAGATACGGTTCCACTTAGTACCCTCGGAGCACCTGGCAGGGGAGAAGGCAAGGCAACCCTGACCCTGACCCTGACCCTGACCCTGACCAACAGTGTTCCCAACCATGCTGGCAAGCATAACCCCGACAATTTCCCTGAGAGACACTCAGACGTGGAATTACGTGTCACAAGGGCCCTGACCACCAGTTGTGACATCACTCACGGCCATTCCACTGTGTCAGAGGGGGCCTGTGCTCTGTAGGGTTTGCTGAGTCAGAGCCTAACATTGCAGTCATTAAAGCGTCAGAAAGATTTCACTCTCGTTAATTAGGATGAAATCATGTGAAGATTAGCTCACCAAACAAAAGCCATTTTAGTGCTGCATGGACAGGACGCACCCAAACCAGGTGAGTTAGAAACACCCAGAACTATAAACACATGGAGACGAAACGAAAAGGGGGGCTGTGCTCTTGGTATACGACAAACCAGAAACCTTAGGTGAGGCAGAAATGACAGTTTCTAATGTGAAGAGCAGCAGTTCAGAATGCAGCTTCCAACTGAAGTGTTGTTTGTGGCAGAAACAACACAACAGCCGTCAAACCAACCGTGGGAGCGGCAGGAAGGACAGACATCCACACTCCAGGGCTCCACCACATCCGCTTACCCCACAAAGCTCACAAGTAACACCCAGAACCCTCTCACCAGACGATTGAAACAGGAGAAGCTGCCCACGAAAAACTCTAGGAGCAAAGGGAATACCAACCTCAGTGGCCGAAGTCCTAAAAACTTACGATAACGGAAGGCATAGTCCGATCTGCAGGGTGAAAGGTCCCAGTGGTCCTCAGAGGACTTAAATCACACAAAAAAAAAGACTCAAAGTAAGTAGATTGGAGCCAGAAAACCAAGTGGAGCGAACCAGAGGAAAGCAGCCCGGAGAAAAGAAAGAGAAAGGCTGAGATCAGTTAGTGGGAAAAGTTGGGGGAAAATGGAACAAATCAATAAATTAAAATACCAGGGATCTGAAAAGGAAGCAGAAAACAGTGAAAGACAACCCACAGGCAAGAAAAAGGAGGCAAGAGCACCAATGCACCAACGCAATGACTACGGTGAGACAGCCATGGAAATAGAGGACCTCAAAAACTGGGAGGCCACTTTGCAAAACTCTGTAAATAAACTTGAAAACCTCAGCATCGTGATAACTTCATAAGAAAATATAACTTATTAAAATTAACCCCACAGAGATAGAAAGCTTAAACAAACCATGCCGTAAATGCAATAAAAAAGACTATCAGAGCACAAAACCGCCAGAAAGCGCCAGGCCCACCCACACGGTTTCACAGCAAATTCCAACCAACTTTCAAAGATGAGATAGTTCAAATGTAGCTAAACTGTTCCAGAGCACAGCAGAGAACAAGTGTGCATGTCATCTCACTTCATGAAAGCTAATATCGATATTAAAGCAGGCCTGGCAGCACAGAGGTTAAGCACGTGGCTGTTAACTGAGAGGTCAGCCGTTCAAACCCCGCCGCTGGCTCCGTAGGAGAAAAGACCCGGTGCTCGGCTCCAAGAAGCCGAGAGCCTGGGGGCAGCCCTCCTGGTCACACGGGGTCGCTGGGCATCACAGCTGACTCGGCGGTACCCCACAGTGACCCACCAACGGCATACACGGCCCAGCTCCCAAACCCAGCCATCTTCACAGACAAACGTCGGCGGCAAATCAAGGCGCCTTCCACCTCCACCAGGAGCTCTGGTGGTGTCGTGGTTGAGGGACTTGGCTGCTAACCCAAAGGCCAGTGGTTCGAACCCAGTCTGCTCCTGTAAAGACTTACAGCATTGGGAACTCCATGGGGGTCACTGTGAGTCAACATTGACTCAAGGGCAGTGAATCTGGTTGGGTTTTTCTATGTATCTTCATGGCACAGCACGTTGTTGTTGTTGTTATGTGACGTCAACTCAGCCCCGACTCATAGCGACCCCTCCTTGGGTTTCTGAGGCGGTATCACTACGGAAGTAGATTGTCCAACCTTCCTTCCGAGGAGTGGCTGGTGGGTTTGAACCGCCAGCCTTCAGGTTAGCAGTCAAGTGCCTTGGGCACTATGCTACCAGAGCGCTCATGGCGCGGCATAGCAGTTCATTAAAGGTATTAGCCGACAAAATCAGACTGAAGAACGAGTGAGAAGCTTAGGCATTGGAAAAGGAGCCCGTGTGTCACAGTGGTTAAAGCACTCGCTGTTCAGTGAAAGCTTGGCAGTTCGAACCTACCAGCCACATCAGCGGGAGAAAGATGTGTCAGTCCACTTTCGTAAAAGTCACAGCCGCGGAAACTGTGAGCCAGTCCTCCTCTGTCCTGTGTGGTTGGGATCGACTCGTCCACCATAGGGTTAAGGACTGGAAAATGAGCCCTAAAATCATTTGTAGATGAAACGACAGGATGTCAAGAAAACTCAAGAGAGCAACAGTGCATTTAGCACAAAGGATGATTAAAAAAATTGAGTAAAATATGTCTTGCACAGAGGCAAGGACCAGAAACTCGGTGGAAGACACTACTTTTACAGTAGTAATAAGAAAGACAGGCGCCCAGAGGAACAACGAGAGAACATGCAAAGCACGCATGCGGGAAGCTCAAAAACACTCCAGAAAGGCACGTGTACATGCCCCACTATAGAGCAGGTCGGAGAGAAAACCACGGGCTAGCACAGGGCAAAGGGGAAGCCGGGAGCAGAGAAAGCGGAGCGTGAGGGGTGGGGACGGGGCCAGGGAGGGGGGAACAAGAACTCAAGACGTCTTAGGAAATGGCAAAGTCTCCCATAAACCAAAAACCAAACCCAAACCCATGGCCTCCAAGTCAATCCTGACCCACAGCTCCCCTAGAGGACAGAGTGGAACTGCCCACAGGATCTCCAAGGCTGTCAGTCTTCACAGAAGCAAAGCCCAAACCACACCCACTGCCGTGGAGTCCATTCTGACCCACAGCGC
>NW_006921593.1:20959895-20966248 GCF_000298275.1 Orycteropus afer afer
TTGGGCGTTGCCTCTGTGAAGATTGACAGCCTTGGGGACCCTGTGAGATAGTCTTGCTCTGTCCTACAAATTCTTTGAGGGGCCATTACTAAGTGTATCACAAGGACCTTTCTGGAGAGAATGCTATGGGACAGGCTCATCCATCTGTGAGCTGTGTGCCATCAGAACTCAGGGTTTAAAGGTCCCTGTGGACTTCTCTCTCCTTGCCTTCTCTTCCTTGGTCATACATGCCTGTCCCCGTGTGGGGTAGGTCTTGGAAAAGGCCCATAGCTAACTCCAGAACCAGGAATCCCCCAATTCCTCATCTGCAGACTCATCTTTGAAGCCCCAAGGTTGCACGCGTTTCTGCTCGGGCCTGGCCGTCCCCGTGTGGAAGCCGGATGTCGGAGCCTGGGACGCAGCAGAGGACACGCTGTCTCTGTGGGGCCTTGCCCGAGCTGTCTTGCCCACTGTCCAGCCTTTATGGGTGAGACACGTGGGCTTTAAGGCCACGATCTCCCTAGTTGACCAGATGACCCAAAGTGAAGTTCCTAGGGTTGATATTCCAATACATATCTTGGTTTAATGGAGAAGAAATCCCATTTGTAGACCCACAGTCACTTCAATCTGAAAGGCCACAGGGCCAGTCACTCACCCCCAGCCCCCATTCCCACCAAGTGTCCGTTCTAGTGTGAACTGAACACATAACATGGCCGGCACAGTCATCCGTGCCCACAGTACTCCTGCGTGTCTTTCCTAATGTTGGCACTAAAGCCTGTCCTCTGTGGCTCTGCCCACTGACTCAACACACAGTGGTGGCTGTCAGCTGCAGTCCAGTTGGCCCTGATTCATGGTCGCCCCATGCCCAGTCCTGTGCCATGCCCTTGACTGTGTGGGTGGGACCACTGTGGCCCACAGAGCTCTCATTGGCTGGTTTTCTGAAGCCGAGCACCAGACCTTTCTTCCTAGTCCCTCTTAGTCTGGAAGCTCCATGGAAACCTGCTCAGGATCACAGCACCAGGCCAGCCTCTGCGGACAGGTGAACAGCGGCTGTACGGGAGACGGAATGGCCGAGAATCAAGCCCGGGTCTCCCGCATGGAGAACGAGGACTCCACCCCCAGAGCCCCTGCTGGCCCCTGGGTCCTCCCAGGGCGGCCCAAACCCTCATGCTAATGGCCAGTGTCCACAGCTGGGGGTCACAGTCAGCTGTCCACCATCCTTGCTGGGGTCTTCCCTTCAGCCCCCACGTGGTGGACTAGCATCTCCTTGATGTCCCCGCCCCTCTCAGCTGCCGGACCTCAAGGTGCAGGAGGGAAGACAGGCAAGCAAGAGGGCTGAGAAGATTGCAGAACGGTGGGTGAGGCGGATGAGTTTGGGGGGAAGCAGGGCCACTCTGAACCATCAAACTGCGTCACCCCAAGTCCAGGGGCACACTGCACAAGGGGGAGGCTGCTTCCCACAGGGCTCGGGGAACCTGCTAAAGTGCTGGTAGTGCGAGTTTGGGAAATCTCGCCTTCTGATGGCAGGTGGGCTCTTGGAGAGTGAAACCTTCCTCCTTGCTCTGTCTGTGAGTTGGGGGTGTCTCCCAATGGGAGGGACTTTTGATTAGCCTTTTGGGCTGGGACAAGAGGGGCAGGCAGGGCCAGTGGAGAGCTGCGTCCGTCCCCAGCCTCAGGGAGAAAGGCGGGGGGTGGCAGGAGGACTCTGTCGGCCGCTCTTCCTCTTCTCTGGATAAAAGAGGCAGTGACGTGCAGAGGCTCCTCCCTGAATCGGACGCCCCTGCGGCCAGCGCTGCCCGGGCCGGCCTCTGGGGCCGAGTGGGAACGAGGGATCCAACGCTGCCCTTTTGGGAGCCTGAGGCTGAGAGGGTGTGTGTCCCCAGGGGTTGTCCGGGATTGTGTCCTCCATCACAGTGGACGCCGCCCTGCTACTGCAGCTCCATGGCAGTCACCGCCGGCAGTCACCACACCTGCGTGTGCCCTGGCCTTACCAACACCCCTGCCGTAGAAGCTGCACCCCGTCAGAGCTCGTTGATGGCAGCTTGGTCTGCAGTGCCGTGCCAGGCCAGGGCAGCGGGAGGCCCGGGGAAGCCTGGGCACCGCGTCTCTGGAAGCATGTGGCACCCTCAGGCTTCCAGCCCCATTCTCCACCAGCCCTGCCCCAGCACCTGTTCCCATGGGCACGGCTCAGGTTCGTGCCAGGGCATCACCTTGCCTTGAGGCCGTGTGTAGTGTCCAGAAGGGACTGTTAGTGCCAGGGCGCCACCCTTGTCCACTGGGAGACGGGAGGTGGTGGGCACATGGGTCCCTGTTGTCCCTGCTCTGGGGTCTCAGTGGCTCAGACAGAAGTTCCCGGAAATCAGGTGTCTCTGCTGCCCCCCCCCCCCGTCCCTCACTGCTGCCCCGAGTCGTTTCCCTAAGGGCTCGTGTCGCTGACAGCTTTCGTCAAGTCGACCCTGGCTCACGGTGACCCCACGCACCACAGATGCACTCTGCTGTCCGCACACCGCCCCCTGACCTGTGGTGGGTCGCACTGCGGCGTCCACAAGGTTTCACGGGTTGGGTCCAGAAGATCACCAGGCCTTTCTTCCTGGTCTTAGTGCGGAAGCTCTGCTGAGACCCGTTCAGCATCCCATCTTCCACGGACAGGCAGGGTGGCTGCCGTGAGGTGCCTCAGCAGGGACTCAAACCCAGGACCCCACGGGGAGGCCAGGGATTCACCACCAAGCACCACTGCTTCAGGTAATTAAAGAAAATGCCTCTGACTCATGCCCGGCCCGTGTGTCAGAGAAGGGCTGTGTCCCCGGGGCTCTCAGGGGCTGACTGTTCAGATCACCAGCCTTTCTTCTGAGGTGCCTCCGTGTGGACTCGAACCTTGAACCTTTGGGCTTCCAGCCAGAGTGTCCACCATTTGCACCACTCTTGTGGTACCTGGGGGGGCTCTGGTAGCATAGCACCTAAGGCACTTGACTGCTAACCAGAAGGCTGGCATTCAAACCCACCAGCCACTCCTCGGAAGGAAGATGGGGCAATCTACTTCGGTACTGATACTGACTCAGAAACCCAAGGAGGGGTCGCTGTGAGTCAGGTCCGACTTGATGGCACATAACAACAAACAACAAGTGGTGCCTGGCGTAGTGCCTGAGGCATTTGACTGCTAACCAGAAGGCTGGCAGTTCAAACCCAGCAGCCACTCCTCAGAAGGAAGGTTGGACAATCTACTTCTGTAGAGATATCACCTTGGAAACCCAAGGAGGGGTCGCTGTAGTCGGATGTGACTCGACAGCAGTGAGTTTGGTTTTTTTGGGTTTTAACAGTGCCAGAGGCATCTGAATGCTAACCAGAAGGCTGGTGGTTCAAACCTACCAGCTACTCCTCGGAAGGAAGACTGGCCAATCTACTTCTGTAGAGATACCACCTTGGGAACCCCAGGAGGGGTCACTACAAGTTGGAATCGACTCCTTGGCAGTGAGATTTTTGGAGGACCCTCTAACGAATTAGGGAGCCCGTTTCCCTGGCTGTTTTCTGGAGAACCCAGGACTCAGGAGGGAAGTCACACAGCAAGGAGGCAGCAGCCCAAGCAGGACAAGAGGCGGCAGCCTGGCCAGGGTCCCACCCAGGCCCTGCGCCCACACGGACACGGTCCTGCCACAGCCTGGCCTCGCCTGCGGCAGCTGGATAAGAAGAAGCTGGCAGCAACCTGCCAGGAAATGAAAGCCAGCCCCAAGAAGCACGGGTTCTCCCCTGGGCCTCCAGAGACTTGGGAAGGGGAGTCTGGAGGGGACATGAAAGCCATCGTGGAGGGGTGGGCCGAGGAGCAGGCCTTCCAGCTGACAGTGCGCCTTCCCCCCTTGTTGGGCGCAGCTTGCACTAGGCGGGTGGGGAAGGAAGCAGAACGTACTCAGAAGGTAGCGTCAGCTCCGAGCTCCAACGAGCTTGGCACTGGGGACACTGGCCTTCATCTGAGCACCCACAGGTCTCAAGACAGGGACACCTGGCTTCCCCCCATGCCTGGGAGCCAGGGCTCAGTCATCACCCTTCCGTCTCCTTGGTCCCAACTCTCTTCCTTCTTCCTCTCCACCAAAGAGCTGCAGATGTGTCTTCCAACCCCCAAAGAAAGCAGAATAAACAAAGCTATTGGATGTGGAGGTTTAATCCATTTTACAATCCCTAAACAGCGCCCGGGTGGTATAGTGGTTAAAGCACTTGGCTACTAACCAAAATGCCAGCAGTTCGAGCCAACAGCCAATCTTCTGTAAAGATTACAGCCTTGGAAACCCTATGGGGAAGTTCTGCCCTTCTAAGGGCGCTGTGAGTCAGAATCGATTCCACGGCAGTGGGTGTGGTCAACGGCAGCAGAAGCCCTCTTTGAAGCATTAAGAAGCAAAGGCGTCACTGTGAGGACTAAAGTGCGCCTAGTCCAAGCCACGGTATTTTCAGTCACCTCACATGCGTGTAAAACCTGGACAATGAGTAAGGAAGACTGAAGAACTGATGCCTTTGCATTATGGTGTTGGTGGAGAATACCGAAAGTACCAGGGACTGCCAAAGAACGGACGGTCTGTCCTGGAGGAAGTGCAGCAGAATGCTCCTTAGAAGAACCGATGGTGAGACTTCATGTCACAGTCTGGACATGGCGTCAGAGGCACCAGTCCCCAGAGAAGGACATCACGCTCAGCAAAGAAGGGGTCAGCAAGGAAGGGAGAGGCCCTCAAGGAGATGGACTGACACGGCGCCTGCCACGAGGGACTCACGCGTGGCAAGGACAGTGAGGGCAGCTCAGGACCAGGCAGCGTTCCGTTCTGTGGTGCAGGGCTCACTCTGAGCTGGAGCTGGTCTATAGCACCTAACAACGACCACAACAATGGCTGGACTTGACGCCCACTGACTGCGCCACTCGAGTTAGTGGTGACCACTTGCACTTGACAGTGGTGCTTCCCAGGCAGGGCTTCCCAGAGTCCTCCTCCCTGGTGAGCAAGGGAGGCCCTGGGGTGGTGCACACAGTTACCAAGGTTGGGGGTTTGAGTCCGCCCAAAGCACCTCGGAAGAAAGGCCTGGCTATCCACTTCACCCAACATGACTTCTTCCAGTGACCGTCCCTCCTGAGGACATGGCCAAAGCAAGTGAGCCAGTGTCCTGTTGTGACCCGGAGGTCTTCGCTCTGGCTGAGGCAAAGCTGGTCACCAGGGCTTCCTTCCCAGTCTGTCTGTCTGCAAGCTCAGCTGGGGGACTCTGCTGGTATTTGAAACACCAGTGGCCTGGCTTCCAGCACCATGCAACACTCAAGCCGGTAGGACACAGTGACGAATGGGTGGACTACGTGGCCACATAGACGGAGCCGAGAACGGGGCTGGGCAGAGGGTGAGGGCTGCGTGGCTGTAATTGAAGGTCCTGTGGCAGGCCGTGAGGTCGGGGCTTCGAGTGGCTCTCCCCACACGTGGGCTTCTCGCGTGTTTGTGCAGAGGCCTGGGACGTCCCGCTCTGCTTTCTACCTGAGGCACTGAGATCAGGAGAGCCTTTCTCTGCAGGGCGTGGACACGTTCACCAAAGTGGCCCTCAAGCATTTCATGGACATTACCCTTATTTTCTCAGGCACCTGGAATTCATTTCATTGTGAGGTAAGAACCCAACTTCAATTTTTTTTTTTTTTTTTTACAAAACTTGTAACCACTTAGGCCAATAACGTTTATTGCACAATCCAGCTTCGCCACATGGGCTTAGTTCTCCTTTTCCACATAATTAACACCTAAATATCTTGGGTCTGGCTCAGCTCCATCTGTGCGGGTCCGGTTCCACACTGTCCGTTCGGGTCCGGTTCCACACTGTCCGTTCGGGTCCGGTTCCACACTGTCCGTTCGGGTCCGGTTCCACACTTTCTGTTCGGGTCTGGCTTGCACTCTCTGTTCAGGTCCAGTTCCGCGCCATCTACTCTCTGCTATTATCCTGTTTCCATCGACACCAGAATCATGCTATCCACCTGCAGAAGAACAACAGTCTTTGGGAATTTGATGACCTGGGCCTCTCTCCATCCCCATTACTATTTCTCAGAGGCATCTTGGCTATGCTTGCTGTCTTCCAAATGAATATGACACCATTTTGTCCCCAAAACAGATTTCTGCAATGTTAATTGGAAGGAGCTCTGGTGGCACAGTGCTGAAAACATTTGGCCGGAAACCACCAGCTGCTCTGCAGGAGGAAGATGAGGCAGTCAGCTTCCATGAGGATTGACAGCCTTGGAGACCCTGTGGGCAGTTCCACTCTGTCCTCTAGGGGCGCTGTGAGTCAGAATGGACTCCACAGCAGTGGGTGTGGTTTGGGCTTTGCGTCTGTGAAGATTGACAGCCTTGGAGACCCTGTGGGCAGTTCCACTCTGT
>NW_006921593.1:20967508-20977858 GCF_000298275.1 Orycteropus afer afer
ATGTGGAATGAGGGATATCATAGCTAATGTCAGGTGGATCTTGGCTCAAAGCAGAGAATACCAGAAAGATGTTTATTTGTGCTTTATTGACTATGCAAAAGCATTTGATTGTGTGGGTTATAACAAATTGTGGATAACATTGGGAACCCCAGAACACTTCATTGTACTCATGAGGAACCCGTACACAGACCAGGAGGCTGTCGTTCAAACAGAACAAAAGGACACTGCATGGTTTAAAACCAGGAAGAGCGTGCATCAGGGCTGGATCTTCTCACCACACTTATTCCATCTGTATGCTGAACAAATAATCCAAGAAGCTGGACTTTATGAAGAAGAACGTGGCATCAGGATTGCAGGAAGGCTCATTAACAACCTGAGATGCGAAGATGACAGAACTTTACTTGCTGAAAGTGAGGATGACTTGGAGCACTAACTGATGAAGATTAAAGACTATGGGCTTTCCACCTCAATATAAAGAAAAAAAAAATCCTCACAACTGGACCAATATGTAGCATCACGATAGATGGAGAAAAGATTGAAGTTGTCAAAGACAACTCGGTTCTACAATCAACACCAATGGAAGCAGCAGTGAAGACATCAAAAGATGTATCGCATTGGGAAAATCTGTTGCAAAAGACCTCTTTCAAGTGCTAAAAGGCAAAGATGTCTCCTTGAAGACAAAGATGGGTGTCTAACCCAAGCCATGGTATTTTCAATTGCTTCATATGCATGTGAGAGCTGGACAATGAATAAGGAAGACTGAAGAAGAGTTGATGCTTTTGAGTTGTGGTGCTGGCAAAGAATTCTGAAAGCACCACAGACTGCTAAAAGAACAAACAGATCTGTCCTGGAGGAAGTGCAGCCCGAATGCTCTTTGGAAGCGAGAATGGCCAGACTTCGTCTCACCTACTTTGGTCATGTTGTCAGAAGGGACCATTCCCTAGAGAAGGATGTCATGCTTGGTAAGGTGGAGGGTCAACAAAAGAGGGGAAAGCCCTCAAGGAGATGAATAGACACAGTGGCTGTGGTGATGGGCTCGGGTCTAGTAGGGATTGTGAGGCTGGCATGGGACTGGGCAGTGTTTTGTTCTGTGGTACACGGGGTTGATATGAGTCAGAGAGGACTCCACGGCACATAACAGCAGCAACTGGCAAGAGGACCGACTCATCTTCAAATAATGGGGGGAAAAGTCCCCCGCTTTGTAAGTGCTCACCTCTCCCTCCCGCTATGAACGGTGACAACGCGCTCAGCTTCACTCGTGGTGGCCCTTTTGTTAGTGGGAACCTGCAGGGGCAGTGCTGGCCTGCTCCCTGATGGTCACTCCTCAGGAGCGTGTGGGCCGTTGTGCCAGTTGCGACCCCCCACTTTCTTCTGTTGCCTTTGGCCAGAAACACAAATGGGGGTTCACCCAGCAGCTGTGGACGCCTTTCTCCTGGGCCCTGCGCTGGATGTGCCACGGTGGGGGAGGAACCTATCCTCTCTGTGGCCACTCGCCCCCACTGTGGTCACGCTCGTCCCTCCGCGGGGCGTCTGCTGGGAGTGGCCGCAGTCTTCCCGGGGCAGGGCAGGCCCCTCCTCCCTGGTCCAGCTGTTCTCCCTGCCGCGTCCAGCAGTCACACGCCTTCTCATTTCCACCTGCACCTGCCCAGCTCACCGGCATCCACAGCAGCCAAGGACCCTGCCCCCGCCACGGCAAGCTCTCCCGCCTCCTGCCGCCTTGCTCCCAGCTGTGGAGGGGCGTCTATGGCGCTCAGATCCCCCTGCTCGCTCCCCTGAGCTCTCGCCACCGCAAGGAGGGGTGCACTGGGCTCACACCCGGTCCTTAAATCTGGTTCCACGACACTGCCCTCGGCACCCACTCCTCCCAAGCTCTCCAAGCCAGTATTTAATGTTTTTAAAAGTTTGACTTTGTCGTTTCCTTCTTCAGTTTAGTGCGAGTTTAGTGCGTAGTCTCCCCCTTTCCGGCATTGCATCAAAATTGCTTTAACTGCCTTCTGATACCTTCACAGCTCAGAGCTAATCGCAGTTACTAAGACATTATTTCTACCTGGAATGTCTGGGGTAGGGGATGCAGGAGGAGGTGGAGGTTTGGAGGCAGGGGAGGCATTTCCACGGAGTGAGGTGGAGACATTTCCAACGGGGGACAGTGGAGCGAAGCGCAGGGCAGAGCAGCGCAGGGCAGGGGTCTGGGGGCGGCCCGGAGGCCTGAGCGCTCACAGCGCGGCCGGGCAGTGCCGACTGTGGCCCCGGGCAGCCTGCTCCCAGCCTGCTGCCCCCTGACCGCGTGCTTTGTCAGCAGAGAACCTCCTGCACCCCTGCCTCTCCCGCCCCACAGGGAACGTGCCAGGATGGACGCGAACGACGCACCTGCGATCTCTGTCTCACCTGGCAAGTGTTCTTGCTAAAGTCCGTGGGCTGTCATTACCGAGTCTGCTGTCCTATGTTGAGTGGCCGCTCTCAGCCAGCCCCTACACTGAGCTCTTTATTCGTTGAAGTCATTGTCATCATCGCTTTGCCCATTGATTGAGCATGAACTTAGTGCCGAGTGATCAATATGATATGAAGGGCACTTTGCCTGTTGTTCTTAGACGCCGTGAGTCGGTTCTGACAACAGAAGGAAACGGCACGGTCCTGGCCAGCCTCCCAGTCCTTGCCGTCCTTGAGCCCACCGTCGCAGCCACTGCCTCAGTCCCTCTCATTGAGGGCCTTCCTCTATTTTGCTGACCCGCCACTTTACCAAGCATGACATCCTTCTTCGGGGCATGGCCCTTCTGACCACATGACCCATGTCTGAGAGGCAGTGTGGCCATTCTCGGTCTAAGGAGCATTCCAGCTGTACTTCTCCCAAGATGGATTTGCTCGTTCCTCTGGAGGCCCCTGGTGCGTTCAGTATTCTCTGCCAACATCATAATTCAAGTACATCACTTCCTCTGTGGTCTTTAGTCACTGTCCAGCTTCCACATGTGTATGAGGCACATGAAGGTACCGTGGCTTACGTCAGGCACACTTTTTTTTTTTTTTTAAGTTTTTGGCTTCCATGGGTGTTGATTGTGGATCCAAGTAAAATGAATCCTTGACGATTTGAATCTTTTCTCCATTTATCATGTTGTTGCATATTGGTCCAGATATGAGGATTTTAATTTTCTTTGTATTGAGGTATGATTCATACCGAGGTCTGTAGTCTTTGATCTTCATCAGTAAGTGCTTCAAGTCCTCTTCACTTTCAGCAAGCAAGGTTGTGTCATCTGCATATCACAGGCTGTTAATGAGTTTTCTTAGCTTACGTTATTCAATTTACTGTATCCAAGAGTCCTATGAAATGCATGATATATATATATATGTATGTATGTATGCATGGAAGTATATTTGTTGCTGCTGTTAGGTGCCATTGAGTCAATTCTGGCTCATGGAGACCCATGTCCAACAGAACAAAGCACTGGCCCGTCCTACGCCAGCCCCACAGTCCTGGCTGTGCTTGAGCCCATCACTGCAGCCACTGTGTCAATCCATCTCATTGAGGGTCTTCCCCTTGTTCTCGGACCCTCCACTTTATCTAGTACCACTCATCGGTCAGTTTGTCACACTGTGGTGGGTTGCGTGTTTCTGTGAGGCTGGAGGTTATGCCACTGACATTTTGAATATCGGGTCACCCAAGATGGACACGTTTCAGTGGAGCTTCCAGACTCAAACACACTGGGAAGAAAGACAGTAGCCATCTTCTGAAAAAAATCGGCCACTGACAACCTTATGCATAGCAGTGACACACTGTCTGATACACACGTATGCATGTATATATAAATATATACAGGTCCCTGTGTGGTGCAAATGGTTAGCATACTTGGCTGATAACTAAAAGAATAGCAGTTCAAGTCCACAGAGAGGTGCCCAACTTATTAGACACGTAGATAGATACCATTGACAGCTCCCAACAAGTTTGTGCATACATGTATGTATATGTCTGTATATTCAGGTATTCTTACTTTTAAGACAGATAAGCAAGGCTCAGCTACAAGGTAAGATGGTTTTCCCACCTTCATAAAGGCAGTAGGTGATAGAGCCTAGACTTGATTCTAACCTCTGTCTTCCCCACATCCTATTCCCTGGTGGAAGTGGGGCTGTAGCAGGGAGGGTGGGCGGGACATAATGTTCAGTTTCCATCTGAAGCTAACGATAACCTCAAAGAATGCCCACCCTTGGTGGCACATGTTACAGTTGGGTTTGAGGTTAGCCCAGACATAATCTCCATTAAATCTCAGGGCTCTATGACACCAAACCCATCAGTGTTAGAGAGAGAGAGAACACCACTAATTGGTAAAGGCTGTTAAGAATGTTTGGCTTTGGCTTCCACTCGGTTGGAAAATACAGTGCAGGTATGCATGCCTTGAACATCTGTCCCCGGAACTGTGTGGCAATATTCATCTTCCCTCCAATTCATGAGTTAATGAAATTATAAAAATAGATAATGAATGAGTCTGAGGGTACTAACTAAGAGCCTCTGTCCTCTGAAGCCAATGGGCTAGGCCCACCCACCACTGGGAAGGATTTCTTTTGGAGACACCTCATCTGAGGATCATGCCTGTTCTCCTCCCAGACACTCAAAAGGGTCATCTTGCCTAGGTATTGTTTGGGCAGGTAAAACTAATTATTGACCTTATTGTGCCAAAGAGGATGTCAGCCATCTGGGACAGCTCTGGAGACTCTCTTGGACCAGATATCTTCTCATGGTTGAGCTCCAGAGAGAACTCAGGGCCTCGATGCATGGACCACTTTCTCTCTCACACTCCACCACACAGCCCAGTGAAGGACTTCAGTAAAAGTCATTGACTGCCTCAAACAGTTCCTTATCTAATGAAATGCCACTCGCAGAAACATGCAGGCTCCTTGTGGTTGCTGTTGGTTGCAGGCACGCTGGCTTCATGGAGACCTGATGTAGACATAAAGAGGACATCGCCTGATCCTGCACTATCTTCAGGATTGTGGTGTGTTGGCATGGGTCCACTGCTGTGGTTATTGTGTAAATCTATCTCATGAGGCTTCCTCTCATTTTCACTGAGCCTCTACTTTACCAAACATGACTTTTCTAAGTGATTGTTCATTCCCGATGATGTGTCCACAGGAAGTGAGATGAAGTCTCACTCTCCTTGGTTCTGAGGAACATTCTGGCTGAACTTCTTCTAAGACAGATTTGGTTGTTCTTCTGGCAGTCCATGGTATTGTCAATATTCTTCACCAATGCCTTAATTCAAAGACATTGATTCTTCTTCCATCTTCCTTGTTCATTGTCCAGCTTTTGCATGCATATGGGATGACTGAAAATACCATGGCTTGGGTCAGGTGCACCTTAGTCCTCAAAAGTGACATCTTTGCTTTTGAACACTTTAAAGAGATCTTTTGCAGCAGATTTGACCAATTTTTTGACTGCTGCTTCCATGAACATTGATTGTTGATCCTAGTAGAATGAAATTGTTGACGGATTCGATTTCTTCTTCACCCCTACCCAGTAGGTGATAGCTTGTATTATATATAAGTATCTATTTCTTCTTGAATATAATCTTATGCCACTGATGTTTTGCTAGTGCTGGGTCTCTAAAAGATTTCTCAGTTGTGCTAGTAGTTTATTACAGAGCAGGAGTTCTGGTGGCACAGTGGTTAAGGCATTCAGCTACTAACCAAAAGATTGGCAATTTGAACCCACCAGCCACTCCATAGGAGAAAGATGAAGCCGTCTGCTTCCACAAAGATTCATAGTCCTGGAAACCCAATGGGGCAGTTTTACTCCATCCTCTAGGGTCACTGTGAATTGGAATTGACTCAACAGCAGTGGGTTTGGTTTTGTTTTCTCAAATCCCAAAAGGAGCCCTGGTGGTGCAGTGGCTAAGTACTAGGCTGCTAACCAAAAGGTTGGCAGTTTGAATCCACCAGCTTCTCCACAGGAGAAAGATGTGGCAGTCTGCTCCTATAAAGATTTACAGCCTTGGAAACCTGACTGGGCAGATCCGCTCTGTTACAGGGGGTTGCTACGAATCAGAATTGACTCTACTCAATGGCAATGGGTTTGGGGTCTAACATCTAGGTCAGAAAGTTGGGCAGAGTGAGTCCGTTATTAATTCCTGGTTCCACAGCCTTCAGTTTCGCTGCAGACCTGTGAATGCACATGAGCTACTAGAGTCGCCCGGCACCATCAGATGTCACGTGACAGCGAAGGCCATTGCACTCAACTTCCAACCTCCAGGGGTGCTCTTCGCCCACCTTCCTGGTGACATAGCCACCTTAGCCTGTGGAGGGCAATGGCAACAGAGCCTAGTCTATGAGCTCATCTATCATCCTTCCTGTCATGGAAATACACAACCCAAAGACTGCACCCGAATACCGAACGAAAGCCAGTGAAGACAAAAACCTAAATTCCTTCCTTCGCACCGTCACCTGGGGCCATCGTCTGGGGCAGCTTTGAGCGCTTGCCTCCGTTCACTCCATCTGGGATTTGCTTGTGGAGCAAGGAAAGGCAACGGACTCCAATCAGATGCTGTCTTGGGAATCCATCGTCTTCTAAGCCAAAGTAAATGCATGTATTCCATTAATATGTGGTAAGGGATTAAAATGATGGTAGAATTGTCCAGTCTGTGTCTTTTTAGAACAAAAAAGGCACTTGTTTGCTCATGGGAGGGAAGTTCAGTTTAACAGACATGAAAATGAGCATAAACACTCATAAGGCTCAGGACTTAGTCACACGAGGTATTTGTGCCCCCAGCTCCCTAGAGCAGCTGACATAATCCAGGTGCTCACTGGCCTGGCGACCTCATTCCGTCCTACACCACTGACACGCACAGCTAAGCTGGCTTTCTATTAGCCTACACCTGTGTTTACTGGTTGTTCTGAGAATGACAATAGAGAAACAAAGGAGAAGGCAGATGTCCAAGGTCATGTAAGTTAGTGCTCTCGCCACCCTGTGCAGGAGGGTAAGCGGTGCCATTCCTGGGGAATTGCTCAAATGCCTCCAAAAACCTAGTCTTGATACCTTCTCCATCAGGAAGAATTAGAAAAATGCACAGAGTTTTAGGTGACATGGGGGGCTCCATATAAGGAGTTAACATGTTGCCTTGAGTGGATGTTGGCGCACGGCACCCCCATGTGACCCAGGAGAACTGTGACTCAGAGGGCCTCCAATGGCTGACTTTGTAGAGGAGATTTTCCGGCCTTTCTTCCGAGGATCCTCTAGGTGGACTCAAAGCTCCAACGTTTCCCACCTGTCAGCTGAACACACTACGCGCTTGCAGCACACAGGGGCTCTGGGCTCTGTGTGGGGAAGGACTTTCTAACACACAGGCAAATCCACCTTGAATTCTTCACCATGAATGGCCTTTCAGTGAAACCTGAACAACAATCAACTGGGAGGTTTCCAAGGGATGGACTTCAACACTCACAGTGGTGGCCTTCCCGTGGCTCCCCTGGCTTCAGACTGAGGGACGGAGGACTCTGTCCCATGTCTTTCTCTGATGGGAGGGGCCAGCCTGCAACATCAGGGAGTTGAGGACCCACTGGAAACAGGGACAATTGGTGGATAAATATCTGCCAAAAATGTACCAAATGTGAGTGACCAATATGGCAGCATTGAGGATGAGAAAGGCATAGAGAGGTACATGGGCAGTACAGACAACAAATATGAACCCTTTTGCATATACAGTACTGAGTTGTGAAAGATGTTTGTTGTGAAAGCAAACATGGGTATATGGACGGATAGATAGGTGGACAGGCTAAACAATTAGGTATGTCTAAATGGGGAGTGTATCCAAGATCATATACAGGGTTGGCAGACAATGGTCCTATAAGTTTATGTGAATGATCAGAATTCCCAGGTGTATAGCAGAGCTGACAAGGGGCAAGGTTATGGTCACTGATTGGTCACAGCCAGCTACCCAGAGCAACCGAGTAGTTGATCCTGTGGGCTTGGGACCATAGTCGCAGGGGACATCAAGCTCAATCGGCATAACATACTATACAAAACATTGTTCCATCTCCTTCTTTGGCGAGTAGCGAAAAAGCTAGCAAGCTGCCATCTAGATGCAACAATGGGTCTCTACTCGTCAAGAAGAAAGAAGAAAACCAAAATTAATGGAAACAATCAGTCCTAGCGACTGGTACACCATCCGATCTGCAACCTATACAACTATGAGACCAGAAGAACTAGATGGTGCCCGGCTACCACTGTCATCCACTTGGAAGGGATGTAGGAGATCCTGCATAGAGAGGGAGAACAATGTGGAACAAAACTCAAAATCATTTGGAGGCAAAAAAAAAAAAGAAAAAAAGAAGGTGGGGACCAGGTTTGCTGGTCCAATAGAGCCTGGTGGAACCACTGAGACTATGGCCCCTAGCTGCCCTTCAGGTCTGGAATTGAACCCACACCTGTGGTTTCCAGCCAAACAAAGTACAGGCATGTGAGTTAAACATTTACCTCAAGTAGACACACACCCTGGAGAGAATAATCATGGGAGAAGGAAGGGCTGCTTGTGCACAGGGAGACAGCTCAGGGCGCAGAAGAGTATGGAGGGATGGACACTGGGAAGAGGTAACTATGGGGAGGAAGTGGGAGGGGAGCTGTTCCATTGTAAATTTTGGTCAATGACATGAGACAAAGTATATGTGAACTGCTGTATGAAAAGTGAATTTACTCTGTAAATCTTCACCCAAATCAAAATAAAATTTAAAAAAAAAAAAAGAAAGAAAAAGAACTACTCTATAAGTAATAACTCCTTTTTATCCCCCTCTTGCCTGTTAACCACTAATAAACTTCGGTCTATACATTAAAAAAAAATGTGTGCCAGAAGGACATGGGGGCAACATGTTCTGATCTCCTCTAACTTCACAAGAGGGAGACAGAATCACCACTAGCAGCCCAAGGCTTATTCCTATGAGGCCAGACATGTCTCCAGCCTTTTTACCAACTCTGACACCAACCATCCCTCCCACAGCACTCACCTCTTCTCTGCTGGGTTCAATAAGTCACTACAATGGCTACACAGAACTCACAGACATCATGATTGTGGGGTTTACAATTCATGTTCAGGAACACTCTCAGAATACAATTCTTTGACCCGGACAGTCTCCCCTTTGCTATGCCCTCTCTGGCCTTTGGCCTCTCAGCCTGGCCTCTGCCCTCTTTGGCAAGTGTTACAAAGCCCTTTGAGCTCTGCCAATTGGTACACCTAAGAGTGCCTCACTCCGCCAGCAAGCCTCCTGCCCAAGGGCACTCTGCTTTCTCTCTGTGGGCCAGGGAGGTCTGCCGCTCCGTCTCATGCCTCTTGGTTCCTCAGCCGGTCGTCTCAGCAGCTCATCTCAGCCGTCTCTCTACCAACGAGGGCCAGCACAGGGATCTCGGGTCAAGGATACGCTCCACTCTAAATCCGGTTCTTCCCTCTTGATGACAGTGAGATTCCCCTTTCTGCCTCTAGGAAGGTTCGTTTTAAGCCTAGCAGAATGACAAACAGCTGATCTCCATATTAGAGCTCCATACATCTTACTTCTATGGCCCCATCCAGTAATCCAGTGAGAGTCTGGTTAGAAAAGCCATACTGTGAAGATAACCTTATATATGCACTTGTGCTACAAAATTAGCCACATGCATTACAGAAGCAACAGAAGACAGGGTGGGAGGACCTTTGCAGAGACGACCAAGCATCTCATGAGAGAGAATCACTAGGCTTGGGGGTTGGGAGCACAGTTTCAGAGGACATCATGCTCAATTGGAACACATAGTTAGTTTACAAAAATTTTATTCCACAGCCTACTTTGGTGAGTAGTGACTGGGGTCTTAAAAGCTTTTAAGCAGCCATCTAAGATGCAACTATTAGTCTCCTCTCGGATGGAGCAAAAAGTGAAGAAATCAAGGTCATCTGGAAGCAATTAGTCCAAAGATAAGATAGACCATGAGACCTCAGCCTCCATCACCCAAGACCAGAAGAATTAGATGGTGCCCAGCTACAATTACCAACCACTCGGAAAGGGATCGAACCTGGAGATCTTGGATAGAGTGGGAGGAAAAAGGTGGAACAAAATTCAAACACACAAAAATGACCAGAATTGCTGGTTGGATAGAGCCTGGTGGAACCACTGAGACTATGGCCCCTAGCTGCCCTTCAGGTCTGGAATTGAGCCCACACCTGTGGTTTCCAGCCTAACAGAAGACAGGCATATGAGTTGAACATTTACCTGAGGTAGATACACTCCTTGGAGAAAACAATCATTGAGAAAGAAGGGCTGCCTATGCACAGGGAGACAGCTTAGGGGGCAGGAGTCCATGGAGGGATGGACACTGGGAAGAGGTAACTATGGGGAGGAAGTGGGAGGGAAGCT
>NW_006921593.1:20979603-21005496 GCF_000298275.1 Orycteropus afer afer
GTGTTAGGCACAAATATTATTTTATAATTGTCCTTATTTAGAGATTAAATATGGTTAAGAAGATGTGTACAACTGCCAAGTTGACAAGGGGTGCACTGTGATAGTTGGAGCTGTGCATCAACTTGGCTGGACCACTATTCTGTGTGGTTTGAGCTGTTGTGATGTTGTTGTTCCTATGATGGGATCAGATGACTGTGTTCTGAGTAGCCAATCTGTTGAAAGGGAGTTTCCCTAGGGGTGTGACCTGCTTCCAGTATATCCAAGGACATCCTGGGAAGAAAGACATTCTTCTGTGGATTGGGATTCCGTTGTGCTGCCTACAACTGTCCGTGAGTGAACAGTCCACCATTCAGCCTGGAGATCTAGGATTCATCATTCATTGGAGTCAACAGCCAGTGTCCTGCCTGCCAACCTTGAGTTCCTCAGCCCCTGCAGTTGCAAGAGCCAGGAAAAGCCTCCAGCTTGATGTGTGATCCAGGAACTTTGGACTTGCCAACTTCTCTAAGTGTGTGAGCCATTCTTCTAAGATAAATTTCTATATATATATATATACATATGTATAAGCTTTTCTGGTTTTTGTTTCTCTAGAGAACCCAGTCTAACACAGTGCCTAAGATATCTGACTGTTAACCAGAAGGTTGGTGGTTCGAACCCACCAGCCACTCTGTGGAAGCAAGACTGGGCAATCTACTTCTGTAAAGATTCACCACCTCAGAAACCCAATGGGGGTTGCTATGAGTCAGAATGGACTCTACAGCAGTGGGTTTGGTTTTTTTTCGTTTTCTTGACCTTGTCCTGGGCACCAGGAAGAATGCCTCAGGTGTGGTGCCCAGAGAAAAGCCATGGACCCTCACCTTCCCAGAGGGCATGACAGCATGTTAGAAGATGACATAGCCTGAGTCCCAGAGACCATCATACGTGAAACCTGCCAGCCATTTCTTAGACCTCCGACTTCAGCTTGTTCTTTCATCTCCAAGAGGTCCATAAAATGGTGGGTGTGTGCATGTGGGTGAGTATGTGTAAATACACGCCAAGTACACAATAAAGGTAGCATTTTCAATCAGTGGGGAAAGCATGGGGTATTTACAAAGTAGCATTGAGGTCACTGTTAGGAATTGAACTGTGTCCTTCAAAAGGGTCTGTTGAAGCCCCAACCGCTGCACCTATGAATGGGACATTGTTCACAAGGAGGGTCTTTGAAGATGTTATCAGTTAAATTAGACAAGGTTGTGTCAGAGCAGGGTGAGTCCTAGCCCCGATGCCTTTTGGGGGTGTCTATAAAGAGGAGAACAGCCACGGGACAGTCACACACAGGGGACTACAGGGTATGAAGGCCCGTCTCCAAGCTAAGGAATGCCAAAGGTGGCTGCCCTCCCAGGAGCCGGGAGAGAGGATTGAGCGTTTTCTCTCTCAAAACCCCCAAAGGAATCAACGTGGTCGATACCCGAGTTCAGACTTGGGCTCCAGAACTAGGAGAAGATCCATGTCTGTTCTTTGAAGCCACCCACTTGTGGTGCTTTGTTACAGTGGCCCGAGGAAACAACAGTAAGTCACACAGTGAACTGTCAAGTTAAATACTGTGTCATGTCTGAAACGAAACTAATTTCAGCTGTGATCAAAATATTAAACATTAAGGAAAAAATAAAATTCTGAAAGTCCTGAAAATTTATGTAACTGTAAGATGAGATGGGAAATTTTAAGAGTGGCCCCAAGGCCCAAAACATAAAAATTGATTAGTGTACATAAACATGCAATATTTATTTACATCAATAATAAAACAATAAAAGGAAAAATGATAAGATGAAAATGCTATTTGAGGTATAAAAGATAAATTCGAAATGTTCTCTGTATGTAGAGAGCAGTAGAATAAAAATGGGCTAAAGACATGAATATCAACCCCATGGTAATTAGGGGGAGGTTCATTATCAGTATTACTAATAACTGAGCAAAGCTGTCATATCCCCTAACAAATAGAAAAGGCCTGTTAAATGTGCATGTCCCATGGTGGTGGGGTGACAAAAGGCAAGACAAGCTGGGTGGGAGTGGGAGTTATTCAGAGAGGAAATCAACAACACACCAACTCAGTAAAAGTGTGACATTAAATAGGTCCTTTAGTCCCTGAATTCTGCTTCTGGACACTGAACGCCGCCGGTCTCAGCCTCTAGTGCTGCACTAGGGACTGCTGACCACGCCCTGGTGGAACAGAATCACCGTAGGTGGGTGGCTTTGACAAAAGGCGTTCGTTCTCTCAAAGCTGAGGAGGCTGGAAGTCCACATTCAGAGTGCAGCCTCTCGGGGGACGGCGTTCTCCCTGTGAACTCCGGAGGAAGGCCCTTGTCTCCTCAGCCTTGCTTCCTGGTCCAGGCACCTTGGCATCTGTTTCACCCCATGTCTGCTTCTTTCACTTGCCAGTTTAATCTCTTTTATATCTCAAGTTATTAAATTTATGTATTCAAGATACACCGTACACGAATCTTGTCTCATTAACCCAACAAAGACAGCCCATTCCCAAATGGGATTACAACCACAGGATTAGAGGCTGGGATTGACAACACAGACTTTGGGGGAACGCAGTTCAATCCATAGCCTCTCTTTCCCAAACACAAGATATGTCTAAAAATATATCCAAAATACGCTCATTACAAAGAAAGTGTCTTTCTAAAGAGAATAGAAAAAACTTAAAACAAAAACCAAGCCAGTTGTGGTCAAGTCGGTTCCAAGTCATGGCAACCTCGGTGTCAAAGCATCATTGTGCTCCAGAGGTTATCAAAAAGGAGCTCTGGTGGCATGGTGCCTAAGGCATCTAACTGCTAACCGGAAGGCTGGCGGTTCAAACCCACCAGCCACTCCAACGAAGGAAGACTGGGCAATCTACGTCCATAAAGATTTACCACCTCAGAAACCCAAAGGGGGTCGCTATATATATATAATTTTTTTGGAAGTTTCAATGGCTGTGTCCTTTTAGAAGTAGATTCCCAGGTCTGCCTTCCACAGTGCCTCTGGGTGAGTCTAACCTGCTAACTCTTCAGTTGGTAGGTGAGTGCTAACTGTTTGCACCATCCAGCGACTGGGAGAAGTGGTTTAGCCATCTTAAAACATGAATTTGATTAAGTAACTGATATATCTACACAACGAAATACTATGTGGCCATTGAAAAATGCCATAGATGGTTACAGAAAACGGTCCTAAGATGTAGTCAGGTGAAATCCGAAGTTCTGCAACAACCTTGGGGAAAAGTGTCCATCAATACAAACCATGGGGAATCCATGAAGAGTGGTTTCTTGGTAAGTGGGGCAACCGTGGCTTGTCCCCTGTGTTTTCTGACTTTAATAAACATCTATTACTTTGGTGGTAAGAAAAATAAATCTCTGAAATTTCATTTTGAATAAAAGTAATAACTATAAATTATCTATGCATTCAACTGAAACAGTTAGAAAGGAACAAAAATATTTCTAATTTAAAAAATATAAGAGGAAGGAAACCATAAGGAATCAACAATAAATGAATAAATTATGAAAGAGAACAGAGCCGTCGTTAATCAACGAAAGCATGTGTGCTCTGAAAAAGCAATAGATGAAAAACAATAAACATGTGCAGATGTGCTACGATCTCCATCATGTGAAAAACCATAGAGAACACTCGGCCGTCACCATGCCAACCCTGTCTCCCCAGTGGTGGTACCTGTTCAGTGTGCTGCATTAGTCTCCAAATATTCTACAGTAAACACAAATTCATCTTACAATCCTAAGAAACTGACAGTGGAAATAAATATAAAGGAAAAAAATCAATCAAATAAGTAAATATTTACAAAATTAAATTAAAAATCAGCAAGTAGGCTGTGTAAGTGAGAAGGTGGCAGGTGGTTCAAACAGGCTGATGTGAAAGTGAACACCAGCTTCCGGCAGAATCGCAGACTCAGGGAGAATCTCCTGGCCTCAGTTACTCCCTGGGCCCTGGGGAACCTCGGCTGGTGTCTCTCCTACTGCTGAGGGTGAAATGGCAGAAGATGCAGGAGGAAGCCTGGGGCTGTGCCCAGCGGGCCGAGGAAATCTGGAGGCAGAGGCAGTGGAGGGATGAGACGGCACAAAGCCAGATTCCCAAATAAAGGGGTGATTGCAGGCCATGCAAAGGGGAGGGTTAGCTCCCAGGTGATAATCGTGAGCAGCTGTAATGGGGAGCTGTAAAGAGCCAAGGGCAAGGGACGAGGAGGTAGCCAACGGGAACCATTACAAAGCAGGCAGCGAGCTGCAGGGAGGAAGCTACCACTAACGGAGAAGGGAAATGAAGCTCATTCTCTGAGTCGTTTTTATGAGTATGTGTGTCGTCCTTTCCTTTCAATTAGCTTTATGTTAGTTACGGTTCTGTGCTTATCCAAGTTGCAAGTTATTTGTATATTAAAAGATCATGGACATGTTAAATAAAACATCCCAGATTTGTTTCAAAGCACAACGATCAAACTGTTGAATTTGAAAATACGTTGTATTTTCCAGACTTTGACAATGTATTTGTGGCAAGGCTCTGGTACAGAGTGCAGATGAGAATGAAAGACACGCATTCTCCTATGGGAAGCTTCAATATTCCTAGGAAAAGTACATATTCATTTACCCTTTGACCCAACAGTCCCAGCTCTAGAAATACACCCAAAGGATACACTGGGAAAACACAGAGACATATATGCATAAGGCTAATCATTGTAGTTCTCCCTGCAATGGCAGGAGAGTGGAGCAACCCAAAGTCTACTAAAATGGGACTAGTAGAGTGCACCATGGTATATCTGCATGAGGGAATACTATATAACCATAAAAAGTAATGAAGAAGAACTAGACGGTGCCCAGCTGCCACCACCAACCGTTCCAATCAGGGCCAAAATAGATGGGCCCTGCTAGTGTGAGAGAAAAGTGCAGAACACCATTCAAATTCTTGAGAAGTTCAGACGTACTGGACCAGTTGAGACCAGAGGGCTCCCCGGGATCATTACCCCGAGACACTCTTTAAACATTGAACTAAAATTATCGCCTGAGGTCACCTTCTAGTGAAATAACAAATAGGCACACAAAATAAAGGATGTTGTCAGTGAGTACAGTGCTCCATTAAAAAGACCTCTCTATGAGACCAAAAGATCAGGCAATGACTCTAAAGCAAAGTGAGAGATAAAGGAGCAGGGAGACTAGAGCACGGGAAAGGGAACAAGCCGAATGCACTTAGAATGTGGCCGCATCGTGAACACTGTAACTAAGCTCACTTAACAACGTGTGTGGACATTGTCAAATGGGAACCCAATTTGCTGTCAACCTTCACCAAAGACACAATAAAATCCGGTTTTCAAAAACTATAATGAAGAGTATTTCTACAGACTGCTATTGTGTGATATTTGGGACACAGTGCTAAATGAAAAAGCAAAATGGATAACAATGTATATGGTACATTACCATTAACTAAAAAAAGGGGGGGGGGCAGAATAAGAAAGCATGTAAGTATTTGCTTATATTTTTACAGGAAAGGATGAGATATAAATTTCCATAAGATTACCTGTAGAGGAGGGTGGGGACACGGATTAAGGCAGCACCGGAAGCTAGAGTTCCCGGAGTATGATATGGTTTCAAAGTCCTGACTTTGGATCCAGGCAAATAATTATAACATAAAACTCAATCAAAAAGCAACTCCTAAAAATCAAAAACATAGTGGAGCAAATGAACCAAGCCATTCTGGCAAACAGGAAGGAACTATTCAACGTGACTTCTAAACATACAGATTTGACTCTATCTAGTAAGAGATATCCGAGGGACACACACACACTAAAGTGCTTTAATAATCATTCTACTGCTGACAATATTGATGTTGTTATCCTGAGGGGATTGCATGTATACAGTAAAATAAGGAAAACAAGTAATTATGTTGGTGTTATGAGAACCCGGATTTCCAGCTTTGCAGAAAAAAGATACATATTGATTGATCAAATTTAGTAAAAAAAAAAGCAGTATTCCTGAATTTGCATTGTAAGTAAAATGAACTCAAGAAGTATTTCAGCTTTTAAATTATTTACATATTTACTAGCTCTGTCCACTGGAAGGGAGCTGGTGGCGTAGTGCCTAAGGCATTTGACTGCTAATCAGAAGGCTGGTGGTTCAAACCCACCAGACACTCCTTGGAAGGAAGATTGGGCAATCTACTTCCATAGTGATATTGCCTCAGAAACCCAAGGAGGGGTTGCTAGGAGTCAAATCCAACTCAATGGCAGTGAGTTGAGTCCACTTTCCAGGCTTTGAGATGTGGGAAATCCCAGTGCCAATGAGCACCCCTAGAGCCCAGATTTTGGTGTCTATATACCATCTCCCATTTAAAGGAACCAAGGCTCCTTGGAGAAATGGCTAAGTCCAAGTCTAAGGCAGAAGGTATATAGGATGAGCCTGGAACATTTTGTCATACCAAAGCAAGAAAGATATCGAGTAACATCAGGGTTTGTCAAAAGTCTCAGGACACAATTAGAAAGCCTCCTGTTGGTCAAAGATGGAACAACTCAACCACGAGTCAGAAAATAAATGAAATAAACTGAACTGAATATGTTAAATCTCTGAGTTCATAATCACACCACACACACACACACAGTCTTATTTTCAGCTTTGAAGGATGCTAAGGAATCAACTCACTATTTAGAAAATTGACAAACATGGGAAAATAAGTACTTCTCTTGTCTTTCCTATATTAACTGCATGTACCTTCACTAATAGTTGATAAGGGGAAACTGTCTTCAGAGAAGTATTCACACGGATAATTAAAGAATAGTAGGATTAGAATGTCACAATTCTGTGGCTCTTCCATTGAAATAATGGATCTAGAAAATGATCACTAATGGTTGCTAACATCACAAATACAAAGACACCCAGACAGTCCATGCCCCCTGTGGTAGTTAAGGTTGTGTGTCAACTTGGCTGGGAATGGCTTTGAGTGGCTGGGCAGCTGATGTCGTGATTGCCCATGATGAGACTGGAGACTAACTCCATGGGGGAGTCAGCTTAGGGATGTGATCTGCTTTCATTATATAAGAAGACACTTTGAGATAGGTCTTGAGCTTCTTGGCAAATTTGAACCCTGCCTTTGGTCGAGTCATCAGTGAGTGGCCTTCCACGTTGTCTGCTGATCTTGGGACTGTTTCTGGACTTGTACTAGTGGCCTGCTGTTTTGTTTGATAATCTTTCGACTGTGCCATTTTGCTTATTGACCTTGGGTTTGTCAGCCTCAGCAGCCAGCAGCTGCCTGAGTTAAGAGACATATCCAGCTCCAGTGGGCTGGGAGCAAGAGGCAGAGCTGAAGCCCAAGGTTGAAGGTTCTTCACGCTGCCCCTAGAGCAGGTTAGAAGTTGGACTCAGATTCTAGCCTTCTTAATTGTAAGAGAACAAATCTCTGTTTGTTAAAGACATCCATTTGTGGCATTTTCTGTTAGAGTGGCACTAGGTAGTCAAGATACCTCCTAACAGAAATATATACCACTTATCCAGTATTTTTATTTTTTGAAAAATGAACTTTACCCTGTTGTTGTGTGCCGTCGAGTCAGCCCTGACTCATAGCGATCCCTCCTTGGGTTTCCGAGGCAGTATCACTACGGAAGTAGGATTGCCCAACCTTCCTTCCGAGGAGTGGCTGGTGGGTTTGAACCGCCAGCCTTCTGGTTAGCAGTCAAGTGCCTTAGCCACTATGCTACCAGAGCTCCCAACTTTACCCTAACAATCAATTTACAGGAAATATTGGGGAGAGAAGAAAAACTGATGCCTTCAAATTGTGGTGTTTGTGAAAAATATTTAATATAATGTGGACTGCCAAAAGAATTAACAAATTAGTCCACTATAAACGGACACTGTGCTTGGCAAGGTGGAGGATTGGTGAAAACCAGGGAAACCTTCAATGAGGTGGATTGACACAATGACCCCAACAGGCTCAGGCTCACCAGTGATCAGAAACGTGGCACAGGACCAGGCAGCATTCTGTGCTGACCTTGCACACAAGGTCACCATGAGTTGGAGCCAACTGGACATCAACTAACAGCAACAGAAACAGGTAAAACTAACACTTCATGTTAAAGGTCAGGAGGGCAGCTACCTCTGTGGAAGAGGAGGGGAGAAATGAGTTGGGGGGGGCATATATAATTGGGTTTCTGGGGTGCTGGTAATGTTCTATTTCTTGATCTGGGTTGATGTTGCATGGGTTTCTTCACCTTGTAAGCATTATTTGAACTGTCAGCATAAGATGTGTGTACTTTGTGAAAAAGTTAATAAAGCAAAAAGGGAAACCACCCTTATGTCTAGCAATAATGGAATAGTTACATGACTCATGGAGTATCTGGCCCCTTCCTACCCAGCAAGGCATGATTCTGATGCCAGGTGTGCCTGCAGGTGCTGCCGGCTCACAGCTGGAAGTGTGTGAACTAGAGAGGGCATTTCTCGACTAGAAGCCAATGGATCACCCAGTTTGAATGATTTTGTGTGATTCGCCAACGTATCTACTTCACGTCAGGCTTATTGCACTTAGCATGATGTAAACACGTCCTCAGAACATCACTTTACAAGTTGCATAGTATCTTGCCAAATGGAAGAAGCTGTACCTTTTGTGGTTGTTTTAAGTTGTTTTTCTCACTCCATCCCACTCAAATGGACCCTGAAAGGAAGCCTCCTCACACCCACACTGATTCCTGGCCTCAGTTCTGAGTTGACATTCTCTCTTTCTTCTTCATACTTTAACTGGTCCTGGTTCTTTGTCTAGGACAATAAGTGGTTTATGAGCACAACACGGCCATCACAGGAATTGAATGAACAAATGAATCAATGAATGGGCTGACATTGCAGCTGCTCGTTGATGACATGGGTCTCCATTCCCTTTTGCTTAAAGTGTTTGAGCATAGACTGGTCAACCACATGCAGGGATAGAGACAATCATAAAATTATGACAGATCATATGAACCTCTTAGGTGGTGTGGTGGTTCCATGCTTGGTTGCTAACCCAAAAGTCAATGGTTCAGATAAACCCAGCAGCCTCAAGCAATCTGCTCCCTTAAAGATTACAGCCTAGAGAACCCTGTGGGACCGTTCTCTATCCCATCGGGTAACTGCATGTTGAAAATTGACCCAACAGCACCCAACAAGAATGACGTAAATTCAAGATTTATGCATAGTAACGTGGATGAACTTGGAGGACATTATGCTGAGCGAAATAAGTCAGTCACAAAAGGACAAATATTGTATTAGTCCGTTATTGTAAAAGTTAAGGAAATGTTTATATATTGGAGGACATTTTCTTTGTTGGTTACCAGGGGTGGGAGGGAAGGGGAGGGAATGCTGTTAGATAGATAGAGATAAATATTGATTTGGGTGAAGAGAAGGGCAATGTACCAAATGTGAGTGACCAATATGGCAGCATTGAGGATGAGAAAGACAGAGAGAGTTACATGGGCAGTACAAACAACAAATATGAACCCCTTTGTAAATACAATACTGAGTTTTTAATGAAAGTAATTATGGGTATAGGGACGGATAGATGGGTGAACAAGCTAAACAATTATGTATGTCTAAATGGAGAGTGTATCCAAGATCATATACAGGGTTGGCAGAAAATGGGCCTCTCGAAGAGTATGAAGGGATGGACACTGGGAGGAGGTAACTATGGGGAGGAAGTGAGAGGGGAGCTGCTGCATTGTAAATTTTGGTCAATGACATGAGACAAAGTATATGTGAACTGCTGTATGAAAAGTGAATTTACTCTGTAAATCTTCACCCAAATCCTAATAAAAAAAAAAAAAAAAAGATTTATGCATAGGAGCACACTGTAGCCCCAAATAAGCAACATCACAAGAAACGGAGAAAAGATTGAAGTTGTCAGGGATTTCATTTTACTTGGATCCACAATCAACACACATGGAAGCAGCAGTCAAGAAATCAGACAATGTATTGCACTGGGCAGATCTTCTGCAAAGGACCTCTTTGAAGTGTTCAAGAACAAAGAAGACTAAGGTGTGCCTGATCCAATCTGTGGTGTTTTCGATCAACTCCTGTGCATGTGAGAGCTGGACAATGTATAAGGAAGACTGCAGAAGAGTTGATGCCTTTAAATTGTGGTGTTGGTGGAGAATACTGAACGTATCATGGACTTGAAGAAGAATGAACACATCTGTCCTGGAGGAAGAACAGCTGGAATGCTCCTTGGAAGTGAGATTGGCCAGACTTCATCTCTCATACTTTGGTCACATTGTCAGAAGGGACCAGTCCCCGGAGAAGGGTATTATGCTTGGTAAGTAGGCAGTCAGCAAAAAAGGAGAAGGCCCCCAACGAGGTGGACTGGCACAGGGGGTGCAACGATGGGCCCAAGTATGGCGATGACTGTGAGGCTGGTGTAAGACAGGGTGGTGTTTCATTCTGTTGTGAGGCTGGTGTAAGACAGGGCGGTGTTTCGTTCTGTTGTACATGGGGTCGCTGTGTGTTGGAACTGATTTGACAGCACTTACTGATGACAACAGCATGGTCCCAAAGTAAAGTGACTCGGTCAAATGCCATCAAGCAATTGCCAAGCTGAGGACAATGGTGTCCGTGTCTTCCAATTCCCAACTTTACAACACAGAATGGATTTAAGCTATGTTGGAGAGGATAAAACCATGATGCTAACGAGCTGCTCAACTTAGATGTGTTAAGACTTCTATAAGGGAATGGCACTTTTTGGTGGAGGTGTTACCTTCCTACTGTCTCAAAATCACACCATGTTTATTCATCCTGTGTAAGTCATGAGTTGCCGTGAAGTCAACTCTGACTCATGGCAACTTCAGATACAACATAAAGAACCACTGCCCAGGCCTGCGCCATTTTCTCAATCGTTGGTATGCTTGGTCCATTGTTGGAGCCACCGTGTGTTTTGAATGCCTTCCAACCTAGGTGCTCATCTTCCAGCATTATATCAAATGATACTCTAATTGTGATCCATACAATTTTCATTGGCTGATTTCTGCATGTAGGTTGCAGTCTTTCTTCCTAGCCTGTCTTAGCTCCTCTGAAACCCGCCCACCATGGTTGACCCTGCTGGTATATGAAATACTGGTGGCATAGCTTCCAATGTCACAGCAACACACAAGCCACCACAGTGCAACACACTGGCCAATGGGTGGTGGGTCCTCTGTGCACAGCTGCATAGCAGATCGCCACCAACGTAGCAGCTCAGAACAGTTCCTATTCACTGACTCACAGCTCTGTGGGTCAGAAGTCCAAACTCAGCAGGCCTGAGCTTCCTCCGTGGGGCCTCGAAAGCAGAAATCAAGGTGTCACCTGTGCTGAGTTTCCATCTGGAGTCTCTGCAAAGAGGCCACGTTATTGGGAGGATTCCATTCTCTGGGGTTGTGGGACTGGGGTCCCAGGTCCTTGCTGCTTTTCAGCAGGGGCTGCTCTCTGCTTGGAGAGGTGCCTGCATTCTTCCCATGTGGCCCCTCCAGCAACAGAAGGTCTCCCTCGTGCCAAGTGTGTCTCATGCTTCCATTCTCTAAATTCCTCTGTTTCTGAACCCTAGACTCAGATTTCGAGGGCTCACGTGATTAGATCAGGCCCACCCAGATAATCTATCTTTCTTAAAGTCAACTCTGCCGTATAACATAACCTAATCATTGGGGTGTGATCCATCATATTTATATGTTCCCATATTATTCGTGGTGTGAACACTAGGACAGGACCTTGGAAGACAGCTCAGAAACCCACCTACCACAACTGCCTTAAGACACAGAACCAAAGAACCCTAGCTCTGGGCCCTGGACTTAGCAGCTCTTTGCCTTTATAACTCGTCGGCATTGGAAGAACCTCGGAAGTTAGGAGAACCAGCTCTTTGGATCTCCATGGGATGGTGACTTTGAACTTGATTCTAATTAGGGGAAAGCAGTTCTAGATCATCAAAGCACAGCCAAGTCCCTGCTTTGCCCTCTTGGTTTGACTCAAATTTTCAGCATTTCCAGCTTTTTCCTCCACCTGCAAGAACCCTGTGGAAATTACTGCTAATGGTCCATGAAAAGATCAAGGACCAACCAAACTCAGATGTCTTCAGTTGTCGTGTCCTAATTTATTGGCAATACGTTGAGTAATGTTTTCCTGATTATTTCCTGGTTGCGTTGCTGTACTATATGAAAACAGGCCAGAGACAGTTATTAATTAAGTGAAAATGCAACAACCAAATGTGAAGAGTCCAAGCTTTTTTCTTCTGAAGTCTTTTATTTGAAGGCACGCTGGGCAGAGCCAACATTCGTCATACCTTTAAGTTTATGAATTCATTTTCAACATCCATAGGCAATTAACTTCTGGTTTCATTTCCTATCAAACGAGTCTTTGAACTTGTTTTCCTTCTAAAATCATCCCAAATGAACTCATATTAACAAGCGAGTCAGATTGCTTTTGTTAAAGAAAAACTGCGCAAAGAAAATTGAATCCATTTGCAAATTTGAAGAAGAAGCCGTGGTGAAAAAATAATTTATAAAGTGTACTGTGCTGCTAATTGACAACGTTTGTCTTCTCTTTCTTAGACAACACTCCAAAAATCCCAGCATTTTGGAGGCATGGAAAATCCAGAGGATGCCCTGGAACAGTCCCTGTGGGTTAGAGATAAAAGGAGACAGAGAGAGATGGAGTGGCCTCTGGAAGTCACACAGTTAGTCAGTGGTCAGCTCCAGGCTCCCAAGGGCTCTTCTCACGGCCAGACCCTCTCCCTGACATCTAAGCCAGCACCAAGGAGCCTTCCTAAGACATTTCCAATGCCCTGATGGTTCCACGCAGAGGGTGTTGCTAACGGAAATACAAAATGACGTAAATTAGGCAGATTTTCATGTGTTACAGTTTTGAACAAAGACAGAACATGTGTCTTCACTTTGCCCCTTGCAGGAGGATCTTCTGCGTGAGCACTCTTGGCATCCAACTGGACGATGGTTTTACAAGACGAGCTGCGCTGAGAGAGCGAGACGTGGAGGGCACCATGCAGCTGGGAGCCAGGCGCACAGGACCTTCCTCCCCAAGAACCACAGCCATTGTCTCCAGGGAGGTCCCAGCATGCCACTTGCTCCCTTTTAGTTTTAAACCTATACTCCCTCTAATTATCCATAGAGGTGGTAGTGATTTAATAAGTTATTTGATGCTATTTTTTTCTTGTTAATGAGAGATATTTTGAAGTTTAAAAATTATTTGCAGGTGAGCAATTTAATTGTGATGTGTTTGCATAAGAAGCATTGATAGTACTTTTTGTGGAGTTCCTGGGTGAAGCTAAGCTGCTAACCCAAAGATTGGTGGTTCAAGTTCACCCAGAGACACCTCGGAAGAAAGCCTTGGTGATCTACTTGAGAAAAATCAGCCATTGAAAATGTTAGGAACATAGCTCTATGCTGACACAAGTGGGGTCGCTGAGACAAGATGGCTCAATGACAATGAGACTGGGCTTTGTAAGGAAGAGCTCTCAAAGACCTTTACATCTGTGACAGTTCAAGTTGTGTGTTAGCTTGGCCAGGCCATGATTCTCAGTGGTTTGGCAGTTATGTAATGAAGCAGTTATCCCCCATTTTGTGATATAATGTAATCACCTCCATGATCAGCCAATCAGTTGTAAGGAGAGTCCTTGTGGGGGTGTGGCCTGCAGCCAACATATGCAGCCGTTCTGGAAAGCTCACTGGCTTCTCTGCTCACTCTGGATACTACACCTGTCTCATCGTCATCTGACCTCCGGCTCCTGGGACTTGGGACAGTGATCTATGTATTGCCTGCTGATCTGGGCATTCATCAGCCTCCACAGCCCATGAGGCAGCAGCCTGCCGTCTGACCTGCTGATCCTGGGTTTGTCAGCCTCTGCAGCTATGTGAGTCAGGAGAAGCCTCTAGCCTGACGTCTGACCCACAGAGTTAGGCCTTGCCAGCCCTACAACCACATGAGCCATTTCCTTGATGTCAATTTGAAGCCACCAGCCGCCGCTCCATAGGAGAAAGATGTGGCAGTCTTCTCTGTACCAAAGATAGCCTTGGAAACCCTATGGGATAGTCCTATTCTGTCCTATAGGATTGCTATGAGTTGAAATTGACTCTATGGCAATGGGTGGGACCATTAGATGCTGATAGCAACCCCCTATCTCGCCTTCTGATTTGTGACAATCAATAATGTCTCAAGATATTGCCAAATGTCCCCTTAGAGAAAAAGCGTCCAGGTAAGTATGAGGTTGAGTATTGATGCCTCGTCTCGGATTTGAATGCAAACAGAACCAGAGCCCAGGAGCCCTTGTGGACAATTGTTCAACAAAACCAGTGTCCCACAGCCACCAGGTGCATTTCTGAAGTTCAACTCAAAGACCAACTTAACGGGCAGAGCTGCCTGAGGAAATAGGGGACTGTTTGGATCTGGGAGAAACTGAAATGGAGATTATAAAGACAGAGACTGACTGTCGATGAAGGGATGGTGGGATGTAGACACAGGGGCTATCACAGGGGTGTGTACAGTACTGAGTATACACATACTTCAGGGAACAAGGAAGATCTTAAATAGCGTGTCCAAGAGCGGAGGCAGAAAACTACCAGTTCAGACAGACGCAGAGGCAGCCAACAGCAGGTGGGCGTAGGATGCCTGAGGACGTCTCGTGCACTAGAGCTCATGGCTGGGAGCACTTGGCCTTCTCAGCTCCAAAGACTGCACTTGAGAAGCACAAGAAGTTACCTTCCAGCAAAATGCTTACTACTGAAAGCCCTGACTTCATTGCTTAACTTTTACAGACTGATTAAAGTAACAGCCGGGGGCATCACTAGGGTTGGTGTCACCCTGAGCAGTAACTCACGGTGCCATGCCTCTCCCCATGGACCTCCTCCCATAGCAGGCCATACAGAATCTTCAGTCATGTTCTTTTGTACTAATGTTACCCACATAGAACGGTCAGACTTGGCCTCAGCTACGTTGTCATGTTGTCAGAAGGGAACACTCCCTGGAGAAGGATATCACGCTTGGAAAAAGCAGAGGGTTGGTGGAAAAGGGGAAGGCCCTCAAGGAGATGGATTGACACAGTGGCTGCAGCGATGGGGTCAAGCTCAGCAAGGATTGTGGGGCTGGCACAGGACCGGGCGTGTTTCATTCCATCGCACACAGGGTCGCCGGAAGTAGGAATCCACTCAACAGCATCTAACGACAAAGCAGCCTACTGCTGGGCATTTATGGAAGTCACCGAGACAAAACATTTTTTATTCTTAGATGCATGATGCTTGCCCTGTACTCATCCACTACTAGCTCACAGGAAGTGTTCAGTAAGTGAGTACGCTGTTGTTGTAGTTGCTATTACATTAAGTTGCATCCTCAAAGAGTGCGAGTCTCGTAAAACCTTCACCAGAATTAAATATCGTCATCTCTTCACCTTTCTGCCATTTACTGAGTGAGAATAGTGTTCATGGTTCTCTTAATTTGATGTTCACTTCCTGACTTCCTGACTTCCTGAGGTTGAACGCTAGGGTGGCTTCCTGGAGGTTCTCTGTAAGAGATGACCCCTGGCCCTTTCCACAGCCCCTTGGAGATGTGGGTATTTTCTTTCTTTCTTTGCCTGAGACCTTCTCCTAACAAGGACATTAATCTTTATCCTTCACCGAGATTTTTTGCTTGTTTGTTTTTACTTTTCTTTCTTTAATGACACAACTAATCATTGGACAGATAGATAGCTGCCATCGAGTCACCTCCAGCTCGTGGCCTCATCACCCAGACCTGCCCCCTCCTCACTCATGACGGTCGGCAAGTTCAGGTCCCTCACTGTGGCCATTGGCCCATACATTATATTCCTCACCCTCGTTGGCCCTCTACTTCACCAAACATCATGTCCTCATCTAGTGACCGATCACTCCTCACAACGTCTCTGAAGAAAACGCGTCAGACAGTGCTGTATTGTGATGCACAAAGCTTTCATCAGTTGACACTCAAAGTAGGTCACCAGGTCCTTCTTCCCAGTCTGTCTTGGTCAGGAAGCTCCACTGAAACCTGTCCACTGTGGTGACCCTGACGGTATTCGAAATGCTGGTGACATGTCTTCCAACATTATAGCAACATGCAGCCTCCACAATGTGACAGAGTGACAGAGAGGAGGTGGAACCATTGTGGAAACAGTTGTAAATAGTCACAAGCTAAGGGCAATCTACTTCCGTAGTGATACGGCCTTGGAAACCCAAGGAGGGGTCACTATGAGTCAGGTCCAACTCGATGGCAGTGAGTTTGGCTTGGTTAAAGAAAGCAATTATTAAACAGAAGTAAGCAAACTAACACCCAAACCCACCTCCTGTCCTCATGTCCTTCCACCCCAAAATAATAGCTGTTAATAAATTCATAACCTAAAATGGAATGGCGCACCCCCAGAACAGCAATCTATTTTCCTGCTCGATATGATGGGGACATCTTCCCGTGGGGTGTGTGCACCGCCATCTAAGAGCCACAAACTCAAGCAAGCAGAGACGCTGGAAGCAAGCACGTGCAGAAAATCTGGGGCAAGCTTAGACGGCTGTGTGAGTATCAGGCAAAAGAGGGTTTTAGACCAAAAGTGTTACTAGGGAGAAAAGGTCATTTCTTGAGGATAAAGATCTCTGGGAGGATTAATAATCCTGAACCCATACTCCTCTAACCACACAGCCCAAACGTGCACACAAACACGTGCAAGCAAGAGGTAGCAGCTGTGAGAAGCTGACAGGCCTGTATTTGGAGCAAGGTTTTAGTGCACTTCTCTCACTAACTAGTAATGACACTGGTGAAGTATCAGTAACTAGAGAAAGTTTAAACACCGTAATTGATTTATGGAAACAGACACACACTACAGATAGATGTGCACATTTGTAGACAGAGAAATGTATGCGGCCCCACAAAGCGCGGACTGCACATTATTTTCAAGCACACATAGATCATACTTTAAATTGACCATGTACACACTGGATCACAAAGGCAGTCGAGAAAAATTCCAAAGAACTGAAAGCATGTGGTCCACAGTGGATTTAGAAATGAGATTCTAAATCCAGATAGAAAGTACCCATACTTGGAAAGGAAATAATACTTTCAAATCATTCCTGGATCTGGAGGAAATTGTAATGGAGATTTAAATACTGAGAACTGAATGACAGCAAAAGCATTGTGGGATGTCAGTGAAGGGGGTATTATGGGGAAATTTATAATATTAAATACGTGCATACTGTAGGAAATCTTTATTTTAAATCAATGGGCTAAGAATTCAACTTAAGAAGGTCAATAACGTAAATCACTATAAAACCAAAGGGAGAAAATAATAAAGTGTAAAATAAACAAAATAAAGAAACAGTAGAAAAATCAAAAGCTGGTTCTTCAAAATGACACCTTTTCTTTTTCCTGATTGAGCTAGAAAATTGTGAATGAAAAAGAAAACGTAATGACTGATACAATAGTGATTAATAACACAGAAATCAATGAGCAATTTTGGACTAACTTATTTGCCATCTTAGATGTGGTGGATAATTTTCTTTAAAAAACGAAATTACTGAAGCCTCTGTTTTAATTAAAATGCTCAAAGACTAGAAAAGAAGGAAAACCTTCCTCCTTGTGAGGCAAGTATCCTTATGTTAACAAAACAAGACAAAGCAGGAAAAAGGGGCACATTATGACAAAAAAATCTTAAATAAAATACTATGAAGTAAAACCTTAAAGTACATTAAGAAAATAGAAATCAAGATCTCGACTTGGTCAAGGTCTCCCATGATGCGAGGGTGCCTCAACGTTAGAAGAATCTAGTGATGTCATTCACCATGAAAACAGATCAAAGAAGAAAGATCACACAGCTGTTCAGATAGATGCCCAGAAAGCATCTGTCAATACTCAACACCCACTACCACTAGGGGAACGATTCTCAGCAACGTGATCTCAGTCTAATAGGCATCTACCCAGAGCCTTCAGAAGATGTTCTGATGGCGTCACAACACAGTGCTCTCTCTCAAAACCCAAACTGAGCTGTTTTACGGATTGGACTGTGTGTCCCAATGCAGTGAATGTGATCCCGCTTGGATTTAGGATTTTCTTTTGTTATGTTAGCAAGATCACAGTAGGGTAGGGGACCCTAAACCTCAGGCCTTCTGACTGGCATCTCATAAAGGGGCAAACAGATGCTAGGAGGGGAGGCCCTGGGACAATGAAGACAGATGCGCCCACAGACCCAGAAATGCTCAGGACTGCTGACTGCCACCACAGAACCACGGAGGAGGCGCCAGAGGAACCCGAGTGGCCGCGACGCTGGTTTGGACTTCAGCCTCCAGGACCGGGAACAGCTGCATTTCTGTTCTTCAAAGCCACCCACTCATGGTGTTTGTTTAGTGTTGTCTGTGGAAACTAAGACGAGGGACGTTCTGCAAAACAACTGGCCTGGACTCTTCAAAAATGTCACAAAAGAAAAAAAAAAAATTCTCTATTAAAGGGAATAAAGAGTTACAACGAAGCTTAGCGTGTGGTCCTTGATTGATCCTGCATCAAGAAAAAAATAGCTCTCGAGGGTCTTATTGGGAAAGTTGGAGAAAGTTGAACACATGCTGTGTGATCAACAACAGCATTTTGAAGAGTGTTAAATTTCTCACCCCTGGCTCTATAGAACGCCACTGTTCTTAGACCGTACACCCTGAGACAGTTGTGAGGAACAACTATGATGGGTGTAACTAATATTCAAAAGGTTTAGAAAGAAAGCAAACACGGTGAACAGAAAGTGGCCAAATGTGAAAGCCTGATGGATCAACATGGAGGGCGTACAAATGCTCTCTCTTTTGTTTTTTCTGAGGTTTCTGTTCAAAATGAAAAGTTGAGAGGTGTTTATTCTCTTTAAAGAAACAAGACAATGACTCACTCACCACTGCGTCTACTTCAACATGGTTCAGAGTGTGTCCAACCCAACAGGATGAGAGAGAGAAATAAGATTTATGAGGATTGCAAAGTAAAATAATAAAACATTCTTCACATACAATATGATTTTATATGTGGAAAATCTAAAAATTCAAGACAGAAATAACTATTAATAGTTTCTTATGCAAATGCAACAACCAATTAAATACTGTAAAAACCAAACCAGAGCACTCAAATTAGAAAAAAAAAAAAAAAAACTATGAGGAATAAATCTAACAAAATACATTTAAGAATTCTATGAAAAAAAAATTATAACATTTTTTTGAAGGGCATACAAATGTTTAAATAAGTTAGTATCATGTTCATGACTGGGAAGAATTGATATTATAAAGATATCAATTCTCCCCAAAATTAATTTATGATTTAATACACTTGCTATCAAAATCCTAGAGAGTTCTTTTTTCTAGAAATTTGCAAGTGGATCCTAACCTTAACAAAAATGAAAGAAGTTCAAGAATGGCCATGGCTACTAAACTTTTTGGTCAAAGACTCTATAAAAGAATCCTGATCAAAAGGGGGTAAATGCCAAATGGAATTTCAAATTCGCATGGAATCCAGACTTTCTGGAAATACTGAGGCTGAATGAACCCCTGAAACTATTGCCCTGAGACAATCTTTGAACCTTAAGCCTGAAACCAAAAATATCCCCCCTGAAGTCTTCTTCTAACCAAACAATGTTGTTATGTTGTTGTTATGTGCCGTCGAGTCAGCCCTGACTCATAGCGACCCCTCCTTGGGTTTCCGAGGCAGTATCACTACAGAAGTAGGATGGCCCAACCTTCCTTCCGGGGAGTGGCTGGTGGGTTTGAACCGCCAGCCTTCTGATTAGCAGTCAAGTGCCTTAGCCACTATGCTACCAGAGCTTAATTAGAAAAGAATGTCGGCCCTAAGTGTCACGCTCTTTCAAAGAACAATCTACATAGAATCAAATTGACAACAGCAACCTGAAAAGTTATATAGGAGCCTTAGGGGCAATGAGTTGACACTAATAGGGAGGGAACATTTGGGAAAGAAGGGCGAGAATGGTTGCACAAGGAGAGCAATGTCATTGAATTTGACATTGTGGAAACTGTTGAACTGGTACAAGTCCTGCTGTGTACATTTTCAACAAAACAAAGATAGATGAGTAAATTATTAAAAAAGAAGAAGAAGAAGAAGAAGAGCCAGAGCAAGAATTATACAGAGAAGAACTGCGCCCTGACAGGCGTCAAGAATGGTTTTGAAGATGATGGACTGCCCAGGGGTAGGTGAATTCACGCTAGGATGGGAGAGAGCTTGAGATGGACCTCTGTATGTGTCGAAAATTAACATATGGTGAAGATATCATTGCAGATAAGTAGGAGGTGTTTTGTTCTCATTAAAGAAACAAGACAGTTAGACACCAATTCCAATGGATCAATTAACTAAAAATTGCAGATGGATTAATTAAAAGATAGCTTCAAAAATTCGGAAACAAAAAGAATACAGATCGTATGTCACAATAGGGGAGGTGTTTCAAAAGGGCCATGTGTCAAAAGAGCAGTATTTCAAAACTGCCCAATGTACCTGGAAGACTGCAAAACCAACAGTAGTAGAGGGAACCCTTCCAAGTGGTTTGTGGATATTAGGTTGAATCCTAGGAAACTGCCACGATGCAGCTATTTTCTGACCTACAAAATGGCAGTTTCCCATGGGTCCACTGGTATTTGCACTGCTAAGAAGAAGGCAACCCCGCCTCCTGGGGGTGAGAAGAACACAGGTGAGCCCAGTGCTTGAGGAGAAGGCATCCGGGAGGGGTGGTGACCAGGAGCCAGCTCACCGTGGTCAGACGGCACAATGCCTCGGAGGCTGCTGGGAAACAGGGGTGGTGGCACCGTCAGCCTCGTCACACTACTTTCTTCCACAGAACTCAGCCCTTCAGGTGCACTGATGAAGAGAAGGGCTGGGATCAACTCTGGAGAATGGATTCTTACTCAGAAGAAGCAACAGAAAACAGGGGAATTGAAGATCAAGCAGTGCTGTTGTTAGTTGTCGTGGAGTGGACAACTGACACTCATGGTGACTTAATATCATTCATGAAAAATAATAAATAGGTTTATATGCAAATTCTGAATGGATTAATCAACTCTTACATACAACAGAACATTGTATATGTTATAAACATTGCTGGGTCCTGAACCATGGTCATGGTCAGTGGTATATTTGAGCCCATTATAACGGCTCCTGCATCAATCCACCACACTGAGGATTGCCCTCACTTTTGCGGACACCCCACTTTACCAAACATGACATTGCTTTCTAGTGATGGGTCTTATCTGATGATGTTTGCAAATTGTGGACTCCAAGGTAAGCAAGCTGAAGTCTTGCCATCCTTGTTTCTATCAGTAGGGTGCAAGAGACTATTGACGGGAAGAAGGTTGGATGGGAGAGAAGTCAAGGGTGGGAGGGTGCTCTGAAGGCCTGTACGAGACGTAGAGTAGGTGTCACAGGTGCAGGGAATGGGGATGTGGGAGTGAGGAGCCCAGGAGAGCTGCGCACATGGGAGCTGCTGGATGGAAACAGCTGTGGGAGAGGAGGGCCAGTGAATGTTCAGGAGAGTTCACTATGGAAGCTAGGTGACAAAGGTGGTCCCACACCATGACCTCATGCAAGCTGTCACCATTTCCTTTAATTAGCAGTCCTGGACTATAGCTTCTTTAGAGCTCTGGGGACAGTTACTTGTGGGCAGAGGGTGACAACCTGGTTGAGGAGCCATCCTTAGAGGGGAGGAGGTCACAGTGCTCGAGCTCTCCCTGGGTGCCATTCCCACCCTTGGCAGCAGCACCAAGCTTCCATGCTGGGGCCTGGTCAAGGCTGGGGCTTGGACTCCCAAAGCCAGAGTCCAGACCACCTATTTCAATGGTGCCCTCCTGCCTCATGGTCCCCATTTCCTATGACAGCCCAATGCTGTCAAAACCCACCAAGTGCCCCAGGTACCCTTCATCCTTCATAGTCAAGTGCCCTTGCTCTCCTTGTCCCCCCCTGCCTTCAACCCGCAGAGGACTGCCAGTCAGTGTGATGCTCACATTGCTGAAGTGCACATTCAAGTGTGCTAACGTTCACGTCTCCAGGGAGAAGTGCCAGGGGCCACAATACTCAAAAACACTTGGATGTGGGAGTGGGGAGGGGTGGGAGACTTCTCCATTCTCCTAGTCTTCTTCCGTGTCCCCTTTGCAAGAACTTGAAGCCCCTTGAGCTCTCTGCTGTCTGCTGTCACACAAGGCCCATGAATGACCAGCTGGACCCCTTTCTGCTGCTCACATTGAAACAAACTGACCCTGGACCAACTCAGCAAGAGCAGGATGGGAGCAAGACTTATCACAGAGGGCCTGTCCCCTTGGCCATTGTCTCCTCAGGCTCCTGGCATCACTGGAAGCATTCAGGGTATACTTAGCTCTAGTCCTGTTGACTCTTGGCCCCACCAGGCCCCACCAAGGCTTCTATATTACAAGTCTGTGGGATACACATTGGCTGGGTACAGTTGGTGAGGGCACCCATGTAGCCACGCCATGCGATGGGCACTCAAGGGCTTCCCTTCCACCATGTTATGAATTGAATTGTGTCCCCCAAAAGTATGTGTTAGAGTTCTAAGACCTATCCCTGCAGACATAATCCCATTTGGGAGGAGGGTTTACTTTGTTATATTAATGAGGCCCTATCAGTGTAGGGTGTGACTTAAACCCAATCCCTTCTGAGATATAAAAGAGCAGAGCAGACACAGAGACAATCAAACACAAATGGGAGAAAGATGGATGCCACGTGGAGATGACCAAAGAGCTGAGGAATGCAGGGGCTAGAGAAGCTGAAACAAGCACCTTCCACCAGAGTCGAGAGAAAGAGCCCAAGCCCTGCGTTCAGACTTCTAAACTGTGAAAACGAGTTTCTGCTTACTCATGCCACCCACTTGTGGATTTCTGTTACGGCAGCACCAGGAGACTGACACAAGGGTTACTGCAAGGCACCTGACTCTGAAACATCTGTGGTCCAACAAATGTAAAAGTACGAGGAAAGCTCCCTGGAGCAGGAACCTGGCCCTCCTTGTTGTTGTTGTTATGTGCTATCGAGTCGGACCCGACTCATAGCAACCCTTCCTTGGGTTTCCGAGGCAGTATCACTATGGAAGTAGATTGCCCAACCTTCCTTCCAAGGAGAGGCTTGTGGGTTTGAACCACCAGCCTCTGGTTAGCAGTCAAGTGCCTTAGGCACTATGCTACCAGAGCTCCTCTGGCCCTCCTACTGCCCCTTATGCCTGGGCCCTCATGGATGGAGCTTTTGCTAATGTGACTGGAGTCTCTGCATTCACAGTGGGAAGAGTTCTGCACAAGTGTTGTTGTTGTTGTTGTGTGCCATCAAGTCAGACCCGACTCATAGTGACCCCTCCTTGGGTTTCTGAGGAGATATCGCTACAGAAGAAGATTGCCCCATCTTCCGTCCGAGGAGTGGCTGGTGGGTTTGAACCTCCAGCCTTCTGGTTAGCAGTCAAATGCCTTAGGTACTATGCTACCAGAGCTCCCTCTGCACAAGTAGGAATTCAGAAAATGGAGATTTCCAAGGCCAGGGCAGGAGGGTGGAGAGGTTTGGCAGATACTCAAGTGGCCCCAGCTGAGCTGGCTGACAGCTCGGAGATGGAAAGACACATTTGTTTCTTCTAAATTATGAAGACCAAAGAGCTTCACTCTCAAACAACAAATCCTTCCCGGGAAATCCCCACATCTCAGAGGCACGCATGGGATTCCTATTAGCATCCATAATCATTTTCTACCCCAGTCTGATGAGATGGTTCCTGTTAAGTTTTAATCCCCACCATGTGGTCTCCCACGTTGCCAACTCTTCAGCTAAAAATAAAATCTATTCATCAACAAATACTTCACTATGGACTTTGTTGCCCAAATCCATGCTGGTGACCAGATCACAGTAACAATGGGTAATAAAATACCATCAGCCGTAAAGCATTCAATCCAGTGACACTAGGAACCATGTGTTTCTCTGGGGCCACTTTATGTGTGAAACCCTGGAGGTTAGTCAGGAGCCATTTGCACCCCAAATGGAGAGCAGGGCTTTTCTGAGCTAGAAACGAGGGTCTTCCTCCTCACCCCAGAAAGCACAGAAAAGCCAGCCATGTCCTCACCCACTCCTCCTCCCAAGGGTCCCTCATGGGCTTTGGTGAAGCGGGGCCCAATAAAGAGCATGGTCTGGTAAAGCCGCTTGTTGTTGGGCCCCAACAAGCCAGCTGTCAACTCATAGCATCCCCATGTGGCAGAAAACGCCCCACAGAGTTTCTCAGGCTGCCATCTTTACAGGAGCGAATCACCAGGTCTTTCTCCCACAGAGTGGCTGGTGGGTTTGAACCACCAACCTTTCAATGAGCAGCTGAACATCCGAGGACTAAGCCATTGTGCCACCAGGGCTCCTTAGTGGTCAAGTACACACACACACACACACAGCCATTGCCATTGAGTTAATTCTGCCTCACAGTGACCCCACGTAATAGCCCCATAGGGTTTCCAAGGCTGCCATGTTTATGGCAGTAGATTGCCAGGTCTCTCACAGAGCAGCCGGTGGGTTCGAAGAAGTGATTTTTCAATTAGCCGCTGAACACGTAACCACTGCACCTTGATGACTGGTAAAATCATGCATGGCTTTTGACACAGTGGACTTTATTTTTTATAAGTTCTCACTTTGATAGTTTGGAATGGACAACCCAGCCAACCTCTTTCCAAGGTGAAGGAGTGGAGACCCCCTCCCCACCCTGGCTACCACCCGGGACACTGCTGCCCTTCCCGTGGGTCAACCATGGGTGGAGTAGAAAGGCTGTCCTCACTGGCCCTTCCGAGCCGCTCAGCTGACACTGAGGTACTCACTCTGGGACAAACCACGACAAGGAGGGGCACTGAGGTGATGGTCCCCCTGAGGAGGGAGAGTGGGTGAGCAGAGGCGCAGGTCCCAGGCCAGGGCAGGGGAACACTGGGGAAGGAGGGGTGCAGCAGGCAGCTTGCCATGGGACCGTATCTGTGTTGGACTCAACCAGCCATTCCTACCGCATTTTGTCGCCACATCAAGGGTCATTCCAACTTTGTTAGTACCATGTTCTCTTCTCTACCAGGTGACAGTGCGTTTCTAATTTTGATGCTACTGCATTCTCCCAAAAGGAGTACAGACAGACTCTTGAGGGCCGGAACCGAACACCAGGAAGAAACAGGTTACACAGAGGTGGGGATGACATTGTTGAACCACCCAAGTCTTGGCATCTTAGCCCAAAAAGAGAGCAATGGGGCCTTGCCTGCCTCACAAGGATGTTGTGAGGCCACAGTGACGTCACAAGGGCATGGGCAGGCCCTCCCACCCTCCATGCGCAAGTCCAAGGGGGCAGGCTCAATGTCTTGCTCCTGGGCTGTCAGCCAGTCCCTCCACCTGTCTCTTCTTCTCCCCTCACTCTCATTCCCCGTCTTCCCCTCAACACACACACACACACACACACACACACCTGCTGAGACAAGGTAGTTCCATTTTCTGACTTCTAAAGGCAGTTGTAAATTTCAAAGTCCCATGATTTTAAACATTGAAGATGCTCTTTGAAGTGGAGGTTTAAGCCTGTCAGGAATTTCACCTTCCAAGTTTCTGGGTTGGTTCAAATATCTCTCACATGTTCTGTTTTCTCAATGGGGTTACCAAGCCCCATGGAGCCTGTCTAAAGTGAAATGGCCACTCAGGGGCCCTTCGGGTGGCTGACAGGGTCTAAAAACTGTCAGGAGTGGCATTTTTCACCAGGTAAGTCACACCCCAGGCTGAAACACACACCTGCTTTTCTGGAGTTGATTTTAGTGCAGAATTCGCCAGTGCACATGGCGGTGGGTGTGTGCCATGGAGTCAATTACAACTTATAGCGCCCCTAGAGGACAGAGTGGAACTGCCCACAGGGTCTCCAAGGCTGTCAGTCTTCACAGAAGCAAAGCCCAAACCACACCCACTG
>NW_006921593.1:21005756-21045961 GCF_000298275.1 Orycteropus afer afer
TAGAGGACAGAGTGGAACTGCCCACAGGGTCTCCAGGGCTGTCCATCTTCACGGAAGCAAAGCCCAAACCACACCCACTGCCCTGGAGTCCATTCCCACCCACAGCGCCCCTAGAGGACAGAGTGGAACTGCCCTGTACAGTTTCCAAGACCATGATCAACAGGTCTTGTCTCTCACGGAGCAGACGACGGGTTCAAACCAAGGACCTATCTGTTAGCAGCCAACACTTTGACCACTGCCCCCCCAGGGCTCCTAGGTGCACGTGGTACAGCCAAAGAACATGGCAGTTTCCTGTGAGAGTAAGTAGCAAGAGCGCCGCCTACTGGATGCAGCCCTGCGTCCCCTGGAACACTGGGCTGGGCAGGACCAAGGCAACTTCTGGGCTCTGGGCTCTGGGCAGCTCAAGATTCAGCCAGGGTCTAGGGGGCTGCTCCTGGAGACCCACTCTCTGCCCTCTGGTGGATACCAGCTCATAGTGGCCGACCAGGACAGAGTAGAACTGCCCCATAGCATTTCTAGGCTGAAAATTTTGACAGAAGCAGACTGCCTCATCTTTCTCCCTTGGAGCAGCTGGTGGGTTCCTGCTGCTTGCCTTTTGGTTAACAGCTGAATGCCTTAACCACTGGACCACCAGAGCTCCCTGCTCCTGGGGAGGTGGGAACAGAGCCACAGAGTTTCCAAAATGACTTTACAAACAGAAAGAAAAGTTTTCCCTTAACAAAAGTCATACCAAAGTTTTCTCCTCTCTGACTTGCAAGTCTCATCAAATTTAGATGAGGGTGGTGGGTGTGTCTGGTGCACAACACAGCGAACAGAGACCCACCAGACTGGGGCCCTGTTCCCCGCTCTGCCTTAAGTTGCCAGACGACTTGGGGCAAGCTGTCTCCCTAAGCTATTTGGTCCAATGAGGCCACTGGACTAGATTTTGCTTTTATTTTTTAAAATAGCACAAATCTTTTCCTGATTCGTGAAATTTGTTGTTGTTACTAGCTGCCCTCAAGTGGGCCCTGACCCACGTGACCCTTAGATGTCCTCAAGTGGGCCCGACCCATGTGATCCCTAGCTGCGACCCCTTGCTGCCCTCAAGTGGGCCCTGCCCGTGGTGACCGCACCCGCGCAGAGTGAAGCCCTGCGCAGTCCTGCAACAGCCCGTGTTCGGTTGTACATCAGGCCGCTCTGACCCACGGGTTTCTGCTGGAAGTAGATCAACAGGCCCTTCTCCCCAGGCCGTCCCAGTCTGCGTGCTCCGCTGCAACCTGTTCCGCACACAGCACCAGCAAACCCCAGTGACAGACAGGCGGTGGACACGTGTGAGGGGCACTGGCCAGGAATCCCACCCCGCAGGGAAGGTGAGATTCTAAGGCATCTGACTGCTGACCAGAAGGCTGGCAGTTCAAACCCACCAGCACTCCTTGGAAGGGAACTGAGCAATCTACTTCCATAATGATACCGTCTTGGAAACCCAAAAAAGGGGTCGCTATGAGTCAAATCAACTCAACAGCAGTGAGTTTTGTTTTGTTTTATTTTGTTTAGTTTTTATAGACCACCAATGTCTCATTGCTTAATAAGGTAATGCTGGCATATTATAAAAATAGATGTAAAATAAAAACTCTCTCTCCCACCACCTAGAGATGACCACTTGTGTTCTGATGTATAGTCCTCTGGCTGCAGAGGCTGACGGATCCAAATTGCACAGGTGAGATGGCAGGCTACTGGCCCACAGGCTGTGAAGGCAACAGTCCCAAGACCAGCCAGCAACACAGCAGGCCACTGGTTCAAGCCCAAGAACCAGAAGTCAGATGACGGTGAGCCAGGTGTGGGATCCAGATGGAGCAAAAAGCCTGGTAATTTGTGAAGTACTTTCCATCTCCGTGATTCATTGACCCCACTCCTTGACTTTGGATTTGCGGTATTGTATCACACAGTGGCTCCTGGAACCCTCCCTGCAGAACTCTTAGGAAGTACTTCCTGGTTGGCAGTGGGGAATAAGGAGGTCTTGGAATCGCCTGCCAAAGAAACTGGCTCTTTTATATCTTCAGGCATTTCTCTTCTTCCTTTGTCTTCACAGTTCTGAAGAAAACAATTCCAGTTTTCCCTGACCTCTTGGGAATCTGTTTATTTTTTCTTCTCTGTCTTCGGAAAGCTTGATGTATGACTTGTGTGTGCGAGTGAGTGTGCAAGTGTGTGCATGAGTGGGCGGGTATGTGTGAGAGTGTGTGTGCGAGTGTGTGAGTGAGTGTGTGAGTGAGTGTGCAAGTGTGTTTGCTAGCGTGTGCGTGAAGCAAAGCAGAGTGGAAGGGAAGTGAAGCCGGAAATAATTATGTGAACTTGGTTCTTCCACAAAAATTTCAGTGAGAAATAAATCTTGTTTCCTTGGAAGGACTTTGCGTGCTTGCTAAGAACCAAACCAAGCGATTAGTCCAGAGAAACTTGCAGTTGAAGGTAGCAGCTCCCTACAGAGTCACTGGGTGAGGAGTCCTCTGTGAGCATCCTGGGCCTCCAGGACTCGGGCCCAGTCACGCTCCACACAGTAGGGACAGCTGTAAAGTAAGGCAGTGGGCTAAGTCCGCCTCTCCTCCTGGGACCTGTCTGCACCTCCTCAAGCCCCTTTGTCCAGCTGCCTGGTGCCCCCCGATGGTGCTCCCCCGGCCTGAGGAAGATTCATTACCAAGAAGCAATTCACAGGATCAGTCACATCACGGTGAGCGATAAGCCCATCTGGAAGGGTCACTCCCCTCAGTCACTGGACAGCAGGAGAGCTGATATAACTAGATCCCCAGTGGAGGAAACTAGCCGCCAATGACCGGCCAACAGGCGGTGTTGGAGTTTGTCAGTGTTGCTGTGACAGAAAAGCCGCGGGTGGGGTGGCCCGAAGAACAGAAATGTTGGTCTCACAGTTGTGGTGGCTGAGAGTCTGAATCAGGGTACCAGCCCTGTGGATTCCTTCCTTACCAGTAGCCCTGGGTGTCACCGTCCACAGACCGTCCTCACGTGGGTGTCTTCCTGCAGGTGAGCCTGCCTCTGTGTCAGGCTCTTCCTGTAACTCAGAGGCAATTAGGTTTGGTCCTAGCCTCCACTGAGACAGCCCCGTTAACACAACAGAGAAAACCCTATTCTAAAAGGATTACAGCCCCAGGGAGAGGGTTAGGGCCCCAACCCATATCTTGGGAGACAAAACTCAGTCCAGAGCAGACGGGTATTCTGAGGCTGAGTTGACTTAGCAGCTCCTCTTCTCCCTGTGTGACTTTGTTGTCTTGTTGTGAGGTGCCATTGAGTCATCTCCAACTCGTAGTGACCTAATGTCCAACAGAATGAACCACTGCCCGGTCCTGTGCCAGCCTCATGATCCCTGCTCTGCCTGAGCCCATCGCTGCAGCCACTGTGTTGATCTGTCTCGTTGAGGGCCTTCCCCTCTTTCGTTGACCCTCCGCATTACCAAGCATGGCATAGACTTTAGAGTCTGAGACATTGTGATGTGGAATGGCCCCTAAACATCTCCCAGTCAACCCAGTTCTCACAGCCAGTCATGACTGTGACTAGAACCCAGGACCAGAGGCTCCTGCCCAGTGTCCTCTCCCACTGTGCCACCCCTACAGCTGGATTTTCTACTCAGATTATCTATTACTTGTAGGAAACCTCACAAAGCAGGGAGTTCAGTTCAGAGAAGTTGGAGGCTCAACTGTGGGCCTGTCTGAAGCGCCCTGTCCCTTCTCTCCCCAGTCTTCGTCATGGCTCTCCTTAGCTTGCAAGTTTACTGAACAGGCTCAACAAACAGGTCAACATCTTCAATGTCTCCTAGAAGTGTCTCTAAAGTCCCAATGCTACTTTCCCTAGTGCTTGGAAACTCTGTTTCTTTGGTGGTTCCTCAGAATCTCAGTAACTCAGCCACCACAGGACCCAGCAGTTCTACTCCTAGGTGGACACCTGAGACCAGAAACAGCAACACAAGCAGAAACTTGTGTGCCTCTGTTCATCGCAGCCCTGTTCACAGTAGCCCAATGGTGGAAACCATCCAAGCTTCCATCAACAGATGGTCCTGTACCCATACAATGGAATATTGCTCTGCCATGAAGAGAAATGAGACCCTGATACCTGCCACAGCATAGATGAACCTTGCAAACGTCATGCTGAGTGAAATTAGTTAATCACAAAAGGACATGTATTATATTATTTCACTACCATGAAATTCCTACAAGAGACAAATGTATAGAGATGAGAGTTGAGTACAGGTGACCAGGGGCAGGAGGGATGGGGAAGGGGGGAGTCGCTGGTTTGATAGCGTAGCCTTATTTACAGGGAGGGGAAATCTGGCAACAGATCCATGATTGATGGCATCAGCTTCACCGAATCGCATGTGTGAAAAATATGAAATTGGCAAAGGTTGCATTCTCTATATTTTCACAAAATTTTTTTCAAAGGCAAAAAAAAAAAATCAACCTGAAGACTGTGGGCCCCTTGTGCCTCTGTCTCCATTTCCTCTCTGTCCGTCTGTGGTGGCTTCCACCTGAGCTGTAATTGTTGCTGTTAGGTGCCATCGAGTCGGCTCTGACTCAAAACGACCCCGTGTACGGCAGAACGAAACACTGTCCAGTCCCGTGCCGGCCTCACAATCCTTGCTGTACCTGAGCCCATTGCTGCAGGCACCGTGCCAGTCCATCTCCTTGAGGGCTTCCCCTTCTTCACTGACCCTCCTCTTTACCAAGCATGGTACCCTTCTCCAGGGAATGGTCCCTTCAGACAATGTGGCCAAAGTATGAGATGAAGTCTGGCCATTCTCACTTTCAAGCGGTGTTCCAGCCACACTTCTTCCAGGACAGATCTGTTAGTTCTTCTGGGAGTCCATGGTACTTTCAGCATTCTTCACCAGCACCACAACCCAAAGGCATCAGCTCTTCTTTGGTCTTCCTTATTCGTTGTCCAGCTTCCACAAATATATGAAGCAATTGAAAATACTATGGCACCTTAGTCTTCAAAGTGACATCTTTGTTTCTTAACACTTTAAAGAGGTCTTTTGCAGCAGATTTGCCCAATACAATAAATACTACGTCTGATTTCTTGACTACTGCTTCCATGGGTGTTGACTGTGGATCCAAGTAAAATGAAATCTCTGACAATTTTGATTTTTTTCTGTTTATCCTGATAATACTTATTGGTCCAGTTGTGAGGATTTTTGTTTTCTTCATATTGAGGTGTAATCCATACTGAAGGCTGTAGTCTTTTGCCTTCATGAGTAAGTGATTCAAGTCATCTTCACTTTCAGCAAGCAAGGTTGTGTTGTCTGCATATCACAGGGTGTTAATGGTTCTTCCCCCAATCCTGATGCCACATTCTTCTTCATATAGTCCAGCTTCTCGGATTATTTGCTCAGCATGCAGGTTGAATGAGTATGGGGAAAGGATACAACCCTTAAGTCCACGCTTCCTGATTTCAAACCATGCAGTGTCTCCTTGTTCTGTTGGAACAACAGCCTATGTACAGGTTCCTTGTGAGCACACTTAGCGTCTGGAATTCCTGGCCAGGTAGCTGTTTTCCAAATCTCTTGGCATAGCCATGTGAGTGCCTCCAGCATGGAATCCATTTGTTGAAACATCTCAATGGGTATTCCATCAATTTCCGGAGATTTTTTTTTCACCAGTTCCTTCAATGCATCTTGGACCTATTCCTGCAATACTTTTGGGTCTTGACCATATGATATCTCCTGAAATAGTTGGGCATTGACTAATCAGTGATTCCGTATTCCTTCCATCTTCTTTTGCCCATAGAATTCTGCAATATTGCAACTCAAGGCTTGAATTTCTTCTTCAGTTCTTTCAGCTTGAGAAATGCCAAGCGTGCTCTTCCTTTTTGGTTTTCTAACTCCAGGTTTTTACACATTTCATTATAATATTTTACTTTGTGTTCTCAAGCCACCCTTTGAAATCTTCTGTTCAGCTCTTTTATTTCATCATTTCTTCCATTTTCTTTAGCTTCTCTCCATTCAAGAACAAGTTTTGGAGTCTCCTCTGGCATCCATTTTGGTCTTTTCTTCCTTTCCTGTCTTTTTAATGACCTTTTGCTTTCTTCATGGATGTTCTTGATGTCATCCCACAACTCTTCTGGTTTTTGGTCCTTTGTGTTCAATGCGTCAAAGCTTCAGATGGTCTCTAAATTTGGGAGGGATATAATCAAGGTTGTATTTTGGTTCTAGTGGACTTGTTTTACTTATCTTCAGCTTCAACCTGAACTTGCATATGAGCATTTGGTCTGTTCCACAGTCAGCTCCTGCCTTGTTTTGATGGATGATATTGAGCTTCTCATCTGATCAGTCGATCTGATTCCTGTGTATTCCCTCTGGTGAGGTCCACATGTATAACCACCATTTATGTTGTTGAAAACACAATGTTGCAATGAATTAGCCATTGGTCTTGCAAAATTCTATCATGCAGTCTCCAGCATCATTTCTATCACCAAGGCCATATTTTCCAACTACCAATGATTCTTCTTTGTTTCCAACTTTCACATTCCTATCACCAATAATTACCAATACATCTTGATTGCATGTTTGGTCAATTTCAGACTTCAGAAGTTAATAAAAAGATATTCAATTTCTTCATCTTTGGCTTTAGTGGTTGGTGTGTAAATCTGAAAAATAGTAGTTTTAACTCATCTTCCCTGTAGAAGTATGGATATTATCCTATCACTGACAGCATTGTACTTCCGGATAGATCTTGAAACATTTTTTGTGACAATGAATGCCACGCCATTCCTCTTCAATTTGTCATTTGCAGCATAGTAGATCATATGGTTGTCTGATTCTAAATGGCCAAAAACAGTCCATTTCAGCTCACTAATGCCTAGGATATTCATCTTTATGCATTCCATTTCATTTTTGACAACTTCCAATTTTCCTAGATCCATACTTCATACAGTGCATGTTCCAATTTTTAATGAATGTTAGCAGCTGTTTCTTCTCATTTTGAGTTGTGCCCCATCAGCAAATGAAGGTCCCAAAAGCTTTACTCCATCCATGTCATTAAAGGAGGGGTCACTATGAGTCGGGTCCAACTCGACAGCACATAACAACAACAACAAATACTTTGACTGCTAATCAGAAAGTTGGAAGTTCAAACCTACCAGCCACTCCTTGGAAGGAAGATGGGCAATCTACTTCCATAAAGATTTACCACCTCAGAAAACCAATGTGGGTCGCTATGAGTCTGAATTGACGTGATGGCACTGAGTTGGGTCTTTTGTTTGCACTTTGAGGAGTCAGCTCTTCCCTAGTCATATTTTGGGTGCCTTTCAACCTGAGGGGCTCATCTTCCAGTACTATATCAGACAATGTTTCAGGACTATTCATAAAGTTTTCCAGTAATAAACCAGACAGTGTTTCACTGCTACTCATAACGTTTTCAGTGGCCAGTTTTTTTCAGTAGTGGTTGGCCCTGTACTTCTTCTCAGTCTGTCTTAGTCTGGAAGCTCCACTGAACCCTGTCCACCATGGATGACCCTGCTGGTGAGTGCCTCCAGCATGGAATCCGTTTGTTGAAATACTGGTGGCATAGCCTCCAGCCTCCCAGTAACACACAAGCCACCGCAGTATGACAGACTGACAGATGGGTGGTGGTCCACCTGAGCAGGGGTGCCACAATGCTCCCCTGCTAGCTCCCCATGGCCCTGTGACGTTCCCAAGACAGGCATACCCACGAGGAACAGTTGCTGTTGTGGTTGCTAGGTGCTGTCAAGTAGGTGCAACAGAACAAACACACCCCCACAACCATTGCTATCTTAGCCCATTGTTGTAGCCACTGTATCGGTCCACCTTGTGGAGGGTCTTCCTCTTCTTAGCTCACCCTCTTCTTCACCAAGTGTGATGTTCTTCTCCAGGGACTGGTTCCTCCTGACAACGTGACCAAAGTATGAGAGGCAGAACCTCACCCTTGTTTCCAAGGAGCATTCTGGCTGGACTTCATCAAAGACCAATTTGTTTGTTCTTCTAGCAGTCCTTGGTATATTCAGTATGCTTCACCAACACCACAATTCAAAAGCATTGGTTCCTTTTTGTTCTTCCTTTCTCATTGTCTAGCTCTCACATGCTGGACAGTTGAAAATATCATGGCTTGGGTTAGGTGCACCTTAGTCTTCAAAGTGACATCTTTGCTCTCAGTATTTAAAGAGGTCTTTAGCTGCAGATTTGTCCAATGCAATACATAATTTCATTTTTGACTGCTGCTTCCATTGGTTTTGATTATGGATCCAAGTAAAATGAAATCTCTGACAACTTCAGTCTTTTCTCCATTTACCATGATGTTGCTTTTTGGTCCTGTTGTGAGGATTTTTGCTCTCTTTATCTTGAGAGGTAATCCATACTGAAGGCTAGTCTTTGATCTTCATCAGTAAGTGCTTCAAGTCCTCTTTAGTTTCAGCCAGCAAAGTTGTGTCATCTGCATATCGCAGGTTGTTAGTGAGTCTTCTTCCAATCCTGATGCCATGTTCTTCTTCATATATAGTTCAGCTTCTAAATAATCCAAGAAGGTGGAGAAGGAACAGTACAGAAGGAAATGAGGTCCTGCCTAGTAGTAGCTGAGTTGGAGCAAGTGGCTTGGACTGGAGGCCTTCGTAGCATGTCTCCCCATAAACCTAAATCTAAACCTTGATATCCAGTCTTCCCCTTTCAGCCCCGTGTATAGGAACTGGGAACAGTGACCAGCATGCTTAGGTATAGGGAGCTCCTTGCACTTAGTGTGTCCTCTTAGAGAACTGCTTCCCAATCAATGTGACCCAGTGAATGCAATCTGACCAAGAGCAGGTGGAAGTCTTCCTGATATGGGGAAAGGGACCTGGCATCTCCTCTTCATAAGGCTCTGTGAGGAGTGAGTAATCACAAAAAGAGCAGTGCTCTTACTTGAATCCCTAGAAAAGGCCTTCATGCTTGGTAGAGGGTCAGCGACAACGGAGGTCCTCCGTGAGGCGGACGACACAAGGGCCAAAACTACGGACTCAGAGACCATGAGGATGACACAGTCCTGGTGAGATTTTGCTCTGTTCTGCATAAGATAGCCATGACTCGACAGCCACTAACAACCACAACCGCAACCACAACTTGAAAATGACCTTTCATTCGTTCCCTGCACCTAGCTTGTCCTTCATAATGAGCCCCTTCCCAGGGTGTAGCAGGGAAACAACCAAACAGCCCAACTGTCTTTAAAACTTAGCCCAGGGCAGGGTGACAACTGCATCGCAGGGTAGTTTTTTAATTTCCCTGAACCCTCTCCTTCCCCCTCCAAGAGAATATCAGCAATCTCTCACTAAGAGGAAAAAGAAGTCTACAATAATCCACACAAAGGCAGAAGGAAGCAACTAATAATTGTGAAGACAAAAATTAATGAGCTGGTGGGGGAGGAAGAACAGTGAGACTAATGAATAAAACTGAAAGCTGGTTTTTTAAACAAAACAGACAATTCCCAAGACATTCCCACAGAGTGGGGGAGGGGAGAGTCCAAGCATCAAGTCACAATGTCATGCAAATACATCTGAAAACCCAGCTGAAATCAAGAACTTTCTGTAAAATACAGTACACCAAAATGGACCCCCATACAGCCAGAAAGTCTAACCAAGTCAATTTCCACAGACGACGTAGAGAAAGTGAAGCATCTCACCAACCCCAAGGCAGGTCCAGGCCCAGATGGTCTCACAGGGCAAATCTACCAAATAGTTGAAGACCAGGTCACCTCTCTGCTGAAAAATTATGCTGGGTCCTTAAAATAAAAAAAAGTTCTCTAAAGCAAGTATATTAATCCCCAAACCTGCTGAAGATCACATCAAAGCCAAGAGAAAGCTGTGGCCCATATCACTTGTGAATATCAACACAAATGTCCAAATATAATATTAGTAAACAGAAGCCTAAGATAATAAAGTTTAAAAAAAACTGAATCTGTCCTATGTTTTGATTAGAAGTAACACAATAAACTTATGATGCATATTTTTCTTAAAAAATAATTTGTTTTTAAAAGGACCAGGTTTGCTGGTCTGATAGATCCTGGTGGAATCCTTGAGACTGTGGTCCATAGCTGCCCTTCAGATCTGGAATTGAACCCACTCCTGTGGCTTCCAAGCAAACAAAAGACAGGCACGTGAGCTGAACATTTACATTAGGTAGGTACACTCCTTGGAGAGAACAATCATGGGAGAAAGAAGGGCTGCTTTTGGACAGGGAGACAGCTCAGGGGGCAGGAGTGCATGGAGGGAAGGACACAGGGAAGAGGTGACTATGGGGAGGAAGTGGGAGGGGAGCTGTTGCATTGTGGGAAATTTCAGTCAATGTCATGAGACAAAGTGTATGTGAACTGCTGTATGGAAAATGAATTTGCTCTGTAAACTTTCACCCACAATAAAAATTAATAATAATAATAATAATAATTTGTTTTTAATTACTAGCTTTGCTGAAAAGGCCCACCCAGGAGTGCCAAGCACTGCACATGCCATTGATCTCTGTTCTCGATTGAATTGTGATCCCCTCAAAAAGGATACCTCACCACCCTAATCTGTGACTGTGACCTGCTGTGGGAAGATGTTGTCAGTGAAATTAAGATGAGGTCACACTGGAGCAGGGTGTCTTATAAAACAGGAGAACATGAAGAGTTAGAGAGAGTGTCACATGACAACAGAGACAGGTACAGCTGGAAGCCAAGGAACACCTAGGATTGCAGGAGCTGCCAGAAACTGGGAGAGAGACGTGCAACAGAAGGAATCAACAGGGCCGACACCCTGATTTGGACTTCTCGCCTCCAGAACTGTGAGGCAGTGAATCTGTTCTTTAAAGCCATTCACTTTGTGGTATTTTGTCCGACACCATGAGCATGGCAGGAGGCTAACAACAGAGAGTCCCAGAGCCGAAGCCAACGGAGCGAACTTGAGAGCCCTCCGTGGGCAGGCAGCTTTCAGCTCCAAGCACGCCGGCTATTGGCCATGCCAGGGACAGAGAGCTTAGGGACGCTGTAGGCTCCGAATGTGGCAGGGCCACATTGAAAGAAACTGTACATTCCAAGCTGTGCATGGACTGTTGAATGGAAAACCAATTTGCTCTGTAAATGTTCACTCAAATCACAACTTAAAAAAAGAAAGAAAGAATACTTTGCATAGTTAGATTCCAAAGTGCAACAACCCCAGGAAACAGAGAGTTCCTCCAAGTATTTTACAGATGAAGAAAATGTCCACAGGTCGTTAACAGCAGACCCAGGATCAGAACTTAGAATTTCTTTCTTATTATTAGGCTGGACTTTTCCCCTCCACCTCAAGTTTCCCTTAGCATAATGGTATTTGGTTTTTCAACTCATGAAAATACAATTATCTGGTGGGTTCTTTCCATTGTAATGAGAATGATCATGAAAGAAAGACAACATTCATGCATTGTTGTGGATTTGGCATTTGATGTATATATTTGTTTAAATCCTATACCCTTAAAGGATAAGCCATGTTTGTCTTGCAAATCCTAGCTTTGCAGGAAAAAACAAAACAAACCAATCTTGGAAACATGTGTGTCGCCCTTAAGAACAAGCAGTGATCACTGTTGTGGAAAGTCTGACGGTCTTCTCAACACTTCATTCAAACACATCTGAATATGGTTTCTTTCAAATTTCCCCCAACGTTGTCTCCTACTGAATGATCTCTTCAACATGTCCATTTGTTTGATTTCCAGCCATGGGCCTGAAGTGCATGTATGAATTACGTTAAGTATGAATGGAAGGAGGGGGTTTGAGGTGAATTAATTAATGCTCTGAGATGTTCCATGTGTCCTTGTTTTCTGAGAACATCTTTATGTGGCATATGGACAGCCAGTGTGATGTGACCCGCCAGAACCAGAATTACTGTGAGGAGCAAGTTCTGCTTCCTGGCTCTTCGGGGGCATAACCATCATGGTGTTTGGTTGGTGGGGTGGCATGTGAAAGACGACCTGGTGAGGCTGGTTCCTGGGGGTCAGCTCTGCCCTTCCCACTGCTCCTTCACTGCGGGTAGAGATCTAAGGACGGACCCAAGTGATCTGCAGCATCAAAGCTGATGTCCAATAAGGAAGCCCCTAACTAAGACCTGGGCATTGGTGGTTCAGTCGTAGGATTCTCACCTTCTGTGCAGGGAACTCAGGCTTCACTGATTGTGGCCAGCGTACCTCAGGCACAGCCACCAGCTGTCTGCCAGGAGCAGCTTGCCTGTCGTGATGCTGAATGAGTTTCAGCAGAGCTTCCCGACTAAGAAGGACCAGGAAGAAAGGCCTGGTGATGCACCTCCACAACCCAGCCCGCGAGACCCTGTGGAGCACAGTGGTTTGAGCTGCAACTGATCATGGGGCGGGCACAGGGCTGGGTGTGAGGTCACCATGCCTGGGGCCACCTGCATGGCCTCTGACAACAGGACTCAGGGGAATTATGAAGACTTTCCGTCCTTGCCCTTAGACTCATGGCGGCAGCTGCCCCAGGGGTCGAGGATCAGCCCAGATTTTGGTACAGGCAGACTTTGTCTGACCACACTTCACGTTACTACGCTCTGCAGATACAGCGTTTTTTACGATCCAAGGTTTGTGGCAGTCTTGCCTCGAGCAAGTCTGATGGTGCCATTTTTCCAACCGTGTGTGCTCACGTCATGTCTCTGTGTCCCATTTTGGTCATTCTCACAATATATCAAACTTTTTCACCATGCTATTGCCAATTTAATAGACTCCAGTAGAGTGTGGACATAACTTTTAGATGCACTGGGAAACTAGCAAAGTTGTGTCGCTAACTTTATTGCCGTATTTGTTTTATTGTGGTGTTCTGGAACCTGTGAGGTGTCCTGTTCCCAAAATCACACCATGTGGGGACACATGGATGAGAGCACTACCTGGATTAGCACAACTTCCTGGGTAAGCAGAGCTAGCAGATTAACTTCTCATTTTCTCATTTAAAATATTTTATTCACTTTTCTGCCTTGATTTGTATCCAAAAGTTTTATTGATAACCAAGTACCTCAAGTCAGCCCAAAACAAAACCAATACTGCCATCAAACCTATTCCAACTCATAGCGACCCTTTAGGACAGAGAAGAATTGCCCTGGGGGGTTTCCAGGCTGTAAATTTTTACAGAAGCAGACTGCCTCATCGTTCTCTCTCAGAGTGGCTGAAGGGCTCAAACCTCCAACCTCCCGGTTAGCAGCCAAATGCTTTAACCCACTGTGCTACCAGAGTTCCTCGAATAAGCTTAAAGAATAGGGAAATAAATATTTCTCAATACCGCATGGCAGCTGTAGAAAGAGTAGACAATGGGCTAAATGTATTGGGAGTTTCCTTTCTTTCGAATGAATCCTCAAGTTAAGTTTAGCCCCTCAAGTTTTCCTCTTTCTCCTAGAACGTAGAACATAATGGGCTTGTTTCCCGTTTCACTGAAGGCTTCCGACACCGGCACTCCAATCGTATAAAGGTCTCTTTATCAACTGACTTCTAACTCTTGACTAAGGTGGATCTTTTCCACAAATAGCAGATTCAAAATGGGAGTGAACCAGGAAGTTCTCCTTGGACAAGTCACGAAACCCTGGGACAAGCTAACATTGGGACGCTGAGCTGTTCAGAGCTGGGAGGAGGGGCGGCCAACGCGCCGATGATTCAAAGATGCTTCGTGTTTATTCTCAGTAACATCTAGCAGCTGAGCCCGTCCTGTTCAGACTTTCCAGAGAGACATCAAGTGCAGACAATTTGAGGCCCAGAGGGAGATGTGCCGAAGGCCAGGCAGTGCCGAGCAGGAAGGTCCAACGCGATTCTGAACCGTCCACAGCGGGCAGATCTCTGCCTAAGCTCTGACCTCCTGTGCAAAGAGGGCCCCGCTTGCATGCAGGCAGTCTCCAGTCAGGTTCTGAACGTACAGATATCTGACTTACGTACAACTGTAGTTTTGAACCAACCCACTCCCCACAAGTAAAGTCTATTCTATTAAAAATCTGAGGTGTATTCAACAGTCCTTAATAATAAATGAACACTACTTTGTTATTACTGTATGACTATGTTAAAGGAAGGAGCTCCGGTGGCGTAGTGCCTAAGGCATCTGACTACTAACCAGAAGGCTGGCAGTTCAAACCCACCAGCCACTCCACTGAAGGAAGACTGGGCAATCTCCTTATGTAAAGATTTATCACCTCGGAAACCCAGTGGGGGTCGCTATGAGTCAGAAGCCACTCAATGGCAGTGGACGTTTTAGTGTGTCTGGAAATGTTTCTTTAATGCTTTTATGCATCAAAAGGTGCACTATATTCTGTATACTAAGACAAACACTTGACTGGCTGTAGTTAGATAGGATTTGTAACTAATTTCCAATTTACATACACATTCGACTTAAAGACAGATTTAGGAACGGACCTCGCTGGTAATCTGGGGACCGTTCTGTGCCTGCAAACCGTTTTGTGCAGCCATCCATCTGCTGATGGACTGGGTTATTTCCGCTTTTTGACTGTTGTGGATACTACTGCAATGGCCACTGGTATACAAGTATCTGAGTCCCTGCTCTCAACTCTTTGGGGTACACACCTAGGCATAGAATTGCTGGGTGATAAGGTAATTCTATGTGTAACTACCCACAGAGGTCACACCATTCTAAATTCCCACCAGCAAGACACAAGGATTCCAAGTCATTCACCTCTTTGCTACCATTTGCTATTTTCCATTTTTCTGATAATAGTCATCCTAGGAGATCTGGTGGTGTAGTGCCTATGGCATTTGACTGCTAACTAGAAGACTGAAGGTTCAAACTCATCAGCCACTCCATGGAAGGAAGGCTGGGCAATTTACTTCTGTAGAGACCTACCTCTACAGTGGTAGACCCCCCACAGGGGGTCACTGTGAGTCAGGATCGACTCGATGGCAGTGAGTTTGGTCTTTAGGTTTAGTAGGTATGAAGCTTCCCGGGTGGTACAAACAGTTAACATGCTCAGCTGCTGTGGTACATTACTCGGTATGGCTCTCCTGGTCACGGTCTTTGTGAATCCCACCAGATAACTGGGTGGGACCAAACAAATATGAGATGCTTGTGGCCCACCAAGGGGATTGGATAGCTTGTGAGTAATGCAAATAAGGTACATGGGACCCTTGTGGGGTGGGACCATGAAAATAAGGTACATAGAACCCTAACGTAAGGATTGGTCAGTTTCGTCTTCTTGCTAGGCTTAAAGTGAGCCCTTCTAGAGGCAGAAGGAGGGGATCTCACTGCCATCAGCAGAGGAGAGCTGGAGGTAGAGAGTAGCAAACCCTTGGACCCAAGATGACTGTGCTGGACGTCCTTGGCAGACAACTGGCAGAAGTAAGCAGTGGAGGAACCAAGAGACACGAGAGAGAGCAGTGGGCTTGCCAGCCCACAGAGTGAGAAAGCTGAGTGCCTTTGGACAGGAGGCTTGCTGGTGGAGTGGGGTGCACTTAGGTGTACCTATGGGCAAAGCTAAAAGACCTTTATAACACTTGATGGAACAGGAAAGAAGCAGGCCAAGAGGCCAAGGGCAGAGAGGTATGCCTGAGGGCATAGCAGAGGGGAGACAGTCCTGATCAAAGAATTGTACCCTGAGCATGCTCCTGAACCTAAGTTGTAGCCTGTTACTTCCCTAATAAACTCCATAATCATAAATATGAGGTCTGTGTGGCCATTGCAACGAATTATTGAACCTGGCAGAGAAGTAGTGAGTGCCGTGGGAGGGATGGTTGATGTCAGAGTTGGTAAAAAGGCTGGAGGGTGGCGGCATGTCTGGCCTCATAGGAATAAGCCTTGGGCTGCTGCTGGTGACTCTGTCTCCCTGTCGTGAAGCTCGAGGAGGTCAGGAGACGCCACCCTCATACCCTTTGTGCAGCTATTAACTGAAAGGTTGGAGGTCTGAGTCCACTCAGAGATATCGCACAAGAAGGCTGCACTTCTGAAAAGCCAGCTGCTGAAAGCCCTACAGAGCACAGTCCTACTCTGACACACAGGGTTACATCCTTTCCCCATGCGTATTCAGTCTGTATCCTGAGCAGATAATCCAAGAAGCTGGACTCTATGAAGAAGAATGTGGCATCAGGATTGCAGGAAGGCTCATTAACAACCTGAGATACACAGACGACACAACTTTGCTTGCTGAAAGTAAGGATGACTTGGAGCACTTACTGATGAAGACTGAAGACTACAGTCTGCAGTATGGATTACACCTCAATATAAAGAAAACAAAAATCCTCACAACTGGACCAATAAGCAGCATCACGAGGGGTGGAAAAAAGATTGAGGTTGTCAAAGACTTCATATTACTTGGTTCTACAATCGATACTAATGGAAGCAGCAGTCAAGACATCAAAACATGTATTGCACTGGGCAAATCTGTTGCAAAAGACCTATTTTAAGTGCTGAAGAGCAAAGATGTCTCCTTGAAGACTAAGATGTGCCTAACCCAAGCCACGGTATTTTCGATTGACTCATATGCATGTGAGAGCTGGACAATGAATAAGGAAGACCAAAGAAGAGTCGATGCTTTTGAGTTGTGGTGTTGGTGAAGAAGGCTGAAAGTACCATGGACCGCTAAAAGAACTAACAGATCTGTCCTAGAAGAAGTGCAGCTGGAATGCTCCTTGGAAGCGAGAATGGCCAGACTTCGTCTCACCTACTTTGGTCATGTTGTCAGAAGAGACCATTCCCTGGAGAAGGATGTCATGCTTGGTAAGGTGGAGGGTCAACAAAAGGAGGGAAGGCCCTCACCGAGATGGACTGACGTGGTGGCTGCGGCGATGGGCTCAGGTCTAGCGAGGATCATGAGGCTGGCACAGGACCGGGCAGGGTTTTGTTCTGTTGTCCATGAGGTTGCTATGAGTTGGAGATGACTCAACGGCACATAACAACAACAACAAGTAAATGTCTAATTAATTAATGTCACAGAATTGTACATGTAAAAATGGAAGAAATGGCGAATGCTGTTATATATCTATTTTACAACAATAAAAAAAAATGTTTAGAATCTCTGAAATAACCCATATTCACATTTTCCTCTATAGTTAACTCTAGGAAAGCAAAGTAAATAATGAGAGAGAGCGGGTCCGGAGCCTCCACCGCTGTGAGATCATCGTGTAGTTAGTCTCACTTAAGCCACTTGGCAGTGCCACGACTCTTCTCTCCAGGCGTCCCTGTGAGTGTCCTCTCCAACCCTCTGAGCTGGTTGCCGGCTGGTCTCAGCTGAGACGTGTGGTGCTGAGATGTCCCATGGCTGAGTAGCTTCCCTGGGTGTGAGAACATCGGGCTCCGAGTCTGCACCTACCAGCAGTTCTGCATCCATGAGGGCCCACATACAAGGCACCCCTTAAAGGACCCTGTCCTGGCTGCAGGCTCTTGGCACCCAGGTGCAAGGCCTGCACTCAGGCAGTGATGAAGCTATGGGCTCAGCCTCCCAGGAATGTTCCCGTGGCCCCTCCTCTGCTCCGAGACTCACAGCACAACTCAGGGGGAAGGCCCATGCAGGTGACGTCGCCCCTGGGCCTTCCCTGGCACCCGCCAGCCAGCCACCTCCCACAGGCGAGGTGAGTCCTATGCCCAGGGCAGGGCCGAGACTTGGACCCCACGTGTGTCAGAGAGAGATTGATAGCAAACATCTTGGTTTGATTTGGGGGTTATCTTACCCAGGAAACCAAATGCTCAATTCAAAGGAGCCCCTAACCAAAAGTAGTCCTCCAGTAGTTTCCATTTCCACCAAAGCTGCCAATCCTTTCTCTGGGGTTCAAAGCCGGGCCTTCTAAATTTGAATTTCAAAGGATATGGCTGGGAGAGGGGCAAAGACTGTCTTGTGTCCTTGATCTCAATAAAGGGGGGCAGGATGCAGTCCGTCATGCTAAGATCAGCCAGTGGCTGACCCTCTAAATTCCCCCCGCCTCTTCAGCTTATAACCCCAGTGTCCCTGGCTTCCTCCAGCCACTGGCTTTTTATGGGATCAAAATGTTCCCCATATGCACATCAAATAATGGCTCAGAATCAGCCTAGTGTTCAAAGTCTGTTGAATACTGACGTCCTTTGCCACCCTGGAATCACCCACCAAGCTGAGATAGATTCCTGGGAACCCACCTCTTGCCCCAGTGATACATGGTATCCCTGCACCTACAGCAAGGTGCTGTAACAAGTTCAGACGCCCTGGGTTTGGGGTCCTCCAGGGACCAAGGCCACCTTCACAGTCCCAACTCTGCAGTGAGGCTCGACAGTCCCAGGATACACGGGCTCAGTCCCCCGATGTCTCCCGGCCACTCACCTCTGTAGGAGGTCGCACTCTGACAGCAGAAAATGCTGAAAGGCCACTGGGTGGGGTGCCGACTGCCATGATGGGGCCAGTCCATCAAGCACTGGCCTGACTCTCAGTCCCTTAAATCCACATGTGCCAGCTGCCCATCCCAATGACAGCTACCAGGACATAGGAAGGGCACAGAGGACAGACACCTGCTGCCTTCGGAGTCCCTGCAGGCAGGACACTGAAGGAGCGGCCATGTTCATCCATATTATCTGGTGTCACCATCAGGCAAAGTGTGGGCCCAGAAATGAAACAAAACAGGGCAACGTGGGAGCCAAGCCAGTTCTGGTCCGGCCTCATCCACCACAGAGTCTGCCAGTTCCTGGACCTCTCTGAGCCCCAGAACCTATCCTTGTCTCCAAGGACAATGCCCACTCCATCATCTCACAGGTGAGGGCCCTTGGGGGGCGGGGGGCTGCGTGTGAAGAAGGCCTCAATAATTGCAAAGCGCACCACCACTAGGTCATTTTCAGATTCTTTACTTTTTTAAAAAATGCGCATCAACACCCAGTATTTGGAGGCTGAATAGGAGAACGAGCTGTTCTCGGGAAGCCAGGCAGCAAGTCTGCAGGAGCCGCTGTCGTGTGGATCCGACTCACGGCCTCCCCGTGGCAAAGGGGCAAGTCGCTGCCGGCCCGGTGCCCAGGGAGTTCTTCAGATGATTCTCAGGAGTGAATCGTCAGGCCTTTCTGTCCTCCTGGCCCGTCTTGGTCTGGAAGCCCTGCTGCCGCCCGCGCAGCCTCACGGCCTCCACGGACAGACGGGTGGGGCTGCAGGTGAGGTGCCCTGGCTGTGATTGAACCAGGCTCTCCCGTACGGGAAGGAGCTCTGGTGGCGTAGTGGATAAGGCCCTTGACTGCTAACCAGAGAGTCAGCGGTCCAACCCCACCAGCCGCTCCGTGGAGGGAAGATGGGGAGATCTACTTCCGTAGAGATTTACAGCCTCAGAAACCCAATGGAGGTCACTATGAGTCGAAAACAACTCGATGGCAGGGAGTTTGTTTGTTTTGTCTCCCGTGCGAAAGGCAAGAATTCCGCCACGGGACCACCGGTGCCTTGTCACACAGGGCTGGGCCAGGCTTAACCCCCCATCTGGAGACACTGATCCACCAAGGGTCAAAGCTTCCAGGACAGAAGAGGCCATTCCATGGATGGTGGTCCTAGACCGCCCAGGAGACCCCATGGTCAGATATCCAAGTACAAGGTGGGATTCTGGAACCAAGCCACCCCTGTGAGCAGAGCTTCTGTCCTTCTATTAGTTGAGAGGTAAGAATAAAGCCTGTGGCTGACACGCAGCATCCCTCCCAACAGTGTCTCCTCTGTAAGTGGTCTCCCCGTGTCCACTGTGTCCTGGCGGAGGCCTGTGACACACATTGTTCGTGTGGGAGGAGCCCAGGCACAGTCTGGCTGGGTTCTCTGTCCGGGCTCTCACCAGGCTGCAGTCCAGGACTGGCAGAGACTCTCTTGCAAGTTGCCAAACGTTGTTGGTCCAATTCTTCTCCGTGTGGTTGCAGCCTGAGGTCCCTGCTGCCTCGCTGCTGTCTGCCAGGGTGCTCCTTTCTTTGCCACACGGACCTCTGCGTAGACCATGGCACACCACGGTTCTATGTCCTCAGGCTCAACCAGGGGGAGGAGAGCTGCCTGACTTTCACGGAGGTGTCGTCATAACGTAGCCCAGTCGTGGGCGAGCCATCCCCTCACCCTTGCCATACTCCCTTGGTTAGGGGCAAGTCCCTCCAGGTCCTACCTACACTCAGGTGGAGGGGGTTAGCTGCACAAGGGCCTGGACAGTGGGGGAGAGGCCCTGGGAGCCTCCCGAGGGCCTGTGCACCCCGCCATGTGTTCCTGTGTGGACTCACCAGTCTTCTGCCATTTGCCTCCTTGTTTGTTTTGTTCCAGAATGCAAGCTCCCAAAGACCACAGAGTTAGAGGCAAGGGGACCTGCTAAAGGGTCACATCCAACCAGTCATCTACTGACAGGGAATCGAAGCCACTGTGGAAGGTTATTAGAGTCACAGCTGGGATGGAAATCTAGGCCTCCTTACACACTGCAGCCCCTCGGAAGAAGTGCTTCATCGTAGAAACCAAGTGCCCTCAAGTCAACGCCAACTCCTGGTGACCCCACATGTCAGGGAACTGCGCTCCATGGGGTTTACATGGCAGAACTGTCAGAAGTGGATGGCCGGGCCTATCTTTCGGGCAGTCTCTGGGTGGAGTCGAGCCTCCAACCCTTCAGTTAACAGCTGAGCTTGTTAACCTTTTGCACCACCTAAGGCCCCATTCTATCATAAAGGCACCTTCATCGAGTCATTTCCGACTCCTAGCACTCCCAGCGGCTTCCCAAGGCTATGAATCTTTGCATAAGTAGATTGCCTCATCTTCCTCCCTCAGAGCTGCTGGTGGGTTTGAACCGCTGACCTTTTGGTCAGCAGCCAAAAGTCTTACCGGCTGCCACTAGAGCTCCTTGTCCATTCTATACCATCTCCAGCTAAATGGCAACTTGCCTCAAGCGATCAGACGACTGACATTTTCTCTTCTGACTGATCAGCTGCACCCCATTGTCCTTCTCTGCCAGGGAAAAGTGCTGCCTTCGAGGTCCTCATCTTTCCTTCCGGAAAGATCTCAGCACACAGAGATCTTATTGAGGATCTGTGTTTGTGTCATCCCTTCTGTGGTCACATCCACAGTGATAAGAACGGTCCATGGGGTCCTTAGCTGGGAGCTCCTGGGAGGGAGACACATTACAAGGGACGAGGGTTGGATTTTATGACAGGAAATTGCAACCTCCTTTGGGGTTCAATATTAATTTAAACATCCCTCTGAGACATCAGAGATTTACATAAAGTGGGGGACTTGCTCACACACAAAGAATGTGCCACTAAAGCCAGCAGCAACGCCCCCGCTGCCTCCATGGGAGAGCAGGCTGCCGCCCTGGGGCCGGGCCACCCGTCAGCCACACGGCCACTCCTGCTTGCGGGGCTCATGACCGCGTTCCCGTCTCCGGGCCTGGAACGGGATAAGCACCAGCGCATGGAAATGAACACGGGGCTGTGCTCAGACCTGCAGCACGGACTTTCCAAGGAGTGGCTGGTGGGTTTGAACCGCCAGATTTCTGGTTAGCAGTCAAGTGCCTTGGCACTACGCTACCAGAGCGTTTAAATCCCATGGGAACCTCTGACCCCTCCATCAAGCCCAACAGGGTCCAACAGTGCTTCGTGTCTCCATTTTTGCCCCCATCTACTTCCTGCTGGTCTTTTCAGGAAAATGGACTGAAAAGCCTAAGTGGGCAGATGTGAGACAGAAAGCTCCCTCTTGGGCGGAGCCTTGAAAGGGTTTTCTGAGATGTCTAGATCCAGAGCCCAGATTAGGTGTGTTTCGTCGAAGTGACTCGCCTGGCCACTCTGGTCCCTGGGCCACAAAGCAGGAACCTCTTACAGCGTGTCCCGGAAACTTGCAGCCGGCGCCCAGGGTGACCTCTCCACCCTTGGGGACGTGTGCTGGTGAAAGCACATTGCATTCGGCTGATGTGTTCGCCAGACACAGGGGACGGTGCCTCTGGGTGCCTCTCGCCTTAGAAACGCTGAGTATGTGCTGGGGGTGGGGGGTGGTCACAGATGTCAGGCGAGTGTTTTCAGGCACAGACCTCTGACGCACGCGTGCGTCCTGATGCTAATTGGGGGTGGCATCTCTACTCGTGACTCACCAGCGGTTGGACGAGGGGGCCGCCGGCTGACCTGTGCAGCCAGTGGGCCCTGCCTCCATCAGAGCCTGGAGTGTCGGACCCGAAAGCGCACTTCACAGGGACGCTCTCCGCTCAGCATCCAGGCCGGGAAGGGGCAGGGAAGGAGGAGGTCGGCGTCTACCGGCTCACATCGCGTGTGCAAACCTTGTCGGTAAACATGCAATTCTCCCAGGAGCCCCCACTTGGCAAGGACCAGACCCCCATGAGGTCGTGGATATGCATTCAGGTGAACCCCAGCGCAAGGCCCCCGCTCCAGGCCTCTACAGCTGGACATGGAAGTGGACACAGGCCCAAGACAAGCAAGGGAGCGATGAGCGGCTAGGCTAACCCCGCCCGCCTCCAAGGAGCAGGGAACATGTTGAAGTGGTTACCCAAGATCACAGGCTGGGCAGGGCCGTTTTCTCCATGTGGTCCCAGACAATTGCTGGGCCTCCCAGTCCCTGCTCACCCAACGTCAGATCCTCCCACCACACTTGCACCCACTCCACCGCCCAGCGAGTGTCAGCTCAGGCCCAAAAGAGCCCTTCTGTCTGAGGGGGACCAACACAAAGGCGTTGAACACCAAACAAGTATCTTCACTTCCTCCTCTGGGGTAACCAGGAACCAGGGGCCGAGCGGTTGATTCCGACCTGTATGCCTCGGGGGACAGCTCTGCTCCCCAGCCCTCTTGTGGTGCCCCAGGCGGGTTGGGGGACAGCTCTGCTCCCAGGGGCTCTCAGGGGCTGCTCCTTTGGAAGCAGATCACCAGGCCTTTCTTCCGAGGTGCCTCTGGGTGGACTCGAACCCCCAGCCTCTCAGTGAGCAGCCGAGTGTGTCGACCACCTGCACCACCAGCGACTCCCTGCTGTGGGGTAAAATGTTTAAAACATGTCCCTCTTCACATGTCTGAAGACGAGTGTCTGCCAACCCTTCAGCACTTTTAATGCAACCAGGATGGAATGAGCAGGAGACAAGCTCAAGAGACAGGACTGTATTGGAGGGGAACTCAGCAAGCCCATTCTTTCCGGTCACACGTGATCATTTCTGAGAGCCCTGACTGACTCAGCAGTCTACAATGCAAATTCTGATAGTACTGGGGTCATCCATCGATCCCAGAAAATGGGGCCCATGAGTCCTACTTATGTTTTAAAAGGTCACAGACATTCCTCTGCTGCTGGAGAGAACCCAGTCACAATTGGAAGACCGTGTCTCTTCCTGGGAGTGTATGGTATAAACTATCTGTTCAGGCCACAAAGAGAGGATTCCAGAGGCGTGGGGAGTGAACCTCTAGTCTTGGGTCTCCCAGGCAAGAGTTGGTAGTGTCTGAAACCAAGGCTGTCATGGAAACAATGGCTGAAGGAAAGGTGGAGAAGGAAACTCACCAGGACTTGGTGGCTCACTGGAGAGAGGGAATAAGGAAGGTTGAGTTCATGTCATTCCCTGACACAGCCTTGGACACCGGGGTCCGTGAAGGCCTCGTTCACAGAGGAGGAGAATGCACAGAGGGCAGGGAGGAAGGAGGTGGTGACGCTGGGCTTCCCATTCCAGGTGGCTTTGTGACATCCACCAGAGTAGACTCCCCAGCAATGGGTTTGGGTTTACAATGGCTGCACCATCGGTCTTAGAAGAACTGTAACCAGGATGCTCCTTGGAAGTGAGCACAGTCAGACTTCACCCCACTTACTTTGGACACATCATCAGGAAAGGCCAGTCACTAGAAAAGGACATACGATTGGTCAGCGATCCTGAGGGAGACCCTTCATGAGATGGACCGATGGAGAGGCTCGACAACGGGCTCCAGCATTAAACACCATGAGGACAGCACGGGGCAGGGCAACATTTCATCCCATTGTACATGGGGCCATCGTGGCGGGAGCCGACTGGTCAGCAGCCAACGGCAACGGCGGCCACACGGAGGGGAAGTGGTTGGAGCCGGAGGTCTCTATCTGGAAACAGCCACAGTAAAGAGACCCTGGCGGGGTTATTCCACCCTCAGGCTGTGACACGAGCCATCTGGATGAAATACGTATTTGCATGTTATTTAAGTATATTTACGGCCAGTGAGGAGGTGACAATTCAGTGCACGTGAATCTAAGGTGATGTGATTAGGAGCATTGTCATGGGACAAGTTGAGGTCCTCGGGTCAGTGGTCTCCAAGTGAGAGGCAGCACCATGGTCTCCAAGTGAGAGGCAGCACCCTAAAGGCTAAATAGCTCTCTGGGGCACAAGGGGAAACATTAGAATTTTCTTAATCAAGAAAGTGAGCCTGACCAATACCTAAAATATAGACTAAATGGTATATGTGTAAAGTACACATAAAAATGAAATAAAGTATGTGCCGCTGAGGTTCTACTGCCACGAAGTCTGGGAAGGGACAGGTTGCTGAGCTGGGCCGAGTCAATCCCTGCAGCACTGGGCCACTGCACACCGCGTCGCGTTCTCAACTGAGCCAGTAAGAGAGGAAGGAGGAAGACGAACTCAAAGGCCCTGAATCACAGAGAGGGCTGTTCTCTGGACAAGGAAGGTGAGGTTCGTATTTGAGTAATTTTAGAATTTCAGTCTTGAGTGGAACCCTCCTGTATAATCTTTGGTCCCAAAGCTCCTGTCCCTTCTTGGTACATGCCAATGTGGCCGCTCCCTGGGACCCAGGGGCTTCCAGGGAGTACCTTAGAGTCCCTACACACACAGGCGCACACACATCTGGTCAGGAGAGTGGAGGGAGTGGGCTAAGTAGAGGGGTTCCAGACCCACTATCCCCATGCCACATGGAACTAAAGGGCATGTGTGTAAGATAGCACCTGAAGGTGCCTTGTGGTGGTTGAGCAGGAAACCTCTGGTCTCAGAGATAGGGTCCCCCTTGGAGTACAACAAGGTGACCCTCACAACCAGAAACCAGTTTCCTTGCACTTCCCAAAACTATTGGGCCTTTTCAACTTTGTGCCTGCCATCCTATGTGCCCAAGTGGCTTCTCGGCATCCTTCAGAACAAGCTCAGTCACCCTTCCCCAAAGTCTCCGTTGGGTCAGCTCATTGCTCCCACCTCTGTGTTCCCCTTGTCCTGCTGCTTTTCCCTGAAAGGCCAGTTAATGGGAGGTCCATGGTTGTGTGTTCAAACCCACCAGCCACTCCTCAGAAGGAAGATGGGGCAATCTACTTCCGTAGTGATACTGCCTCGGAAACCCAAGGAGAGGTCGCTATGAGTCGGGTCTGACTTGACGGCACATAACAACAACAACATGGCTGTGGACAGTGTCTGCAAGGCCCAGCTCCCCGCTGTGAGTTAGACCTACAACCACTGCAGCAGGCAGAGGACAGACTTTGGCCCTTGGGCAGCTCCCCGGGGTGGCTCAAGCCCTGCCTCAGTCTCCTACTGGACTTGGCACATCACACATACGCCTCAGTCTTGCCTGTGTACCAGCAGAGCCCCTACACCACACAGCTGCTGTGCCGATGAAGGACATCATGCCCCAAAACAAACCATCAGTCTGAAAACAGCAGCCACCTCATGCCCATTGACTGATGCTTCTACATATACACAAAAACCTATTTGGGGAGGGGACAATTTCATAAAACTTAGGAATCAGCTAAAAATTAAAATCAAATCACAGGATGTGTGGCAGCCTTGGCTCTGCCCTTGCAGCCGTGTCTGATGGTCAATCAGCTGCAGACCTGGGAGGAGAGTACGTGTCTCCTGGCTCCCAGCAGCTTGTTTTGTTTTGTTTTCAGGTCATTGCTGGGTACATCAGCTCTGTTTCATCTCCCTCCCACCTGTCTCTGAGTAACATTCGCCATGAGCCCTAATTAAATCCAGGAGCATTTCCCCTTCCCCCACAAAACAAGAGTATTGAACCCAGTTGAGCCAAACACGTTTCTCCTCCAAGCCCAGGGACTCCAGGCTTGATAAATAACTAGAGCAGCTGAGGGACTGACCACAGTAGGAATTGCCAAGCTGATGGGTGGCAGGTCTTCCAGGGACACGTCACCTTCAGGGACACCAAGTTAAGGTTGTTACTAGTCACTGAGTTTGCTCCGACTCACAGCCATCTTATGTGTGAGAGAAGAAACATCCTGGGTTGGTGTTACCCAACAGACAGCATAAAACTAATCACATTACCATAACTATTAACACACACAGAGGCAGATGCCACTTCTCTCTCCTGTGGAATGGCTGGTGGGCTCAAACCACTGACCTGTGGGTGCTTTAACCACTGCACCACCAGGGCTCCTCAACACATACAAAGATGTCAGTTGACTTGAAATCATTGTTATGTGGGTGGCAGTTTCTGAAAGGTTAGCAGAGATGCATTCATATCATCAAGTAATCAAATCAATATGGTGAGATTCTATCGAAGAATCCTGATCAAAAGGGAGGAAATACAGAACAGAATTTCAAATTATTATGAAATCCAGACTTTCTGGAGCCATAGAAGCTGGATAAACCCCTGAAACCATTGCTCTGAGATAATCTTTAAACCTTAAACCAGAAACATGCCCTGAAGTCTTCTTTAAACCCAATCCTGGTTTAGCTTGATTGGTAAAGAGCTCTGGGCTCTTTTAAGAACTATCTGGATGGGATGAAACTGACAACAGCAACCGGAAAGGTCAGACAGGAGTCCTAGGTGGCAGTGAGTTGACCCTAACAGGGAGGGAAAATCTGGGAAAGGAGGGTGAGAACGTTGGCACAACTTGAAGAATGCCGTCCATGTCACTGAATCGCATATTGTAGAGTCTTAGGAATTGTTCAGTTGATGTATGTATGTATGCCATGTAATGTGTTTGTTATGTGATTGGATCTGACATGATCTAAGAGGAGACTAGGTTGGAGGCATCATCCTGATGGATTCCATTCCAACAGCATTTCCCAAGTGGAAGCCAGCAGAAAAGTGGGTCCTAACAATGAGAGAAAGAAAAAAAGGAAGAAGAAGTACTCTGACTCTGATGAGTTTGAGACATCTCATTCAACACAAAATTAAGTGTATTTGTTTCTCTGCAGACTTCTCCAAGCCTGTAACATGCTAAGTTTTATAAGAAAGCTCCAAGAGGAAAAGAGCTGTGGTATTCTCAGACTTATTTGCCCATAAGTAGTGGTCATGTATTTGAGCGTCTGTCCATGTGTGTATTGGGCAGTAATGGTGGCAAGAGACAGCTGTCAGTGGAGCCAGGGGACAAGGTCACCAGGACAGAGGCTGAGGAATTCTGCCTCCTGCTAGTGCCAGTTCCAGAGGGTAAAGGGACGTCCTCGAGTCGGTCATGCTCCTCCCGAATCTGCCAGAAGATGCCAACCTCCTCTCACTTCCTAGACCGTGGCCTGGGGATGGCCTACCATCCCAGGGGAGAACGCCATCACCTCAACCACAGTCAGCTTGGAGTCGTCCCAACCGCCTGCCACCCTCATGTGCATTTCTGCTAGGATGCTATTTGTCATTGTCGCTGTTAGCTGCTGTCGGGTCAGCCCGACCCACGGAGACCTTGTGCACGTGGGACCGAACGCTGCCTAGTCCTGCACCAGCCCCGTGACGGGGGCCAAGCGACCCGTCGTCATCCACGGGGCTCTCCGTGGCTGAGTTTTCTGAAGGAAATCACCAGGCCTCTCTTCCGAGGTGCCTTTGGGTGGACTCAGACCTCCAACCTTGCTCTTAGTAGCTGCATATGTTCCCCATTTACATCACCAAGGGACACTTGTTCACACAACTCTTGCAGTACACAGTACAGGCCGTCATTAAAATAAACGTAAACCTGCAGATCTAATCAGATACGCCTCCATTCTTTGTTGTTGTTGGTAAGTGTCTTCGGGTCAGTTCTGACTCACAGCGACCCCACATCCAACAGGACGAAACGCGGCCCACCCTGCTCCAGCCTGGCAGTCGTTGCTGTGTTTGAGCCCAGCATGGCAGCCACCGAGTCAGTCCATCCCGCTGAGGGCCGTGCTCTTTTTACGGCCCTCTGCTGTATCAAACATGATGTTCTCCTCCAGGACTGGTCCCTTCTGATAAGGTGTCCAAAGTCCAGGGGCAAAGTCTGACCAGTCTCGCTTCTAAGAAGCGTTCTGGCTGTCCTTCCTCTGAGACATTTGTTGGTTCTTCTGGCGAGCCGACTGCTTTCCGCATTCTTCATCAGGCCCTCAAACCAGCTTTCCCGCGAGGACTCATTTGTTGAGCTGTGACCCTTTGGTCCCGCCTCGGGGAGTCTGTGGGGCAGGTGGACACAGCCTCAGGGCAGCTTTATCTCAGGGAGGTGCTGCCGGGGTTACTTTCTCCCGTTATACTTCCTCCAGAGAAATAGAAGCAGTGCTGTGTTTGGATGCCTCCTGGGCCGAGTCACCTCATCACCCCACCCCACCTCTGGACCCCAGATGCTGGGGTCTGTGGACTGTGAAATTAGCGAAGACAACACACTGGTGAGGAAGACAACACATCCCACTGCGAGCAGAACCGTGCCGGAGGCGGGAGGCGTTAGGACTCTAAGACATTTAGAAAGGAACTGATTGACATCATGTGCAATGAATGTGTTGTTAATAAGTCAGGTTTCCACTGTACATTTTCTCCTAAATACAAAACAGATTCTGGTATATTATGTGTCATTGGTCCGGGAGCTCATGGCGGCCCACGTGTCGAACTGTGCATTGAGTCCAAGTCGACCACAGGTTGATGCCTCAGTCAGTCAGAACACTCTCCTCCTTCAGGGTCGGTTTCCAGGAGGAGTTTGAACTGTTGAGCCCCAGGGTTGGCCATGTCTCCTCACTCAGCTAGTTAAACTGCATAACTGGTTCTTCAGAAGTTATCTGTGACCTAGATTTAAAAGCCCTCTTGCCTCTAGCCGACAGGGCCTCACGAAGCCTCCACATCATCAGAGGGGAGCTGGGCCCGTAGGGTCCCGGTGGCTGATTGTCGGGTCTTTCCTCATAGGCATCCCTGGGTGGATTTGAACCCCCAACCTTTTGGTTAGCAGCCGAGCACGTTAATTATTTCTACCACTCAGTGACTCCACAACATAGACTACAACATTGGAGTTTTGTAATAAGAGCTTCCTCCCCATTTTAATGTCACATCATCACATCTCTCACGGGATAAAGTCAGAACAGGGCCAGCTTCTCCACGTGATTGGAGCCATAGAATCAGTGGGTCGGAGCTGGAACTCCTCAGACCTGTCCAGTTTACCGATGGAGAAACAGAAGTCAGACAGGACGCCGACCTTGGCTATGGCCACAGGGGTTGGTTCCATTACTGGCACTTGAATCCAGCCATCCAGACTCCATGGCTGGTTCTCATCTCCAGAGACCACACAAAAACAGCCTTCAGTCCACATGGAAACCAGATCACAAGACTCAGGGTGAAAATGTTTCCAACGTGTCTTCTGTTGCTTAAGATGATTTCGTTTTGTGAAAGCAGAGTTTATGGAAAATCACCTTCTCAAAAGCTTTATTTTTGTAACCATCATGTGCTTGTGGAAAACAGAGCCCAAAGATAAACAATAGGATAGAAATTCTGGGACCAAGCGAGTCTTTGTTCGGCTTTGGGTTTTTGTTTTCTTTCATTGTACACAGAGCGCTTTTATTCTTGCTACATTCGTTCACCACGATGGTTACAATGATTCGTCTCCAGCTGCACGTCTCTGAGTTAAAGGCAACTATCTCTTTATACTGGACACTGAGCAAGAATGGACATGAGAATCAGCAAACATTTTCTGCAGGGAGCCACGTAGTGAATGGTCCAGGCTTTGCGGGCCACGCAGTCTCTGTTGTAACTACTCAACTCTGCCAATGGCATATGAAACCACATGGACATGAATGTGTTCCAATAAAACTTTATTTACAAAAACAGGCAGAGGGCTAGATTTGGCCTGCAAGCTGTAGTTGTTAACCCCTGTTATATATGGTGTCAATGTATTTGTGCGGAAAGTTTAGGGAACTGTTGTGGCATCGATGGATATATTTTGGGATGTTAAAAGCATTAATGAAATACTTTAACAGTTCACTTACCTTTTAACACTTTGCCAGGTTATGTTTTCATTGGGTATTCCTCATCATAGTCCCATTTTATCTTGGGGGTATTTCAGGACACACTGTTGTGAAGCATCGCTGAGAAACCAACATTCCAGAAGTGTCAGGGGACAAATGAGTGGTGAGCATTTATTCTAGATGTAAGCAGATTGCCCAGTCTTCCTTACATGGAGTGTCTGGTGGGTTTGAACCGCCAAGCTTCTGGTTAACAGTCAAATGCCTTAGGCACTGTGCTACCAGAGCTTCTCAGAAGGAAGACTGGGCAATCTACTTCTCTAGAAATACCGCCTTGGAAACCCAAGGAGGGGTTGCTATGAGTCGGAACTGACTCATAGCGAGCATTTATTCTAGATATTCTAGGATGTTATGCTGCTGTAAAAACCATGTTCTGGAAGGAAAAATTGATACAAAATTTTAATGCTGACTGAGAGCTATTTTCACTGGGGATTAATTCCAGCTTTATGTAGGAGCTAAAGAATGCAATCTCAAACATTCAAAAAGACACAAAGATGATAAAACCACATTATGGTGAAAATTTCACTCATACATATTTTTTTAAAAATATCATACTGTGTAGGATTGAATTGTGTGCCCACAAAGGATGTATTGTAAACCCTGACCTCTATGCCTGTGTACATGCTTCCATTTGGGAATGGGTGGTCTTTATTATGTTAATAAGGCAGGAGGTATCTTTAGTGAATCTCTTATAAGATATAAAAGGATTAGATTAAGCAAGCAGGGCTGAGTGAAGATAGATGCCAAGCCACATGGGGTCTCCAAAGAACCAGGAGAGAGAAGCAAAAAGGCCTTCCCCCAGAGCCAGCAAAGAGAGAGCCGTCCAGAGTTGACACCCTGAATGTGGACTTCCAGCTGCCTACTCGGTGAGTAAATGAAGTTCTGTCTGTTAAAGCCACTCACCTATTGTTTCTGTTCTAACAGCAGGAGATAACTAAACACATAAACCAAGAAAGAACCAAAACTCACTGCCATCGAGTCCATTCCGACTCATAGCAACCCCTCCTTGAGTTTCTGAGGCGGTATCTCTATGAAAGTAGACTGCCCAGTCTTCCTTCCGAGAAGCTCTGGTAGCACAGTGCCTAAGACATTTGACTGTTAACCAGAAGGTTAGCAGTTCAAACCCACCAGCCACTCTGTGGAAGGAAGACTGGGCAATCTAATTCCATAAAGATTTACCACCTCTAAAACCGAATGAGGGTCACCATACTTTCATAGAGATACTACCTTGGAAACCCAAGAAGGGGTCACTATGAGTCAGAATCAACTTGACGGCTTGAGTTTGGTTTTTTGGTGCTTTTTTTTGTTGTTGTTGTTTATATATATACATAAATATTTGATTAAAGAAGAAATCACCATTACAAATGTTCTACTTCCAAATATGGAGTGGACCATGAGACAAAAGAAAGAAGCTGGCAACTCCAGGATTACAGTGAGGGAGCTTATGAGGGGACCCACACACGAGGCAAGTTCTGAGCAACCACAGGACTGACTCAACTCTCTGCAACGCCCCCCTCCAGTGGGAGGCAGGGGTTTTAATGGCTCTGATGAACAAAGGTGGCTCCCCTCCAGGACTTCACCCCAGTAGGTGTTACAAGGGAGTGATTTAGCAAGTAGTAATGGGCTATCAGAAAGCTGAGGTGACCATACTCAGCAAGCCCATTTCCCCTTCAAAGGCAGACTACTAAGACTGTCATCACAATTAAAATACTACACATCACAGTGTATGGAATGTGCCCAAACAGTGCTCAGAGGGAAAAAAACAAAAACAAAAAACTAAGTTTTAAAATATTTTTTGGTTCTTCTTATCTTTTTTATTGGTAATTACTCAGAGAAAATATTGAAGTTGTCAAGAATTTCATTCTACTTGGATCCACAATCAACACCCATGGACGCAGCAGTCAAGAAATCAGACAACATGTCGCACTGGGAAAATCTGCTGTGAAAGACCTCTTTAAAGTTTTAAAAAGCAAAGATGTCACTTTGATGACCAAAGCATGTCTGACGCAAGCCATGGTCTTCTCAATCGCCTCATATATGTGCAGAAGTTGGATGGGGAGAAAGGAAGAGAGAAGAGCTGGTGCGTTCTAACCATGGCACAGACAAAGAACATAAATACGAAAATACCACGGACTGCAAGAAGAACAAACAGAGCAATCTTAGAAGAAACACACCCAGGATGCTCCTTAGAAGCGAGGATGGTGAGACCTTGGTTTGATTACTGTGGACACGTCGTCAGGAAAGATCAGCTGCTAGAAAAGGCCACCATGCCTGGTAAAGTGGAGGGTCAACAGAAACGTGGGAGACCCCCATCATACGGATGACGCAACAGCCACACCAGTGGACTCGCACACAAATGATCGTGACAACAGCACAGGAGTGGTAACATTGCGTGTTGTCACATAGCTAAGGTCATCACGAGCTGGAGTCAACACAGCGGGAACTAAAAACATGATCAACATTAGAGCAAGCTCTCACGTCCACATCAATTCCTTCCCCGTTTATTCAGATATGTGGAAAAGGCCTGGCTTACAGTCTAAGGGTCATCCTCATTGTGGAGAACCTCTTGCCCCTTTCCTAGGCCCTGCCTTGACACCTAGATTTTTCTAGAAATGAAACTCTTGAAAAAGAGGGAGATACAGGAGGGGAAAGCCATGTATGCTTGTTAATGACCATCTGAGACGCCAAAATAATCACGAAAAGAAACAGAGCAGTTAACAAGGTAACAGAAGGAGTTCTGGTGGCACTGTGGTTAAAGCATTAGGCTGCTAACCAAAAGGTCAGCGGTTTGAACCCACCAGCCACTCCAAGGGAGAAAGACTAGGTAGTCTGCATTCGTAAAGGTTGACAGCCTTGGAAACCCCATTCAAGTTGCTCTGAGTCCAAATCAACTTAGTGGCAGTGGGTTAAGAGGTAGCAGAGTCCCTGAGAGATGCAAAGAGTTGACATGCTAACCAAAACGTTCCAGGTTCAAGTCCACCCAAAGGTGCCTCTGGTGACCTAATTAAGAAACGGGCCACTGAAAACCCAACAGAGTCCAGGTCACTCCCATGCCTTGGCCATAACAATAAGGTAAGACCAGCCACTGTCTTTAGAGTTTACATGGCCCTTCCCTGCACATTACCCTACAGAAGTTTCTTTACTGCATCCTACAAAGGAAGAACATGAAGGCCAGGAGGTGAAGAAAGTGAGTCACCCTGGGGGACATTTTGCAGTCAGCAGAGCCAGACGTGACTATTTTTAGCAGAAATAAAATACTATCTGCCTATACTTGTGAATGGGAGCCAGCCTTTGTTGTCTCAGACACTATCTCGAGGAGCTCGAGTCACAAGTTACACCGAACAGCTTTCAGAGTTCTGTCCCAAAATGGCACCGCTGCAGTGTCTCGGAGATGTTGGTCACCAGTGGATTCCACGGAGCTTGGTGGAGCTAGAAACCATCCAGAGAGGAGCAAGGCAGGGTCCCCACATTGGGAAGGAGGTCCCAAAAGGTGAGGCTTGAAGCACTTGGAAGTTACAGGGTTTCGGGGAACCCTGCTAGGGTCTGGAGCTGCCTGGAGCTAGCACCTGAGTCTTCGGCTGTCAAGGTTGCAGGGAAAGTGACTGCCGAGACCACAGGGAGCTGGTGCCTTCCATGTGCCTCCGTTCTCTTGTCAAGAACGCTTCTCGTTGTACCATGAACTCAGTGTCACCAAACCCATTTGGGGTGAGGAACTGACTGAAATTGCTCCTCAAGGAGAAAGAGCTAATACTAGCTTCAGACGGAAGCTTTATTATTTGAGTCATGGCTTCCTGGCTCCTTCTCATCCAGACCTGGAAGTCTAGTCCACAGACAGCAGTCAGCCTCAGGCCAGACAGGAAGTCACCTTTAGGCCAGGCCAGCCTTTTCATACTTCCTCGGCCAGGAAGGGAGCTCCTCTCCAGAGACTGGCCACAGCAGAGCGACAGAACAGGGGCCCAGGACAGCCAGACCCAGGGGCCAGAAGAGATGGGCAAGTTGGGAGAGATCCGGACCTGCGGATAAGGCAGGACCGTGCGAGGGCTGGAGACGAGAGGCAGGACCGTGCGAGGGCTGGAGATGAGAGGCAGGACCGTGCGAGGGCTGGATAGGGGAGACACCCTAGAACCGGGGCTGTGACTGCTGCTGGCTTTGCCGATGCGTCGGGAATGCTGCAGGACTGGTGGAGGTCAGCCTGAAGGGGACAGGCGGGAACGAGCGACCAGAGGAGCCTGCAGTTTCCCCCTCGGGGCTCACCTGTCCTGGGTGGATTGTATGCTCCCCTTTAGGGAGGCCCAGGAGCCACGAGGTTCCCTACAGGCCGGCGCTCTGCCGCACTCATCTATCTGCCCTTCCTGCTGCTCTGAGCCTCGTGGCCAGGGGTCCTGCACTCTCCTAGGTGGGACCAGCTTCCGCGCCACTGTCATTGTCACGCTCAAGCTCAGACTTTTACACCCAAGTGCCCTGTCACCTTGCGTCCACATGTGGAACCACAGGTAAAAAGGGGTCGTTCCAGTGAGCGACACAGGTGCACACAATGCAAGTAAGGGCAGCCCCAGGCTGAAGAACAGGGTTCAGGCCCAACGGCAGGGGTAAAGAGAGCCACCCCACCCAGGGGGAGGAGGCAGGGCTCAGGCCCCGCCCAGGGGGAGTAACGAAGCTCAGGTCCCACCCAGGGGAAGGAGCAGGGGGAGGAGCAGAGCCAGGGCCCCGCCCATGGGGGGGGAGGAGGCAGGACTCTGGCCCCACCCAGGGGGAGGAGCTGAGCTCAGGCCCCACCCAGGGGGAGGAGCTGAACTAGGCCCCGCCAGGCTGTGCAGCCCCTGCAGACTTCAGGAAACTGAGAGAACCTTCAGAACCTGCAATGTGGGGCTAGCCGTCATTTTCTAGGTTGTTAGAAGGATCCGGTGACAGCATCGCGTGTTCCAGGTTGTAAGCCCCTAAAGGTATTTTGGGAGAAGACTGAGCAGAGCGGGAAGGAGAGGCATTCCCACCACTCACTGGACAACCCAACGTCCAACATGGACCTTCTGGGGCGTCACAGGGAGGCTGAGAGCCACTGGGTGCCCCAGGAAAGACGTCTCAGGTCTCTCTGCCAGGGAGGTGGGAGTCTGGGAGACCAGGTCTGAGCTGCGCCAAAGTCCCGCCCCGGGGTGGGCCCGCTCCCAGCCTGCGCCCCGCGCCAGGGGAGCCCCTCTGCCTGCCCCACCCAGGCCGTCCTCACCCCCTCATGTCCCAGCCCACCTCGGCGGAGGTCCCCAACAGCGTCTGCAGGCGGGGCGCTGCCCGGGGTGCATGCGCGGCCCCCTCAGTCGTCGCCCCGGGGCCCGGCGCATTCTTGGCCCGCAGGCCCGCGCCATCGGCCTCGGTACATGTGGGCCCCATTTGTGGGCACAGCACCGGGTGGGGGGCGGGGGCGGTATTGGGACTGGGCTTAAACATTTCCACCTGAGAATGCAGAGGGAACGCCCCCCAAAGTGATGAAAGGGACCCGAGAGGCGCCACGCTGCGTCTGCCAAGAAGGGGAGTAGGAGCCCTGACGTGGGAAGACGGGGGTCCTAGGAGGCTGGCGGCCCAGAGACCCCCCAGCGTGAGAGGGGGCGGCCCTGTGGGTGGAGACCCTCCCCTGGCCTGGGGCAGCCTGCCCGCAGCTATGGCTCCAGACCCACACTCAGAGTTGGGGGTTTGCACCCAGGACCAGCCAGGAGGCCCCAGCTGCCGGCCAGTCAGGACGCCCCCAGCGCTGTGCTATGGGACCAGGCCTGCCCCAAGCTGCAAGAAGGCCACTTGTAGCATAAACAGGTCCAAATACAGGAAGGCACCTCGGATGCGGGGAGCAGCCGGCCTGCATTAGAATCCACTGTCTTTCCCCGTCCAGGGGGCTCCAGGCGGGTCTAGTACCGATGTCTGAAAACACAAACAAGCCCCAAAACCAAACTGGTTGCTGTTGAGTGGACCCCAACTCCTGGAGACCCCACATGTGTTGGGGGGAGCTGTGCTCACAGGTTCTCAAGGGCTGACATTACGGGCACCAGGCTTTTCCTGAGGGGCCTCTGGGTGGCTTCAGAGATGCATGGAGTCACAGATAGAGTTGCCCAGGAACACCAAACAGGCCCAGAGCAGAATACCCTACCCGTGGCTGTGCCGTCCTCTGAGCCAACATCTCCCCAACCAGCCACTCTACCGCCTGCCATCTTGCCTCACTACCCCAAATCCCACCCCGAGTAGGTGCAGGGTTCCGGGCAGAGCTTCAGGAAGGACACCCGAGCCTTTCCTAGGGGCCTGCAATGCCAAGCCTCTAAACATGGGGTGTCCCCTCACGGCCCCCTCCCGAGATACTGCATTCGGTCTCTTCCGAGACCAGACGGATACATTATGGTGTGCCCATTGCTCCCTGGCCCCTCTCCTCCCAGTTCCACCAACACTGTTCACCTTCAATGCTGCCACCATTCAAAAAGTTTAGAGTTCTACCCGTGCGCAAAGATGGCTCATTTTGACGCTGTGGCCTTTGTCAAGGTGAAAATCCAACAATGGGAATGACCCATCGCTGAACAGAGTCAGGATACCCCAAGATGACCCCTCAAGGGAGCCATCAGCACCCCTCATTTCCACAGCACAGTGTGTCTTAGGGTCTTGTTCACCCTGCACGTTTTAGCTGAGCCCTTGCTGTGACGGTAATCTTGCTAGTCGCTGTGGGTCCCGGATACACAGGCACAAACCCTGGGTCTAGGGAAACAAATCAGAGTGAGGACTGGCCGGGACACTCTCGAAGTGCGCGCACGTGGCTACCTGAGGGTGAGGAGGGGCCTCTGAGCTGCACACGAGGAGGGGCAGTGGAGTGATCAGGACCTCCTTCCAGAGCCGGTTTCCTGAGGTGAAAGCGTCGGCCCACGGGAGGAGGAGGAAGGACGTAGCAGCCAGAGGGAAGGCCCTGGGAAAGACGCAAAGGAAAGGAGCCGGGCTCCAGGAGCTGCTGGCCACAGGGCCCCGAAGGCAGGGGGGGTGGAGGAGGTCAGGGGGCGAGAGGCCTGGAGACAGACCGTGCAGCCATGGGGCCTGTAGCCGGTAGGTCATGAGTGTGGTTGAAAGATGGTCAGCGGGACAAGGACAGGCTCGCGTCTGCATTTTCACACGGCCTTTCGGTGGCTGTGAGGAGCAACTGGCTTGGCATGGGATTAACCAGAGGCCCGGGAGAAAAATAACAGGACAAACAAGGTCCTTTACCGACATTAATTCATAGATCCTGCCCCACGCACATCAGTGGGTGCCAGCAGCAGCCCCAGTTTACAGACAAGAACCTTGAGAAACAGAGGTGGCCTGTCCAACATCGGAAGAGAAGTGACGAGGGCCTGAGACCAGGCAGCAGGGTTGGAGAAGAGGGGTTCAGTGAGTTGATCAGTGAGAGGTGACCAGTGAGGGGGCACTCAGGGAGGTGGGCGCCTGCAGGTTTCTGATTGGGGTGAGTGGGTGAGCACCAGGCTACAGGGAGAGCTGAGGAGGCCTGGCAGGGGCTAGACAGTGTCCGGGCTCTGGCAGGGCACCCAGTGAGCCGTCAGGCAGAAAACTGGATGGATGAGTCTGGGGGGTCAGGAGTCACAGACATCTAGGTGGTCCCTGAGCACGGGGTGCTGCGAGGAGTGAGTGTAGGGTAAGGACAGGACCAAGGACACCTCTGGAGGAGATCCCAGACCAAAGGCGTCCACATCCCAGTGGGCCCTGCAGCCTCAGAACCTTCACCATCCAGGAGATGGATGTGGGGGGTTGGGGGGTTATAAGACCTAGAAGACAGTTCTCTTTTCACAGTCTGTGCACAGAGAGGGCCAAGCTAACCACGGTGACATTCAGGCTGTTCTCACTCCGAGGTGTGGGGATGAGAACTCGCGGCCAAGTACAAGCCGAGCTGTTAGGGGCTCTCAGTGGCCGGCACCTCAAAGAGAAGGCTTGGGACAACTCTTCAGAACTTTGAACATATTAAGAGAGGAAAGGAACTTATAACAATTGCAATAGTGGTTTTTCCCTTTGAAAAAGTAAAGGTCAGAGAAGGAAAAAAAAATCTTGCAAAAGGAAAAAGTAACGTACAACCTCCAGGCGAATCCTAGGAGAGGAGGGGGGCGGGCGGGCGAACACAGTCCCCGGCCCGGGGAGCAGCAGCCGTTGGAGAAGGTGCCGGAGCCTCTTGGCGCGCCGCCCGCCCGCTGGTTTGTGCTTTGAAAAACAACTTCCTGTCAATAAATGTGAACCAAAGTTTGGAGCCATCTTCAAAGTGATGAGTTATGCTGAAAATATGTTCAGAGCACTTTGTTCCTGTAAACTGCAGGGCGGCTCGGCCGGGCTCTGGCATTCGGCAGAGTTTATGTACAACTCTCGGGCGGCCTGGATTAGGCCTCTGCTTGGGGAAACGCGCCAGGCCGGAGAGCAGGAGGCCTGGCTCAGGAACCATGTGTGACGAATCAGGTTAAAATCAACCCCGCACCCCTCCGAGGCTGCCTCCCCGCACAGGCCCGGGGAGGGCTAGACGGAGCACGGCGGCGGCGCTCAGGCCCAGGCCGGGCCGGGGGTGCGCTCCCCCGTGCTTCTGCTCGGCCCGCAGCAGCGAGGCGGACCCCTGGACCAGATCCGCCACTTGCACTCCAGAGGGAAGAAGGGAAGGGGGAGATTCTCCATGTGGTTTCCATCGGCCGAGGAAAGTGGGACCATGTGGAGTCCTAGCAGACGTGGTCCTGGTTATTTTAATGGAAGGTCCGTAATTAGTGGGGAGCAAGAAGGAAGCTGCTGCCCCACTCTCCTGGTGCCCACACCGTCCCTGATGCACCCCTCTCTGTCCCCAACCTGCTCCATCGGTGGAAAGGGGACGGGAGGGGAACCTGGAAGAGGCAGAGCCCCACGAACGGTCCGTTCCTCGGGGTGGGCGGCACACACATGCACTTCATCAGTCAGCATTTAAACATCGTTACAGCATTAACGGCCTCGCGCAGTGCCAAGAAGCTGGCTTTGCACATCTGTAATTTTCAGTACATCAAACTGGACTTTACTGAGTCCCGGCCAACCAGAAGTTGAACTTGTATAACATTCTACAACTCTCTGCATTCTTCCAATTCTACTAAACTATTTATTTGTACCCTACTTGAGATATATTTAAACATTTGATTGAGACCATTTGAAACCTGGTACTTAAAAGAGAAGACAGACTATGCAGGGGTGGGCCCCGGCAGCAAGGGCTGTGTTCCGGGCTTTCACCCGGATTTGCACGGGGTTATTACCAGGAATAAACAGCTGAGCTCGCAGGCTCTCTGCACACATGGCTGCTCACCGGCCTTTTGGGCCTCTCCTCCTCCACCGTCCCTGCACTGCTAACCAGTAGCGGGTAGGTCGCTGTTTTCTCTCTGCCTGGGCCCATTCATGGGCTTTCTTCCAGGGTCACAGGGCTCCTCAGGCCCCAGACAGCTGTGCTACTGCTCACCCAGAGAGCAGGGACAAGCCGACAGGTGCAGGAGTGAACCCCAATTTCCCCTCATCCCTGGACAGAGACGGCGGCAGGCACGCACCGGGGGTTAAGCACACAGCCCCATCTTTGCCCTGCGTCTTCCTGGCTTTGTGGTGTTGGGCCCTGGGCTTCTCCACCCCACCCGTTGGCCCCTTTGTCTCTAAAACGGGCCGGACAGTAAGCAGCCCTGAGCATGACCACCATCCCCCGTCCCCACTCGTCATGGTGCCGCTTGCCTTATCGCTGCAGAAGGATCCCAAGCAACAGCGTCTCCATCCTTGTTACCTGCCCCGAAGGCCCCTACTGCAGACAGGCCCAGCTCCCGGAGACGTAGAAGGAACATGTAGAGGGAACGGCCAGAGTGCTGCTGGGGCCCCTGCCCGGGTCCCAAAAGAACCCCACTGTCCTGGTTCTCTGCTGCTGCTGTGGCAGACTCGCCACAAGGGGGCGGCACTAACAAACAGGGATTTACTCTCTTACAGTTTTGGAGGCTAGAAGTCTTGAGTTCAAAGTGCTGGCTCTAGGGGCTACATGAAGGCCCCTCGACCTTGGGCCTCAGCTCTGCCTCTTGCTCCTGGCCACTAAACCTGGAGGCATCTCTTCACTCAGGCAGCTGCTGGCTGCTGAGGCTGACAAACCCAAAGTCGACAAGGAAAATGGCACAGTCTCCAGATTAGCAGACAAGTCCTGGAATCATCCCAAAACCAGCAGACAACA
>NW_006921593.1:21046189-21046719 GCF_000298275.1 Orycteropus afer afer
GAGGGGGAGACGGCCACGGCGGGCCCCTGAGGGGGAGACGGCCATGGCAGGATCCAGACGTGCCAAAAGCTCAGGGACCTGCCTCAAAGCCTCCCCCCGCATTCTGGATGCAGATCACACCTCCAAAGGCAGCTGCTCAGCTGATCCAGTAGATCCCACCAAGGAGCTGATCACCAGTCTCATCATGGGGAATAACTACAGCCAGCTGCCCAGCCCCTCAAAACCACAGCCCAGCCACGTTAACACACAACCTTAACTACCACAGCCACTAACAAAACCAGCTCACAGTACTGAGTGCTCACAGGGTGCTAAGTCCTTCTCTGTGGTCCTCATCACAGCCCTACAAGGCAGGGCTGAGTCTTGGTCTCTTGGGGTTAAAGGACTTAGCCATCGCGGCACAGGCCAAGCCCAGGCTGGCCCCAGGGCCCAGGCCCTCAGTCATAGTACCCTATGCTGGAGTGAGTGTCACAGTGAGCTACTCACAAGCAGGAGCCAGTCTAGGGCTCAGCCAAGGAAGAAGGGTGTGGCCA
>NW_006921593.1:21047619-21055513 GCF_000298275.1 Orycteropus afer afer
CTGACGTACAGCGCCCCTAGAGGACAGAGTGGAACTGCCTCACAGAGTTTCCAAGGCTGTAAATCCTTATGGAAGCAGACGGCCTCATCTCTCTCCCACAGAGCAGCTGGTGGGTTCAAACTGCAGATCTTCTGGTTAGCAGCCAAATGCATTACTCACTATACCACCCGAGCACCTTAGGTGAGGGGCAGGTGAGTGGAATTTGGCAGGAGGAGCAGAGATTCAGCCCAAGGTGGGCCTCTCAAGGGCCATTGTTGGAAATCCTCTCCCACGAGTGTACGTGTGCATACAGAGAAGCCATATGTGGGAGAGGGGCGTGAAGCTCTTTTCTGTGAACACATCACTGCCCACAAGAGTGGGCCTCAGAATGCGTGAGGGCTCTGGTACAGTAGAAGCTTGCTGTCTGGTTCTTGCAAGTGTTCTGTGGGCAGAGGGCATTCCTCACAGTGATTCAGGGGCCACCATCTTCTATCTGTGGGCCCCACCAGCTCCCCCAGAACCCAAAACACACATCAGGCACCAGAGGAGAAGTAGCTGGGGAGACCCAGCTCAGGAATTGGTACTCACCTCTCTGCTGGGGCTCCATGGGCTTGAACACAGTCCCATGATCACATCAGGTTGCATGGTGGATGGGAATGTAGTCTCCCTGTGTGTCCAAAAAGACAAGGAACCAGATATTGGTGAAGAACTAGCCACTTCCCCTGAAGGACCTACTCTTCTCTCAGAACAAGAACACAGAGGCCAGTTCGCTGCTCGGTGATGCCTTCAGGGAGCGAGGTGTTCTCCATTCTTTCCATCAACCATCCACCACATTAGCTACTGGCCATGCTTGCTTCTTCATGGTTTCAAGTGGCTGCGGCAGAACCAGACATCACATCCACATTCAAAGCAGGAAGAAAGGGCAAGTGGCAAGGCACTGTGCCCACCACCTCTCTCCGCTTTCATAGGAAAGAAAAGCGTGGCCAGAAACCCCTCAGCACATAGTCATTGGTCAGGCTGGGTCACATGGCCTCCTCTGGCTGAAAGGGATGCTGGGAAATCAGGGCGGAGGACTCTCGTGATTGTCTGCGATGAGTCACGCCCCCTTCCTGGAGCTGGGAGGTTGCCGCCACAAGCAAAGAAAGAGTGGTGAGGAAGGGATCTCCAAGAAGTACTAGTGTCTGCAAAAGATGGTAACGCATACCATGTGTAGTGGGCTGAACTGTGTCCCCCCAAAATATGTGTTCAAGTCCTCAATCCCAATGTGACCAAGTCTGAAAAGAGCACCTTTGTAGATGTTATCAGTTAAGAATTTCGAGATGAAGCCATTCTGGATTTAGGGTGACCCCTAAACCCAATGACCAGTATCCTTATAAGAAGAAGAGAGGACACAGAGAGATACAGAGAGACGACCAAACAGAAGCCAAGGTGGAGACGGAAGTGATCCCACTACAACCCACGGGTGCTTGCAACCACCAGAAGCTGGACGCGGTGAGAAGGGGTCTTCCCTGGAGCCTTCGGAGAGACTGGGGCCCTGACGACATCCTGATTCGGACTTCTCCAGAACTATGAGTCAAAATGCGTTTCTACTGCTTCAAGCCACCTGCTGGGTGCTTTGTTACAGCAGCCCTAGGAAATGGACGCAGGTGCTCGGAGTTCAGGGCTATGAAGAGGTTACCATCATTTCAAAGCAGCCCAAACACTTCGCAGGATCCTGTTCCATGCTGCTGTGTTTGGGCACTGGCGAGCCACCTCTGGCTCGTAGCGACCCTTCTGTGCCACGGAACGAGTCACTGCCCGGTCCTGCGCCAGCCTCACAGTCCTTACGATGCTTGAGCCTACCCTTGTAGCCACTGTGCTAGGATCTGGGAACTCAAACAGAAGACACAGAGCTGCCCTCGGGGTCTCTCTGACGGCAGGGACGACAGCAGCACAGCCAGGCGCGGTGCACTGTGCTAACCGTTAGGAGAGAGGGAGACCAGGGGACATCGGTGTGGGCAGTGGGCGGTGGCAGGATGGAAACTCAGTGTCGGCTGGGGTGCACGGGGGCTTTGGGGAAGTAGGAATGGAGCAGAGTTGAAGGCTAGTACTAGAAGAAAGTGCTAGAAGCTCAGAAGGCAGTGCTAGGAGCACGAGAAGGTCATTCTAGAAGAACTAGAAGGAAGGACGGAGAGGAGAGGGCTGCTGGAAGAGCTAGAAAATTTAGAAGGAAGTGCAGTTGACCCTTGAACATGAATCCATTTATATGCTGATTTTTCTCAAGGCATGGATCCTGGAGACACTCGAGAGCCAAGAGGCACCACACCAGAGGAAGTTACAGAAGACAACCCAATGGGAATGAGGGCTTCCAAACCGGTGCCAGACGCTGAGGAAGAAGACGGAGAAGAAACGGCCAGAAAGCAAAGTGACAGTAGACCCTGTGGCAGGAGGGTTCTGACTATTGAAGACTGGTTTTCACTTTTGTACGACACGGGCCCTTCCATGACATGGGCGCTGAAACTAAAGCAAACAGGGAACAAAGATGGGTTCCACATAGAAACATTTTCAGAGAAATGAAACAGCAAAAATGTCAGACAGAAATGACGATGTGTTTCTGTAAAGTGACAGTGAGCGTGCCTTTCTCTCACACCTCCCCTTCCACCTCCTCCACTCCTTCTGCCGCCACTGCCCTGACTTGGTAGACCAGCCCTCCTCCTCTCTCTCCTCCCCCTCAGCCTACTCAGTGTGGAGATGCCAACGATGAAGACCTCCATGATATCCACTTCCCCTAATGAACAGTGAGTAGTCCTCATGCAGCACAGTGAGTAAACTCACCTGAGGTGTGTGTGTGTGAGTGTCTCCATGTGAAAATCTCATAACCGGAGAGCAAGAACCGTTATGTTATCAGTAAGGCTTCTAGTCAACAGTAGGCTATTAGTACTTAAGTTTTTGGAGAGTAAAAAGTTATTCATGGAATTTCAACAGCTCGAGGGGGTTAGTGTCCCTAACCCCTGTGTTGTTCGAGGGTCAATTGTACTAGAAGAAAGTGCTAGAACCAGAAGGCAGCACCGGAAGTATTAGGAGGAAATCCAAGAAGAACCAGAAGGAAGAACTAGCAGGCCTAGCACTCCCAGAGCAACGCAGGCTGAACACCAGGGAAAACCTTGCTCTGAGTTTTCAACCACACAGGGATAACTTCTGATAAGGCAGACAGACGGACATATGATAAAGAGGTGAGCTAAGGGTCTCCTTATTGCCCCTTAGGAGCTGCCTTCTTGGAATGGCGGTCCTCAGTGCCTGTGACAAGGAAGCAGGGGCTCCGGGAGCGCTGTCCAGGTGGGCTGCTCTGGAGGGCTGCAGGGCCACTGGGGGGCTTTGAGCTGAGGGAGTTTGCGTGGAGAGCCCTTCAATGTGGAGGAATAAATTAGCAGGATCATTGTAGGTGCCAGCAAGCGAGGAGTGGGCCTACCCGGCTGGAAGGCGGAAGACGCTGAGAGGAGCTATTGACGAAGCTCTGTCTCCATCCCCACCGCACACTTGTCGTCAGGAAGAGGAGCCACTTCCTCCCACGTCACGTGAGAACACCTGCCGTGAGGTAAAAGGGCAGCCATGGCTCCAGTGTGGGGCACTGCCGTCTTGGTGGCAGGAGCACCAGAACGCCAGTCACAGCCAAGAGACGCTCAGGGGTGGGAACGTTCACCATCTCCTCAAGTAGGTTCTTTGGGGACAGCCTGGGGCACAGAGGGGGCCTGTTCTCTGACATTGTCTGCACACTGCTTGGTTTTGGTTGTGAAGGTGTTTGGGGTTCGAGGAGTCCAGCAGCGATAAGAATTCACATTAAACAAGGAAACAAGGAAACGAGGCACACAGATGCCTCTTGTTTCCCCAAAAAAGGCAGATGTCAGATTTGGGGACGTGTGTTTGTTTCCTGGGGGTGCTCAACTTATTTTCTGCACATCAGAAAGAAAGCTCGAGAGGGAATACACGGAGCTGAGATTCCGAGGGACCGGACTTAACTGTGAGGGGCCGGTCCACAGGCAGCGTGGCGGCCGGTCAGCCTTCTCTGCGGTCTGCCAGGTCCATCCCCTTCTGCCACGCCTCCTCTTCCAAAATGCCAAGAATCATCCAAAAATTGGCAAGAGGCTTTCTAGAGCCATTGAGATCAGATGAACCCCGAAACTGTTGCCCTGAAGTAATTTTTAACCCTGAAAACTTAAACCAAAAATATGCCCTGAAGTATTCTTCGAACCAAACAACAATCTAGTTTAATTAGTGAAAAGTCTGTCATGAGCACTGTATAAATGGACAGCAGCTGGGAAGGTCAGACAGGAAATGCAGGGGTAAGTGAGTTTATCTCAGTGGGGAGGGAGAACGTGGCTGGGGAAGGCTGAGAGTGGCTGCACGATTAGAAGAACGGAACCAATGTCACTGCATTGAACCTACAGGGATTGCTGGAACACTGTCACCATGTTGAACCTACAGGGATTGGTGGAATCAACATAGAGGAATTGCACTTGTGTATGTTTTGCTGGGTATATTTTCAACAACAATAGAAAAATTGACAGGGGTTTAAAAATCCTTGAGGATGACAGGACCAGCCACTCTGTACGCTTGGTAAGAGAACAGCTGATTTTCTGCAGATTATCAGCAGTGAATTCCAAAGCCTTAACAATGCACCTAACGTTTCCACTGCTGGTCTGTTCTCTCACCGATTTGCCTTCAGTTACAGAGATGCACTTCCAAGCACGTTCTCGGCAGTTTTGTTACAGTCTTCTCACCTATGTGTTCAATCATGAAAAGCGCAGATTCCAGGTAAGCATTTGAAAATCAGACATGAGAATTGTCCAGGATGAATACTCCATGAGAGTGGGGTTCTCTGTTACACTCCTGCTGTCCCCAGGTCCCCAGGACACTCCTGACACATAGCTGTGCCCATCACTAAATTCATGGATTATGCTTCAGTCGGGGACTCTCCTAGAACCCAGTTGCCTGTTGCATTTCCGGCTCTCCTCCTTCTGAGTAGAGGTCAGTAGCCAACACACTTGGCCCCGTGCTCTAGGCCTCTGTAGCGACCAGTCCCCAAGCCTGCTGTCAGTGGCCAGCTCAGGTCCACCTAGGAGCTGTTTCTGGCCTTGGAACAACTTAGCCCTTATGAAGGGTGGTCCAGATGTACCCAGGAGTCCAGTACTGGTCGATCCTGGCTCAAGGCAACCCTGTGGAACTGTGCTGCAGAGGGCTTCAAGGGCACGATCTTTGGAAACAGGTCTCCAGGCCTGTCTTCTGAGGTGGGTTTGAACCACCAACTTTTCTGCTTGCAACCAAGCACTTAACCATTCATACCACCCAGGAGAACAGTGCAGAAATGCCCCCAGCTTCAAAGGAGAAGGAAGAGAAGAAAAGATGCATGGAAACAATTCATCCAAGAGACTAGCGGACAATGTGAACCTCCGCCCACACAACTCTGAGACCAGAAGAACTAGATAGTGCCCAGCTACCACTGCCAAGCACTTGGAAAGGGATCAGAAAAGGTGATCCTGGATAGCGTGGGAGAAAAATGTGGAACACAACTCAAAATCATAAAAAAAAGGCTTACTGGTCTGATAGAGACTGATGAAACTCCCAAGACTATGGTCCTGATTAACCCATTGGGCCTGGAACTGAGCTCATTCCCATGACTTCCAGACAGACAATGGACAGGCCTACAGGTGAACAATTAATTACACCAGGTAGGTACACTCCTTAGAACAATCAACCACGGGAGATCAGAAGGGCAGTATTTGCACAGGGAGACAGCTCAGAGAACAGGAATGCATAAGAAAGAAGGACACAAGGAAGAGGTAACCACGCAGAGGAGGAGAGCTGTTAACTGTGGAGAATTGCACTCAATGTCATGCAACAACAAGTGTATAAACTGTTGAATGAAAGACAAATTTACTCTGTAAACTTTCACCAAAATCACAATAAAAAAAAATTAAATAAGTACAAATTATTTTAAAAGAAAGAAAGGAACACTCCAGCTGTCAAACCCCTTGGTCGAGCAACGGTCCCTAGGAGGACCCCAGGGCTACCAGGGCCCAGGAGGGACCTGCTCACCGCGCCGTGTCCTGGCCTCCCTCCCTGCCCCGTCTCACCCTCCCCACACCTCGCCCGGCCTCTCCTCCCAAGCCAGCTGCTCTCCTCCAAGCCTTCCTCGGAGACTGTTTTCAGGGAAACCCAGAGAAACACCGGGCATGGCGTTGCCTTAGCCGCCCTCCCTGGCCAGCTCAGGATACTCTCGGTTGGTTGGGAAGCCATGTGGATCCTACCCCGAAGTCTGGAAGACTGATTCCCAGCTCAGCTGACGCTTCACTCTTCTGGATTCGGATCTGCACGGAACGTGCGACACCGCCATTCAGAGCATGTTCTCGGCGGCACGTCGCTAACTCAAGGGCTCGAGAAGTGAGCCAGAGGCCAGTTGCCTGCTGTTCATGCTTGAAAGTCTCCACACGGGCACCCAGGGCCCAGGGACCCTGCTCCCCTCCTGCACGTGGGCGCAGAGCCTGCAGTGGGGCCAGAGTCCCTGCATTGCTTAGGAATCAGTCAACTGGGAACATGCTGTCCAAGCAGGACACTGCTGGGAGTGGCTTGGACCCACACGTGGAGAGGACCTGCCCGCCAGCAGTCAGAGCCTCGGGCCAGGTGTGCCCCAGCCCACAGAACCGCCACCCTCCTGTCCCCAGCCCCCCAGGCCACTGTGCCCTGGTGCCTCACCCGGGTGCTCCATGCCTGGCCAGCCTCTGAACCGCCCCAGATGGGATCTTGACTGTCCTGTTTGTGTTGGCAGGAGCCACTCTGAAAACTGGCATTCTGCCGTTCGCAGTTCCTTCAAAGAATGTAAACGTAGGAGCACGCGGGCAGCTGGGGCTGATGGCCAGTGACAGCACAGCAGGGCATTTGCCAAACTGTAGGCCCTGCACCTTAAAGTCAGCCCCCAGGAAGGCACGTGCCCTGAACAGACAGGCCCGACCGAAAAATCAGGCCCAAATGCACAGGGCTGGGCTGGGGCACGGCAAATCTCACTGCCTGGGGAGGCTCGGCCCCGCTGAAGCCACATCACAGCGGCAACGGGGGGACACGGGTGAGCGGCAGGGAGGCCAGAGGGCCTTCCGGGAAGTGATATTCTGTGACATCCTTTCTAAATAGAAACCTCACCCGTATTTATACGATGGAAAATTGGGGACCTATAAACGCTCTTGAGCTGGTGCCTGACCTTACTAGTTCAGTCAGGCTTTTTCCTGCCGTTTGAAGTCTTTCTAAACCTGCTTTTCACGTTGGCAGCTTTCGTCTGTTACAGCACAGTTGAGGCAGGCGCTCTCCTCCCGTTAGGCACCGGGCTATTTCCAGTATTCTGGCCGCTGCTGCGGATGACTTTGTTCATAGTTTGGCCTCCCTTTATTCAAAAGGGTAAGTACTGGTCAGAGGTAAGATCCCACTGTGAGATGTAATTACCGAAACCAATGATTTTCACTACAGAAAAATAACACAGGTACTTCCCAGAGTTCACAAACAGCCCATTGTCAGCAGACGGCCCCTTTCCTCCCAAGAGTTTGAGGACAGGAATTTTCAAACACACAGCAAATTGAAAGAAGTTTTCCCTGTGTATTAGGCTGACTACAAGGAGCCCTGGTGGCACAGTGGTTAAGCACTCAGCTCCTAACCATAAGGTCGGCAGTTCAACCCATCAGCTGCTCCCTGGGAGAAAGATGCTTCTGCAAAGCAGAAAGTCAGCTTCTGTGAAGATTGACAGCCTTGGAGACCCTGTGGGCAGTTCCACTCTGTCCTCTAGGGGCGCTGTGGGTCAGAATGGACTCCAGGCAGTGGGTGTGGTTTGGGCTTTGCTGCTGTGAAGACTGACAGCCTTGGAGACCCTCTGAGACAGTTCCACTCTGTCCTCTAG
>NW_006921593.1:21055613-21059515 GCF_000298275.1 Orycteropus afer afer
TGTCCTCTAGGGGTGCTGTGGGTCGGAATCGACTCCATGGCAGTGGGTGTGGTTTGGGTTCTACGGGTATCCCCCACGCAGTGGGTGTGGTTTGGGTTCTACGGGTATCCCCCACTTTTTGAAAGTTGGCTGCACACCACTTTGCTTTCAAAAGACCTACATTATTAGTACCTGTTTTCATTATCCGAAAGAAACTCAAAGAGGATTTTCAATTTTACAAAAAATGTGAAAAGCAAAACTAACATTCAGCCCATTTGTTCTGCAGCAAATCTGGCTTGAATTTCTCAAGTCTCCTGTCAATATACCTTTACAACAATTTTTAAATTATTTTCAGCAAAATTTTACTTGCCTGTGCTATTAATGATGTTGTTTGATAATTTCCACATACTGTGGGATCACCTTTCTTTGGAATGGGAACAACTATGGATCTTCCACTCAGCTGGCCAGGGGGCTGTCTTCCCAATGTCTTGGCACAGGCGAGGAAGCGCCCCCAGTGCTGCGTCTGTTTATTGAAACATCTCAGTGGGTGCTCTGTCAGCTCCTGGAGCCTTCTTCTTCACCACTTCCTTCAGTGCAATCTGGACTTCTTCTTTCAATACTCTTGGTTCTTGATCATATGCCACCTCCTGAAATGGACGAACACCGATCATTTCTTTTTGGTACAGTGACTGTGTATTCCTTCCATCTTCTTTTGCTGCTTCCTGCATCAATATTTTGCCTATAGAATCCTTCAATATTGCAACTCAAGGCTTGAATTTTTTCTTCAGTTCCTTCAGCTTGAGAAAATAAATGCCAAGTGTGTTCTTCCCTTTTGGTTTTCTAACTCCAGGTCTTTGCACCTTTCATTATAAAACTTTGCTTTGTCTTCTTGAGCTGCCCTGAAATCTCCTGTTCAGCCCTTTTATTTCATCATTTCTTCCAGTCACTTTAGCTACTCTACGTTCAAGAACAAGTTCAGAGTCTCTTCTGATGTCCATTTTGGTCTTTTCCTCCTTCCCTGTCTTTTTAATGACCTGTTGCTTTCTTCGTGTATGATGTTCTTGATGGCATCCCGCAACTCATCTGCTCCTTGGTCACTGGTATTTAATGCATCAAATCTATTCTTGAGATGGTCTCTACGTTCAGGTGGGATATACTCAAGGTCATATTTTGGCTCTTGTGGACTGGTTTTAATTTTCTTCAGCTTCAACTTGAACTTGCATGTGAACAGTTGATGGTCTGTTCCACAGTTGGCCCCGGCCTTGTTCTGATGATGATGTTGAGCTTCTCCATCATCTCTTTCCACAGATGCAGTCAGTTCGATTCCTTGTATTCCATCTGGTGAGGTCCACATGTATGGTCACCATCGACCTTGTTTAAAGAAAAGGTACTTGCTATAAGTAAGTCGTTGGCCTTGCAGAAGTCTATCATGCGACCTCGAGCATTGTTTCAATCACCAAGGCCATATGGTACGATTTGGTAGGTTGTTTTCTGGGTCTGGCAATACTCGAGAATGTCTCAGGTATAAATTAATGGTACCTGCTTCTTGGTTTTGTGCCATTTCATCTTACAAAAGTTTTCCTAGGAGCACTCTCCTTTCAGATAGCAGAGGAACCTGTATGAGGCTGAATAGTGGCCCCCAAAGATATGGGGCCTGGCCCCTGGTAGCTTATATGGAGAGAGCATCTATGCAGATGTGATTAAGTTCCAGATGTTGAGATGAGGAGATTCTCTTGAGTTATCTGGGTGGTCCCAGCTGCAACCTCAAGTGTCCTCACAAGGAGGAGGAGGAGGGAGCTTTGACTCAGACAGAAGAGGTGGTGGCAGGGTGACCACAGGCAGAACCTGAAGCGAAGTGGCCACAAGCCAGGGAAGGATGGCAGCCAACAGAAGAGCCTCTGGAGAGAACACAGCCCCCCAGACACCTTGACTTGACCAAGTGATGCTGGTCTCAGACTCCTGGCCTCGCACTGAGAGCATCCATTCTGCTGTTCAAGCCACCAGGTCTGTGGGACTTCGTTACAGCAGCCTCAGAACTCTCACACAGTGGGCACCGGACAGTCCCCACCAGGCTGCCTTCGCCGTGTCGCTTAACCGTCTACCCACCCGCCGACCATCCGCTAGTCTATGTTGCAGGTTTGTGTAGAGTAAGCCGCAGGCACCTCCCCTCGCTCTGAAGCACCTCAGCATGCTTGTCATTAACCAGCGTTTGCTCCCAGTCCCTGGAGAGGGTGCCACGCTGCTGACGTAGCAGTCAGCAGCCAGGAGAAAGGCCCCCAACAAGCTGGATGGACACAGCGGCTGCAACGACGGGCCGAGACACGCAACGGCCGTGAGCGTGGCACAGGGCCGGCCAGTGTTCCGTTCTGTTGTGCAGAGGGCCCCGGCGGCTTGGCACCGACATGACAGCACCTACCAGCAACACCAGCAACATGTAACATATACACACGGGGCGCACACGTACACTTGCTGAGTTTTGCCAAATGCATATACCTGTGTGATCCGACCTCCTGTCAAGACACGGAGCGTTGCCACCAGCCTCCAGCCAATCCTCACCCACATTCCCCCGGAGGCAACCACCTGTCTGATGCTGTCTGCCATACAACAGTCCTGCCTGCTCTGTATAAATGGGATCCTAAAACATGTGCTCTATTGCCTAAGGCTTCTTTCTTGGAATCGTGTTTTCAAGGTTCACCCATGGTATATAAATAGTTTATTCCTTTTTCTGCCACGTTGTAGTCCACTGGGAAGACACACATTTGTCGACGCCTGGGCCATGCTGACAAAGCTGCCATGGACGTCTCGGCACCGGTCGTCCTTTCTCAGCCTCAGATGGTGGTGTGGACCCTGACTCCTTTCTCCTGAGACCCTCATGGACAGGATCCAAGGACCCCACACTAGGTCCTTTAGGGTTGCATGTCCCACGTGAGGTCTCACCAGCTGCCCCAAGCACTCCGAGGGTGCGCTTTCTCCCAGACAATAGCCCCTTCATTCAGCCTCTCACCCTTAAGACTTCTTAGGTCAGGGTGTCCCAAGTATGGGGGACTTGTACCCAGTTTTCCCAGTGACGTCTTCAAAGCTCTCCCTAAGCCTGGAGTCAGAATGAAACACACCTCACCGTTTCACTCCATGGCAAGGGCGTTGCCAGGACAGTTCTCTGCAAAGGGACCCTTCGAATCTCCAGAGAGCCCTCTCGGCCTCCCCGCTCTTGCAGGCTGGAGATGGCTGGTCAGCACAGGGCATAGAACAGCTGCTCTGCCATGTCCTCTGCAAACCTGTAGGGGTGGGCGGTTCACACCACGTGCCGGAGGGTGGCATCTGTCCTCCGTGCCTCAGATAAGACTGAGTTCCATTTCAATCCCCTAGTTTGTTCTTCCTCCGAGTGTCCTCCCTCCCCAGCCTGTGCACTGTTTATCTGGTCGAGGGTGGAAAACCTGCCTCTCGTATTCATTATGCATTCTTCCCCCATCTGTTGTTCATGGCACCATCTCATCCCACCCTTATGTACAGAACGGGACTTGGCCCCATCCTGTAGCATTTCCACAATCTGTGGTGTGTTTGAGTCCGTTGTTGACTATTTTGTCATCCATCCCTTTGAGGGTTTCCTCATTTCAGCTGACCCTCTAGTTTACCAAAGGTTAGCCTTCAGCTGCTGACTAAAATGTCGGTCCAAACCCACCACCCGCTCAGTGGGAGAAAGATGAGACAGTCAGCTTCCATAAAGGTTTATATCCTGGGAAACCCTCTGGGGCAGTTCCACTCTGTCCTCTAGGGGCGCTGTGGATCAGAATGGACTCCACGGCAGTGGGTGTGGTTTGGGCTTTGCTTCCGTGAAGACTGACAGCCCTGGAGACCCTGTGGGCAGTTCCACTCTGTCCTCTAGGGGCGCTGTGGGTCAGAATGGACTCCACGGCAGTGGGTGT
>NW_006921593.1:21059615-21067341 GCF_000298275.1 Orycteropus afer afer
TGGACTCCACGGCAGTGGGTGTGGTTTGGGCTTTGCTTCCGTGAAGATTGACAGCCTTGGAGACCCTGTGGGCAGTTCCACTCTGTCCTCTAGGGGCACTGTGGGTCAGAATCAACCCAAGCAGTGGGTTTTAGTCTACTTTACCAACCATGATGGTTGGTTGATCTTTCGTGATGGTTGCTTGGTCTCTCCTGATGATGTGTCCAAAGTAAGGAAGATGAAGTCTGACCACCCTCCCTTCTTGGGAGCCTCCCGGTTGTCCCTCTTTCTAGGCTGCAGCGAGCCTCTGCCTCTTCCCATTCTGCTCACCTCCCTCCCACACACCCTCCGGCAACAGCTGGACCTTCCTCAAGTTTACGCCAGACCATGGTTGGAGCCTTCAGTGTCCTCCATTGAACACTGAGTCATACGCAATCACCTCACTAAGACAGGCCCACCTTATGAGCCCAGCTGACCTCGCCCAGCCGTCCCTCACCCAGTCACGTTCATCTTCCCCAGTACAGCTCTGGCAGCTTTTCCAACACACCGAGGTCTTTCCTGCCTCAGGCCCTTACTCAGACCATCTCCTGTGCCTGGAGTGTTTTTCCCCTGGTCTCAGCATGACCGGAAACTTCTAAGCTCGAGTGAGTTGAGTTAAGTTCTCAGAGAAGCCTGGCCTGACCACACAATCTAGGGAACGTTCCCACAGTTTCCTTTTCTTATTGTGCGCCAAGTCGATTTGGACTCATAGCAACCCTACAGGACAGAGCAGAACTGGCCCATAGGGTTCTCTTGACTGTAATCATCACAGAAGAGAATTGCAAGTTCTTTTCTCCCATGGGGTGGCTCATGGGTCTGAACCGCCAACATTTTGGTTAGCACCTGAGCACTTCACCAGTGCGCCACTAGGGCCCTATACGGTTTCCTTCTGCTGCACGTTGTTTCTCTCTATCACAGCACTTACTGCACAGTCCACTATGTATAGGGCCATCTGTCTCGCTTGCAATGTGCTCTAACGCCAGGAAGTCTGTCGCACTACTTTAGTCGGTGCTCAATGAAATGTCCTGACTGAGCAAATAAATAAATAAGGGGAAACTGGCATCTCAGAAGCCCTCCTTGTTCTCAATTAACTGTAACTGCAGGGAAGTCCAGACACACCAAAGAAAATGCCAAAGAGGACAGTGAGGACAAGGAGACTGTTGGCAGGTTTTTCCTATTATAAACCAGGCTGCTGCCAAAAACTTGCCAGCATGAAAATGCTTGTGTGTCTCTGAGTAGACTTTAAAAATAATTCATTAGAAATGCAATTACTGGGTCAAAGGAGTAGCCATTCTCAGGGGTTTAGATCACTTAGCCCTCTAGAAGACTGCCCATCGGTAAAGTGTGTGTCTATCTCCCTATCCAGTCCTGGTGACTTGGACCTTAGGCATAGATACAGACAGAGTCTACCGAGGGAACACATGTACATGGAGAGGGAGACGCATGGACGTATCGTGTGGTCATTCAGGTGGCACTGGCTGCTGGGGTAAGCAAGGGTAAATGCGGCTCTCGAGTAGGTTGTACCATTTGTCCACAGTCCTGTCCACCTCACCCCTGCCCTTCCGTGAGTCTTCCCATCGTGGACAAGGACATCTTCTCCATCCCATTGATGTAGAACTTGGCCACGTGACTTGCTTTGACCAATGGAACGTGGGCTGACATGAGGCAAGCCGAGTTTGAAATGGTCCTGGCACTTCCACTGTCCACCCTGACGGGAACATGCTCCGGGGAGTCATTGGTGCCGACCTGAAGCCTGCAGCAGGCCCAGAAGTCTCAGATGAGTCCAGTAGAGTCCCAGCCAGTCCCCAGATGTGTGGGGGGGGCGTGCTGCATGAGGTTCACAGTCAGATGATAGGAAGAAGCAGGGAGGACAGGTAACCCCGAGCCAAACTCCAAAGCCATTGCCGTCAAGTGGAATGTGACTCTTAGCGACCCCATAGGACAGAGTAGCACCGTCCCAGAGTTTCCACAGCTGTAGATCTTTACCGATTGCCACATCTTTCTCCTGGGGAGCAGCTACTAGGTTCAAACCACCAACCTTTCGGTGAGCAGCCAACCATTTAACCACTGTGCCACCAGGCAAGAACAGACAGGAGGCCATTAATAGGCTAAGCTAGAAACCAACAGAACCGAGAGAACAGCACAAAACAGAGTGGCAGGCTTGCCAGCCCACGGAGCGAGAAAACTGAGTGCCTTCAGGCAGGAGTCTTGCTGGTAAAGGGGGTGCACCTATCGGCAGAGCTAAAAGAGCTTTGTAACACTTGCCTAAGCAGAACAGAGGCCAGGCTGAGAGGCTGAGGGCCAGAGAGAGGCATGCCTGCAGGCATGGCCAAGGGGAGACTGTCCTGATCAAAGAATCATATCTTGAGCTTTTTTGAACCTGAGTTGTACCCTGTTGTTTCCCCAATAAACCCCATAAAACTGAAAAAAAAAAAAAAAAAGTCTAAGCTAGAGATGATGGTGGTTTGGATTAGGGCAATGGCTAAATATGGTTAAAAAAATGTATATATAAATATGTATTTTGACAGTATTGACAGTCAACCTGATAAGACTTGCTGAGAGATCAGTGTGATAGATTAAAGATGACTACAAATTCTTTGTCATGTCCACCCTTGACTCTGGGCTGCTTCTATGATGGGCTTTGACCAAAGCAATGTGATGGAAGTAGCGGTGTGTAAGTTCCAAGGTTGGGCCACGGGATCTGCAACTTTCACTTTGGCTGTTGAAATGCTGCCTCTTGGAACCCAGAGATGAGAAGCCCAATCCATGTGGAAAGGCCACATGGAGGAGAACCAGAGAAGTCTCATCAGGGGCCTTCACTGAGTTCAAACAACAGCCAACACCAAGAGCCAGCAATGTGAGTGAACCATTTTGAATGTCCCAGCCCAGGCAAGCTTTCAGACGACTACAACAACCCCAACAAGACTACAAAAGACAGAAGAACCACCCAGCTGAGTCCAGTCAACACAAAGAATCATGAGAGATAATAAACAGTGGCTGTTTCAATACATTAAGTAATTAAGTATTGTCTCTGCAGTTGACTGATTGGGAGAAGCCACACCTGTGGAGTCCCATTTGTATCTGGTTCTGATTTAGAGGTGAGATCCTAAACCTTGAAGCGTGACCTGATACCAAAATGGCACGAGGTGAGCATACTTGCCTACAAGATGGATATAAACAATTGGTGACCAGAGAGAAGATGGTGGTTGACTAGAGATGATACCCTATTATTTACTACTCCCCCCCCAACCAAAAAACCCTGAGTCCTGTGGAAACCAAGGAATTGTGGTTGACGGCTCCAGAAGAGCTTCCAGATGATGGTCTGCACTAACTGCCAAACAGGAGAGTGAGCTGTTTGGGACATTCCAAACCCACTGTCACATCGACCACGTGGAGCAAAAGAACAAAAGAACCACCCAGCTAAGCCCAACCAACCGTCAAATTTCAAGAGATATTAAAAGTTGTTAGTGTTTTAATCCACTAATACTGCGGGTAGTTTGCAGCACATCAATGGACAACTGAAATGATCGTATTTGTGGGTGTGAGGAAAAAAGAGTAGCAAAGATGGACTCCAAGATTTTTGCCCTAAGCATCAGATAAGTGCCAACGTAATTGGACCCCTGAGAAAATGATAGGGTTTATATTGGGGTGGAAATCAAGAGTTGAAGTCGGATATTTTAAATTCGAGATGCTTGTTAGACATTGAGTCCCTGGCTGGTGCGAATGGTCGACACTCAGCTGTCACTGAGAGTCTGGGGGTTTGAGTCCGTCCAGAGGTGCCTCAGAAGAGAGGTTAGGCCTCCTGCTTTCAAAAGCCATAGCCTAGAAAACCCTTCGGAGCACAGTTCTCCTCACAACAGTGTTGCTACAGGTCAGAACTGACTTGACAGCAACTGGTTTAGTTGGTTGTTTGGTTGGTTTTATTATTATTATTATTAGATATTAAATTGGATGTGTTAAATAAGCGATTAGGATATATGGGTCTGGAGGGTATACATGGGTGAAGTCCATGTAAATGTAGGAGTTATCATTGCTTTTTAAAGCCATGAAACTGGGAGAGATCACCTGGAGGAGTGTGGAGGAGAAGAGAAGGGGCCAAGGGCTGAGCTCCAGGACAGTGGGAGGTGAGGAAAGGAAGAGGCTCCTGCACCAAGTGGGAAGGAAAAGCCAGTGGAGGGAGGGAGAACCAGAGATGAGTGTCCCAGATGCAATGAGAAGCAGGCACGTTTTGGTTGCCTAATGCCACTCTAACAGACAATACCACAAATGGGTGCCTTGAACAAACAGGGATTTATTCTCTTACAACTTAGGAGGCTATAGTCTCAGTTCAAAGTGCCAGCTCCGGGGGCTGAGTGAAGGCCCCTACAGCTTGGGCTTCAGCTCCCGGCCCACTGAAGCTGGAGGCTTCTCTTAACTCAGGCAGCTGTTGGCTGCTGAGGCTGACAAACCCAAGGTCAACAAATAAATTGGCACAGTCCCAAGATTACTGAACAACATGATAGGCCACTAGTTCAAATCCAGAGACAGTCCCAAGATCAGCAGGAAAAACACCAGGCTGCTGAATGAAGACTTGACTACACACAGGGTCCACGGTGCCAAAAATCTGCAGAGACCTTCCTCGGAGCTGCTTCTTATCTACAGGAAGCAGACGTATCTCTAAGGCAGCTTCTCAGCTGCTCCCGTGGATTCCACCATGGAGGTGATGACCAGTCTCATCACAGGGAATGCTCCCTCCAGCTGCCCAGCCTCTCAACCAGGCCCAGCCAAGCTGACACACACCCTAACTCCCACAAGGCCCAAGGGAAGGCTCTGACGAGAGGTGCTGAGGGGGTGGGTGAGATGAGAACTGAGGTTCACCCTTGGAGATGAAAGAGATCACTGGTGACCTTGGGGAGAGCCATTTCCATGGCCTTAGAGTCAAAGTCAATTGGAGTGGACCGAGGAACAAACAGGAGTGAATAAGCAGAGAGAGGAGAGAGTGCATCGACTGTTTCCAGAAAGGCTGCTGTAAGGGCACAGAAAATGGCGCAAGGGCTAAATGTGGACATGGAGCTAGGAGAAGTGTGTTTAAAGGTACGTGTTTTGTAGCACATTTTTAAGGTAAAGGAAGGATCTAGTACAGAAGACTGAGATAGAAGGGAGTAATTGCAGGAGCCAAGTCCCTGAGCAGGTGAGAGGGATGTCTGAAGGAGGGCTTTCCTCCAGAACAGAGAGGCCGTCCTCTGTAGCAGGTGGGAAGCAAACGTACATGGACATAGATGCGAGTGAACTTGTAGACTTGAGCATGAGAACTCTGAACACATCCGTCTGACCAGGCAGAGACGCAGTGAGGAAATCGGCTGAGAACGAAGATGGAGAAAGACTGGAAATCTGGGAAGAGCAGAGAAAGGGTGGCAAAACTTTTGGGGAGAGAGCTGAGGAGGGACGTGAGCGACGGTCATCAGCCTCACACCAAGACGCTAGAAAGAGTTCCTAAGAAGGGAAGGAGGACGGGAGGACGGAACACCTGAGGACACGTTCTCAGGAAGGAGACGTGACCTGGAGAGGAGCCTGTGAGGGGGGTGCCCCCCGAGAGTCCGTCAGTGTGGTCTCTCCGTCTCTCGCCTTTCAGCTGGAAAGTCACCGTGCTTCTCCTGAGGTGGACAGAGGCCTGTAATACGGCCCCCCTCAGACGAGTGAAAGGAGCCCTGGTGGCTCAGGACTTAGGCACTTGGCTGCTAACCAAAAGGCTGGCAGTTCAAACACACCCAGAAGCTCCTAGCAATCTGCCCTGTAAAGATTACAGCCCAAAACAACCCCTATGGGGCAGTTCTACTCCGTCTTGTGAGGTCACCATGAATCCAAATCAACTCAAGGGCACCCAACAACAACAAAGAACTATGCGGGGCGGGTGAGTGGGGGCTCATTGCTCAGGGAGAAAATGTGTCAGAATGTCTGTGCCTGAGAGTGAGGAGAAAGAGGCTGCTAGTAAGTGGTGAATCCAAGTGTTCATTCTTCTACTCTTTCAAAGTCACGCAGATTTGAAAACTTTCAAAGGGAAAGTTGGTGGGGGAAAGGTTGCCTGAGCCCTGAGGGTGTGAATCTTCAGCTAAGGAGAGGGACCCCAGGCCATGTGCCGCTACAACTCCGAGACCCAGGCTCTGCAGAGATGGAGGATCACGGGCTTCAAGGAATTGGGAATCAAGAGCTGGGACCCTGAGGGTGGGCTGAAGGGAGGGCCACCCTTGGCCCAGCAGAGCAGAGAGGGAGTGGGAAGTGTGCCCATCTCAAAAGAGGAGAGGCCCCCTGTCCTGAAAGCTGGGCCCAACATTTCCCAAACTCATCAACCACAGACACCAGCAACATAACCACTGAGAAGAGCCCGCAAACGTGAGGAGCTTCCAGGAACCCCCTGTGGTCAAGTCTCGTCCGCAGGATTGTACCCCACGTTATTAAACCCCAACTCAAGCAGCTGCTCAGCAACTTCGCCCACTTTCCAGGACTCTCTTCTGGGTGTGTTTCCCATTACCCACCCCCTGCATCAGCGTTTCGGGACCGCCATGACGAAACTCCACCAGCTGGTGGCTTCAAACAGCAGATTCTTATTACCTCACTGTCCTGGGGGTCAGGAGTCTGGAACTGGGGGCCAGCAGGTCCGTGCCCTCTCTGTGCCTCGGCCCAGCTTCTGGAGGTTGCCAGCCATCCTTGCCTGCCTTGGCTGGTGAGATGCCACCCCAGTCTCCACCTCCACCTTCCCGTTGCCGGCTTCTCTCTGTGTGGCTCTGTGTCATTCCATCTCTGCATCCTCTTTCATGAGGACACCACTGATGGTGGAATTAGGACCACACTGCTCCAGCATGACCTCACCCTCAAAAATCTCATGTCCAAACGAGTTCACGTTCACAGGTACCCGGGGCTAGGATTTCAGTGTAACTTCGGGGGACACCATTCACTCATATCTTCTTTCTCCTTCTGTTAATAAGATCCTCTTAGACGTCCTCCCACCCACGGTGCTCCCAGGACCAAGACCCATCAGGAAGATCTGCTCAGAATCCATAGTGGTCTGGCCACACAGGATCCTGTCCGTCTCCAGCCAAGCCCACGGCACGGTCTGACACTTCCAAGCTATCTGTCCAGGTGGGTCTGTGCAGGACCCGTGCCCCCAGTCCTCCGTCACCCTCTGCGGAGTCCTTGTCAGGCTTTGGTGTTTGCTCACTTACAGGTCAGGTCAGGATTCCCTGGAGGTGCAGTTAATGTGCTCAGCTGCTCACTGAAAGGCCAGTGGTTCGAGTTTACCCAGAGGCACTTCGGAAGAAAGCCTTGATGATCTATGTCTGAAAAATCAGGCATTAAAAACCCCTGGAGCGGTTCCACTCCAGCACACACAAAGTCACCAGGAGTCAGTTAGGTCTTCTCACGGGGCTGGGCTGGAGTGCGCACGGGGTGGCTGCCACCAGTGAGGTGTGTCCCAACCAGAATGTGAGAGGGGCTGGGGCCCTGGAAATGCCTGTGAAATTCAACCCAGTAGGCTTGGCAGCCAGAGTTTTTAAAGGGTTTGGGTGCTACCCAAAAGGTCAGTGGTTCAAACCCACCAGCTGCTCCGCGGGGGAAAGATGTGGCAGTCAGCTTCCCTAAAGACTGACAGCCTTGGCAACTTATGGGGCAGTTCCCCTCTGTCCTCTAGGGGCGCTGTGGGTCAGAATGGTGGGTGTGGTTTGGGCTTTGCTTC
>NW_006921593.1:21067556-21074557 GCF_000298275.1 Orycteropus afer afer
TCGGAATGGACTCCACGGCAGTGGGTGTGGTTTGGGCTTTGCTTCTGTGAAGATTGACAGCCTTGGAGACCCTGTGGGCAGTTCCACTGTGTCCTCTAGGGGCGCTGTGGGTCAGAATGGACTCCAGGCAGTGGGTGTGGTTTGGGCTTTGCTTCTGTGAAGATTGACAGCCTGGGAAACTGTCCTGGGGGCACTGAGCTGGAATTGACTGTTAGCAGCAGGTTTTTGGGGCCCTAGCAGAGGAGCAAGCACTCCATCTGGGAAGCGGGGGTAAAAGGCCAGTGAGGATCCCAGCACTTATTTTTGGCTGTTTCCAGAACTAAGTGCTGAGCTTAAGTGTGTGGGAATATTATTTCAACTGCCTTTGAGGAAACGAGCCCCACGCCATAAAACTCCTGGCTGGCACCTCGGCTGCCGGGCTTCAGGCTGGAATGCCATTGGTGTGTTTCTCAGCAACGTTAATTAAAACCCTTTTAAAGGCCAGGCTGCTTTCCGCACAGGAAGACTCTCACCTGGGGAGCACTTTCACAGGTGAACTGGCTCCTTAAAAGCTTTTAAATGAATGTCATTCCCCATAATTCTTATTTTTCCAAAAAGGAAAGTTTGACAACCCCACTGCCTTCCTCCCCTTCAGGCCGGAGCGCCATCCACATGTGAGCGGTTGGTGGAGAGCGGGGGCAGGCCTGCCCCGGGGAGGGGTGCTGCACGGAAGGTCAGGTCACTGCCAGAGTGATATGTGGGGTCCCCAGCCAGTGCTGTGCTCCGGGCCGGGAGCGCTGCCCCACCTTGCTCTCACACAGCGTTTCTGCTCAGGCCAAACCCTCCCGAGAGGACGAACTGCCCCCACACCTTGATCGTCCTTACGGAAATGGAAAGGGACCCCCACTTGCGTTTAATAGCCCTCCTTCTGGCTAAACACTTACAGCAGCTACACCTGTTGTCGGAGAGAGTGCTGCAAGCCCCTCAGCAGAAAGGACTCAGAATAAACCCCCCAGCGATGGCGGTGGTGGCGCAGGACTGGGCAGCGTTGCGTCGTTGTACGTGGGGCGCCAACAGCACTTCTAACAACCACTGCCACAATTTACTGCAAGGTCCTCTGCTTGGTACCTTGAGCATTTTATCTATCTAGTCCTCGCAGCTCTACCGTGATTATCTCCTCTCAGAAATGCAGAAATGAGCTCAGAGAGGTCAAGTAACATGCAGCAGGTCACAGAGCAAGGCAGAGTGGGAGATGGCCGGGCATTTGGATCCTCTCGGCCCCCACATCTGTCTCAGTTCACTGACACTGCTTCCTGGAAACCCTGACGAGTGGGCTGACTTTGTCAGTCACTCCGTAGAGATCTGAGGCAAAAGCGAGAACGGAGGTCCGAGTCCCACGTTCGAATCGGCCTGGCCTTCGTTATGGATGGCCGTCCTCGGCACCATGTTTCCCGCAGACGTTCTAGAGACTACTGTGGGGACACGCACATGGGAGCCTTGGGCAGCTGGTGACGCTTCTGTTCCCCCAGCTCCTGCTCCCAGTGGCCCATGCCGCGTGTCTTTCCAGGGACCCCTTTCCCAGGGCAGGGAGCCTCCATTCAGCACGGTACAGCCATCTTACAGCATTCCACAGCAGGGAGCAGACAGACTGGGTTCAAATCCCAGGTCTGGAAGCTGAGCCAGAACCAGAGACATCAGCAGCAGACGGAGAAACACTGTCAGTGAGACCACGGCAGACCCATCACCTGTTCCACACCAATGCCGGGGCTGCCACAGCCCCAGGCAGCCGGGGAAGAGCCTTCCTGGACTGACAGGGTTTAAATAACAGGGCTGACCCGGAAGGAATCGGATCATCTCTCTGTTGTCAAGCAGCATAGAGCCTTGGTTCAAAAAACCAGTCCTAGCTAAAGAAAAAAGTCATTTGATTTGAAACTTGGATTAAGGTATAACATACAGACAGAAAAGTGTGTCCTACATGTGGCGCTCAATGCTCAAGTCACACACAGAAGACACCTGTAAAAAATGGTTATTTGTTAAACGGTGTGTGTGTGGCCCATGAAAATATTTTTGCCGCTGTACAGGAAACGGCTCTTCCTGCCAATAAGGGTTTTAAATCGCCCCAGCAGAGCCCCTCTCAGAGACATCGTGCGAGGAGGTCCCCACCTCGGAGGGCACAGCTGGCCCTCAGCGAGGAGAGCGTCCAGCATCTGGACACGTTCTTGTCGCCCGCGGGGACAGAGGTCCCTGACGGAGAAAGCTGCAGGCTGAACGCCGAACCCAGAGAAGACCCTCTAGAGCGTCGGTGCCCCCGGCCCCCAGCTACACGGTAGAATCATCCAGAAAGCAAGGTTTCCCCAAAAGCCCAGGCTGCACCCCAGAACCTGTGAGGGCGGGACCATGGGACCACATGGAGATGGTTCCAGATGGACAACCACCGACAGTTTCCTGTCCGTTCCACACAACTGCTTGAAATACACCGTACCTAGTGCCTGTTCCAGTAGCTCTGGTGGTGCAGTGCCTAAGGCACTTACTTGACTGCTAACCAGAAGGCTGGTGGTTCAAACCCACCAGCCACTCCCTGGAAGGAAGGTTGAGCAATCTACTTCTGTAGTGATAGCGGCTCGGAAACCCAAGGAGGGGTCACTATAAGTCAGGTCCGACTCAAGGGCACTTAACAACAACACCAACACAGTGCCTGTTCCACTGGGTAGGTTCAGAAAACCTTGACAAATCCGTATTTTAATTCAGGAGGTTACAGTGACTCCTCTGGGTCTTGTTGCTCGAGTACATCCTGTCTGACTATTGGAGGTCAGGGTCTGGAGCCGGGATTAAGGGGGACACCTTGTATAGGATGCTGTCTCTATGAGACAGCAATGTGACGTGGGTCGAAGCCTCACATGGAACCAGCCAGGCTCCCGGTACCCAGTGGGCAGACACAGGCGAGCAGCCCCTGCCCCAGCTCTCTGTCGGTGCAAGGCTGGTCCTCCTGCAGTGTCCATGTGGGTCCCAGGCAGAGGGTCTGATATTTGGGGGAGGCTCATGTGAGCAGAGAGAGGTGAAGGCAGCCTCCCGAGGCTGCCACAGTCATCCCGGCAGGAGGAATCCGGACCTACACCGAGGTGTGGACCGCGAGGGTCATCCATGGAATCATCCACAAAGGTCCGTGAACAGGGAAGAGGGCCAGCCTGGAAGAGAGGACTGGCCACATCGTCTCAGGCCATGGATGCGTCGTTGACAAGAAGGGGCAGCAGTGCGGCTCGGGGCCCCTGTCCAGACACGTTGCTGTCTGGACTTCATAACTGCAAAGGTGTTTTATTTCCTGGAGCACTCGGATCAAAGGACATCGTTTAAAGACTCTGAGCTGCTATTTCCATTTCTCTGGAGAAATCCTAAGAGGCAAGAGCCAATTACTATCAGTCAGGGTTAAAGGGGACAGGAAGCAAGGGCTGCTTCCCTTTCCAAAGCAAGACCCTCAAAGACCACCGGATTGGCCCGTCTCACCTCAGAAAATGCTCCATCTGAAATAAACTCTGCCCAGTTGAAGATAAAGAATGGAAATTCCTTTGGCAGAAGGAAAAGGGATCAGGGACTCCCAGTGGACGTGCTCTTCCATGCAGGAGACACGGCTCTCAAAGCCCCTAGAAGAGGACTCTCTCCACCGGCTGCTTCTGCAGAGCTGAAAGCAGCTTCCCCACCTGCTTAAGGGGACAGGGGGCCCTCGGCGTGCCCTCGTGTAGCCCAGAGCCCCGTCCACCATGACCCCTTTTCCTCTTTAAGAATGGCGGGGTTGTTCAGCTGGAATGTTCCAGATGAAAAAGACACGTCCTGACCCCGTTAGCGCACATTGCTCCCATTTCCCTTTCAAAGAGTTGAACATCGCTTAGATTTTATGTGTGAGCTGTTCCTAAGGCCACCCACATGTTGGGAAGCTGAGGTTGCCATGAAAATGGCCAGATCTCAAATCTCTCCCTTCCTGGACCAGCGGTCTTAATCTCACTATTGAAGATTTAGTCTTTAGCTGCTGCAAAAGACCTCTTCAAAGTGTTCAAAAACAATGATGCCACTTTGAGGCCTAAGGTGAGCCTGACCCAAGCCACGGTCTATCCCGTTGCCTCACGTGCATGTGAAAGCTGGCCAGTGAATAAGGATGATCGAAGGAGAGCTGATGCGTACGAATTGTGGTGTTAGTTCAAGATATGGGACGTGCCATGGACCGCTGGACAAATGAACAATTTATCCTGGACGAGGTGCAGCCAGAACACTCCTTAGAAGCGAGGATGGTGAGACTTCATCTCTGTGCTTTGGGCATGCGACCAGGAGGGACCAGGCCCTGGAGAAGGACATCATGGTGGGTAGAGTAGAGGGTGAGCAGAAAAGAGGAAGGCTGTCTGTGAGATGGGCTGACGCAGTGGCTGCAACAACGGGCTCGGACACAGCAGTGATTGTGAGGATGACACAAACCAGGCAGGGCTTCGTTGTGTTGAACACACAGTCGCTGGGGACCGGAACCAGCTCAACAGCACTTACCATCAACAACTGGTTTTCAAACATTTTTAAACAGAAAGTGCTTGCTGGGTGCGAATGCTGTTAAAATTGAAATGCAGATGCCCTTCAGGGAGAGTTCAAGGCAACAGAAACAAGACTCACGAGGCCAGTTTGTATTTCCAGAGAAACGCTGCTTCTTCTCACCTTCGAGGGCTGCAGGTTTCTGTTCCAGGTCCCCGTGGGACTTCTTCCCCGTTCGTTCATCCAGAAGGAGCTCTTGCTCTGCACTGGGGACACTGTGCCCCTCTTGATGTCCCTGCGTGGCTCGGACGAGTGCAGTAGCTTCTCCCTGGTCACGTGGCTTCCTGCTTTACCCGCTCAGTTCCCACCGCAGCCTCTGGTCGTGGCATCACCTCGGTCCAATGTCTCAGGTGCTCTTACCTTCTGAACAAGGCCTGTGTCCCGCCCCTGCTCACCACCTGGACCGCCAGCTCTGACCACACCCTTCCTCTGGCCTCTTGTCAGTTCCTGGACCAACCTCTTGCCCAACTCGGTCTTCACTTGTCCTCCCACACTCCTCCTTCCCTTCCCTGCACTGGTCTGGCCACTGCTTCGTTCTGTCAGTCTCCAGAGAGCCCCGCCTCTTAAGGGTGAGTGTTGTGGCTTGAACTGTGTGTCCATATTCCAACCCCCGGTACCTGTAAATGGGACCTTATTGGGAAAATGGATCTTTGCAAATATAATCAAGTTAGGATGAAGTCATATGGATAAGGGTGGGCCCTAAGTCTGAGGACTGTTGTCTGTATAAGGAGAGAAGAGACACAGAGAGAGGTGGTGACAAAGGCCAAGACTGGAGTGAAGCGCCTACAAACCAAGGAGACAAGGATTGCTGCAGCCGCCGGACGCTGACAGAGACGTGGAATGGACGTCCCCTGGAGGTTTTGTAGGGTGCACGGCCCTGCTCACACCTTGATTCGGACTCCTGAGCTCCAGAGCTGGAGAGAATGCATCTTTGTTTCTTTAGCCCCCAGTTTGTCATTATTTGTTATAATAGCCACAGGAAATGCAGACAGTGATTAAATCACTATGTGATTAATCATTATGGAACATGAGTTTCGTATCTGTCCCCCCTCGGAGACCTTCCCCACAGCCGTCCCCCTCGCTCCCCACAATATGGGGCACACGGATAGCACATCATTACTGAATGCCCCCATCAGAGCCATCCTTCCTCCATGCCTGGCAGGTTGTCAAGGACAGGAGCAGGTGGGATGGACAGGAGGAGAAGGGGGGAGGTACAGTAGGCTGGTGTCCCCAGCAGTGGCACACCAGGGTCCAAGGCCCCTCCAGACCCTCTGTGTGTCTCAAAACCACTACAATGGGCTCAAGGCTCAGGATATGAGCGCACCCGCAGACTCGAGTCAGAGAGCCTGCTTCCAAGCCCAGCTCTGATGTTCAACAGTGGTGGGACCATGATCACTCAGGCCTCTGCTCTTTAACCTAAAAATGGGTGAGTGGGGTGGGGGTGATGGTGACGACGGTAGCCAGGGCCAGCTTCACAAGCATGCAAACTGTGCAGTCACCTGAGCTCCAAAGGCCCCCATGCCCAGGAGGGTCCTGCACCCCCGAGGGTCCCTGCACCCACAAGGGCCGCCCTCGTGGGATGCTCTGTGCTGCCATCTTGAAAATCAGAACAGCATTTGAACGAGGGCCCCCACCTCGACAGGACTTCGCAAGTGCAATCAGGGTACGCCCTGGGCCCCACAGAGTGGGTAGCCGCCCTGGTCACACTCCCCAGCAGTGCAGCTGCCCCTGGGCTAGGCGAGGTTTCAGTTAGTGGCACCCTCCTGCTCCATTGTAGCCTGAAGCGGCTGGCTCTTGGCTGCCCTGGAAAGGTTCCTGTCATGTCACCACTGCCGAGGACCAGTGCGGAGCCGGTTTTGCACTTTCCCTCCACGCCAACAATTCCACATGGACACTTTGCAGTTCCTGACCCTCCAGGCTGGGCAGGGGAACAGGAGGCATGTTCCCCATGAGGAGTGGGTGCTGGATGGCTGGGGGGGGGGGGGCTCCCTGCCCTGCCCCGGGCCAGCAGGAACCAAATTCTCAGTGGCAGCTTTATGAGAGGGGGTGATGGCCTCCAAGGGCAGCCGACTCTGCTGTATGTCAATATCCTGGATGATTAGAGGGAAAATATTTCAGGAACCACATACACAAACAGTCAAAAGGCAAATGGTTTCAATAATGGCTTTTTAATGACAGCTTTTCCTCGGAAGGAGAGGCTGGAGGACAGAAAGCCCAGAGCACTTATGGTAATGGATTTAAGCAGAGGCCACGTCTGTGGGGTTCTCCCAGTGCATGGTGGACACCTGCACTCCGGGCACTTCGTTCAGTCTTTTTCACCATGGCCAGGGTAGGGCAGGGTGCCCAGGGCCAAGGGCTCAGGGCTGAGTTCTTATCCAAAAGATGACAGCCTTGCAAACCCTATGGGGCAGTTCCACTCTGTCCTCTAGGAGCGCTGTGACTCAGAATGGACTCCA
>NW_006921593.1:21075170-21077704 GCF_000298275.1 Orycteropus afer afer
TCTGTCCTCTAGGGGCGCTGTGAGTCGGAATCAACTCAGTGGCAACAGATTGAATCTGGCTTCTTCCTAATTTGGGGTGCCTTGGTAGTGCGGACAGCCGCTTGGCTACTACACTGAAAGTTGAAAGCTGGCGCCTGCCCAGGTACACCTTGGAGGACGCGCCTGGCAATCTGCTTGGGTTTGGTGATGGCTGGCCTTTCAACCACTGAAGCCCCTGTGGAGCCCAGTTCCACTCTGACACCACGGTGGGCCGTGACTCAGGACTGACGCCATGGCAGCAGGTCGGGTTTCCACTTTATTCCTAACTGATAAAGTAGACGGGAGGGACCCTTGACCTAACCCCTGACTGTGCAGCAGAACTCCAGATTAACACCTTCTTGTTTCCATCATCCTCAACATTGGTTTGTCTAAGCCAGTAGCTCTTAGGAAACCCTGGCCTCTCACCTGGAAGTGGACAGGCTCCCAGAGAGGACAGGTGAGGGAAGGCAGAGGACCAGCAGGGCAGCTGGGCAAGGCTGAGGAGGACAGCCAGCAGGAAGGGCCACCGACCGGGTGGGAGCTCAGCGTCCAGGCAGGGCCTCAGCGAGCACGAGAGAGTCCCGGGAAGGAGCGGTCCCCGTGGGTCTGCCTCCTGCACCCCGGAGTGAGTGGACATGGAGCGCGGATGCGTCTGGGGGACCAACAGCAGCCAGCCAGCATGCCGCCCGACCGCGGCGCCCTTCCCTGCAGACTGCCGTGTTCATTGTGGGGGTGACTGTGCCAGTCCACCTCCCCGAGGGAGGGTCCCCTCGCTTTCACTGACCCTCTGCTCCCCAAACAGGAGGTCCTTTTCCAGCTATTCGCCTTTCGTAATGACGGGTCTGGTTAGTCAGCAGGCGTCTCTCCATCCTTGTTTCTAAGGAGCACTGGGTGAGGGTTGTTTTTCTGTTAGTATTATTTGGAGGAGGAGGGAAGGCAGCTTGGGAGCCTGAGGGGGACGACAGGAGACTAAAGCCACACTCGCACAAACCCCTCTGGGTTGCTGTGCCTCTCACAGCCTCTCAAACAGTCTCTGTGGATGTTGGGGTGGTTTCATGTCCTACCACCTGGTCTTCTGTACTTGGGACGTGTGACCAGGAGGAACCAGTCCCTGGAGAAGGACATACAGCTCAGGAGAGCAGAGGGCCAGCAGAAAGGAGGAAGACCCTCCACGAAACGACTGACACGGTGGCTGCAACCAGGGGCTCAAACAGCAAGGACTGCGAGGCTGGGCAGGACCGGGCAGAGTCTGCGTTCCACTGTCTGTGGGGTCACTGTGAGTGGGAACTGACTCAACGGCACCTGACAACAGCAACCACTGCTTCAATAATGTCAACAATACATGGTTTTCCAGAGAAGTGTCTTCTTCATCCACACGTCCAAACTCTTTCCAGCATTAAATTGCAAGGATTCTCTTCCAACTCTAGTTGATCTGAGGCTGTTCTTACATGATGTACTCATGTTTTCTTACATTTTTCCTTATTGTTGTTGTTGTTGGGTGCCACTGACTCAGCTCTGACTCCTAGCGACCCCATGCACAACAGAACGAAACACTGCCCGGTTCTGCACCAGCCTCACAGTCCTGGCTGTGCTTGAGCCCATCATTGCAGCCACTGTGTCAATCCATCTCGTTGAAGGCCTTCCCCTTTTTCCTGACCCTCCACTTTACCAAGCATGATATCCTTCTCCAGGGAATGGGCCCTTCCAACAACATGACTGTGGTGGTTAAGTGTGTGGTTAAGGGCCTGGTTGAGTGGCTGGGCAGCTGGATGTAGTATTCCCCATGATGAGACTGGCAGTCAACTCCATGGTAGAATCTACTGTGAGCAGCTGAGTAGCTGCCTTAGGGATGTGGTCTGCTTCCTGTACGTAAGAAACAGCTTTGGGAATGGTCTCTAGCCTATGGCACGCTTGAACCCTGCATGTAGCTATGTCATTGTTCAGCAGCCTGCCACACTCTGCCGACCTTGGGACTTTCAATGCACTTGAATTAATGGTCTGCCATGTGCTTTGGTAACATTTTTATTTGTTGACTGTTCTGGTTACCTAGTACCACTCTGACAAGAATATACCACAAATGGGATGGCCTTAACAAACAGGAGTCTATTCTTTCATAGTTTGGAGGCTTTAAGTCTGAGTTCAAAGTGCCAGGCCCTAGGGGCTGGGTGAAAGCCCCTCAACCTTGGCCTTCAGCTCTGCCTCCTGCTCCCGGCCCACTGAAGCTGGAGACTTTTCTTCATTCAGACAGCTGCTGGCTGCTAAGACTGACAAGCCCAAGGTTGACAAGTAAAAAGGCATAGTCCTGATGTTACCAAACCACACGGCAGGCCATTAATTTAAGTACATTGAAAGTCCCAAGGTCAGCAGAGCGTGGCAAGGTGCTAAACAACAACATGGCTACATGCAGGGACTAAGCATACCATAAGCTAGAGACCATTCCCAAAGCTGCTTCTTATATACAGGAAGCAGACCACATCCCAAAGGCAGCTACTCAGCTGCTTGTGGTAGATCCCACC
>NW_006921593.1:21078512-21101786 GCF_000298275.1 Orycteropus afer afer
TTTTTTTTTTTTTTTTCTCTTTTAACCCTGAGATTATTTCTTTAACTTTCCGAGAAGCTGGTGTTCTGTATGTTTCTAATTTTGCACTTTGATTTTTGTTTTCATTGCACCATAGTTTAGAGAGTGTGGGGCTGTATTGTCCCTACCAGTGAGGGTTTACTGCTGACCCATAAGGGGCTCTGGTGTTGCAGTGCCTGAGGCATTGGACTGCTAACCAGAAGGTCGGTGGTTCAAACCCACTTTGCTCCATCAAAGGAAGATGAGGCAATCTACTTCTGTAAAGATTCACCGCCTTGGAAACCCAGTGGTGTTCAGTGGGTTTGGTCTCTGGTTATGGCTGATCCAGAGGCCCTGAAGTGAGGTCCACTCTCTGTCTGTGGCCTGGCCACAATATACACTTTTAATCCATTGGATGTGGTTCCGGTCTTTCACTCACTCGATGTCTATGCAGTGGTGGCTGACTGGCGGAGCAATCAAAGCAGCAGAACATGCCTGCAGCAGGGGGTGGGTCACAGGGAGAGCGCCTGTCCATCCTGGGGACAGGGAAACCCAGACCCTGCCTTTCCAGAGAGTGAGCCCCTGGTGGCACAAACCCACGTGCTCGGCTGCTAACTGAAAGGTTCACGGTTTGAACGCAGCCAGCAGCTCGAGCAGAGCAAAGACCTAGTGATCTTCTCCCATAGTGACCGCAGCCTAGGAAACCCCGTGGGCAGCTCTACTCTGTCCCAGAGGGTCACGTGCATCAGGACCAACTCAGTGTCAGCTGGTGGCAGGTATGGTGACTCTAAGGAGCACAAGTAGAGCAACAGTTAAGCGCTCACCTGCTAACTGAAAGGTTGACAGTTTGAACCCACCCAGGGGTTCTGCAGGAGGAAGACCTGGCAATCTATTCTCATAAAGGTGCTCGCCTAGAAATTGTATGAGGCAGTTATGTTCTGTCACACGGTGTCACTATGAGTTGGACCCAACCAGATGGCAATTGAAGGAGCTCTGGTGGCGTAGTGCCTAAGGCACTTGACTGCTAACCAGAAGGCTGGCAGTTCAAACCCACCAGCCACTCCTCAGAAGGAAGGTTGAGCAATCTACTTCTGTAGTGATACCACCTCAGAAACCCAAGGAGGGGTTGCTATGAGTCAGATCCAACTCGATGGCACACAACAACAACAACAACAGATGGCAATCAAACATAACAAATAGAAATTTTATTGCCTCCAGTTTCTGGGTCCCGACTATCTGGGTCATCAAACCCCGGCCTTGTTTCTAACTAATGATATCAAGCTTCTCCATTGTCTCTTTCCACAGGTGCAGTCAATTTGATTCCTGTGTATTCCATCTGGTGAGGTCCATATGTATAGTCGCTGTCTATGTTGTTGGAAAAAGATATTTGCAATGTGCAATTAGCCATGCAAAATTCTATCATGGGGTCTCCAGTGTCGTTTCTATCACCAAGGCCATATTTTCCAACTACTGATCCTGCTTTGTTTCCAGCTTTGGCATTCCAGTCACCAGTAATTATCAAAACATCCTGATTGCATGTTTGCCCAATTTCAGACTGTAGAAGTTGGTGAAAATCTTCCATTTCTTCACCTTTGGCTTTAATGGTTGATGTGTCAATCTGAATAATGGTAATATTAACTGATCTTCTTTGTAGGCATATGGGTGTTGTCCTCTCACTGACAGCACCGTACTTCAGTATAGATTTTGAAATGTTCTTTTTCATGACGAATGTGACGCCACTCCTCTTTGTCATTCCCAGCATATAGATCACATGATTGTCTTACTCGAAATGGCTAATACCAGTCCATTTCCGCTCACTAATATCTAGGACATTGATCTTTATATATGCCATTTCATTTCTGACAACTTCCAACTTCATAAATTCATGCTTCATACATGTCACTTTGTGATTATTAATGGATGTTTGCAGCTATATTTCTCTCATTTTGAGTCATGACCCCATTAGCAAATGAAGGTCCTCAAAGCTTTAGTCTGTCCACAGCCTGAAGGTTGACTCTCCTCTGAAGAGGCAGCTCTTCCCCTGTTGCATTTTGAGTGCCTTCCAACCTGAGGGCTTGTCTTGAGTAGCCTTCCCCTGTTATTCATAAGGTCTTCACTGGCCAACATTTCTAGAAGTGGCCCACCACATCCCTCCTCCCGCTGTCTTACTCTGCAATCTCCACTGAAACAATCAACTGCTTACCCACAAGTTCAAGTCAAAGCTGAAGAAAATTACAAGCCCACAAGAGCCAAAATATGACCTTGAGCATATCCTACCTGAATTTAGAGACCATCTGAAGAACAAATCTGATGCAATGAACACCAGTGACCGAAGACCAGGTGAGTTGTGTGATGACATCAAGAACATCATACATGAAGAAAGCAAAGCATCATTAAAAGACATGAAAAGACATGAAAGGAAGAAAAGACCAAAATAGATGTCAGAGGACTCTGGAACTTGCTCCTGAATGGAGAATAACTAAAAAGAAAGGAAGAAATGATGGAGTAAAAGAGATGAACAGAAGATTTCAAAGGTCAGCTCGAGAGGACAAGTACTATAATGAAATGTGCAAAGACCTGGAGATGGAAAACCAGAGGGGAAGAACACACTTGGCATTTCTCAAGCTGCAATAAGTGAAGGAAAAATTTAAGCCTCGAGTTGCAATATTGAAAGATTCTATGGGCACAATATTGAATGATGCAGGAAGCATCTAAAGAAGTGGAAGGAATACACAGAGGCACTGCACCAAAAAGACCTGGTCGGTGTTCATCCAGCTCAGGAGGTGGCATAGGATCCAGAACCAGTGGTGCTGAAGGAGGAAGTCAGAGCTGGAGAAAAACAAGGCCCCAGGAATTGACAGAACAGCCATTCTGGTGTTTCAACAAATGAATGCAACGTTGGAGGCACTCACTCATTTCTGTCAAAAACTTGGAAGACAGCTCCATGGCCAACCAACTGGGAGAAAACCATATGTGTGCCCATTCCAAAGAAAGGTGATCCCACAGAATGTGGAAATTATATAATATCATTAATATCCCATGCCAGCAAAATTTTTTGACGATAATTCAAAAATGGTTGCAGCAGTCCATTGACAGGGAACTGCCAGAAGCTCAATCTGGACTCAGAGGAGGACGTGGAACGAGGGATATCATTGCTGGTGTCAGATGGATCTTGGCTAAAAGCAAAAAATATCAGAAAGGTGTTTACCTGTGTTTTATTGGCTATGCAAAGACATTTGACTATGTGGTTTATAACAAATTATGGATAACATTGAGAAGAATAAAAATTCCAGAACACTTAGCTGTGCTTCTGGGGAACCTGTACATAGATCAAGAGACAGTTGTTCAAATAGAATAAGGGGACACTGCATGGTTCAAAATCAGCAAAGGTGTGTGTCGGGGTCGTATCCTTTCACCATACTTATTCAATCTGTATGCGGAGCAAATAATCTGAGAAGCTGGACTATATGAAGAAGAGTGTGGTATCACAATTGGAGAAGGACTCATTAATGACCTGCAATATGCAGACAACAAACTCTTGCTTGCCGAAAGTGAAGAAGACTTGAAGCACTTACTGATGAAGACCAAAGGTACAGCTTTCAGTATGAATTACACCTCCACATAAAAAAAAAAAAAAAATCCTCACAACTGGACCAATAAAGTAGCATCAGGATTGACACAGCCCAGCACTGCTTCCCCTGAGTGACAGGGTTCTAGGAAATGTCTAGATTCCATGATAAATGATAAATGAAGAGAAGATTGAAATTGTCAAAGATTTCATTCTACTTGGATCCACAATGAACATTCATGGAAGCGGCAGTCAAGAAACCAAACAATATATTGCATCAGGCAAATCTGCTGCAAAAGATTAAAAAAAAAAATAGTTTAAGAGCAAATATATCACTTGGACGACTAAGGTGCATCAGCCCAAGCCATGGTGTTTTCAATAGCCTCATATGCATGTGAAAGCTGGACAATAAATAAGAAAGACCACCAAAGATTAATGCATTTGAATTGTGGTGTTGGCTATAAGACTATTAAATGTACCATGAATTGCTAGAAGAACGAACAAATATGTCTTGGATGAAGTGCAACTGGAATGCTCCTTAGAAGTAAGAATGACCAGACTTCATCTCACCTGCTGTGGTCATGTTGTCAGAAGGCACTGGTCCCTGGAGAAGAACATCATGCTTGGTGAGGGGGAGGGTCAACGAAGAGGGGGAAGACCCTCAATAAGGTGGACAGACACAGTGGCTGCAACAATGGGCTCAAACGTAGTGATGAATGTGAAGGTGGTGTAAAACCAGCCAGTGCTTCGTTCTGTTGTACATGGGGTCACTATGAGTTGAAACTGCCTCATCAGCACCTGCCAACAACAACAGCATTTTTGATTGGTGTGCTCTGAACTTTTTTCTAGTTTTAGGTTATGCTGACAAACAGTAACGGGACTTAACAGCTTTTTTTTTTTTTTTTTTTCATATTATTTCAGTTAGCTAAACTTTTATGATTTTTATTTTACTAAAGATTACTGATATATATTCAAAAAAATCATTCATTGATCACCTCCTAAGTGCCAGGCCCTATTATTGCTTCTGCTATGGCAATACACAAAAAAAAAAAATACAAGTTCCTGTCCTCAGAGACTCAGTCTATAAAGAAAGACAGAGATTAAGTGAGTAACTCCACAAACAGATACATAATACCCTTCAGTTCTTAATTGCACTGTTTTACTTTTCAGCCTCTTGAGATCAAGGTGTATCTTAAAATCTTTGGCATTTTAGAATCCTCACCAGTCAAGTGGAGATTGACTAGATTACGAATCAGGGATACTTTTGTATTCGGATGCTCACCACATATACTGCTGTTATCCAGACTCAACTTTAGGTTTACGTGGACTCTGTGTCCACCACCTGCCCGTTCTTTTCCCAATCCACATTTTTCAGTTTATCATTTTGATCCATCTTTCATTTCATTAGGACAAATCTTTGAATAGTTTTCGTAGTTGTTACTGTTTAATTTAGAAAGCATGCCCTGGGGAACAAGTTCTCCAACATTGGATAACATCTTTTGCTGACATTTCTTTTAAGCAGCAACTGAGCTGGGAAAAAGAATCTTGGTTCCACAGGTACTTCCCCTCAACACTTGTCCATATGGATGTACTATTTTCTGTGACTCAGTGTTGAGACGATTCTGACAACAGCCCAACTGGTGTCCTTTCTGAATGACCTGTTGTTATTACAGATCTTCTGAGAATCTGCCCTTCATCCCTGGATGGAGAAACTTGACAAGGCTGTGCTTTGGGAGTGGTGTTGTCAGTTAGGTTTTGTCAGACACACTGACGTTTGTTGAAATGTAGACTTAGGTCTTCCTTCAGTTCCAGAAAGGGCTCTTCTATTATAGCCTCAGAATATGATTTCTGCTCTTGCTGGTCGTTCTCTTATTCAAGCACACCAATTCTCATGTTGCATCTTCATTGCCAACCAGCCATATCCTTTCAGCACCTCTCTGATTCCTTTCATTTTAGGGCTTTTTGTTTTTGTTGTGTATTCCCATTCATGGTTTTTGCTGGCATATTTATCCCAGTCCTTACTGCTCCAAACTATATTTTAAATTCTGCAATAGCCTATTGGCTTCTTTAACACCCTTCCTGTCTCAGTGCCCTTAAAATCTGATTTTTCATCTTACATCTCATCTCTTTTCAAAGACTCTATGTTTTCTTTAATTTCCTTGAGGGTGTAAGGCGTTTAACTTCTATCAAACTATTATTTTTGTTTCCTAGATAATCTTTAAAACCATGCTCTTAATATGTTGCATGATGTGTTTTATCCTTTTGTTTGGGAATTTTCTACAGACCCTATGTAAAGCCAGCTCAGCACTGCCTCCCTGGAGTGACAGGATTCCAGGAAATGTCTAGATTCCGTACCAAGCAGGGTAAGACAGCGCATCTGATCTACCACACTGAATTATTTCTTCCACTCCAATACAGACTTGGCAAAGAAATCATTTGTAGGATAAGGGCGCACCGTCTAGAAGAGGCCGTAAGCCAGTTATACAAGTTCCCATGCCACAAGCTAGGAAGCAACTGCCTAAGAGGCTACAGTGAAGCCAGTCCAGCTCAGAATGATCCCGCTCCCTGTGACTCCCGTGGAAAATTCTGTGGAGCAGAAACAGCGAGAAGTGCTCTATGGAGAGGGGAGGGGAGCTGCAGGTTGTTGATAAAATCATGAAATCCCTTGGCTCTGTGCTTCAAACAAGAGCCTTAACAACATCTAGGATGGTCTTTGAACTGCTTCTTGAGCGCACTGATGGATGTGACACTTCACGTGCCCACCGTGAAATCACCAAGGCCCTCAGATCTCCCGCAAGCCGCCCCATCAATCAGGGATGGAACTGGGATCATAGGCAGGGGAGACCAGGGAGTCCTGGAGCCCTGCCACAAAAGAGTCCTGGGAATTGAATGAGGGAAGCAGCGGGGAGAGGGAACAGGGGAGAGAGGCTGCTTCCAGAAGGAATAAATTTGTGCGTGTCCTTTGATCTCTCCCTGATTTTTATTTGTTTTAGCCACATCCTTTTCACTGTGCCACTCAGCTAAAGATGCTTTAAATTAGATGGAGCTAGGAAGTTCTTTTCCTCCCCGCCTCCTCCCTCTGCCCACCACGCAGGCCCGTGGCCTTAAATCCGTGTGAGATGCGCAACCATGCCACGCTAAATGTAACTGGAATAAATCAAGACAAATAAACAAACTCAAAGGCACCAAATGCATTTGGAATGCTGCTTGCAAGACAGCTAACTCTCAAGACAAACAGAAAGTGGCAGTATTTACACAGCTTTGATTCAGAGCACTGTGAAGACTCTGACTCAGGCTGCTGTAGCCCGAGTCTGCACACAAACCAGTGCTCACTGTCTCCAGTCCGCCCTCCCTTCCCTTTTCTGCGGGCTTCCTGTCCCCATCGTCCGGGCCGAGCGGGGGTTTGTGTTGGACCATCAGTCCTCTCCTTCATCTGTAATAGGGTCTTCAGATGACCCCCGAGAGTGGGGAGACGGGGCAGTGGGAGTGGGTGACACCGGTAGCAGCCCACGGCTGTCGAAACCAGGGCCAGCCCACTGCCCACAGTCAGGGCAGGGCTGTCTACCGCCACTTCCTCCTGGCGCTCAAAAGAGGCAGATGCCTCTAGCACTTTCAGGGAGGGTCGCAATGAGACGCTTGCTTTTGGAAACCTTTCCCTACTCGCCTGACTCCCGTGGTCAGCCATCTAGCTCTGGACTCACTAGCGCCCTGGAACCCGCGCCCACACCATCCGTCGGGCACCATCTTGTCCATTTCTGCCCGGTGAGGCACTGTCTGCTCCTGGACCACCAAATGCAGCTTTGGCACCTCAGAGCCACCAACCCCAGCGCTGAGATGGAGCCATGGATATGGAAGGCTACGCAGTAGGCGCCTGATCCAAGGACTTTGAAGCATGTCCATTTCTGATCATTAATGGAAACTCTTTCATATGTGCATCTAATAGTGTTTTCTGGCAATTCTGTTAGCACCGTATGATGACTGCAAGATCACTGCTTTGCCTACCTACTCTCTGGCGAACTTTCAACAGCCTGATGCCACATGGCTGTCAGGCGCCCTCTTCCTTCTTCAGTTCCTCCTGGGCTGCCAGCACCCATTTCCCATGCTGATACAGCACCCCCATTTCCCATGCTGGTACAGCACCCCCATTTCCCATGCTGATAACAGCACCCCAGTTCTTGCTGGGGGATGCCCTCTCCCTGCGGATGTGCCGAGAGGTGACTCTGGGAATGAGCGATGAGGCCTGGCACAGCCCGGGGCACCCCTGGCTCTGCCACCTGAGCACATGCTCCGTGGATCTGCAAACCTGCAGGGCAGGTGCGGGTGGCCCACTCCCTCCCCCAAAACCCCCTTGTGGCACTTCCTGCCTCTGGAGCCCATGGAGCTTTGTTCATTCCACAGCTGGTGCCCAGCCCCAGGGCTTCTGGGAACATCTCACCACCTCCTTGAACAGACACACACACTCAGTTTTCTCCAAGGAACCCACACGGATGAGATCCATTTCTTGAGGATAATTCTTAGGGTTTCTGTTTCCTCCTCAGCATCTCTGGACTTCCTACTTTTCCAATCAGTTCCCAAGGACATCCTCTTGTCCATCCGATGTTTCAGTGCGTTAGGATAGAGTCTGTGGCAGACAGCAGTGCCCATAAACCTCCAACCTGCTCCCCATACTGCCCTCCACTTGTGCTTCAGCAGAGTCACATGACTGACTCTGGTCAATGGGCTTTGGGCAGAAATGACGTGTGTCAATCTTGGGCCAAAACCTAGAAGAGCCAGTGCGTGACCTCCAAGAGTCTCTTCCTCTGCTGTAATAGCCTAACAGTGAGCCCTCCTGGGGCCCTGGGTGTCTGTGTGGAGGACAGCCCCTTCTGGCCTACACTGAACATGTGGTCCGAGGAAGCTCCTTGGTGTGTTAAGCCTGAGCTACCACTGTTGGTCTGTCTCAATATCAATTGTTTGGGTGCCTTGCTCAAAAACACCTTCTCCTCCCCAAGAATATGAAACACTTTCCCGTATCTCCTCCAGAAATTTTAGCCTCAGTCCTTCTCTGCCTAGATCTTTACAACAGTTGGACTTTTTTTTTAAGTATGGATGGCAGAAGGGTGTTACTTTTTTATGTAACATTTTTCCCGTGGACAGCAAGTATCCCAAATCATTCGTTAGATTTTCCCTCCTCGCTTGAAATGCCACCCTTACAAATGATAAATCCCTCCGTATGACGGGGTCTCCACCTGGATCGTCTGTGTGGGTGACCAGAACACTGACTGAAATTGCCATGTTGTTATAAAAGACAGTATACTTGGGAAAGGTACTCAGCATGCAAACCAAGAGTCGGTGTCTCCCTGGACGTCGCTAATAGCGAAGGGCCCAGGCCGCGGAGCCTGACGCAGCTTTGGTTTCAGACCCCACCTTCTTCTCCGTCCCCCCGCTGCAGCAGTTTCTGCTCACTGGATTGTCTGAGTCCAGCACATCTAGGCCCACCCAGGGGCCTGAGACTACCACCACCCTCAGCACAGCTCAGGAACCCACACAGCTGGATGCGTGGGCCAGCCCAGCCACCCAGCATGGGAGGGGGACACACAGTCCCCATCGATTCTGTCTCCCTCTGCCACACAGCCTCCTGCTGAGCCCTGGGCACCACCTCCCTGGTCACTGGTCACTCCAGCGATCCAAAGGAGCTGCCCAAGAAAGGGGAGCAACTGGCAGCTTTTGAAGTGGGAGGTGATGTGGCCCACGTTGTGTTTTAGGAAAGGAATTTGTTCCAAGAATGGACGTGGACCAGACCGGATGACTGAGACCTCAGGAGACAAGGGGTTCTAAGAGCCCGTGGTTTCATGGTCAGAGAGGTCTGGGTCGGAGTTTGCCTCTGACTCTCAGGAGCTGTGTGACCTTGAACCACTCACCAGCATCCTCTTCCCTAAACAGGGATGGAAATGCCACCTGGCCCAGGTTGTGCAAGGATGCACCCCAGGTGGACCATGGTTGATATATCACAGATGCTCAATGTTATAGGTTGAACTGTGTTCCCCTCCCCCCACCAAAAGAGATGTTGAAGTCCTAACCCCTGACCCTGTGAAATAGGGTTTGGAAATAGGGTCTTTGAAGTTATCAGTTGGCATGACATGCATCAGAGTAGGGTAGGCCCTAATCTCATCTGAGTGGTGTTCTTCTAGGAGAAGAGACAGACACACACACACAAGGAAGACGCCATACGATGATGGAGTTAGATGCACCGTGAGCCAAGGAGTGTCTGAGGCTACAGGAGCTGCGAGATAAGGAAGAATGTTTTCCTAGAGCCTTAGGAGAGAGCACACACCCTGGGACACCCTGGAGGATTCGCATCCCAGGAGAGAGTAAATTTCCGTTCTTACAGTTCTCCCGTTTTGACACACTTGGGCGTGTATCGTGGCGCAAGCATGCTTTCATATGTTTTTGTGAGTTGGGTATCCTTTCAGGAGCTACCAACGCGGAGTGTGAAAAGCAAGGAGATGTTCTGTGAGGACCTGGGCCCCCGGAGGCCTGTGGGCCCCTTCTCAGCTCCCTCACTGATGGTGAGCAGAAGGTTCCAGCCCCCAGAGCCATGGGTAAACTCATGGTTGTGAAGACCCCCAAGAGTGGCAGATCCAGCATCAAGAGGGAGAGTGATAGCTTACTTCCCTGGAGTATGACACCCCAGAGCCCCATCACTCCAGCCACGGTGTGGTGATGCCATTTTGTCTGCAAAGTGTGTCCACGGTGCTTTGGGCTCTCCTCAGCCTTGCGGATACCGCAGAGACCTGTGTCAACACACGTCACCTGCCAGAGCGTGGCCTCCTGCAGTAGCCCCTGACTCACGCCATCCCCGTGTGCGTCAGAGTGGAGGCGTGCTCCGTGGGGTCTCCAACAGCCAATTCTTCAGAAGAAGGTCATCAGGACTTTCTTCCAAGATGCCTCTGGATGGACTCCAACCTCCAACCTCTAGGCCTGCAACCGAGCATGTCAACTGCACCTCTCAGGGGCTCCACCAAATCAAGAAAGAACCCACTGCCATTGAGTCGATTCTGACCCATAGCAACCCCCACTGCGTTTCCAAGGCTGTAAATCTTTACAGAAGTAGAGGGCCTCATCTTCCTCCTGCAGAGCAGCTGGTGGGTTTAAACTACTGACCTCCTAGTTAGCATCTAAACGCCTTACTCCCTACACCGCCAGAGCTCCTTCCAGGGACTCCACAGCAGCCCCTAATTAACCTCGACGCCTGGAGGACTCAGTGAAGGCCATGGGGTCCGTTCCGAAGAAGGGGTGTAGTCACGGCATCAGAGATGCTGAGATGCAGGGTAAGGAGGCCAGGGACCTGCCGGAAGCCACGTGCCGGGCGTGGGGCTGGGCAGGCAGACATGGCCTGCTCTCTCTAACAAAGCAGGAAGACCTGTGCCAGGGCCACGTCCCAAGGCAGGGCCGGGGCCTCTCTTGCCTCCTCTGCGAGAGACCACGGCAGAGAGCTCCTGAGTCAGCGCCCAGGCCCTCCCTTCGCAGCTGCCTGCAAGCTCCCATTAAGCCCCTCTGGCCTCCAGATGCACGTCTGCAAGCGATTTCCCTCCTGTTTTTTCAAGGCTGGGGGCCTTGATCTCCCGCCACTTTGGAAGAAGCAGACACAGGCGCTGAGGCTGGGGCTGCAGTGATGCCGGCCCCCCCCCCCCGTCCAGCCAGCCTGCCCCGGTGAGGGAAGCAGGACCCGGCCAGGCGCCTGGGAGGCCCCTGGCCCAGTGGGGGGAGCCACTCAGCAGCTCCCTTTCCTGTGGCCTCTGGGCTGGGCCACCCTCTATCGGCCCTCTCCTGGGACCTGTGGGCAGCTTGGCCCCTTGTCCTCCCTCTCCCGTGGCTTGTGGGGGTGTCAGCCCCCTGTACGCCTCTCCTGTGGCCTGTGGGGGTGTCTGCCCTCTGTCATTCGTCTGCTGTGACCTGAAGGCCACGTTGGCCCTCTGTAGTCCCTCTCCTGAGGCCTGCAGGCTGGGTCAGCCCTCCATAAGCCCTCTCCTGAGGCCTGTGGGGGTGTCAGCCCTCCATAAGCCCTCTCCTGAGGACTGTGGGAGTGTCAGCCCTCCATAAGCCCTCTCCTGTGGCCTGCAGGCTTGCAGGCCCTCTGCCAGCCCTCTCCTATGTCTTATGGGCCATGCCATCCCTGTCCTGTGGCCTGCGGTGTGCCAGCCCTCTGCAGGCCCTCTCCTGTGTCCTACATGCTATGTCGTCCGTCTCCTGCAGCCGACAGGCATGTCAACCCTCTGTCATCCCTGTGCAGTGGCCTGAGGGTGTTCAACCCTGTTTGTGTCTTCCCATTCCTGCCTGAGGTCAGTGACAGAGGAACAAGGCAGCCAGGGCCTTGGCCATGTTCATTCATTCATTCACTCAAGCTGACCAAGCAAAACAGCACATTAGCCAGGACCCTTGCACAGGGGCTGTTGGCAGGAGCCCGGATCTGCTTCCATGCAGGCTTTCAGGGGCAGGGCCTGTGTTTGCCTTGTTGGCCGCTGGCCCTGCACTCAACAGTCATGCAGAGTCGGGCCCAGGAGACACATCAGAGGGGACACAGCTCAGTCACAGGACCGGCACCGTCCCACCCCCTCCCGCCTCACTCACTCGCGGATGCTACATGGATGGGTCCCCAGGGAGCCTGCCCCATACCCCAGGGTGAGCGGATGGCCCCCGTCCTCTGCGTCATGACCAGCGTCAGAGCTGTCATAGAGGACGCTGAAGACTGGACAACGGAGGGCCATCTAACCCTTGCAGCTCCTCACAGGCTGACCCCAGAACGACTGGGACCAGGGAGGTGGCTCCATGCAGAGTGAGAGCAGGACAGCGCGGGCTGCTAAGGAGTCCTGGGCGGTGGGGGCAGAGACCTGGAGATGCAGCCAAAGGAGGGCGGGGCCCAGGCTGCCGGCAGGGGTGCGGGCCTGTGTGCCAGAGCCCAGCTCTGCCCCCTTCACTCCAGCACACTGTGTGCAGACCAGCAGAACGGAGGCTGGGACTGCCCGCACAGAGCTCCCGAGCCTGGCGTTGGGAGAGCTGCAAAGCTCGGCTTCCGATCCAGCCCCACCTTGTCGTCCGGGAACTGTGGCAGCGAAGCCCAGAGGAGCGGGGGAAGCCGGGATGTGGGGCCACACCTCCTCCTACCTCTCCCCCAGGTGGTGGTCAGTCGGTGAAGGGACCATGTCCCTGCCATGTGACTTTTCAGTCATGTCCCATCACAGGAGAAGAGCCCAGCCCCAGCCGCCTTAGGCAGATGTGTCCCACCCTGGGCACGTCACTGAGCCTTTAACCGTTTCCTCAAATGGTCGTGAGAATGGGATGAGGCCCCTTGACTGCCTGGTACAACACTTCACCCCAAGAGGGCCTGAAAAATGTTTGTCTCTCGTGAGTTTGGGGTCAGGGAGGCTCTGAGGGAGGCCCTGGCAGCACCGTCAGCTGCTGCTGGGTCACCTCTGGGAGGCTGGGGGTTGCTGGAGGCTGGGCCCCAGAGGACAGGGTCAAGGTGAAGAAGAGAGTGTGAATGAGAGGGTGGCCCTGGGACAATCTTCAGGCCACACCTGACCTGAGGAGACCCATCCTTGTGACCCTTTCTTTAGGGGCTGAAGTAGCCTCCATGGATCACCAACCCAGCCACCTGAATGGCAGCAAGTGAAGACCCATGGGTTCAGAGAAAAATGTGGGCCCAGGGAGGCCCGGCTGCAGCCCAGACCCAGCGGGCATCCAGCCCCCATCACTAACCACCAAGGGGCAAATGACCCACTCAGGCCTTTAACTGTGGGGCTGGACCATGTAGTAGCAGTTGGGTGCCTGTATGTTTGTGCGTGTATCCACATGTGCACATGTTTATAGTGTGTGCATATGTGCATACCTTCCCTCTGCACACGTTTCTGCACACATTCCTTCTGCATACGTGTTTGTGTGTGCATGCACATGTGCACACAGTCCCATTGTATGTATATGCATATGTGCACACACTCCCAGAAAGAGGTTCTGTGACTTTCAACAGGTCACTGAGGGGCCCAGGACTGAGAACTGGGCCACCACCACATAGTAGACACTCTCCAAGAACACCCAGACTCAACACCCCACCTGCTGCAGGTGGCACCCCAGAGAGCAAACCCTAACCCAGAGCCGGCAGGGACGCATGCAGGCTGGTGAGAGCCCCTACTCTCCTGTGTGCCGTCCACATAGTGAATGCAACCAGGTAATGGTCCACATGCTACTGACTGAGGAACAGCAATGGAAGGCCGGGAGGATGAAGGAAGAGTCGGCCGCACAGGAATCGCTCCTGAGAGACCAGAGGTGGCAGCTGGGTGTTTACTGGATGAATTTCTTCATGTAAAAATAAACAGGGGTGACCGAGCTCTGCTTCATGCCCCGGAGGAGCTAGAACATGCCCCACACATGGCCACTCGGGATGCACCTGGGCCCGCGTGTGCACACGCATGTGTGGAGACAGATACGGCGGCGTGTGTGTGAAGTGTGTGCCCACACCAAGAGCTTGGTCCAGTGTTTGCCCGATGGCCTGTCTCACAGACCGTTTAGCACGATGCTGCGGGAGAGCCAAGGGAAGATGGGGGCGCAGCTAAGTCAGCACAGAGCCAGGGCACAGCACGCCTCCTCCTCCCCGGGCCCTCAGAAGACCCCTGCCCGATACTGAGCAACTTCTGCGGGCTGGGTGCATGAGAGGAGTTGACCGTCACCCCATCAGATCTGTGGCCAAACGGTTTCCATTTCAACCTCCCGAGTCTAAGCAGACCCTGCCTGAGTCATCTGGTGCTGCTGGGACGGTTTTAACAATCACAAGTTTAGCACCTCGCAGTTAGGAGGCTACAAGTCCAAGTCCAGGGCACTGGCTCTAGGGAAGGCTCTTACTGTCTGCCCTGGAAGAAGGCCCTTGTCTCTTTTCCACGTCCGTCTCTTGGCTCCCCAGCGATCTCCACGTGGCGTTCTGTCTTCCCTTTCTCTGCTTGGTGGGTTGCTCAATCTCCTCTTTTATACCTCAAAAGAAATTGACTTAAGACACGCCCTGCACACCTACTGCCTCACTGACGTAACAAAGACAACCCCTTCCCAAAGGGGACCCCATCCACAGGTATAGCACTGAGGGTTTCCAGCACAGATTTGAGGGACACAATTCAATCTAAAACAGACATTTAATTCCATGAAAACTAGAAAAATCCTGCAGTATTCTGATGAAACCATCAGTCAAGTTCATGTCAGTCCTTCTCAAACCTCCAACAAGATGGGAATTCTTTCCCGATATTTTGCCCACTCCTGTAGCTACAAAGACATCGGGAGGAAACACGGGCTTTGACATGAGCGAAATGCCGTCTTTTGAGTTGAGACACAGCTGCCCCGTGAGGGAACCACAGAGAGGCTCTGCTAACGAGCTGTGGCAAGTTCAGGGCAGAGGCCTGGTTTGCCCCCTCCCGAATGGCAAACAACAGAAAGAACAATGGCATAATTGCATTTACCAAAATACCACACATTCTTACACAGACCAGCCACCCTCCCCCCTACCCACTGTCACCAGACATGGAGAAGCGGTCAAGGCTGCTAGAATCAGGAACGACACAGCCTCATGCTAAGGGTCTGCGAGAAGCCAGCTGAGGCTGCCCAGGCAGCAAGGACACCAGGCAAAGCCAAGAAGATGTTCTGTTTGTCCGTCTTTGTACTGTCTCCCTCAAGTGTCAGGCTATCCTGATTTTTGTCTGCATTGGTAACGGGGTGCCCACAGGCTCCTGACCATGGAACAGGTGGGCAGGCTACGGCTGAACAGAGCCGCGCTTCCTATTATCTTTTCAGGGTCTGCTTGGTGACCCAAGCTGCCCCAAGCTGAAACCCACAATAGGGGTCCCTCCTCGATGACTGGATGTAGGACTGCCATGTCATGCGTTATACAATGTGGACGTCTCATTAACCTCTTCCTCTCCTCTCCTCATTCACCCACTGTTGCCATCCCAGCATTCCTAGCCCCAACCCTAACCTCAACCTAATCCTCAGCATGAATCATGCGGGCCGTGAGAACCCAGAGCTGCCCAGCCTCAGATGGAACCAGGCTGAATAGGGTCTCTGTGACCTTCTCTGGGATTCCGTGGCTATGAGTCACGGCTGAGGATCCCGGAGTTTCAGGACACGGTAGAGACAGAAGTCTCCTGAGTCTAAGCTGCCATGACCCTGAGAAGCTCTTGTAGGTCATGGGCCATGGGCCATCACCTGTCCCAGTCCACCATCCACCATGGTCCATCCTCTGCCATGGTCCATCACCTGCCACAGTCTGTCACTTGTCACGGTCCATTCCCTGTCACGATCTATCCCCTGCCACGATTCCCACCTATCAGGGTCAGTCCCTGCCATGATCCTTCCCCTGTCAGGGTCCATTCCCTACCACAGGCCACACTCTACCATGGTCCACCATCTGCCATGATCCACCATCTGCCATGATCCACCACCTACCATAGTCTATTCCCTGCCATGGTCTATCATTGATCATGGTCCATCCTTTGTCATGGCCCATCATCAGCCTTGACTCATCACCTGCCATGACCCACTGCCTGCCACGGTCCAGCCCCTGCCATGGTCTATCATTGATCATGACCCCGTCACCTGCCATGATCCACCTTCTGTCCCTGGACATCTCAATTGCAACTGAAGCCAAGGCTTCTGAAACCAGAAGCACTACAGTGGCACTGCCCTTCCTGAACATCTCTCAGACACCACAGGATCTGAATCCCCATTCCCTGCACATATACCCACATGCACAACACCACTGCCACCATGTGGCATCAATGTGGCATCATCTTGGATTCCTCTCTTGCCCGTGGATGGCAGCTTGGACCTAGGAGCAGAGGATAGTGGTGAAAACTCACTCACTGACTGCCTGAAGAAGGTCCTGTCCACTTCCCAGCACCCTGATAAGGTGGTCACCAGCCTCGACAGGGAGGCCCCCCTTGTCAAGGATCATTAGGGCCGCTGGCAGAGCGCTGGGAAACTCTGGGAGTGCCCTGGAGCCCGTCTCAGCCAGTACGCCCCCTCTGTGGCCTCGCCTGTGCTGGTGTAGCCGGAAAGCAGGAGAAGCAGATACCAGAGCTGCCAAGACACCCTCTGAGCCTCACGTGCCCAGGGATCAGGGCCCACTCAGTTCCAGGCCAGGTCACCCACACTCCTCGTCCTAACCCCGCTTCCTCTCACCCCTGGCTGCTGGACCACATATGCAGGTCTCTTGTGCCCTCAAGCCCTCCCAGCTCCAGGCGGAGAGCACCAGCCTGCCCGGCCTCCTCTCACCTCCACTTCCGCTGAGTAACTCTTACCCCAAATGCAGGAGAACTCGGAATTTCGTCGCGCCGACCCCTTGACTGAGAGCGCCCCACAGCCACAGCCTCGTTCCAGTGGCAACAGCAGCCAAAACCGGATCCACCTCCACCACTGCCTCCGGACACCAAGGCCAGGGTGCTGGCCACTTTTCACGGGACAAGCTTAACACAGCAGGTGACGCCCTCTGGCCATTTGTCCCAACTTACCTAGGTCCTGGCTTTTGTCCCTTTCCTAGCTAGAGCCCCTCTGAGGGCCTCACCCACCTCAGAAAGAAGCTGTGCTGCATGGCTAAGCCTTCCCTGGATGGTCCTCCCCCGTGGGGCTGGGGGTGGGTTTGGCACTCCTTCTGGTCTTACTGTTGTCGGGTGCCACCAAGTCAACTCCACCTCACAGTCACACTACAGGATGGAGCAGAACTGCCCATAGGGTTTCCTGGGCTGTGATGAACAAAAGCATCTCACCTGCCACATTCAACCATGTCGATCTTAACTAATTATGGAAACACTGCGAAGAATGGGAATTCCAGACACTTCATCATACTCACGCAGAACATGTACACAGACCAAGAGGCAGTTGTTCAAACAGAACAAGGGGATAGAGTGTGGTTTAAAATCGGGAAACGTGCACATCTGGGTTGTACCCTTTCATCGTACTTACTCAGTCTGTCTCACTGCTATTCGTGAGGTTTTCCCTGGCCAATTCTTGGAGAAGTAGATGGCCCCTTCTTTCTTCCCTGACTTAGTCTGGAAGTTCCGCTGAAACCTGTCCACCACAGGTGACCCTGATGCATTCCACACACCAACCACACAGCCTCCAGCCTCACCGCAACACACAAGCCACCACAGGAAGTGCAACTGACAGGTGAGGTGGGCGAAGCTACACAGAAAGAACTGGTGAGAAACAAGGCTCTGGGACTGACAGAAAACCACTGAGATGTTCCAGCAAATGAACGCCGCCCCAGAGGCGCTGACTCGTCCACGCTAAGAAATCTGAGGACAGCTACCTGGCCACTGATGGACGAGATCCATGTTTGTGCCCATTCCAAAAAACGGTGATCCTACAGAATGTGGAAATTATCTAACAATATCATTAAGATCACATGCAAGGACAACTGTGCTGAGGATAATTCAAAAATGGTTGCAGCAGTATCTTGACAGAGAACTTCCAGAAATGCAGGCTGGATTCAGAAGAGGACGTGGAGTGGGGGATATCATAGCTGAATCAGATGGATCTTGGCTCAAAGCAAAGAATACCAGAAAGATTTACTTTTTACCTGTGTTTTATTGATTATGCAAAGGCATTCAATTGTGTGGATCATAACAAATTATGGATACCATTGAGAAGAATGGGAGTTCCAGAACACTTAATTGTGCTCATGAGGAACCTGTATGTAGACCAGGAGGCTGTCATTTGAACAGAACAAGGGGACACTACACGGTTTAAAATCAGGAAGGGAGTGTGTCAGGGTTCTATCCTTTCACCACACTTGTTCCATCTGCATGCTGAGCCAATAATCCGAGAAGCTGGGTTATATGAAGAAGAACGCAGCATCAGAATTGGAGGAAGACCCATCAACCACCTGTGATGAGGGATGACATGACCGTGCCTGCTGAAAGTGAGGATGACTTGAAGCACTTACTGATTGAGATCAATGACTATAGTATGGAATTACACCTCAACATAAAGAAAACAAAAATCCTCACAACTGAACCGATAAGCAGCCTCATGATAAATGGAGAAGAGATTGAAGCCACCAGGGATTTCAGTTTCCTGAGATCCACAATCAGTGCCCATAGAAGCAGCAGTCAGGAAATGAAGTAACATGTTGCACTCGGCAAATCTGTTGTAAAAGGGCCTCTTAAAGATGTTAAAAAGCAAAGACGTCATTTTGAGGACGAAGGGACGCCTGACCCGAGCCTTGCTGTCTCAATCACCCGACATGCCAAAGCTGGGCAATGCATACGGAGACCGAAGAAGAAGTGATGTACTCTAATTACGGGGTGGCCAGGAACGGCGGCTCTCCCGTGGACTGCCAGACGGACAGCCAGTGCTCCTTCCACGCGAGGATGGCGAGACTGTCTCTCGTACTTTGGTCGCGTTCTCAGGAGGGACCAGGCCCTGGAGAAGGCCACCGTGCTTGGGAAGGCAGAGGGCCAGTGAGAAAGCGGAAGCCCCTCAGCTAGACGGGTGGACACACGGCTGGAATGCGAGCAAAGTACAGCGACGCTCGTCCTCAACTAGACGGACGGACACCACGGCTGCAACACGAGCTGAAGTACAGCGACATTGGGGAGCGTGGTGCGTGACTGGGTGGGCTTCCAATCCGCTGTACACAGGGTATCTGTGAGCCGGACCCACCTGACAGGACCTACAATGACCTCTGCAGGAACCGATCGCCAAGGTTCTCCCCCAGAGCCACTGGTGGGTCCGAACCACCGTCCTTTCAGTGAGCAGCTGAGAGCTTAGCCAGCGACCCGCGGGGCTCCTTCTGCGGCTATCGCTGCCTATTGCAGCTGCAGTGACTTCCCGCACTCGCGACCTGGGCCGGGCTCCGTGGAGCCTCTTCCTGGAGAGCTCGCTGGGACGGCAGCACAAAGCTTCTCAGAGTGAAGGGCAGAAGGGAAAACAAGCAGCTTGGAGCTCCCGCACACCTCGTTCTTCAAGCTGGGAAAATGAAATTGGCAGCCGCGGGGTCCCAGCGTGCGCAGGTGAGAGCTGTCTGCATGGGAGCCAGGGGGCTCGGGAGCTGATGTGCCCCCGGAATCCACAGCCCAGGTTTTGTTTCCCTGCCATGTAGCGTCTGGACTCTAATACAGCCTCCTCTATCCGCAGGGCTCCATTTCACTACCCCTCGTGTCCAACAAGGCCCAGAGAAACTTCCCTAATAAACCGGGACTGTTAATACCCAGCACAATAAATAAGACGTGATGAAATTTTACACAGGGGGGAGGAGGTAGGAACTTCAGAGTCGTAAAAAAGGAGCTTTTGCACAAGCCCTCGGTGTTGGGCAGAAATGTGAGGAGGAGAGGGCCGGGCCCCTTCAGTTCTCCAGCCGACGCGCTAAGTGCCACAGCCTCCCAACACCCTCCCCGCTGGTAAGCCAGCCTTCTCCACCACGCACCTAAGAGCTGTACGTTGGAGCATTTTTGAAATAACCTCACCCATTCCGTGGTGTTTACACGGTGAGAACAAAGTTTACTTAACAAGAAGTATCCTGGCCCTCCCCCTCAAAAAAATAAGGGGAGAAAACCCACAAACGCAAGCAGCCAAATGGTGTGAGCTTCTAAGACCCTCCCCAGAGGGGGGTGGTGAAGGGGGATGGAGGGGCTGGAAGGAGGGTTGGGAGGAGGTCTGAGAGGTGGACCGGGCGTGGGCTGGGAGAGGGGCTAGCAGGAGGGCGCGAGGGGGCCCTGGGAGGGAGGGACGCGCACTCTCTGCCTCCCTCCGAGTGCCCCCCTCTGTCGTTGTTGTTGCTGTTAGTCCATCAAACTGGCTCTGACTCACAGAGACCCTATGCACAACAGGACGATGATGGAGCCCCCTCTAGGGGCCCCAAACTAACATAAAGTCAAATGGGTCTCCACCGCACCCCACCCCCAGCACGCAAACCCCCCAGCTCCGTTGGGCAAACACACCCAGCTATGCTGGTGGTTGTCACTAGGAGGACAGGGCTCACCTCTCCAACCAAAGGGGCAGTGACCCCGGAGAGGCACTGTGTCAGAGTTGCTCAGGAGCTGGGGGCCCTGGGGGTGTGACTCAAGGCACAGAAATCCGTTTTCTTACCTAAGGACTGGGGGCTTGTGACCTCCCTCCCCAGGTAGCTGAGGGTCAACTGAGAAGGATACCAGCACAGCTCCTGGGACAGGAACAGCAGCTGCGACGTGATTCAGTGATGGGGCTGGTGTTGGATGGTGAGCACTGAGGTCACTGGCAGTTCAGGGCAGAGTGCCCACCTCCCCAGGAGGGAGACCGGGCGGTTCCGGCTGGCGCCCCTCACGCACAGGCCGGCCTGCTGCTCTCACGCTGACCAGATTTCAGCGGAAGAGAGGCCTGGTGACCTTCCTCTGAATCAGCCACTGACTCCCGTCTGGGTCACTGAGGTCTGAGCTGGGCTGCACCTGTGCTGTTGGGCACGGGGTTCGCCAGGGTGGGGGCCGGCTCGCCGGCAGTCAACAAACGTTGTTGGCTAGAGGCGTTATGCGAGGAGGCCGACCACCTCTGCGATGAAACTGGGGGGTGTCCCGTCACAGATGACAGGATGAGCCAAAGCCTCACACGTGCCCCTCCAGAAGCCCACCAGAGGGCAGCCAAGGTTCCTCTAAGTGGCACAAAGCCATCTAAAAAGAACGGGAGAGATGACAACAACAAGGAATGGACCAGTGGAACTGCCGCCGACACACAGAAGCTGACCCCCGAGCCAGGAGCCGGGACAGCCAGGACCAAGCCGGTGAGCCCCACAAAACACCCGCGGGCAGCACAGCCACCGCTGGGCACAGCGGGGAGGGGCCGGTGACAGTCTTTACAAGGAGACTTGAGGGCCCACGGCCCCTCCCCAACCCTAGCAGCCCAACCAAGGGTCTCAGGGTGGAAAGGCAGAGAGGAGGGAGGGAGTCAGACCACAAAGAAAGCAGTGATGGGAGGAACGCTTACACAACTGTGGTCATTCAGGCTGTTGTCAGCTTGGCTGGGCCTGGTTGGGTGGCTGGGCAGCTGGATGTAGTTATTCCCCATGGTGAGACTGGCAATTAATTCCGTGGTGGAATCTACTGGTGCAGCCGAGTAGCTGCTTTAGGGATGTGGGCTGCTTCCGGTACAGAAGCAGCAGCTTTGAGGACGGTCTCCAGCTTGTTGGCATGCTTGAATCCCGTGTGTACCCGAGTCTCATTCAGTGGCCTGCCATGCTCTGCCAATCTTGGGACTTTCAGTGGACTTGAATCAACGGCCTGCCGCATGGTTTGGTAACACCTGGACTGACATTTTCCTTGTCGACCTTGGGTTTGTCAGCCTCAGCAGCCAGCAGCTGCCTGAGTGAGGAGATGCCTCCAGCTCCACTGGGCCGGGAGCAAGACACAGAGCTGAAGCCCAAGGTTCAGGGGCCTTCACCCAGCCCCTAGAGCCTGATACTTGGAACTCAGACTTCTAGCCTCCAAAACTGTAAGAGAATAAACTCCTGTTTGTTAAAAACATCCCATTTGTGGTATATTCATGTCAGAGTGGCACTTGGTAACCCAAACAACAGGCAACGCAGAGGCCTGCGGCCCCTACCACAGGGGGCTCCCAATGTAGCCAGACTAACCCCAAGGCTGCAGCATGGAAGTTGCAGCCCAAGAGGGACAACCTCCTGCAAAACAAATGAAGACCCCACCCAGGGCCACCAGATACAGCACAGGCACCAGTTACACCTGGATTTCAGATCAACAACAAGTAATTTTTCAGTATAAGTATATGCCCAATGCAATGGGACATACTTATACTAAAAGTATACACTGTATCTACAATTCAAATTGAACTATGCATCCTCTATTTTTATTTGTTAAATCTGGTAACCTACCCTACAACACACACACATGCACACACACATATACATTACACACACATACATACATATCCATACATACATACATATACAATATACATGCACACCTATACACATACATAAACACACACATACACACCTATACACACATACACAACTATACACACACATGCACACACACATGCACACACAGCTTATACACCAGTTTGCAATAATGCAGGCTCAGCTCCCCCTCTCTGGCTGCAACCCCATCTGCTAAGTCTCTTCACCATGTGAGGTAACAGCCCCATGTTCTGGGAGTTAGGACATGAGCCCCTCTGGGGGACTACTACCCAGCCTGCCACAATTCAGGAGGCAAAGCTGTGACCACGGAGGCCAGAGGGCGGAGTGAAGCCAGAACAGGGCCACGAGCCAAGGAACGCGGCGCCGCCACAGCTGGGCCGGAGAGGAGCGGGGCTCCCCTGGGGCGGCCAGAGGAGCCATCCCTGCGACACCCTGCCTTCAGGGAACCTGAGTTTGAATGCTGACCTCGGCACTGAGAGGATAATGGGTGTGGTTTCGAGCCACTGAGTGTTGACATGCATTTCAGCACCACAGGAGTCCAGGGAAGCCACCTTCCCAGGGTGGGCACGCCATTCAGACTGAGAACAAAGAACGGAGAGGCCGCCCGGACCCAGGCAGGCGCCTGCAGGAAGTCCCCACAGAGCAAGGTCACCTGCCCCAGGCCCTGAGTCCACCAGGGAGTGTCAGGAGTCTGGGACATCTGATGACACGCTGACATCATGGCTCACACAGCACAGTCCCTTCGCATGGACATGACTGCACACGGAAGGCAGAGCTCAGGAGTCCGTGGTGC
>NW_006921593.1:21102496-21119328 GCF_000298275.1 Orycteropus afer afer
CCCAAACCACACCCACTGCCTGGAGTCCATTCTGACTCACAGCGCCCCTAGAGGACAGAGTGGAACTGCCCACAGGGTCTCCAAGGCTGTCAGTCTTCATGGAAGCAAAGCCCAAACCACACCCACTGCCTGGAGTCCATTCCGACCCACAGCGCCCCTAGAGAACAGAGTGGTTAGCAGCCAAGTGCTTAACCACTGTGCCACCAGCGCTCCTTCAGAAGGGTGTACAGACAAGTACAACCCCAAACCGAGCTGCCCAGGATGCCGCCTGGGACGCGACCTTCTCCTGGGGAGTCCAGGCAGGATGAAAGTGGAAGGTCCCAGGCCACCTCTCTGCAGCGTGTCCAGGACTCGGCTGCACCCACGAGAAAGAATTACGACTTGTGACAAAGACGTGAGCAGCAGCCGGGGCTCGCTTTCCCGCAGGAAGGCTGGGGTTGGAAGTTCAGGATGGATTTCAGTTGTGAGGCCAAGGTGATTCAGAAGGTGCAACATTGGTGTTTGTGTTACATTTCCACACCTTCCTCTCCAGGTGCCGGCGCCCCTGCTTCCCGCAGGCCTCGCTCGCTGACGCCCACCCACCCGACGACAGCCGGCTTCAGGGGCTCCGTCTGCACGTTAGAGCCCTGCGCTGCCCCGGCTCCCTCAGGGCCCATCCTGCCGTGATCCAGGCCACCCCCGCGAGGACGCCACTCCCAGCGTGGGCCTCCCCGCCCGGGGCAGGGACACAGTACCCCATTGTGCAGCTCGCGGCTGGCCGGGGCCAGCTCACCCCGCGATGACATGCTCCCCTAATCCGCCCGTTGATGTATTGGGCTTGATGATGGCCTTCGTCTCGCCTCTGCACTGAGTTTGAACGGACTGCGAGGAAAACACATCAGTGTAAACCCAGAGCCCGGCCAGCCCAGAGCCGTGAGGACAAGCGTTTCCCACCCAGATGCCCCGAGCTGGCTTGCTCCGGGCCGCTGTCAGCACAGCCGGAGGGCCTGGGCCTCTTGCCTTCAAGCAGCTCTGAGATGGGGTGCAGTCGGTCCCCTGGCCCAGCTGGGCGGCCCCTGGGGCGACTCTGTCTCAGGTCTAAATGCTGAGTTAACAGGGGCTCACCTGTCCCGTCTGTCTGCCCACTCCCATTACAGGTGACAAGCGGGGACGGCAGCACCATCTTTGGGCACCCTTCCTTCCTTTGGGTTGTGCAAAAAAAAAAAAAAATGAGGGCGTGGAAAGGGTAATAAAGGGGCAGAAGCCGGGCAGGCGAAGCCTGTGCTTTGAGGGACTGCTTTCCTGGGCGGCCTTTGGACAGCGGTACCTTGCCCCAGGCTGAGGACTGAAGCCCATCTCCAGGGCTCAGGTGTCCTCACTCCTGATCCCCCAGCAGCACTTGGTCCTGGGGCGTTGCCCACCCTCAGGCTGATCCAGGGCGGCTTCCTGGGTGTTGACCACACAGGGGCAAGTAGAGCTGCCCCCAAAGGGCTTCCCAGGCCGTAATCTTTACGGGGAGCTCTGGAGGCGGCAGGTTTGGAATCGTCACAGAAGCAGACTGCCTCACGGAGCAGCCGGTGGGTTCAAACCGCCAACCTTGCTGTTAGTGGCCGAGCACTTAACCACTGCGCCACCAGGGCTCCTCAGACAGACACAGACACAAAGACAGGTGGGCAGGTAGGTGATCCGAAGTTACCACACACACTATCTCTAAGACGAATCTCACGTCCCACTACTCCACACGGGCATGTGAGGGTGGGCTCAGAAACGCGTCCCTGGTGTCACACCTCGGTGGGCGGGCTCCTTGGTGTACGAGGTGACAGAGAAGCCATGAAAACTGAATGCACGGATTTGAGTGTCACCGAGAACGTGACCGACAGTCCCTCAGTCCCGCCACCTGCTGCATTGCCCACGCAGCACTCCTCAGAATTTTTGATTCTCCTGGCCCGAAACACATGTGTTTACTTGTATGAAAATGTAAATGAGGCCCATCTCACACTGTTTCTCAAAGCCTTTTTGCTCCGACTGTTAAGTAAACACAGCTCAGCGTGGTTCAGGAAGCACAGGAACGTTCCTACATCAAGCCTGTCAGACCCAGCCCTTGGAAAAGAACAACAGAACTCCAGAACCGGGAGCCGGCCGCTCGAGGGTCCGCTCCTGGCTGTCACGGCCCCTCCGTATGTCTGAATATATTTTGGCTTCAGGCAAAGAAAGTGCATTTGCCAAAAGGGTTATTATTGCCTCAGCAGGGAGCCATTTCAGTGGTTTCCCGGGAGGGGCGTTTCTTAGGAGTTCTGGGCTCTGGCGGCTGCATTCCAGGGATACAGGGCCCTTCATAAAACACAAACAGCCCATTGAGCGTGCCCTGGGGCCTCGGGGCCTCGCGGCCACTCCCAGCCCACACCCTGCAGCCACAGGCCCTCCTGACCCCTGCCTGCAGGTGAGCTGACCTCCAAGTCACCCTGGGAGGCCGGGCTGGGCAGACTCCACTTTCCCATCTGTGTAACTGCCCGACCGGCTGTACAATGAGACATTCTTCCTCCAGGGCTGAGAAGTGAGGCCACCCCAGGTGCTCATCCCCAGAGTCCCCCAGGCCCAGAGGGTGAGGGGTGCACCCTTGTGGTCAAGATCCCACTGTGCTGGCTGGGCCACTGGGCAGTGGTGCTCCGTCCTTGCTCAGCCCCTAATTACGTCAAAGGAAGACAAAGGCAAAAACATTCAGAAATTTTACCTACAAATAGGGTCTGCAGGCCGAACGGCTGGCCAATGCAAACACACAGGTATCAACAGGAAAGCCAAGGTGACTGAGTTGACGGTGGGTCCCTCCCTGGGTTTTTGTAGAAAACTAGCAACATTCTTACCGAGTAAAAGAGACGGACACCCAAGTTCACACACTCCACTGAGTGTACAGGGACATTTGCAAAGGTCATTGGCCATCAGGAAATGACCTGCAAAATGGTGGTAGGAATAGCAGCCCCAGAACGTGTCTAGGTTCCTTAGGGGTAAGAACCAGGCTCGGCCCAAAGCCAATTCCCATGAGATGGAGGTGACACATCCCTCCACTCGCCAGCCTCCTTACCGTTTCTGACTGTCCCTCCATGGCACTCTCTAATTCCCTGCTGGGTTTCACAGTCCATTGCAATGGCCACACGGAACTCCGAGACCATACCCTACAGTTCAGTGGTTTATTAAGGAAGTCACAGGGTACAACTTGGATCAGAATCAGGAAGCCTGGAGGCAGTGTCCTTTTCACAGTGCGTGCGGGACAGCTCTCTCCACGCCCCTCAGCCTTGCAAGCAGGCAGGCCCCCTCTCTGCCCTGCACAGCCACCCAGCCCCACAGGCCTCCCCTCAGGACAAGCCCCTTAGTGCTAGAGGCCCCCTCAGCCCCCTTAGGGCAGCCTGCTCTGGACTATGCATGCGTCTCCGCTCGGCCCTGCAGGCCTCTCGGCCCCCCGCAGCCTCTCCACTGCTGAGGGACGAGCTCGCGGCCAGCGCAGCAGCTGTGTCGGCTCCTCTAGCGCACTCCTAGCTGCCGTTTCCTGCCGTCATCACAGGCTCTGCCTGCTCCTGCACCAGCCTCACAATCCTTGCTCTGCCTGAGCCCATTGCTGCAGCCACCGTGTCAATCCACATGGTTGGGGGCCTTCCCCTTTTCACTGACCCTCCACCTTACCAAGCATGACGTCCTTCTCCAGAGAATGGTCCCTTCTGACAACATGACCACAGTAGGTGAGACAAAGTCTGGCCATTCTCGCTTCCAAGGAGCATTCCGGCTGCACTTCCTCCGGGACAGATTCGTTCATTCTTCTGGCGGTCCACAGTATGTTCAGTGTTCTTCACCAGCACCACAATTCAAAGGCATCAACTCTTCGGTCTTCCTTATTTATTGTCCAGCTTTCACATGCATATGAGGCAACCGAAAATAGCATGGCTTACGTCTTTGCTTCTTAACACTTTACAGAGGTCTTTCGAAGGAGATTTGCCCAGTGCAATATGACATCTAATTTCTTGACTGCTGCTTCCTTGGGTGTTGCTTGTGGATCCAAGTAAAATTAAATCCCTGGGAACTTGAATCTTTTCTCCATTTATCGTGATGCTGCTTGCTAGTCCCTTGTGAGGATCTTTGTTTTCTTTGTGGTGAGGTGTAATCCACACTGCAGACTGTCATCTTTGGTCTTCATCAGGAAGGGCTTCAAGTCGTCCTGACTTTCAGCAGCAAGGCTGTGTCCTCTGCATATTGCAAGTTGCTAATGAGTCTTCCTCCAATCCTGATGCCACATTCTTCTTCACATGGTCCAGCTTCTCAGATTATTTGCTCAGCATACAAATTGAATACGTGTGGTGAAAGATACAACCCTGACACACACCCTTCCTGATTTTAAACCATGCATTCCTCATGAGCACAATTAAGTGCTCTGGAATTCCCATTCTTCTCAGTGTTATCCATAATTTGTTATGACTCACACAGTCCAATGCCTTTGCACAGTCAGTAAAACACACGTAAACATCTTTCTGGTATTCTCTGCTTTCAGCCAAGATCCATCTGACAGCAATGATATCCCTCGTTCCACATCCTCTTCTGAATCCAGCTTGCATTTCTGGAAGTTCTTTGTCAATACACTGCTGCAACCATTTCTGAATTATCTTCAGCAAGATTTTACTTGCGTGCAATATTAAGACATTGTTGGATAATTTCCACATTCCGTGGGATCACCTTTGTTTGGAATGGGCACAGATATTGATCGCTTCCAGTCAGTTGGTCTTCCAAATTTCCTGGCATAAATGAGTGAGTGCCTCCAGCGCAGCATCCATTTGTTGAAACATCTCAGTGGGTATTCAGTCAGTTCCTGGAGGCTTCCTGGCAATTCCTTCTGTCTACATACAGAAAAACTGCTCAAACACTCTTTATATACTGTAACTTATTTGGGCTTTGATTTTTGTTGTTGTTGTTGTTGTTGTTGTTGAGAATACACACAGCAGAACATACGCTAATTCAATAATTCTATGTGTGAAATGAAGTGGCACTGATGACATTCTTCAGTTGCACAACCTTTTTCGACCTCCTTCTCCAAATTCCTCCTCCCCTATTAACATATACTCACTGCCCCCCAGGATTCCTATCTAATCCTTTGAGTTGCTCTTGTCAATAGCATACAGCTAGTTATTTTAAAAAGCACAGTGTCAAGACAGACATTCTTGACTTCCAGTAAGATGGCAGAACAGGCAGGCAAGCTACAGACCCTCTTCAATAAAGAAAAGAGAAACCATTGACAGAGATACAGAAGCTAATCCTGGAGCCTTGAGCTTTGAAAGGAAGGATACAGAAGTGGATTAGGCACCAACTAGTGGAAAAACCTGAATGAAAACAGTGAGTACACAGAAAGTTGGAGCTGCAGACTGTCAGCAACTCCGATGAGACCAAAAGCCTGATTATTTCCAAGTGGTGCTGGGACCTGAGAATTGACCTGAAGATCAGCCCTGGTCACCAAGGGCTGCAGGGACGACAGTGCTGGTGGCCTGTGACTAGGAAGGGAAACAGCAAGGAGGGAGACAACCTGAGCTGTGGACTTTCAGCTGGAAGGCACAGCCATTTTGATTGTTTACACGTGGTGGCCATTTTGGATAAAGTGACTAAGGGTGCAGCCATTTTGAATCTTTACAAGCAGTGGCCATTTGGGATTTTAAAGTGACAGCATTCTCATTCGGATTCCAGGGACCTAAGAATAGGCTCCATTTGCCAAGGATGGCAGGGAAATGCGGGAGGCAGACACAGGGAAAGGAGACGGTGGTGAGTGTGTAAGTGCTGCCAACTAGCGAGTAGAGGAGCACAGCACAGGACCCTGCTTACTTAGATAACATCCAAACCAAACAAAGGAAAGGAAAATCATGGGCAAGTCACTCCAACATACAATCACCAATTAAATACAAACACAAAAATGTCACAATGCCTTGGAGACAACAGGGCATTAGAGTCCACACAAAAAAGCAAGATGAAGCAGGAGAAGCAAGGGACCAGGATACAGACCCTGAGGAAGGTGCAGCATTGGAACTCCCTGAGAAGGAATTCAGAAGAGTTATATTTAGGTACCTTCAATGAATTGAGAGACAGAACAAAGAACACACTGAGAAAAGTGAGGAAAACATAAAGAAAATCCTAGAACAATTTCAAAAGACAATACAAGAATAAAATGACAAAATAAATGAAAAATTAGGAATGATACAAAATTCTACAGACAGAAATCCAGAAGATTAATACTAAATTTTCAGAAATAGATAACACATTGAACAGGCAAAGGAGCAGAATTGAATCAATGGAAGACAGAATTAGTGAGATTGAAGGTAAATACCTCAATACTTTTTTGGAAAGGGAACAATCAGAAAAAAAGATTAAAACAAAATGAAGAAAGCCTAAGGTTCATGTGGGATACCATCAAAAGGAATAACCTAAGTGTAATCAGAATTCCAGAACAGGAAGGAACAAAATAAAACCACAGAGAAAATTGTTAAAGGTTTCTTGGAAGAGAACTTCCCTAGTACGATGAAAGATGAGAATATATCCATTCAAGAAGTCCAACAAACCCCAAACAGGATAGACTCCAAAAGAAAATCACCAAGACATATCATCATCAAACTCATCAAAACCAAAGACAAAGAAAGAATCTTGAAAAAAGCACGGGAAAAATGAAAAGTTACTTACAAAGGACAACCAATGAGAATAAGCTCTGATTTATCCACAGAAACCATGTAGGCAGGAAGACAGTGGGATGGTATATATAAAACCCTGAAAGAGAAAAATTTCCAATCAAGAATTATATACCCAACAAAACTGTCCCTCAAATATGATGGTGAAATTAGGACACTTTCAGATAAGCAGAAATTAAGAGAATTTGTTAAAACCAGACCAGCCTTACAAGAGATGCTAAAGGGAGCCCTTTGGACAGAGAACCAACAACAGCAAACAACAACTGACCATTAACACACATGATGACATAACCCAGATACCAACCCAGTTATAGAAGTAACCAAAGTGAGTAAGCCTACAAGATTGCAAACAAGGAACTGAAGGACCAATCTGGCTACTCTGAACTTGGCTAAGACACCCTGAACCTCAAAGATGAATTCTGCTTGCAGACCCCACACCCTCCCCCACCTGGTGAAACTCCAAAGATAAATTACCTGCCTGCAGACTCCACGCCCTCCCCCCATCTTGTCAGAAAAACAACCCCATTTGGAAACTGCAACTTTTGCAAAACCCTGTGCCCTTAATCAGAGGTCCCTATAAAAGGGGGCAACACTTCCCCCAGGCGCAGCTCTACTCTGCAACTGGCATTGTTCCTGTCGCCCCTAGAGCTGAACCTCACGGGCTTTTCTTCAATAAAGCCTGTTCTGATCTGTCGAGATCGTGGCTAATTTTTCTCGTCTTCCTTTCACTTTAACTTCTGCATTTCCACACTTTCCTTCCTAACAAGAACCAGAGACATCGACTGACAAATGAAGACAACTGCAAACCAAAAAGAAGGAAAAAATTGTGTATTTACAGAACTTCTAAATGGTAGGGAAGTCAAGACAACTACAAGATAGAACGGACTGTTGTAAACTTGGGAAGAAAACTATAAATCACAGGGTAACCTCAAAGAAAATGATAAACCTTCACATCAGAATAAAAAAGAGGACCAGCACAAATATTGAGCAAATACTGAAACAGTAGCCACGAAGGAAGTGATAACACGATCCATAAACAAATGAGCTCAGCACAGAAAATTATACAGAACAAAGAAACTGATGCCACAAAAAAAGCACGTAACAAAAATGACAGCAACAAATTCACACTTGTTAATAACTACATATCTGACAGTGACTTATCTCTAAAATTTATAGAAAACTCCAACACCTCAATAACAAAAAGATTAATAATCCATTAAAAAATGGGCAGAAGTCTTGAATGGACACTTCACCAAACAGGATATTCAGGCAGCCAGCAAATACATGAAGAAATGTTCACAATCATTAGCCATTAAACCAAAACCAAACTCACTGCCGTTGAGTCAGCCCTGACTCAAAGCAACCCCTCCTTGGGTTTCCGAGGCAGTGTCACTATGGAAGTAGATTGCCCAACCTTCCATTAGCCATTAGAGAGATGCAAATCAAAACAATGAGATACCATCTTACTCCAGCACTAATGGCAAAGTTCAACAAGACAGAAAATAATAAATGTTGGCGAGGATGTGGAGAGATTGAGACTCTCATACACTGCTGGTAGGACTGTAAAATGATACAACCACTGTGGAAAACAGTATGGCAATTCCCTAAAAAGCTGGAATTAGAAATAGCATTTGACCCAGCAATCCCATTATTAGGCATATATCCTAAAGAAGTGAGATCCAGGACCAGAACAAATATATACACACCATGTTCATCGCAGCACTATTTGCAAAAGCAAAAAGATGGGAGCAACCTATGTGCCCATCAACAGAAGAATGGATAACCAAACTGTGGTACATACACACAATGGAATATTATGCAACCCTAAAGAATGTAGAATCTGCAAACCACCACATAACATGGATGAACTTGGAGGACAATATGCTGAGTGAAATAAGTCAATTACAGAAGGACAAATATAGTATTAGTTCATTATTATAAAGAGTCAAGGAAAAGTTTATATATGGAAGGAAAATTTCTTTGTTGGTTACCAGGGGTGGGGGGGGGGGAGGGGAAGGAACACTGCAAAACTAAAAAAATAAACATTGACCCATGTCACTTTAGTTTTGTGTATTTCATTGTACATAAATTATGTCTCAATAAAATGCATTAACGAAAAAAGACATCCTTTGATAGTTAAGCTAAACTGTTCTCTGGTTTTAAAAAGACTTCAAGGGATATTTTTTGTTTAAAATTTAAAGATTATCTCAGAGCAATGGTTTTGGGGGTTTATCTAGCCTCCATAACTTGAGAAGGCCTGGATTCCATGCAAAACTGAAATTCTGTTCCGCACGTTCCCCCTTTTGATCAGGATTCTGCAAAAGAGTCTTTGATCAAAATGTTCAGTAACTGTGGCTGGGCACCACCCGGTTCTTCTGGCTTCATGGCCAAGGAGGCAGCTGTTCACGGAGGTAATCAGCCACACAATCCATTTCCTCCTCCTGTTCCTGATCTTCCTTCTTCCTCTGTTGCTCCAGGCCCATAGGGACCAATTGCTGTGCTTTGGATGGCCGCTTGCAAGTTGGAACCATGCAACAGACCCAGCAGGCAGAACAGGAGCACTAAGCACGTTACTAGGCCAGGTGACAGGGCTGTCTCATGAAACCATGGCCCTAAACCTCCAAACCAAGGAACCAAATCCCTGAGATGTTTGGTCGCACGGAAGCAGCCAGTCTTTCTCACTGCTGTTCTTGTGAACATGGCTACCTGTTTCGATTATTTTTTAACACACTCCTATCTGAAAGGTCAACACTAGGATTCTGGTTTCCGCCAGCATTGCAGGGTCAGAGTCACTGAGGAGTCCGTGACTGACAGGGGGAGCCAGGAGTCTTCATTTCAGGGGCCAAAACGCATGTCCCTGAGCTGCCTGTGGGCCCTCAGCCCCTCCTCCATCCTCACAACTTCTAACCAGTCCCTTCTGTCCTCCTGCAGGGGTGACGGGGGAGAACCACAGAAAGGGCTAAGATGGCTTCCAGCCTCCTTGTGAGTCTGAAACCCTCCTCCCTGCTCTCCTTCCTGGAGGGAGGAAAGGGCCCCACACTGCGGCCTGGGGCTCTGCAGGGAAACGCCCGAGGTGGGGTGCACCGCGGAGTCCGCCTGAGCCCCCTTTCTGCCACGTGCCCCATCTGCTTGAGCACTTAGCAGACCTTCTGGGAGCGCGTGTTGGTATTGAAACAATCGGTCCAGAGAAAGCCAGAGCAAACCACCGGCGGCGAAGGGAAAATCTCACCTCTTATGTATTCACTTCATGGAACACGGCTGCCATTTGCCTGTCCCCGCACCGGCCTCTAGCAAGCCCTCCCCGGCAGTTCAGGTCAGAGCAGGCACACAGAGGAGTTTAGGGGTGCAGGCGGGGCTCTGGGGCTCCTTCTGCTCCCACAAGCCCCCGAGGTGTCGCAGAGCCAGCAGCCTGCGCTCGCTGTCACCCCGGATTCATTCTGATCAGAATCCACGTGCATCTCCCTGTCCCTCCCACCAGGTACCACCCAGAGGTAAACATCAGAAGACCACGGTGAGAGAAGGCAGGCCAGCCAGAGACCTCGGACCCGGGGGCGACCTGGTGGGGAGCCGCCCGGCGCTCTTCTGGGCCCACACACCCCAGGCCTAGAGCTGAGGAGCCCGGCGCCAGAGATGCCAGTGGGCGCTGCCTCAGTCCTTACTGCTGCTGTAGGAGAAATTCCACAGGGCGTGGCTTCGAGGACCAGAAGGTGCCTTCACAGTCAGGGGCCTGGGGGAAGGCTCTCCCTGTCCCCTCAGAGAGACTCCTGCCACAGCCCCTCTCACGTCCTTCCCTGTTTCTTGAGCGTCTTCCCGCCCCGTCTGTGCTCGTCTGCGGGTCTAGTCTGCTCTTTTGTATCTCAAACATCTGTCGGTTAAGATGCACCCCATAGCACTATGTCCTCACCAACTAACAAGGAAAACCCTATTCCCAGATGGGCTCCCATCCACAGGGTCTCCAAGGCTGTCATCTTTCCAGAAGCTTACTGCCTCATCTGTCTCCCCCAGAGCGGCTGGTGGCTTCAAACCACTGACCTCTTAGTTAGCAGCCCCATGCCTTAACCACTGCACTACCAGAGCTCCTTACAGATTGATTCATTAAAAAAAAAAAGTCCCAACCAAAGCTGCTCCCCTGAGCCAGGAGACCGGGAAAGGGGCGTCGGAGCAAGACGGAAATCAGGCAATAAGTCTCCACTCCAGTGAACGCCCCAGAGGACTGGGCCGCCACCCACCCCTTGCAGGCAAGGCTGAGTGGGGCGCCGAGCCTTCACCCCCACCGTGAGGCTACGCAAGGTGTACCCCGCCCCCTAGGTGGTGTTGGTCCCAACACCCCTCCACCAGCAGCAATGAAGCCCCACCCCTGGGTGTCACTGGCCGGGCTGTCCACTTCCACCCAGCAGCCATGGGGCGCCCAGCAGCCATGGGGCACGCCTGCCTCCTGCTGCTCCAGCCAGGTTTAAATCAGTTTCAAAACCCGGTAAGAAAACGTCCAAGTTCCAGCTAAAAGCCGCCTCCTGCCCAGAAGCAGGGCGATCCCAAATGCACTGGAAGATCTCTATTGGGAGACGGTGCGCTCAGGGCACAGATGGCGCATCACCTGACCGGAAAGCAGCCGTGAGAAGAAGGCTGCAGGCAGCGACTGTAAACACGATCACACAAATGAAAACCTGAGAGCCTCCGCCTGGAAATGGAGAGTCCCAGCAAAGAAACAGAAAAAATACTAATAATGAAACAAAGAACAGACTGACAAAGGGAAAAATGCAGATGGCTCGTTCCAGACCCTGCAGACACCCAGGGGATATAAGGGGCAGGCTGGGAGCCAGGCCGCACAGAAATCCCGCAGCTCAGACAAGGTGGCTGCTGCCCTCAAAGTCGCAACTCGGCCAACGTGCAACGGGCCATGTGAACAGCCCTGGCTCCCCAGGCGCAGCCACCACCGTCCGTCCATCTGTCCATCCGTCCGTGTGGCCAGGGTGCTGAACAGGTCTCAGCAGAACTTCCAGACTGAGGCTAGGGAGAGAGGCGTGGCCGGGAGACCCTGTGGCTCACAGCGCCCCAGAGCCACCCACCACGGCCGTGGCGCAGGACCGCACAGCCTCTTGTGCCCGGGGTTGCCGTGAGTCGAGCCCTACTCAACAACAGCCAACAACAGCCATTCGTGATTTTAAAATTCTCAGAAAAAATGCAAACAAGGAAATTTCCTCAATTTGATAAAGAACAATCCTGTCTTACCAATGCTGTCTCCCTACGACAAACACCACTTCATTCAAAATCTTTAAGCATATAGTTTCGTATGTATTTTGAAACATTTACACAGATTAAATACCTACAAGGAGAATTATTGGATTAAAAGGTACACTATGTTAGGCTTTTGCCAAAGACCTTTCAGAAAAAAATGTAAAAGCTCTGCTCCTGCCAGAAACGGTCAACCATTCACACCTCTCCACACCCTCACAGGCACTGCAGGCGTCTTTCAAAGTGCTGCCAAGTTTTTAAGGAAAAATAAAAGCCCCATTGGTTTGAACTGGCTTTTCCCTGAATCTGACTTGTTAGCAATTTGTACATCCTCTTCTGTGACTTGTCTACCTGTCCTGTATCTGAGGATCTTAATGTCTTGCTAATTTGTCCTAAGCCCTTTGAAGTTCTGAGTCCATGAGCCTTTTGTCTTACTGGCACCAAATATTTTCCCAGTTGGTGGCCATCCCTTAATCCGGCTGCTTTTAAGGGGTCAGTGCATCAACTGTGTCTGCGGTGCTCCTGGCCGTGCCCGCCACCCCCACCACCCCCCACCTGAGATACGCACACCCAGCCACTGAGCCACGAGGCCTGGGAGCAGCTGGGGCTGGAAACGAGAGGCAGGCAGCAGGGACCATGCAAGGTGGACCGTCCTGTGGGCCAGTCCACGGCCCCACTGCAGGTGGTGCCGGCCTCTCACAGCCTCCTGACCCCTGGTTCCCACAGGTCCCCATGGTAAGCTGGACTTGAGGGGAGAGGAGGGACAGCAGAGTCCTGCACATGCTGTGTGCAGACTGTGTGTGCAGTGTTTGTGAGCACTGTGGGCACTGGGTGTGCACAGTGTGTGTGCAGTGTTTGTGGGCACTGTATTGGATGTGCACACTGTGTGCGCAATGTCTGTATGCACCAGGGTATTGTGTGCACATGCTGTGTGTGTAGTGTCTGTGGGCACCGCAGGGGTGTGTGCACACGGGGCGTGCAGTGTCTGTGGGTACCATGGCTCTTGTGTGTGCAGTCTCTGTGGGCACTGTGGGTACTGTATGTGCACACTGTGTGTGCAGGGTTTCTGTGCACTGTGGGCATTGCATATGTGCACTGTGCATCTACTGTGTGTACTGTATGTGCCCACTGTGTATACTGTATGTGTCCACTATGTGTCCACTGTATGTGCAGTGTGTGTATTGTATGTGCAGTGGATGCAGTGTGCATGCATTGTGTGCGCACTTTCTGTTGTATGTGTGCACTGTGTGTGCACTATGCATGCACTGTGTTGTATGTGTGCATTATGTGTGCACTATGTACTGTGTGTATGGTATGTGTGCACTGTCTGTGCACTGTTTTGTATGTGTGCACTGTGCATGCACTGTGTGTGTTCCATGTGCACAGTGTGTCCACTGTGCGTGCACACTGAGGTAGTCCCTGCATTTCCCAGCAGGAAGATCAGGACGCTCTGGGGAGCGTACTTCTCTGGAAAGCAGCCAGCCCCCCTATTTTAAGTGGCTTCTTGCCAACAGCATGCAGGCTCCCCTTGCTGGAAAGGTCCCCCCTCAACCTCTCAGGCACTCTGCCCCAACCCTGACAGGCTATCCTGGGAGGCCATGAGGCCAGTTTAGCAGGGAGGGACCTGAACAGCCCTCTCTGAGAAGTCATTCAGCAATGCCAACCCTGCTCTGTCCTAAGGGTCTGTCTTAAGGGTCCACACTAACTATCACAAGCAGGGCACCTCGTCCTGGCTGGGTGGTACCAGCACAGGCCCAGCAGACAGGTGCCAGCAGGACCTGTGACCTGGTGGTCCCTGCTCCCTGGAGGGCCAGGGCTCCGCTCCGAGGGCCCGAACTGCACTAAAATCTCTTCCCTTGTTCCCAGGGGAGGCCCCAGCTGCTGCAAACAATTAGGCCACAGGAAAGTTGGGGGCTTGAGTCCACCTAGAGGCACATCAGAAGGCCTGGCGACTCCTGAACACTCCGCCACGGACAATCCTATGGGCCGTTCTGCTCCCACACACACCGGGGCGCCTCAGTTGCAGTCACCTCTACGGCAACCGACTTACTTTTTGCTGCCACCAGAGGGTGTTTTTGTCAAGCTCCTGTTGCATTTGCAGGGGCTGGAGACACTTAAAAGCTCCAACCCAGACTGTGGGCTGTGGGAACGCAAGGGGGGGGGGCTCAGCACGCCCGGCAGCCTCCCACCACGTCATGGTCACAACAGCCCCACAGTCACTGAAGAAAAGTGTCCTCAGCCACCCGCCCACCGGCCCAACCAGCCTGCTGGGTTCATCCCACCCATCTGGGATCTCAAGAACATTCCAGGCCCCAGCCCAGGGGACAGACTCCAGTGGCTGAATCGGTGGACGGGCCACACACCTGGCAGAGGAGCGGCTCATGTCAAAGTCACCTCCGAAATGCTGCTGGCCTTGGCTCGTGCTTCCCAGGACAGAGAGGCCCCGGACGGCCCCGGGGAACCAGGAGAACGAGGGAAGCATCCCCGGTAAGGCCGGCGCCAAGGCCGGAAGGAGCCACGTGGACCAAGGCCAGGCCGGGCAGAGGGGCTGTCAGGACCAAGATGGCAGAAAGGTGGCTCCCGGGGGGGCCATCATTTTGTAGGAATGCAGCCCCCACCTCAGGCCCCGGCCACACAGGGTAAAGGGGAGGCTCGTTAGGAGAGAAGGATGCCAAGGCATTGGGAATGCGGGGTGCCTCAGCTGGGGGGCCCCAGACACAGAGGCGTCTCCGAGGAGCTTGTGTGCTGCACTGCCATCTGTAAGCAGATTCACACCACGCCCAGGGCCATCCCCTGGCCCTTGCCCTGTCACCCACCCTCCCTAGTCTTCTGGATTGTTCTGGAAAAGTCCTTCCTGGGGCCTCCGGAGGGCTGGCCCCAGCTCCTCCGACGTCCCCAGGCCCCAGGCCACGGAACAGGATGCCTGTGTGCACGGGGCCAGCCCTCCGGGACACACAGGGCACCGTCACCTTCCCCAGCATCTCCTCTTTGCTCTGGGCACCATTGCCCTGTTCACCCAGCACGCAGCCCAACTCGGCTCTGAACGAGGCGGGGGACGGCCGGGGGGTCCCAGCCCGGGATCGGGATGGCAACACCCACGGGTCGCTGGGCACACGCATTTTCCAGGGGTGTGTGCCAGCCCAGACTTGTGTGCGGGCGCGTGCATGGAACGTACGTGCGCTTCCGTATACGCACATAGCCCTGCTTCTGATGTTCTTCGCTCAGTTTGCCTGGGAGGCTTCGCAGTCCCAGGGCACCTGGCAGTGTCACTAGACGAGGCAGCCGGGAGGAGGCCAGGCGCACAGCAGTGCCCAGCAGGGGCCAGGGACCAGGAACGTGTGGACCCTTAGCAAACTATCATAAGCTGAAGATGGAGAAATTAAAACAAGTCCACAAGAGCCAAAATATGATCTTGAGCATTACAAAAATAAATAACTCACTGCCGTCAAGTCAAATCCGACTCATAGTGACCCCTCCTTGGGTTTCCAAGTCAGTATCTCTAAGGAAGAAGATTGCCCAATCTTCCTTCTGACCTTAAGCATATCATCCACCTGAATTACCGTGAGCATATCCCACCTGAATTTAAATACCGTCTCAAGAACAGATTTGACGTAAAGAACAGTAATGACCAAAGATGAGTTATGAGAAGACATCAAGGACATCATACTTGAACCAAAAGGTCATTAAGAAAACAGGAAAAGGGGGGGAGTTATTTAACATACATTCGTTGGGTGCGGATGAGTTGGCTCCAACTCGTGGCAGCCCCGTGAACACGCGAAGCACTGCCCGGTCCGTGCCATGCCCACAACGGTGGCTCCCCTTGAGCCCACTATTGCAGCACTGTGCCAAGCCATCTCATTGACAGCGTTTCCCTTTCCCGCTGACCCTCTACTTCACCAAGCTTGGTACCCTTCTCCAGGGATGAGGCCCTCCTGACAACATGATCAATGAAGTCTGGCCTGGCCTGCTTCTAAAGGAGTGTCCTGGCTGTACTTCTTCCAAGTCAGATTGGTTCATTCTTCTGGCAATTCGTGATATATACAATACACCATAATTCAAAGGCATCAATCCTTTGGTCTTCCCCATTCACTGTCCACCTTTCACATGCATATGAAGCTACTGAAAAGACAATGGCTTCCTTCAGTGTCCCCTTTAAAGAGACATCTTTGCTCTTTAACACTTTAAAGAAGCCTTTTGCAGCAGACTTGCCCAATGCAATACATGGTTTGATTTCTTGACTGCTGCTTCCATGGGCACCAGTTGTGGATCCAAGTAATAGGAAATCCCTGACGACATCAATCTTTTCTCCATTTTTCGTGATGCTGCTTATTGGTCCATTTGTGAGGATTTTTGTCTTATGTTAACATGCACCGAAGGCTGTAGTCTCTGATCTTCACCACTATGTGCTTCAAGTTCTCTTCACTTTCAGCAAGCAAGGTTGTGTCATCTGCGTATCACAGGTTGTTAATGAGTCTTCCTCCAATCCTGATGCCGTGCAGTCCTTCATATAGTCCAGCTTCTTGGGTTATTGCTCAACACAGAGATTGAATAAGTATGGTGAAAGGATACAACTCTGATGCACACTTTTCCTTATTTTAAACCACGCAGTATGCCCTTGTTCTATTTGAGTAACTCTTTGTCTGTGTACAGGTTCCTCATGAGCACAATTAAGTATTCTGTATTCTGGAATTCCCATTCTCCACAATGTTATCCATAATTTGTATGATGCATACAGTCAAATGCCTTTGGGTAGTCAATAAAACATAGGTAAACATCTTCCTGGTATTCTTGGCTTTCAGCCAAAATCTATCTGACATCAGCAATGATACCCCTCATTCCATGTGCTCTTCTGAAGCCAGCTTGGGTTTCTGGCAGTTCTTTGTCAATATGCTGCTGCAACCTTTTTTTTTTTTTTTT
>NW_006921593.1:21119428-21138482 GCF_000298275.1 Orycteropus afer afer
GGTTTCCGAGGCAGTATCACTACGGAAGTAGGATTGCCCAACCTTCCTTCCGAGGAGTGGCTGGTGGGTTTGAACCACAAGCAGTCTGGTTAGCAGGCAAGTGTCTTAGCCACTATGCTACCAGACAGAGCTCCCCAATTCTTCTTTGGTGTTCCTTATTCATCGCCTGGCTTCCACATGCATATGAGGTGATTGAAAATACCTTGGCTTGGATTAGGTGCACCGAAGGCTACTGATTTCTTTGTTCTGTGAACCTCAGCTAGTCATTCTAACATGGGGTGTCTCACTTTTTTCATTAGCAAAATGGAGAAAAGACTACTTCCTTTCTTGGTTGCAGAGTCTGTGCTGTTGTGTGTGGTCAAATTGATTCTGACTCATAGGGATTCATAGTAGAACTGCCCATAGGTTTTCCTAGGCTATAATCTTTACAGGAGTAGATTGCCAGATCTTTTCTCCCCCAGAGCTGCTGGTGAATTTGAACCACCAACCTTTTGGTTAGCAGTTAAGTGCTAAACCATTGTGCCACCACAATGGTTATCCCCTGATAACGAACTCTTTACCCTCCTTTATTTTTCTGTATAGAACTTTTACCACCTGATATGCCTTATATATAAAAATACACCCACTCCTGTCTTATCAACATGGCTAGGTTCCAAAGACCAGGTCGTTATGAGAAAATCAGCATTATGTGAAAATAGAGGATGACCACATCATTACGGACACCAAATTACATCATTACTTAGGTGCCTCATTCCATTGTTACATAACTGCCAAGCTACTGAGATCATGGCCCAGGTAAGTTGACACATAACCTTAACCATGATAGCCACCATTGATCCGGCCTCCCACCTCCTCATTCATTAATGCCAGGCATGAATCATTAATGAGCAAAATAGCAGATTTTTCATTATTGTAGACAGTAGATTGTTTATTATTGGTGTGAATGCAAAATGTCAGATAATGAGATAGTAGATAAGCGAGGAGTAGTTGTATAAAACAAATACATGTATTTGTTTGTTCCTTTTTGTAGAGTCTGTAGGTTATCTAAACCAAGCCTCTGATATTACAAGTAAGGAAAGTGAGTCTCTGAAGAATCACAGAATAATAACAATAGCTGACATTAGATAAACATTGGTGGTTCAGTGGTAAAATGTTCACCCTGCCGTGTGGGGGATCTGGGTTTGATTCCCAGACAATATACCTCAGGTCAGTCATCATCTGTCTGACACTGGAGACTTGTATGTTGGTTGCTATGATGCTGAACAGGTTTCAATGGAGCTTCCAGACTAAGAGAGACTATGAAGAAAGGCCTGGGGATCTCCTTCCAAAACCAGCCAATGAAAACTCTACGGATTACAGCAGTTGGGTTTTGCTCTGTTGTGTATGGAATTGCCATGAGGTGGCATGATGTGACAGTAGCTAACAGCAACAACACATTAAGTACTGGGCATTACGCAGGTTATCATTTCAGCCTCACAAAAATCATATGAGTAAGTACTATTATTATTATTATTTTCATTTTATAGATGAGAAAACTGAGAAACAAAGGTAAGTAGTATTTTTAATTCTGTTTCTAGAAATCAGTAAAGCTAAGATTGAAATTCAGTCAGTCTATCAAAAGAACTCATGCTCTTAACCACTTGACCCCATAGTTTGTAAATGAGAGAGTAAAGGTCAAACACTGGTCTTCTAGTTCCTCTGGTGGCATGAAGATTGAAAAAATTAAACATTGTGGCTGTTTCATTGTTCTTATTCCTTCTACTAGCAGTAGAAATATAAAGGTTTTGAAGAGTTGAATCATTCAGTAAAATTAGTTGAGTTATCAAGAATGAATATGGGTTTTTCGTAAGTATCCTTGAGAACAGGCAAATCTCCAGATCTGAGAAAAAGTAACAAAAAGTAGTACTTTTTGTTTCTTTTCATAAACAGACCAATATGTTACATATTTGTCATAGGACAGTATGACATTTTCTTGTTGTGTGTCATTGAGTCAATTCTGACTCAGTGTCTCTACAGGACAGAGTAGAGGTGTCCTATAGAGTTTCCTAAGCTATGTTGTTGTTATTGTTGTTGTTATTGTTAGTTGCCATCAAGTCATCTCCGATTCATAGTGACCCTATGCACAGCAGAATGAAACACTGCCTAGTCCTGTGCCAGCCTCACGATCCTTGCTATAACTGAGGCCATCATTGCAGCCACTGTGTCAACCCATCTTGTTGAGGGCCTTCCCCTTCTTTATTGACCCTCCACTTTACTCAACATATCCTTCTCCAGGGAATGATTCATCCCGACAACATGACCAAAGTAGGTGAGACTAAGTCTGGCCATTCTCGCTTCCCAGGAACATTCCAGCTGCTCTTCTTCTGGGACAGATCTACTAGTCCTTTTAGCAGTCCATGGTACTCTTAGCATTCTTCTCCAATACCACTACTCAAAAGCATCAACTCTTCTTCAGTCTTCTTTATTCATTGTCCAGCTCTCACATGAATAAGAGGCGATTGAAAATACCATGGCTTGGGTTAGGTGCACCTTAGTCTTCAAGGAGACATCTCTGCTCTTCATCATTTGAAAGAGGTCTTTTGCAGCAGATTTGCCCAGTGCAATACATCATCTGATGTCTTAACTGCTGCTTCAACTGATGTTGATTGTAGAATCAAGTAATATGAAGTCCTTGACAACTTCAATCCTTTCTCCATCCATCATGAAGCTGTTTATTGGGCTAGTTGTGAGGATTTTTGTTTTCTTTATATTGAGGTGCTGCAGACTGTACTCTTTAATCTTCATCAGTAAGTGCCTCAAGTCATCCTTACTTTCAGGAAGGGAAGTTGTGTCATCTGTGTATGGCAGGTTGTTAATGAGTCTTCCTCCAATCCTGATGCCATGTTTTTCTTCATATAATCCAGCTTCTTGGACTATTTGCTCAGCATACAAATTGAATAAGTATGATGAAAGCCTCTTGATCTATGTACAGGTTCCTCATGATTACAATCAAGTGTTCTGGAATTCCCATTCTTCTCAATGTTATTCATAATTTGTTATGACCCAAAGAGTTGAATGCTTTTGTGTGCAAGTCAATAAAACACAAGTAAACATCTTTCAGGTATTCTTTGCTTTCAGCTAAGATCCATCTAATATCAACAATGATATTCCTCATTCCATGTCCTTTTCTGAATCCAGCTTGCATTTCTGGAAGCTCTCTGTCAATATGCTGCTGCAACCTTTTTTTTTTTTTTTTCATTATTATCTTCAGCAAAATTTTACTTGCCTGTGATATTAATGATATTGTTTGATAATTTCCATATTCTGTTGGATCACTTTTCTTTGGAATGGGCACAAATATGGATTTCTTCCAGTTGGTTGGCCAGGTAGCTGTCTTCCAAATTTCTTGGCATAAACGAGGTGAGCACCTCCTGCTGCATCAGTTTGCTGAAATATTTCAATAGATATTCCTGGAGCCTTGTTTTTTGCCAATTCCTTCAGTGCAGCTTGGACTTCCTTCAACACCACACTGGTCTTTGATCACGTGCTACCACCTGACATGGCTGACCATCGACCAATTATTTTCTGTACAGTGAGTGACACTGTGTATTCCCTCCTTTTGATGTTTGCTTCATCATTCAATATTTTGCCCATTATTGCAACTCAAGGCTTAATTTTTTTTTTCTTTTTATTCATTGCAAATTTCTTTTTTCAACAACATAAAGGACAAGTATACCCATGGGCCACAGCAGATGGAGTACACAGGCGTCAGATTGACTCCATCTGTGGAAAGAGACTCTGGAGCAGCTCATTATCATCAGTCAGAAGAAGGCCTGGGGCCAACTGTGGAGCAGACAGACCATCCATTTTTAACCTGCAAGTTTAAGTTGAAACTAAAGAAAATTGTAACAGCTCCATGAGGGCCAAGATATAATCCCTGAGTGTATCCCACCTGTATTTAGATACTATCTGAAGAATCAATTTGACACACTGAACACCAATGACTGAAGAACAGACGGGTTGTGGGACGACATCAAGGACATCATACATGAAAGAAGCAAAAGTTCATTAAAAAGGCAGAAAAGAGAGAAGACCAAAATGGATGTCAGGAGAGACTCTGAAACTTGCTCTCTGGTGCAGTGAGGTTAGGCCTTTGGTGGGAAGTTTTCTCACATCAGGCTTTTCTCCAGCGTGAACATTCTGGTGCTGAGTCAGGAAGTCTCTTCAGCAGAAGGCTTTCCCATGTCTCTGTATTCAGAAGGACTTCCTTAAGTGCGAATCTGCTGGTGGAGAATGAGGTTGGACTACAGCTTAACGCTTTCCCACACTGGTTGCACTTAAAGGTTTTTACACAAGCTCAGAGGTTTGGTGGAAGCTTTCTCCACATTGTCTTCGTAGGCCGAGCCTTCCAGTGCTAAATCAGAGCAGACCTGTCTGATGCGTCCCCATTCCCGTGCGTTCATCAAGCCTTCCTAGTGCTCAATGAGCTCAGAGAGGCAGCTGCAAGGTCTGCAATATGTGCTATACCAAGGCCTTTCTTTATGAAACTTCTGGTGCCAAACAAGTGTGTACCTTTTGCTGAAGCCTTTCCCACATCTGCTGCACATGAGGCCTTTTTCCAGGTGAAAGTCCTCCCACCTTTGGCTCCTCTGTGGCCTCCCCACTGGGAGAGGTCTGCTGCTTCAGCAAGTCAGCACTGGTCAAAGTTCTGCCCACCATTCCCTGCACAGGAAGAGCTTTTCCAACATGTGGACTCCACAGGCAAGGCCCTGCCCTTCTGTAGGGGCCTCTCATTGCGCTGCTACTGGCGCTGGTTTACATTGAAATGGCTCCTCTCTCAGATGCCCCACACACGTAGCTTCAGCCCAGGGCACGTTCCCTGGTGCTGAGGCAGGAGCAAAACAGCTTTCAAGACGGGGCCACACATCTCACACACAAGACCACATCTCACACACACGAGCCCGCATCTCACACACAAGCCCGCACCTCACACATACGAGCCTGCACCTCACACACGAGCCCGCATCTCACACGCACGAGCCCGCACCTCACACACGCACGAGCCCGCATCTCACACGCACGAGCCTGCATCTCACACGAGCCTGCATCTCACACACGAGCCCGCATCTCACATGCACGAGCCTGCAACTCACACGCACGAGCCCATATCTCACACGCACGCGCCTGCATCTCACACGAGCCTGCATCTCACACACGAGCCCGCACCTCACACGCACGAGCCTGCACCTCACACACGCACGAGCCTGCATCTCACACACAAGCCCACATCTAACACTCACGAGCCCGCACCTCACACGCACAAGCCTGCACCTCACACACGCACGAGCCCACACCTCACACGCACGAGCCCGCATCTCACACACACGAGCCCACACCTCACACACGCACGAGCCCTCATCTCACACGTACGAGCCCGCACCTCACACACGCACGAGCCCGCATCTCACATGCACGAGCCTGCATCTCACACGAGCCTGCATCTCACACATGAGCCTGCACCTCACACACATGAGCCCGCACCTCACGCGCACGAGCCCGCACCTCACACGCACGAGCCCGCACCTCACACGCACGAGCCCGCACCTCACACGCACGAGTCTGCATCTCACACGAGCCCGCAACTCACACGAGCCCGCACCTCACACGAGCCCGCACCTCATGCGCAAGCCCGCACCTCACTCACGAGCCCGCACCTCACACGCACGAGCCTGCATCTCACACGCACGAGCCTGCATCTCACACGCATGAGCCCGCACCTCACACACACGAGCCCGCACCTCACACACGAGCCCGCATCTCACACACGAGCCTGCATCTCACACACGAGCCTTCTGAGTGGATGGGCCTGCCTTGGGAGTCTTGACCTGAGACACTCTTACAAAAGTACCCTCCTCAGAAAGTGCCTCATCCTCCACTCCATGCCAACAATCCAGGGAGCCCAAAGCGGCAGAGTCCTTGGGCATCACAACACAACACGTAAGACTCCAAGCCTTACAAAGGAGTCACAGCTCCTCCTGTGAGTCCATGGCCACATCCTCCAAGGCCACACAGTCCTGTGCAATCCATAAGCAATTCTGGCTCCTTAAGAGCCGGAGCCAGGGACCCTCCAGAGCCAGCCCCCACAGAGCACTCTGGGGTGTGAGTGACACACCCAAGAATAAGAAAATGACACTAGGAGGAGGGCAATGGAAGTCTCTCTCTGATGTGGTCTCCAGGCACATAAACACCCCTTCCCTGGCTCTTCATTTAGCACACAGCCTTTGACATCACCATAAACTCAAAAGCTCAATGCCATCGAATCAATTCCAACTCACAGTACCCCCCTTTGGGTTTCCAAGGCAGTATCTCTATGGAAGGAGATTGTCCAGTCTTCCTTCCACGGAGTGGCTGGTAGGTTTGAACCTCCAGCCTTCTAGTTAGCAGTCAAATCCCTTAGACACTGAGCCACCATGGGCACCTGGCAATGTGTTTCCCACAGGGCAGCTTTACTCTCTCTCAAGGAGATGCACAACTCCCGTGGTCTGCAGTCAAATACCATTTCCTGCTGTGGTCACAATCCCAGCACCTCCTTTATTACTTTTCACAAGTTACATTTTCCTAAGAACCTGCCCTTCTAAATCTTCCCATTTACCTGTCTGGTCACCTTGTAGTGCTGCACGTGGAGAGATGCCCCCTTGACTGTGATTCACATGTCTTCCCGTGACCACTCTAACCGGAGGATCCCCAGTACTGTTTCCCTTTACAAAGAACCGGCTTTAGGGTTTTGTCACTGCCCTCTATTGTCTATTTGTGTGTTTTTAATGAACTTCTGCTCTTTAGATTGGGGCCTTTCCAGCCATCCCTCAGTTAACGTAAGTGATGTATTCCTGAAATTCAGATGTTCCGCGTGAAAAACCTAACTGGGGCCTACTTCCCAGTGGAATGAATATGTGTTACTGGTTAACCCCAAACTTCCAACTTCCTGAAAAATTAGACAGAGTAAAACAAAACACACACATACACAACCCAAACGCTATTAGGAAACAAAGCCAATGTTCGGATTAGCTAGTGGCTTACCTAAATTGCTCATTTTCAAAGGCAAGATTTTAATGAACAGTTCTCCTGCTTTTCTGATCTTACGATCACTGCCTGTATCTTCACCTTCATCGTCTCCTCCTTTGCTCTTCTGGCTCATTCTGTCATTTTACTGAGACTTTAACTCACATGTAATTATTTAATCAAATCCCAATCCCCCTCTGCTACTTGGTTTCCATGTGTCACCTTTTTAAAGAAAGCAGTTGTCATGGTTCCGATTCACAGCGACCCCACGTGTTGCAGAGCAAAGCTGGGCTCTAGAGGGTTTTCAACGGCTGACTTTTCAGAAGTAAGACTGCCAGTTCTTCCGAGGAGCCGCTTGGTAGACTCAAAGCCCCAACCTTGTGGAGGAACCTCTGGGTGGACTCAACCCACCAAGCTGATTAGCAGCCAAGTTCTTAACCACTGGTCCACAGGCCTATGTACATGCTCATCCCAGCTGAGGCATGTAGTACACTACTTCTGTCTTGCCCAATTTTTTGTCTTCCTTGGAGTTATGTTTCTTGGTTTCCTATGTATCTGCCAATAATTCAATTCCAACTCCCTATCAAGTCCCAAAATCCTTTGTCAACACGTACCAGTCAATATGACTAGTATCCTAATGACTGACAACCTTGTCCGGAGTCTTCTAACCTCTCATCTAGAAGCTGCCTCTATGCCTGGCTTACAGCTGCCACCCTGAATTCTTCCACCCTCCTCCAGTCGCCTGACCTCTGCCTGGGGTCCCCCAGTTCCTGTCTGCCATGTCTTTTCTTCGTTTACACCCTCACTGCAGCAGAGCACACTTCCTTGAGGTTCTCTAAGAGACAGTGTGTGGAAAGTGAAAAATTTAAGACCCTACATGTCTTTAGCTTTGACTCAAGCTGGAAACGTTCCTGCAGAATTCTGAAAGCAAAACTTTACATTCTCTCTTCCAGTGTTGCAGCTGAACCGTCCAGAGCTATTCTGATTCCTGGCACTTTCTGTGGAACCTGTTAATTCTCTCCAGACACTGTACAAGTCTTTCTCTAGTCTTCAGAAATTTCTAAGTCATGTTTCTTGCAAAGATCTCTCCTCTTCCACGGTGTTGGCACTTGGTTGGCCCTTGGCATCTGGAAACTCACAGCTTGTTTCTCAGAATTCTTGAATTATATGTTGGAATCCACTGTAAGACAACCTGACCATCTCTTTGACCATGTTCAATGTCAGTATCTCAAGGTCTTTCCTGCTAGTTGAGGAGATAAATATCAGTTTGTTTTCTTCCTGACTGCTGACAGTCCCAAAGCCAAGCGGGAAATTGCTGAGGGTTCTATCTACTTCAGGCGCTGCTCCTGCCAGTCTCCACCGGGCTGTGGCAGCATGACTGTCCAAGTGTGTGGAGGAGGGAGTCTGGTGACTTCAGCCCATTCTCCTGATTTGAACCCTTGACTGCCAGCAGGAGAGGTGTGGGCAGCATGAGTAAAATACCTGAGGCAGCAGATACAGAGACATGCTAGGCACTCACCTGGAAATAAGAGTCTTCATTGAGCTCATTCCTGGTTCATCCCAATCTTAACAAAAAAAGTCACATACAACAGGGCCAGAGACAACTGTCTTGCCACATTCTCCACCTCCTCCACCCCACCCCACCCCCACCCTGCAGAACAATGGAGGGACGTCACCTTGACTGAAAGCCTTAGGCTTCAAACACTTTTAGGGGCGCAACTCTCTTCAAACCAGAAACCCCATCAACTACAACAGGCCAGTCAGGCACTGTGCCCCTGTGGTGCATTGGGGCACCCTCCACAGGCCCTCAGGCCCCTCAGTGTTTGAGATGGGTCCTTCTCTCCAATCACCTGGAACATCCCAGACGCCGGCCACTCCTCCCTGAAGGGTGTACACCCAGCTTTCACATCAATGACACTTCCACCCACAAGAAGGCACGTCTGAGAACTTAAGAGGAATAGAGCATTTATTAAAGTTACAAACACACATCAAAGGTGTCCATCACACTTCTCCAGGTTCTGAGCTCGGTACAACGGCTGGGACAGTTGGGGTCCCAGCCCCTGTAGCAAACTCGTGCTCAGTACCAGGCAGAGGGGAGCTGAGGGCAGGTCGCAGCACTGTCTTCCCCGAGTCTCAGGCGCGGGCCCAGCACGTCACGCTTCCTGGGCCGGCACCAAGCAGCGGCAGTGGGGCTGTGTGCACTGAGACCACAGGCAGAGCAGAGCCACTGCTGGTACGCTCCAGCAGCACACCACCTCTGACGTGTACACGACGGCGTTCACACACAGCCTCCCCAGCCTGGATTTATGCACATGCGTTCGGTACCTGGCATAGGAGACCTTCAAATCAAAACTCCTTAGAAACGAGAGGACCCCAGGGCCCTGACACTGAGTAACGATGTTAAGGCAACAGGAAGTGCCCCCTTCGCTACCCCTCGTGGCCCCCTCCCGCCCTCTGCCTGGGATCACCATGGAATTCACAATCTGCACCCCCCCACCTTCTCCTGGGACACAAAGCCCATGAACTACTGATGCCTCCTATCAGTTATTTCACTCCCCACTCAGGGAGCTGGGCTTGGGGGAGGGGAGGAGTGGTAGGAGAGTGAGGAAGGGAGAGAGGGATGGGCCATGCGGCCAAATGTAGACTTCCAGGCCTGAGATCCAGACCCCTGGAGGTCGGGGCCTGGTCACACCAGGTGGTGAGGTGGCAGCACAGCGACCCACAGCACCACCACCAGCACTCAACCCTTCAGGAGGTGCCACAGGCTCCCAGGCCCAGGAGACGGGCACATGAGCTGTGTCACCCTTGGACCCAGGGGTGGCCAAGGTCTGGCACTGCTGGAGGACCTGCCCGGTCAGTGCCAGACTCAGGGATGCACGCCTGCAAGTGCACGCAGTGACCCTAAAACCCGTGCTGGGACCGCGAGGCGGTGGACACGCTGGGATGCCTTCCACGACAACCCAAGGAGAGTTTCTCACCAAGTAAACTTAGGCAATAGCAAGACTCATGGTTCCCCAGTCTAGGAATTTCTCAGCCTGGTAAACTTAAAACTTCTTGGCACTGACCAAGGGCAGCCACGTTTTGTTTTGCCTAACAAGAGTGTTTAAAAAACAGTACGTTAGATAAACGTGACTTCTTGAATAATCACCATATGCTGTCTTCACTCTTCTCTGCAACACATGCTCAAGGCCAGTGCCCCAGGCGCCAAGCTGTGGACCACACAATGCCCATTGCCGCAGTGGCCTCAGGTCACACCCACTGAGGACAGGGACAACAGGCCAATGACAGCACTTACATTTCCACAGACTGCTAATATACTAAGTGCTTTCTCATATAAGGGTCTGCACATTAGGGCCCGTGGAGGAGGCACAGCAGGCACCTTGCCCACGCAGAAGCAGCGTCCAGCGTCACAGTGCAGTGGCCGAGGCCACACGGGCAAAGGGCAGAGCTCAGGGCACAGCCTCCGCTGCAGAGCTTGGAGCCTTCTGCACAGTCCTGTATCACTGTCCCTTCCTCCTCCAGCTTCCTCATGCGTCTTTTATTTGAAGGATCAATTCGTGAAAGAAAACTAAACCCTCCAAACAGTGGCATTTATCCTTGATAACCAACAAATACTCAGCCTCACCGTGTCGTCCCTCTCCAAACTCCTCTTTCAACAAGTGCTTCTCCACTGAGCCTGTCAAACGTCAACACACAACACACAACACAAGCTCTGCTGCCTTGGCTGCATCTGCAGAACGAGCCAGGGCCTGAACACACAATCACGTGAGCAACAAGGCACTGAGCACGTGCGACACAGACACACCCCTCCCCCAGAGGCCAAAGCTCAATTCCCAGCATCCTCAGAGCACCGCACTGCCCCCGACACACACCTGCTCACGTCTCCATGGACCATGCCGGCACACACCGCAGGCTTCAGTGGCACCCGGTGCCCTGGGGTGGTGACAGGACACAAGGGGCAGGGCTGTGTGGGCATGCTCGGCCCCTCCCCGCTCCTCCCTGATGCCGCCTCTCTGGGGAGCCCCACCACACACTCCCTGGTGCTGCGGGAGCAGGGCGCCCCAGGCTGCAGCATGACTGCAGAGCACCCCACTGACAGGAGCTGCTCCTCCCTTCTCTGAAACCCACAGCAGAGTCCCAATCCATCCATGCACGGACCTCACTCCAGCAAGAGACTGGACGCTAAACTGCTGTGAGCCAGAAAAACCAGCAAAAGCTGGCCCAAGCAAAGACAAGGTGCACCTGTCCTCTGCCAACAAAGAACTGGGGCACAGACGCTGCCACCAATCCGACACACAGCACCCAGGATAAGATGGGGGGACCCTCAGCTCACCCCTCCCCAGACACAAGACCTCCCTGGCTGGGCGTGTGCAAGACCCCGCTGCCAGGGACCGGACACATGACCTCCCTGGCTGGTTGCAGGTGAGGACCAGGGAAGTCCATTCCATTCAGAGACCACGAAGGTATGTCCCTGTCCTCCAGACACGAGCTCACGGTTGCTTTTCTGGGCCCAGAAGAAGGACCTCACTTTGAGTCAGGCCAGGTATAGGGCACAGGAGCAAGACCACACTGTGAGCCAGGCTGGGCCCACCTCTGCACTACCACGCTAGTGTGGGCGGAGCCCCCGCCCTGGCAGACCCCAGCCCTGCTTCCAGAAGTGGAGAACAGAGCCACCCTCCTCTGCAGGGCAGGTTGGGAGGCCCTGCCCTCAACGCCCCGTAGCAAGCAGGCCCGGCGGACTCGGGTGCTCTTGGGCTACAGCGTGGCTTACCTGAAGAGGCCCTCCCTCTTCTCCCCCCCAGCCCCACGGCTAGCAGGAGGAGAGGACACGGGGCTGAGAAGCGTTCCCGCCCGGAGCCCGTCAGCCCAGCCAAGGAGGCGGTGGCCACTCCTCACACCTGCAGAATGGCCTCGTTCCCTCAAACCACCACAAAGTCCTTTCTGTCTCCAGGCAGAGTCATGCTTCCCTTAGTTCTGGAACGCCTCTGCACCGGCCAAGTGCTGCCTGAGTGCCACAGAGAATGTGCCCAGCCCTCCCATCCCCCAACACCCCTCTTCTCTGAGGACCTCACGACTCAATCCAGGCCCAGGTCCTTCCTGGTCCAGCTCTGAGCCAGCCTGGTCAGCACGGGCGTCCGTGCCCTCAGAAGCGCGACGCAGCCCCACCTCAGGCCTCACGTTCACGCACCTGCCGCAGCTGTCACCTCAGCTGACAGTGTCTTCCCGAGTCATCTCACGGCCTCTCCCACCCCCAGACCTTCAGGACACGAGGGTGAGCCCAGCATCCCAGCAGAGCCGTCTGTGACACGTACACAGGAGGCTCGGGGACAGAATGCCAGCCCCGGCGGTGGAAGGGAAGGGGCTGTGTAGCTGTCACCACTGTGACACCAGCTCACGTGGAAGGACGGGACACCGCATGCCCAAATTACAGAAAAATCTCAACACGGATTCGAACCCTGCTGCTCTCACAGTTCTGAAGTCTGAAGGCCACTCGACGGTGGTCCACGCGAGGGGTCAAAAGACAAGGTACCTGGACAAGCTGAGAAGCCCCCGCCTCCCTGCAGTGACTAAGCAGCCAGTGACAGCTAGCTACGCAGCCTTGGTGTGACAGGAAGCCCTTCACCAAGAGCCCACACAGCCGAGGGCGTCGGGCCAACCGCCAGGCTGGCTCTCCCGCCGCCCCGGCAGGGCTCTCAGACGCGTATGCCGTGCTGCGGTCCCTCTCTCAGCGTCTGGGAGCCACTGCCCAGACGTTTAGTTCCAGAAAGGCGAAGGGCGATCCCCCCGCCACCTGTGCTGTGTGCCCAGGACAGCAGGCACCGGGACACGAGGCCAGGGACTCTGACGGACTTCCACCCTTCAGCGGATCGGGGCCAGAGGACGGCAGCCATCCCCGCCTTCGGCCTGGCAGTGAGTGCTGGTGGGGCGGGCCCTGCTCTGCTGGCAGCCACTGACTGACTGGTGTGGTGCGGGCCACCTGAACCCAACCATGTCTGAAAGCTCCCTATGATGGCCGGCACAGCCTGACACCTGTGGGTGCACGGCCAGGCAGTCGCTGGCGTCAGAACAGGCACAGCACGGGGCCACCACACTGTGCCCTCCTCAGAGTCTCCACAGGAAGCCATCCCCAAACAGAGACAACTGATCCGACGCCCACCAGCCGGGGAGGACGCTGGCACAGCGGCGGGGTGTGTGACGCGCGCCACCCCTTGCTCCACCCCAGCACAAGGGGACTGTCCTGAGGGCTCACGGGCAGCATCTCAGCTCCACTTCTTTCTCCCAAAGCCCTGCTCACCGAGAGACGAGCGTGCAGGCCTGACCTGAACCACGACACTCGGAAGCTGAAGCCAAAACAAAGCACGGTTCTGGGGAACGCCGAGTGCTCCCACTACTGGGAGCATCAGCAGGCCACACCTGCACACAGTCCACGGCCTGGTTTGCTAACACACAACTGTCAAAATCCACAAGAGGGACATTCAAGAAGTACAAAAATAAGTTTTGTCCGGGCCTCTTGGGTCACAGTGACGGAGGACTGTCCAATGCCCCAAGCACCTGAAACAACATCACAACCCATGAGCACAAGGCCGTTTCTTCTTTGCCGCAGCCAGACAGGACAGCTCTGGGAGCAGAGGACGTGGGTCACAGTGTGAGGAACCAGTGTCACCCAGCTCATCTTCTTTCTTCCTGTTACCAACGGCTTGCGTTCCTCCTACTCGTACAGCAGAAACCGCTTCACGGGGTCCGGCAAGGGCAGTGAGGGGATCAGGTGGAGTCGGCGTTTGCCAAGAACCCATCTCACGGCCACGCGGCACAGACCCAGCAGGGACCTGGGGACACCTGGGGCAGCAAGGGGAGGGGGAGAGACAAAGGAGAGCCATTAGTCCTCCACCCCCCACACAAGGCTGCCGGGACAGACAGACTCCCACCAGCACCCCTGCCAATGTCCTGCTAGGAAAGCGGGGTGGGCAGGTCCTGGCCAGGGAGGGTTCCTTATGGACAGACTCCTGCCATCGGTGGCAGCTGCAAGACCGCCACCGTGACCGTGTCACCAGGGAGGCACCGTCCCTCTGACCGTGGCTCATCTCAGTCACACCCTTTTCCTGTTGTCACTGGCCCTTGGTCAACTGCAAAGGCTCCAAGGGCACTGGAGGTGAGCTGCCAAGCAGGCCAGAAGGAGGGCAGGCTGACCATTCTGCTCCAGGTCAGAAGAGCCCAGGCGGCTTTGGCTGAGCTAGTGACGAGGCCGCCGAGTCCGTGTGCACCCGCTCGGGGAACCTGTTCTCTCGGGGAACTCCCTGTGCACCACAGCCAGACCCTGGGCAGACAGTGAGGCTCGGAAGCTGCTGGGAAGCACGAGTAACGAGACAGCAATGAACTCACGCTTCTGTGAGGGCGGGGCTCAGTGCAGGAGCTGACAGGTCGGACGCCCCCAAGGCCCAGGCAGGAATGCTGGGGGGCTGCTGCCGGGGTGCACAGGGGGTGCACAGGGCCCTCAGGAGAGCCTCGGGAATGACCACACCCATCTCCCCAGGTCACTGACTACTGAGCTGACTTCTTCATAAATGAGCAAGACACAGACTTTGCTGCAGTCAAAGTGGACGCCTCACCACGTGCTCCACGGCGGTGGTGGAGCTGCAGAGGAGTGAGGGCCCCGAGGGGTTCCTGCGTGACCCCCCTGAAAACCGAGCAAAAGCAAAGCTGCCTTCTCTAAGCACCGGGGGTCACAAAGCAGATGAAGGGATAAATACGACAGCACCCTAGTAACTCGGGGAACATGGGTGCTGACAAGTTCCTTCTATCAACCCCTGGAGTCTAGGGACTTAGAAAACCCGTCTGGAGACTGTGCTGGCCACCACTAACTCTGACCACGATCCGGCCTGCTGCTGAGCTGTGAATTTAAAATGCTGCACTCCTATTTGATGTTGCGTACGCGACGTCACGCATGTGTCAAAACCCACAGGGCTGCAGGACACAAGATGGGAATCCTGATGGGAACAACAACGTAATCCATGGACTTTCAAATCCCACTACCATGCAGTTGAGTCCAACTCACAGCGCCCCTAGAGGACAGAGTGGAACTGCCCACAGGGTCTCCAAGGCTGTCAGTCTTCACAGAAGCAAAGCCCAAACCACACCCAGTGCCTGGAGTCCATTCTGACCCACAGCGCCCCTAGAGGACAGAGTGGAACTGCCCACAGGGTCTCCAAGGTGGTCAATCTCCACGGACACACTCACACTCACCCAGTGTGGTGGAGTCAATTCTTACAGTGATCCCACCTTGGGTTTCCAAGATTGCCCAATCTTCCTTCTTAGGGGTAGCTTTGAACTGCCAGCCTTCTGGTTAGCAGTCAAATCCCTTAGGTATTAGGCCACCAGAGCTCCCAAAGCAAAGCCCAAACCACACCCACTGCCTGGAGTCGATACGGACTCACAGCGCCCCTAGAGGGCAGAGTGGAACTGCCCCATAGGGTTCCCAAAGCTGTCATTCCACAGAAGCAGGCTGCCTCATGCTTCTCCCACAGGGCAGCTGGTGGGTTTGAACTGTTGATTTCTTGGTTAGTTGTGGAGTCTGTAACCACTGCACCACCAGGGCTCCTCTGAACTATAGACTTTAGTTAATTACAATGTATGTTACAGTGTTATCAAGGATACATTGTAACACGTGCACTGATACAAGAATAGTGAAGGATTATTCCTCAGTTGTGACATACTACACAAACACAGCATATTAATGAGGGAGAAACCCTACAGGGCAGGAAGCTCGTGGGAACCCATCACACTTACTGCACAATTACTCTGTAAACCTAAAATTCCTCTCTGAAACAAAAAAAAGCCTGTTAATTTTTTCACAAAAGGCTATATTCTGCTTCACTCACAACACAGACAGACTGCAAGTCAGACATACACTCGACCCTGCCACTTACTTCGGGCTTCTTTAAAGACCTGCAGGGCCTCGGGATCCACCTTCCTCCGGCCCCTCGACTCTGGGCCCAGGGACTCCCACTTCACCAGGCTCAGGTTGGCTCCAAATTCCACCAGCAGGCTCACAAAGGCCGCCTCACAGCCGTGGCGCAAGACAGCATCCATGACACAGGCCGGGGAGCCCCGGTAGAAGGCCTGCGTGTTGACAGGCCCGTTGCAGTTGAAGTCGGGGTTCGCCCCCGCCTGGAGGAGCAGCTTGAAGCACTGCAGGTTGTGGTAGGCCGCGCTGATGTACAAGGGGCACACCACCAGGGAGGTGAGGCGCCGGGAGAAAGGGGGCTGGACCTCAGGCGTCAGGTGGTGGTTGACATCAACATCAGCCCCATACCTGCGGGGTAATGGGAACACGAGGAATTAGAGCTGGCGCTGGCCTGACCCAGTCAACTCAGATTCGCATACCACCCTGAGCAGCTGGTGAGCAACATTAAACCAAACGAAGTAATGACACAACCACCAAGAAGTGTAAGCAAAGCGGAACAAGGGAGCCCAGTGGGGCCGTGAAGCAACTCCAAGCAGGCAGCTGGGCTGAGGCTCCACCAGCTGCAGACTCTCGCTCAGGAACTCGGCACAGGCAGGGGGCAGGCCGGGCGGACGCAGACAAACCAACGCCCATCTCAGTAACTGCCTATAACCCGTTTGCAGAAGTGCCCAGACCAGACCACAGAAGCCCAGGACTGCAGAAGACAGAAGGAAGCTGGCACTGAAGACAGCAGGCCCTCAACCGGGGAACCTGGAACAGGGACACGGAGCCAGAGACCAGAGCGCCGCTCCCCAAGCCCTTCCAGGGAAACTCAGGAGCACCCTACAACGCGGGAACCCGGCAAACGCCAGTCCTTCCGTTCCCCGCCAGCCAGGAGCAGAGCTGCATGCCCGCCAGCAGGGCCTGCTGCCCCCTTCCTTTCTCCTTATTCTTGGAGGCTTCCAACCCATTCGTAACTCTGTGCAATCTGACAACCCGGGATCACTGAGCTGCGGGAAGGCAGCCTCTCAGCGGCTCCGGAACACACACCGGAGGGGAGCCAGGTCATTTCAATTCTGAGTCGTTTCCAAGACTCCTAGTACTTTACCACTGCTGGCAAGAAACCGCCGGGGAACAGTGACTCCACGCAGCACGTGCGCGGGCAATAGTACCAACCCTCATCCCAAGGGAATGAAAAGTTAACACAACGGAGGTTGCGTGGAGAAAAGCCCGCCCAATGGTAGCAGGTGAGCCTGCCCAGGAGCGAGAACAGCACAGGGGAGGGAGCAGGCATCCGGGTGCTTTCAGCGTTTAGTGACGCAGCCACGTCACCCTTGTTTCCTTCCCTAAAACCAGCTCTCAAAGGACTCAGAACAGAGAAAAGCTTCCAAGAGAGTCAGAGATACTCTCAGCACAGGGTCACGCGAGCTAGGGAGGTGGACATCGCAGCTGTGCGTGTGAGGGAGGTGGATGTCACAGTGCAGTCTCAGAAGGGCACCCCAATTAATTCAGAGCAGCTATGCACCGTGACCTGAGGCGCCCAAAGAAGCTGAGCTGAAGTTTCACCAGAGAACAAAGTCCAGATCACTGCCAAGTTCTTGACTCACATCCTCCAGGCTACAGCAACACGGGCCTGAGGGGCTAAGACGACCAGACCAGAGAGCCTGCCGAAGGAAAAGCCACCCCTCTCCCCAGGCTTGTCACCACCAACACCTCTCATCCCCCTGATGCCCTTTCCAGAGCTAATCCCACACCCGTGCCACGCAGGAAACTGCTGGAGGGGTAAACACACCCCCAGCGCCTATGCAAACCCGCGTTCTGCACGAGGTGTGGGGCTGCCCACTAGAACCGCCCGGCTGCAGCCTGCATGGAGGGAGCCAGGTCTTCTTCACCACTGAAGGACTTCACCGCGGACCAGCTAGCGAGGCTACACAGGGCAGCCACAGAGGTGCAGCCTCCTAAGTCCGGGAGAGAACAGAAGCAGCTGCGGGAAAAGGAAGTCACTGAAGACAGAAGACAAAGAACGCAGCTCACGTGAGAAAGTCAGTCAGTCAGTGCGGTTCAAGCCAGACCGTGACCCTCTGAGACAACAGGAGGGGACAGCAAAGAACGCAGATCATGGAACAAAGACACGACACAGAGGGAACATCGGCACACAGACAAACGGCCGAAGAGACCTAGTACCAGCTAGGGCAGTGATGTCAATCATGTTAAAACAAATCCCAGACCATCAGATAAAAAAAAGGAGCCCACAAAGAGTTACAACTAACCACCACAGTGCGCCGCAGACGTCAACCTGACATGACACCAGCAGCCCTGCTTCTTGTGACGGGCACTGGGGGTCTGTGGTGCAGGGAATGACTTGGTCTGGCTCTTCAAGCCATGGACTTTGTGACTCCCACCACATGACTGGGGGAGCTGTGCAAATGAGAGGTGCCTGTGGCCCAACAAGGGGACTGGACAGCCTGCTAATAATGCAAATAAGGGGCATGGCTCCCTGGTTGGAGTGGGACATGCAAATAAGGTATAGGTACCCTACCGTGGGGATTGGTCAGTTTCGCCATCTCACCAGGTTTAAAATGAGCCCTCCTAGAGGCGGAAACCGACTCGACGACACATAACAACAACAACAACAAGAGGTGGAAAAGGGGATCTCACTGCCATTAAGAAAGAAAAGCCGGAGGTGTTGTGGAGCACGTCCCTGGACCCAAGACCCCTGCACTGGGAGGACAGAGACACAACCAACTGCACCAGAGGCAGCAGAACCACGAGACCAGCTCCTGCCGGCCCACAGAGCCAGAAGGCTGAGTGCCTGTGGGCAGGAGGCTTGCTGGCAGAGGGGGGCACACCTATCAGCAGCACTAACAGAGCTTCGCAACACCTGCCCGAGCAGGGCAGAGGCCAAGCCGAGGGCCAGAGAGGCAGGTCTCCAGGCACCGCAGAGGGAAGGCTGTCCTGATCAGCCAATCGCAGCCTGAGCGCCCCTGAACCTGAACTGCAACCTGCTGCTAAGCTGACACCCCCCGAGCGTAAGTATCTGAGTGTGGTCCGTGAGCCCTGAGCTCTGTGGCCATC
>NW_006921593.1:21139686-21166969 GCF_000298275.1 Orycteropus afer afer
TGTGGTCCGTGAGCCCTAAGCTCGTGTGGCCATCGCACCCAGCAGAGAAGGCGAGCGTGCCATGGGAGGGACAGCTGGTGTGAGAACTGGTAAAAAGGCTGGAGGGTGGTGGTGTTTCTGACTTTTGTCTCTTAGGAAACAGCTCTGGGCTTTTGCTGTTGACTCTTCTGTCTCCTCCTTATAAAGCTGGATGAGGTCAGAAGACATCACCCCCACTGCCCCCACGCCCCTTCTGTAAGGTTGACTAGTGTCCCCAAAAGGCTGAAGGCCTAACCCCTAGTACCCATGAACATGACCTGTTGGGAAACAGGGCCTCTGAAGATGCGATGGGTTGACACAAGGTCACACTGGAGCAGGGCGGGTCCTACTCCAATACGAGTGGTGTCCTGATAAAAGAGGAGAAGAGAGAGAGGGAGAGGAAGAATTCCACATGAAGATGCACCTAGGAGCCAAGGAACGCCTGGAGCCACAGACACTGGAGAGACAGGGATCACAACAGCGAGGAGAGATTAACAGATTTCTCCAAATTTAGGGCAGAAGAAAACAGTGAAAGAATGCTTAAAAAACAGAATCTGAGTAATTTACTTTAGGCTAATTTGTTACACTCTGCATATAAAACACCCATAGTTTTATATGGTTTCAAGCACCCACAACAACATATTCAGACATTAAAAAATAAAATCTCAAAGCTCCAAAATAGGAACTAGATGGTCCAGATTCTCTGAGAATATACTAAAATCAGGAACTTACAAAAATCTACCTGAAAACTTTTTCCTCTGTAAGGACAAAGAGAAAATGAGCTTTGATCACAGCTATTGAAAAAATACGGAAAAATGTTACAAGGATGTGGGCAAAGCTATCCTCAAAGGCAAATTAATAACCTTGGAAGTTTATATTTTTAACTAAGAAACAAATGAATTAACCATTCACCCCGAGAAACCAGAAAAAGAAGAGCAAAAGAAACAAAGAAATAAAGATAATGACAGACATAATGAAATACTAAAGATGACGAGAACTAGGGGGTAAAGCTAAGAAACCACTCTCTGAAAAGACCATGAAACAGATGCTCTAAGGAGCCTGCACTGAGAGGGAGGGAAGGCAGGCAGACTCAGGGGCATGTAGGGTGCATGGCCAGAGTGGGGTGGTGGATGTGGGGCACATGGGGTGTGCGGCCAGCACAGGGCAGTGGACATGGGCTGTGGAGGACATGTGGCCAGTATGAGGCAGTGGACATGGGATACGCAGGGCATATGGCCAGTGCGAGGTGGTGGACACGGGACATGCGGGGCATGCGGCCAGTGTGGGGCAGTAGATGTGGCCAGTGCGGGACGATAGACACAGGGCACATGGCCAGAGTGGGGTGATGGACATGGGGCATATGGGGTGCGTGGTCAGTGCAGGGTGGTGGACGTGGGACCCATGGGGAGTGTGGCCAGTGCTGGGCAGCGATGCTGACCAGGCCCAGGTGTACTGACCTGATGAGCGCCTTCAGGATGTCAGCCCTGCCCACGCGTGAGGCATGATAGACGGGGGTGCTACGGTGGTGCCGGCTGCCGTTGGGGTCTGCGCCAGCTTCCAGGAGGATCTGAACACTCTCCAGGTGCTCATTCACCACAGCCACATACAGGGCAGTCTGCCCCTTGACGTCCACCAGGTCAACCTCCGCCCCCTTTCGGATGAGAAAATCCACACAGTTCCCGTGGCCAGCGGTGGCCGCGATGCGCAGTGGCGTGCAAGGGAGCCAGCCGCAGCACCAGACAGACTTCTCATTGATACGGCTGCAGAAGGAACACAGAGAAGCCAGGCTGTGAGGGCAGCCCTGGGATGTGGACCAGCTGCCCTGCCCTCCCACCCTGGTGGCGAGAAACAGACCTGGAGGCTCCCACCGGCTCTGGGACGTGTCCTCACAGGCGTACCCCACTGAGCTGCACTCAACAGGCAGGGACTGCGAGGCCTGTGTACACACTGACTGACGCACTCCAAGATCAGAGCTCAGACCTCCTCCCTGTGGTCAGGAGCGTGCCTCTCTCCGCCACGAGGGCACTGCAGGACAGTGGACACCACACAATGGAGGTCTGAGGTCAGGGGCCCAAGGCCCCTTCACCAGTGAGCACCTGAGAAGGCCCAAGGCTGGGGCCAAGGGACCACTGGGACAGCCATGCAGAAACCCCTGACAACATGGGGCCACCCTCCTGGCGACAGCAGCAGAGGGAAGCTGTGCAGACCAGGCCTGGTGTCAGTGCAAGCAGACCCTGAGACACCCGCTGGGGTGGTTCAGTTTATATGTCAACCTGGCTGAGCCTGGTGGAGTGGCTGGGCAGCTGGTGGTAGTTAGTCCCCATAATGAGACTGGCAATCAACTCCATGGTGGGATCTACCACAAGCAGCTGAGTAGCTGCCTTTGGGATGTGGTCTGCTTCCTGTATATAAGCAGAAGCCTTGGGAATGGTCTCCAGCTTATGGCACGCTTGAACCCTGCATGTAGCTGTGTCGATGTGCAGCAGCCTGCCCTGCTCTGCCGACCGTGGGACTTACAACGGACTTGAGTTACTGCCCTGCCGTGTGGTTTGGTAACACCACAACTGTGCCATTTTATTTGTCAACCTTGGGCCTGCTAGCCTCAGCAGCTAGTAGCTGTCTAAGCGAAGAGATGCCTCAAGCTTCAGTGGGCCGGAAGCAAGAGGCAGAGCCGAAGCCCAAGGCTGAGGGACTTTCACACAGCCCCGAGAGCCTGGCACTTTGAACTTGGACTTCTAGCTTCCCGAACTATAAGAGAATAAACTCCTGTTTGTTAAGGCCATCCCATTGGTGGTATATTCTTGGCAGAGCGGCACTAGGGAACCAGAACACCTGCCAAGGCCCACCACATGCCGAGTCACCAAATCACCAACCAAGCAAGGCACACGCACCCTCTTCAAGCTGCAGCTCAATACCAGGCTTGGGCTCCAGGAACACCCCGGGCACCCTCTCCTCAAACAAGCCCGGGGCCTCCTGCAGCTGGGCACAGGCTTCCACTGGCCAGGACAGCCCAGGAATATCGCCAAGGACTCAACACCAAAGGCAACCAGCCGGCTACCGCTGCATTGACGGTGACTCACAGTGACCCCACGTGCGTGAGGACTGGGCTCCACTGGGCCTTCGACGGCTGTGACCTCACAGAAGCACAGTGCCAGGCCTTTCTTCCACAGCTCTTGGGTGGATTCGAACTCCAAACTTCCAATGAGTAGCCGAGCACAAACTGTCTGCACCACCCAGGGACCAAGGAAATAAAAAGCAACCAAAAATATCAAGAAATGGGGAGACCCATGAACCGGAGCATGAGGAGAAATGAGAAACAGTGCTTGGAGAGCTGTGTGAAGGTGAGCGCTTCAGTCCACTGTGGCACCTGCAAGTTCAACTAAGGGTGTCACGGGCTTCAGTCATTCACGTTTAGTGGCCCACCCAGCTGATGCCTCTGTGTGACAATCCCTCCCGGGCACTCAGGGCCTCTGTTTATACTGCTGTCTGCTGTGATGGAATGTGTCTCTGTCCCACGTGGAGCCTTCTCGTGAGAAGAAAGGTGGCATGACTTTCAGCACTTCTCCTCTGCCTACCCACTGCCACTGCAGTCCTAAGGGGAAGTAAACACCGGCCAAGCATGGAGGGGCCTTCATCTGCAAGCCCGAGACAGTGACCCCCCCCCATGGAGGGTCCAACAAGGCGGCCTCAGCAGCGCCGACCTCCAGGGCCCAGGACCCAGTGGTGTGCTTACCTCCGGTAGCTCTCCTCTTCCAACAGGTGCCTGAGGGTCTGTAGGTCCCCAACGTAGGCTGCGTCATGGAGCCTCGTGTCCCCACACTGCTCCAGAGGGTGGTCACAAAACTGGTCCCTCAGCCACTCCTTCAGATTCCGACCTGCACTGAAGAGAGGGGCACCGTCATCTCGGGGAACCTGCTGGGGCCCAGCCACCCTCAGGAAACCAATCATCTAGAGCTCTGAAAAGGCAGACACTTCCCTTACGAAGCCAGCACAGTCGACACCAAACCTGACAAAAATGACACAAAAAGTTGAGGAGGGGAGGGGAAATGAGCCAACCCATTTAATAAAGAGCCTCAATAAGACAACAGCAAATTGAAATCAAAACCATGCACCAAAAATCCACCCTCCGATCACTCAAATCTATCCCAAGAGCTGGGCAGCTCTTCCCCGGGGGTATCCTGAGTCCCCCCCGAGGGGCTCATCTTCCGGCACTGTATTGGGCAATGCTCCAGGGCAATTCATCAAGTTTTCCAGTAATGTATCAGACAGTGTCTCACTGCCATTCACGAGGTTTTCACCAGCCAGTGCTTAGAGAAGTGGATGGCCCCCCGTCCTTCTTCCCAATCTTAGTCTGGAAGCTCCGCTGAAACCTGTCTACCCTGGGTGACCCTGCTGGTGTATCAAATGCCAGTGGCACAGCCTCCAACCTCACAGCCTCGCACATGCCACCATGATGTGACAAACTGACAGACAAGTGGTGACCCAAACACATAGAAATATCTTAATCTTGGGAGAAGGGACACAGCCGTCTCCTCCATTACAAAAAGACTTCTGGCAAAATCCCCCAGCCTACAAACGCTGCTCTTTGCAACAGAAGACTCTCGCCACCCTGGTGTGGGTGATGACCACCGGGATGTGTACCTAAGTAACAGCTCCTTGGGAGGACACTTCACTGTACAAGTTATACTTCAATAAAAAGGCAACCTGAGCTATGTAGAAAGCCAGGTCTACGGGACGAAGGTGAGGGCAGGGGTGTTCGGTGGTGGAATTCTCGCCTCCCATGCAGGAGGCCCAAGTTCAATTCCCAGCCAATGCACCTCACACGCGGCCACCACTGGGCATCAGGGGAAGCCTGTGTGGCACTGTGAGGCTCAGCAGCTGTCACAGACTAACCGGGAGAGGGCCCTGACGACCCACTTGCAGAAGTCGGCGAGAGCGCGATGATCTGATCCACAACTGACCCGGGGCTGGCGCAGGACCGGGCAGAGTTTCCGTCCACCGTGCACGGGGTCGCCGCGAGCTGTAGGCCAACTCGAAGGCAGCTGACAACCACAGCAACGTAACCAAGACTAAAAAGCTAAGAACCAGTCAGACCGTGAGCAACGCAGAAACCAGGTCCCGTTCTTGGATGAGAAGAGTCAATCTCACGGATGTATCCAATGGACCAAATAAACGAACAAGTTTGACAGCTCTCTTTGGGATCTTGGCTTCAGATGCTGCAAAAATACCCTAAAGTTTATTCAGAAATATAGAAGAGACTAGCTTTTCACTTCTTGTCTAAGAGTGATGAGAAGTAACTGACAAAACATTCTCCCAACAGAATTAAAAATCAATTAATTCAAGCCGAAAGAACAGTCCAGAAAGACCGCAGATAACTAACCTAACACAAGGAAACAGGTCGGAGAGCCAGCGAGGCTGGGACAGCATACAACCTGTGGTTTGTACCCTAAGACACCTACTTGAAAATAACTTTGTTCCTCACCTTTCCCTACAGCCCAAAATGGATTCTAGACAAATGAAGGGTCTTGTATAAACTAGACAGGTGCAGAAGAGCATGAGCTCAGACTGCCTAGACGCCAGTCCCCACTCCATCACGTTATACCAGCAGGAGACCAAGCGTGCAGTCGCAGCCTGTCATTGCTACTCCGGGATGGATCCCATCCAGGTGCTACACTTATCATTAATCACTCCTTGTCCTCCAGGACCCAGCAGTCTTAGCAAAGTAAGGTGCAGGTGACAGGCATGTGGGTGGGGCAGCAAGGGTTCACAAACATGGGGTCACACATTGATCCCACATCTGGAACCTGCAGCAAGTCAGCAGGCTGGTGTCTTGCCATCCCAGTCCCCCCTCGGTCAGTACCAGACACCAATCCAGTTTAGCTAAGTTGCCTTCAACTTACAACCCTGTGTGTGTCAGAGGAAGTCTACTCTGTAGGGTTTTCAGTGGCTTAGTTTTTAGATGGAGAGTGACATGTGTATCTCTGGGTGGACTACTGTTTGCACTACCCTACAAAGCAGAAAAAAATAAAAACAACACACTGCCTTTGAGTCACATCCAACTTGTAGCGACCTTTCCTTGGGTTTCCGAGGCGGTATCACTACGGAAGTAGACTGCCCCACCTTCCTTCCAAGGGGTGGCTGGTGGGTTTGAACCGCCAGCCTTCTGATTAGCAGTTAAATGCCTCAGGCACTGTGCCACCAGCGCTCCCTGCACTACCCCATAAACCAAATAAAAAAAAAACCACTCACTGCTATCGAGTCAAATCCAACTCAAAGTGACTTCCATTGGGTTTTCGAGGGTATAAATCTCCACTGAATTAGATCGTCCCACATTCCCTCCATAAAGCAGCTGGTGGGTTTGAATCGTTGACCTCCTAGTTAGCAGCCAAATGCCTTATCCATCATGCCTTGTAATCACCCCCTGATCACAATTACTGTGGGGGGAAGACCCAAGTGGGGGCGGGTAAGACGCAGAGGGTGTGGCCAACAGGTAAACAGGGGCCCAGGGCCTTTCATGGAGTTCTCAGGTGGGGCTCTGTTTGCTGGCTTCACTTCAAGGGTCCCTGATTCAGCTCCATGCCAGCTCCCCTTCTCTGAAACTCCAGCTCCAAAAACAACTCGAAATCTCTGTCTTTCCGCCCAGCTTCTCAACAGGTGCAGCGCTTAAAGCACTTGGCTGCAAACTGAAAGGTGAGCGGCTTGCACCCACCAGCTGCTCCTTGGGGGAAAGATGTGGCCCGTTTCTGCAAAGGTTTCTGCCATGGTCACCTGATGGGGTACCACTGCCACTCTGGAACAGACAGCTGCTACGAGTCGGAATCAACATGATGGCCAGGAGTTGGGGTTTTGGTCTCCAGAGACAATACCAACTATGCCAGGATAGCACTTAAGCTTTAACCAGAAATCTGTGGCCGCTCCATCCCCAGGCCCACCACACACGAAACAAGCCAATACCACAAGCGGGTTAAGAAGCCCTGCATTTAGGGCAAAGCCAGTTTCTTCCACAGGATGGGCCTCTGCACCAGAAAAAGCTGTCAGGGCTCCTCTATTTCCAACCGAACACCTCATAGGACATGCCAGCCCAGACCCTAAAGGTCCTGACCATCCCTGATCCAAGTCAACACCAACCCCAAACCCTGACTCGCTCTTACTGACGCAGCCCCAACGGGACCCAGCAAACAGATCATCAGTGAACGTGTGGGATGGACGGAGGAAGCTCCGAATTACGGCCCGCGTTGGACAGCACTTACAGGCGAAGTCCTGAGCGCACGGTGGCGTTCGGTTCCCATGGTTAAGTTCAGAGAGCACGCCAGGCGGGACTTCCGCCCACCAGGGACCTCTCCTCTCGCGGCCTCGGAGGAAGACCCTGCTGGATTCTGCGGTAAACAAACTCTCTCTCCCTGCGGCCTCTTTTGTTCCCCGAAGCCCTCCAGGACTGGGAACTCCCCCAGCCCCCTCCACTGCCACCGAAAATCTAGGATGTGAAAGACTAACTTCGCGGGCAAACTCGTACAGCAGGCATCATTCCGGGGGAGACGCACCCCAAAACAGACGGCTATCTTGGGCGGTGGGCGTAAACCCCCCCAGCTGCCTAAACCCCGCCAGCTCAGGGCCGCCTCCTCTGCCGGCACCAGGGCCCTGGGCACGCTGTGTCACTGACAGTGCGCTGGCAATGGCGTTATCGCTGGCCCTCGTCTGTGCAAGGACCGGGTACCCCGCGCCCCACCCTGGGCTTGCCCGAAGAGGCGCCATGGGGAAGGTGCCTGCCCGTCTGGGGCCGCCCTAGATGCTCCACGTTTACTTTTAAAGTTCTGCGCTAACGGGCTGCCGGGTAATGCGACTCCACGAAAGAAAAGCTGCCGCAAGTGTCGCTCCCGAGAAGCCGACAAGCGGGCTCCTAACTCTGCCGGGCCGCCCCGACCACGGCCGGCTCCGCGGACCGCAGCCCCTCGCTGCGCACACGCTCCGCGGCCAGCGCACGTTACCTGCGGGCCCCGGCCCGGCCCCGGCCTGCAGGCCCGCCTCGGGGCGCTCCTCGGGGCTGCTGCCCTCCGCCATGGGCACGCTGGCCTCGGCGCGTCGGCAGCTCCCTTCCCAGCGGCCCTAACCCGCGCCGCCGGTCGGTCGGTCGGAAACAGCGCGACCGGCCACTTCCGGAGCCGCGAGGGGGAACCAGTCGCAGCGTGAGTTCCGGCCGGCGGACTTCCGGCCTGGCGCAGGGCGGGTTTCCGGGCCTTCGCCCTCACAGGCGCCGGCCTCCCTCTGTGAGAAGCAGGGGTGAACCAGAGCCGGCTCCGGGAGCGCTGGTCGTGGTGCGCGCTGGGCTGGGGGGCGCGGGCTGCAGCTGTTTCTCCTAATGCAATGGAGGAGTCTGGGAAAACACGCCCAGCCGAGCGTGGGGCTCGGGCGGAGCCTAATTTGCATGCTCCTGGGAACGCTGGTTTACCCGCGGGAGGGGCGTGGCCTTCGCCCTGCGTGGGTGGGGCCGAGAAGGGGCTGGGCGCGGTGGAGGCTTCCAATCCCGCCCGGCCCGCTGAATCCTAGCGGGTTGTTTGGGCCTTATCTGGAGGTCACGGCTGGCACTGGTGTTGAGACCAAGCCACAGGCAAAGCTCCTGATAAACTTCATGGTTTTGTGGTTCCTCCGGAAAAAGCAATTCCTGTTTTTGCTGTAGATTAACTCATGGCTTGGGCAATGGTCAGCGCAAGTAGGTAAAAGGGTACCTTTTTGGTGAAAGACGCGCCCCCGCGTGGAGCACTAGTGTGGGAATACGATGTAAACTTTTTCAACAGCACGCGCTTTCAGCGTTTGTATACGTGTAACATGCAACAAACCCAAAAGCCGAACTCGCCACCATCAAGTTGACTCCGACTCATAGCCAACCCTCTTTGGGTTTCCAAGGCTGTAAATCTTTACGGAAGCAGACGGCCCCATCTTCTGAGGACCTTTTGGTTAGCAGCCAATTGCCTTACCACCACCAGAGCCCCTTAACATGCATCTAAACTGGTGATAAAAGGAGCTTGGTGGCACAGTGGTTAAGACACTCAGCTGCGAATCAGAAAGTGGGTGGCTCAAACTCCATCCGCTGCTCCTCCGGAGAAAGAGGAGGCAGTCTGCTTCTGTAAAGATTGACAGCCTTGGAAACCCTGCGGAGCAGTCCTACTCTGAGTCAGAATTGATTTGATGGCAGTGGTTTAGGTTTTTTGGTCACCTTACCTAAACATCCCATACAACCAGCAAAGCACTCGCAGAGGGCAGACAGAATCAGGTGGGATCCCTCCGTCTCCCTTAGTGACTGAAGAGTAACGCCCTCTCCTTCCCTCGCCTTGGGGCGGCTCAGTCTGCAGGAGTTGCACCTGCAGGGACCCGTTTTTAGATAACATTGTGCCCCATGCAGGGCCATGAGCTGTGACAGCCCCAGAGGCTGGATTCAAAGGTGGGAGGTACAGATGTCATACTGTGTACCCCGGGCACTTGGGGACAGACATGGCACGTTAGCCAGACATTAGAGGAATGCGCCTCCAAACACGGCAAAGCAGGGACTTGTCTGCAGAAGTGCTTGTTGGATGGGTGAATAAATTAATGAGCTAGCAAACAAATGACTTCCCGAACACACCCATGTTCAAATGTCAGCAATGTTGCCAAACTCTGTTTGTTGAGTTGGGTTCTTAAGGATGGGTGCCCTTGGCTTGGGCTACACTCCTGGAGTTAGAGCAAAGCCTCCATTCGGCAGATGGCAGAGGGGGTACTGCAGGGAGGAGTGGCAGGCCTGGTCCGGGTGTTGGAGGTGGGGACTGCAGGAACGGGTGCCTGTGCGCCCCCACAGTTGTGGGTGTGCTGGACTGTGTGGTGCAATGAGTCACTTCTCCACGGCCCTTCTAGCCACAGTCTTGTAGTAACCCCCACCAAAGGCTGGGGGGACCCCCACCAAACGACTGGGGCGACTGTGCACATCAAGTGCTTGCAGCCCACCAAGGGAATCAAGCGGCTTGCTAATTGTGCAAATAAGGTTGTTGTTGTTGTTATGTGCCATCGAGTCGGCCCCAACTCTCAGCGACCCCTCCTTGGGTTTCCGAGGCAGTATCACTACGAAGTAGGTTGCCCCATCTTCCTTCTGAGGAGTGGCTGGTGGGTTTGAACCTCCAACCTTCTGGTTAGCAGTCAAGTGCCTTAGGCACTATGCTACCAGAGCTCCTAAATAAGGTGTAGGAACCCTAACTAGGGGATTGGTCAGTTTTGCCATCCCACTAGCCTTAAAAGTGTTTCTGTATGAGTTGCAATCAACTCCATGGCAATGGATGGGCAGGTGAGCCAGCCCAGAGGTGGACAGAGGGGACCTCATTACCAACAAGAAGTGGCTCAGGAGCAGAGTGCATCCTTTGGACCCAGAGTCCCTGTGCTGAGAACCTCCTAGACCCGGGAGACAGAGCTGTCACACCAGGGACGGCAAGGAGCAGCGGCCGAGAAATGGTGGCAGCAGGGCCAGGAGGCGGCGTGACTGAGCGCAGTGCACGGTGAGTGCCACCCGGCCCGAGGCTGGCTGTTGCAGTGGGGTGCCCAGTGCACATACTGGGGGAGCTGAAGAGTTTCGGAGCATTTGCCCAAGCAGGGCAGAGGCCAGGCCAAGGGCTGAGAGGCTGAGGCAGAGGGAGGTGCCTGTGGACACAGCAGGAAAGCAGGGGCCTGGCCTGAGGAGCCGTCTCCTGAGTCGTTTCTGATCCTGAACTGTAACCGGTTGCTGCTCCAATAAACCCACAATCCTGGGGAGTGTCTGTGAGTGTGTGTGGTCACTGCAGCAAACTATCAACCCAGAACCCAGCAGAGAGCAGAGTGCTGTGCAAGGGATGGCTGGTGTCAGGGGGCAGCATGTCTGACCTCCATCCCCAGGAACTGCTTTGGCTGTGATCTCGATCCTCCTCCCGCCTTGTGAAGTCACAGGGGGTCAGCCGCCGCCCCCACAGGCTGTTATCTCAGGAGGAGGAGGCTGGAGTAGAGGAAGGCCGCAGATGCCCACCTGGGTGTGGCCCCGTGAGGCCCAGATGGCCTGCTGAGAATGCAGCAGGCCCTGCAGGTGTTTGGAGCTGATAACAGCAGCCAGTGTTGCTGGCGTGGGGCTCGGGTGACACTGAGGAACCTACACACAGGCCAGGGTGACAACAAAGACCCCACACACGGACCAGGGTGACACTAAGGAATCTGCACCCAGAGGCCTGGGCAACAGTGAGGACCCCAATGACACGGAGGACCCTGCACCCAGGGGTCAGGGTGACAGTGAGGACCCTGCACCCAGGGGCCCACGTGATGATGAGGATCCCACACATGGGGACCCCAATGAGGACCCTCCACCCAGGGGTCAGGATGACAGTAATGACCCTGCACACAGGGGCCCAGGGGGCCCAGCTCACTGACTCTCTGTCTACTGCACATGACCAACACTGGGGGTTTGAACACCCGACCTGTGATGGTGGTAGAATGATGCAGTAAATGATAGTGGAGGCTGTTGTACATGTACGAACATCACCCAGGATGTGGAACAAGATGAGTCAAACTCGCTGAATTGCTAAGTTCTCGTAAGTATGTTTTTACCACCAGGGAAATAGCAGCCTGGGTCACCACCCGGGGGTCCGATGCCCTTGGCCTTTGCTGTGGACTGGGGGTCAGGACCTTCCACGGCTCCTGGCGACTCTGCCTTGCTGGCTTCCTGTCCCACAAGGCCCACAGTAAGCATCCTGTTAGTGGCCTTGGCATCTTCGTATGGACCTGGCTGGGCAGAGCCTGCCCCTGGCTCTTGGGTTGCCCTGGGGGTCCTGTGTTTCTGAGTCATGGTGGGAGTGGGCTCTTACACACCCACCTCACCCTGCCCCAAATGCCCATGGTGCACCTCACGTCCCTTCACGGCAGGTCTTCGGTGCCATCAGATATGGGGAGGGACATCTACTGTCCACCTCACACTCTGCCAAACCATGACACGATTCTCAGAGTACACTATGGTCAGAGAGGCCCAGGACTGAACCCGCAGGGGGTAGGATGGCAGGACTCAAACCCAAGACCGTCTCTCCCTCAGCCTGTACCTTCTCTGGCCCCCACCCCTTCCTATGACCCACCCCACTAACGAAGAGATGGCCAGTCAACTCTGGACCCCACCCATCCGGACCGTGCCACCACAGCCGCAGGCATGGGCTGGGCCACACCGGCTCAGGCAAGGGAGGGGCTGTCTCTGCGGCACCCTGGCACCCTGTGGCCCAGACCTCCCCACAGCCACTTGCTCATTTAGGTCCCCAAAATAAAATAAAACACCCAGTGTCCCCAAATGGCCCCTCGAAGTCAAGCCTCGTATTCTGAAGGATAATAAGCTGCAGTCTATCGAATGCCTAAGACGTCCATCACCCTTAACAGAAAACCCCCACCCTGACCTTGACCCCAAGGAAGGGATCAGATGCAGAGAGACAGCCACAGAGGGACACAGCCATAGGAGGAGATAGTCCTAGGCAGGGCACAGCCACAGCCCAACACAGCCACAGCCCAACACAGGCACAGTGGTTCTCACTGAGCGTGGTTCTCATAGGAAATGCCCAACACGAGGCCTTCCGCTTCAGTAGCTTGGGGAGGGGCACGCAGTCTCCACGTTTCACACGTCCTGGCCCCCTCCTCGTCTCTTCCACACACACACTCCACGGAATCCGAGGCCTTTTCTGGAAACTCACTGTGGGTACTGGGGGGCAGCTAGGAGGCCCAGGGATGCATTCCCCACCCAGGCTGGAGTGCTGGGTGCTGTGGGCAGCTCCCCGGGCCCACCCTGGGGACTCGGACGGCAGTAAGTGGTGTGGACACTGGGACCAGGTCCTGGGCCTGCGGGCTGGTCTCTCTGGAGGGATCCCCTTTGCCCACTCCTCCCTCCACCCTCGGCCTCCAAGGAGGACACGTGGATTCTTGGGGTTCTCCGAGACAGAGGCGGCTCATTCCTGGGCTGTCCCCGAGAACACTTGGCCAGCCTCTGTTCAGCAGTGCGCCTGGCCCGAGCCCCCGCGGGGAGGGACATCCAGCCCCAGGGCCTTCTTACTTAGGACCCTCCCCAGGACAGGGAGGAGCCCCTGCAGCTCGACCACCTCCCCATCTCCCAGCCAAGCGGCCAGCACGAGGCTCAGCTCCCCCAACCCTGTCTCTTACTGGGCGACAGGGGGCCCGCGTCACATACCTCCCCGCCAGCCAGGCTGGCGGAGGATAAGAAGTTCCATCCAAAACCCACACTTCTCAGGTTGGAGCCAATGGGCAGGGGCTGTGGCTACAGTCCCTGGGAGAGCTCTGCCAATGAGGGGCCGAGACAGGGCCTGTCCCTCCTCCCACTGCCGTGTCTGCCCAGCTGGGAGAGAAGCAGGCCTCACAGCCAGGGCGCAGGGTCCCAACAGGCCATCAGCCCAAAGCTGGACAGGGGAGGTGGGGAGGGGTGTGGGGGGTGCAGTGGTGCGGACCCCCTCACCTGCCAATGAGGGCGCAGCTGTAAGTGGCAGTCAACTGTCACCAAAGGATCATTCAAACCCCAGACCCCCGCAGACCCCTGCGGCCAGCTGATTCCTGGCGACCCCAGCGGACAGTGCAGAACTGTTTGTAGGGCTTTCCGGGCTGCCATCTTTTTTTTTTTTCCTTTCACTAAGGCACTGCACTTGACTGCTAACCAGGAGGCTGGCGGTTCAAACCCACCAGCCACTCCCTCGGAAGGAAGATGGGGCAATCTAATTCCGTAGAGACATCGCCTTGGAAACCCAAGGAGGAGGGGTCGCTGTTGAGTTTCACTCAAGTTCCTGTGTCTCCCTCCAGTTAATGGTTTACCCTCCCTTCCTCACTTGCCCCCGGTGACCATCAAAGAATATTTCCTTTTGTGTGAAACCCTTTTCTTGACTTTTCCACTAGTGGTCTCATACAGTATTTGTCCTTTTGTTAGTGACTAATTTCACACAGCTTAGTGGCCTCTAGGTTCATCTGTGGTGTGAGGTGTCTCGGATTCACTGTTGTTCTTTAGCGTTGTGTAGTATTCCACCGTGTGTGCACAGACCATGGCTTGTGGCTCCACTCATCTGCTGATGGGCACTTGGCTCGTCTCCATCTCTTTGCTGTGGCAAATAGTGCTGCGATGGGCACGTACCTGTTCGTGCCACGGCTCTGCTCTCCCTCGGCCATATCCTCGGTTAGTGGGGCTGCTGGGTCTTACGGTATTTCTACTTCCGGTTTCTTAAGGAGGCACCTGGCTGTGATCTTTGTAGGAGCAGACCACCACACCTTTCTCCCGTGGCCTTTAGGCTGACAGGCTTGTCAAGCAGCCATTGAGTGATGCTGCTGATCTGAACATGTTGGGAACGCATGTCGTTACTGATGAAGTCAGGGCTGCCCCGTGACCTTCAGGGCCTCATCCCACAAGACAGACGGACCCAGTGACTGCAGCCCTGGACTTGGACGTGCCAACAGCCTGAGGATGGCACACAGCTGGCAACGTTTCCTTCTGTCATGTGTGGGGTTCCCAGGCGTGGAGTGAGTTCACCCCAACTAACAACACCGCAGCCCCTCCGCCCTTGGGCCACCACACGGATTACAGTGGTTGCCCTCCCCCACCCCTTCCGTCCTGGATCCTGACCTGGCACAAACAAGGGCACCCATGGCAAGGTCTGGGCACCTGCCATCAGGCTAGGGACCCACAGGAAGGAGGCGGCAGTTAGGAGGGCATCCTGACCATGGAACAGGGTCAGGGCCTGGCCAGGCGGGGCCGCTGCTCTCCAGGAAGCAGGATAAATACCCAAGAGCCCCTACACACCCACCTCGCCTAGCCCCGTCAGCCACCACCTAGCGTGCAAGACACAATGACCCAGCTGCCAAAGACAGTGAGGACCAACGGACACCAAGCGGTGGTCCTCCCTAAACACGTGTCCCGAAGCCACCCCGCTATCTTCCCTGGTGACAGACAAGTCCATGGGCTTCCATGACACCGTCTGTCCACCTCACGGGCCTGCCCCCTTCTCTCTGGTCAATGCCTCTGTAAGGCACCCAGTGTGCGCTGGATACACATAGTAAGGGGAGGGTCCTAGGTGAGGGCCCCCGTGGAGGAGAAGCCTGCCCCCAGGGCCCGGGATAGTGACTCACAGCAGAGGGCAGGTGCTTGGAGTGACGCCCGCCCAGGGCTACTGGGAAGCAGGGTCCCGGACACAGAGCTTCCAGATTTTAAAGCAGGACAAGGTGGCAGCCTCATCCCCGCAGCCACCTCCCCCTTCCCGAGACAGTGCTGAGCCTCGAACTCGCCGTCCCACACCGTCCGGCCGTGCAGCTCCATCCGGGCCACTCTGGCTCACACAGACTTCAGTGACTTCACGAGCCTGTGTGTCCCCCAGCTGGGCACGTGGGGCCTTGAGAGTGGCGCACCAAGCTCGGCGGTGTACCGCTCCACACTCAACTTCCCTCCATGGGACCCTCTGCCCTGCCCCACCCCATCCACACCCACTCCCAGGGAGATCTCCTCCCCTGGCTCTCCCAACGCCTCCTGGGATCCCCACCCACTCAGCCAGCTGGGTGCCTGGGCTCCCTGCCATGCCCTGCTCCCATGCCCACAGCCCCTGGCAGCCCTTTATCTCTTCCCACCTTGAATTATAGTTCCTGGCAGACAGACACACACAGACACACACACAAAAAAAAACCCACTGTCATTCCTGCTCATAGCATCACTGTAAGGCAGAGTAGAACTGCCCCATAGGGTTTCCAGGGCTGTAAATCGTTATGGAAGCAGATTGCCTCCTCTTTCTCCTAGGAGGGCTGGTGGGTTTGAACTGCTGACCTTTTGGTTAGCACACACCAAAAAACACGCACTGTGATCCAGTCAATTCACAAGCCCATGAAAACTGCCCCCCTTGGGCTACTGGACTCCCTTGCTCCCTTGTGGGAGCTCGGCCAGGCCTCTTTCCTGAACAAATGAACAGTCCTCAACTAGATTAACAAACCCCACATCAGCCCTGACCACAGCCCAGAGGCTCAGGGTGAGCAATGCCAGGCACTGTCTCAAGGAGCCCCCCAGCCAGTAGAGTGGCCAGAGTCCCAGAGCACACGCTGAGACGGGGTCTCCCTGTTCGCCTGCTGGGCTCTGTCCTGATATCACAGGGGGCCTCTGGAGTTGGCACGACACGGTGCTTGACCAGACCTGTGTTTGGAAAGGTGCAAGTTAGCTGCTATGTGAGGGGCGGGGCGGAGGACCCGTGAGGGGCTGCAGGTGGGCCAGGTAAGAACAAATGATGGGCAGACAGGGATGGGGCAGGAGGGAAGCGAGAGGGCACGGGCACTTTTCAAAGCATCACCTCCAGGAGGAGAGTGTCACCTTACAAAGAATGCAGGATCCAGAGGTCACCGTTCCAGGGAGGAAGAGGTGGGGGGGGGGGCTAGACCAGACCCTGGGCTGCAGGTCCAAGGCCCCTGCTATGCCCCAGGCTGTCTGTAATCACGACCAACTGCTGCTGTCGGCAGGTGTCTTCCAGTCGGTCCCCCCTAACAGCAACCCCGTTTAGGATGGAATGAAGCCTTGCCCGTCTCCACACCGTCCTCACGGCCGCTGCTGTCGACGCTCACTGTTGCAGCCACGTGTCAGTGCATCTCACTGAGCGTCTTCCTCTTTCTCGCTGACCCCCTGCTTCACGCAGCTTGGTGTCCCTCTCCAGGACTGGTCCTGGCTGACAACACGTCCAGAGGGTGAGAGACAACGCCTCCCCATCCTCCCTTCTAAGGAGCAGCTGTACTGCCTCCAAGACAGACCTGCTCATCCTTCTGGCCACCCACGGTGCAGTCAGGATTCTTCGCCAACACCACAAATCAAAGGTTTCAACTCCTCTTCGGTCTTCCTTACTCACTGTCCAGCTTTCACATGCATATGAGGCAACTGGAAATGCCAAGGCTTGGGTTGGGCACACCTTGGTCCTCAAAGCAACATCTTTGCTTTTGAACACTTTACAGAGGTCTTTTGCAGCAGATTTGCCTAGTGCAATCCTCATCTGATTTCTTGACTGCTGTTTCCATTATTGTGGAATTATTGTGCATCCAAGTAAGATGAAATCCTTGACAACTTCAATCTTTTCTCCATTTATCATGATGCTGCTTACTGGTCCAGTTGTTAGGATTTCTGTTTTCTTTGCGTTGAGGTGCAATCCATACTGAAGACTGTGATCTTCAATCTTTATCAGTAAGGGCTTCAAGTCATCTTCACTTTCAGCCAGCAAGGTTATGTCATCTGCATATCACAGGTTGTTAATGCTCTTCCTCCAATTCTGATGCCATGTTCTTCACGTGGTCCAGCTTCTTGGATTATTTGCTCAGCATACAGACTGAATAAGTATGGTGAAAGGATACAACCCTGATGCACTCCCTTCCTGATTTTAAACCATGCAGTGTCCACTTGTTCTGTTCAAACAACAGCCTCCTGGTCTGTGTACAGGTTCCTCATGAGCACAATCAAGTGTTCTGGAATTCCCATTCTTCATAACATTATCCATAATTTGTTATGATCCACACAGTAGAATGCCTCTGCATAGTCAATATGACACAGATAAATATCTTTCTGGTGTTCTTTGCTTTCAGCCAAGATCCACCTGACATCAGCAATGATATCTCTTGTTCCACATCCTCTTCTGAATCCAACTTGCATTTCTGGCAGTTCCCTGTTGATGGACTGCTGTAACCATTTTTAACTCAGTAAGGTTATTTTACTTGCATGTGACATGAATGATGTTGTCCAATCATTTCTGCATTCTGATGGATGACCTTTGTTTGTAAGGGGCACAACTATGGATCTCTTCCAGTTGGCTGACCAGGAAGCTGTTTTCCAAATTTCCAACTGTTGTTGTTAGATGCCATGGAGCTGGCTCCAACTCATAGTGACCCCACGGGCAACAGAACGAAATGCTGCCCAGTCCTGCGCCAGCCTCACAATCCTGCCATGCTTGAGCCCGTCACTGCAGCCACTGTGTCAATCCACCTTGAGGGCCTTCCCCTTCTTTGTTGACTCTCCACTTTTCCAAGTATGACATCCTTCTCCAGGGAATGGTCCCTTCTGACATGACCAAAGTAGGTGAGACGAAGTCTGGTCAATCTCACTTCTAAGGAGCATTCCGGCTGCACTTCCTCCGGGACAGATTGGTTAGTTCTTCTGGCAGTCCACAGTACTTTCAGCATTCTTCGCCAGCACCACAACTCAAAAGCATCCACTCTTCTTTGGTCTTCCTTATTCATTGTCCAGTTTTCATATGCATATGAGGTGACTGAAAATGCCATGGCTTGGGTTAGGCGCACCTTAGTCTTCATAGTGACATCTCTGCGACTTTAAAGGGGTTCTTTGCAGCACATCTGCCCGATGCAACATGACATCTGATTTCCTGACTGCTGCTCCCTAAGTGTTGATTGTGGATCCAAGTAAAATGAAATCCCTGACAACTTCAGACTTTTCTCCATTTATTGCGATGTTTTTGGTCCAGTTGTGAGGATTTTTGTTTTCTTTATGTTGAGGTATAATCCATACTGCAGACTGTAGTCTTTGACCATCATCAGTAAGCAACCAGGAGACTTACCAAGGAGTTGGTTTTGGTTGCATTGGTGGTGCAAACGGTCAGTGTAGTCAGCTGTTGACTGGAAGGCTGGCGGTTCAAGTCCACTCAGGGGCATCTCCAAAGAGAGCCCTGGCGATCTATTTCCGAGCTGTTAGCCACTGGAAACCGTATAGAGCAGTTCTACTCTGAAACATGGGCGCACCGTGAGTGGGAACCGACTCAACAACAGATGGTTACTCCTTAAAAAACAAAAGCCAAACCCAGTGCCATGGCGCTGAACCCAACTCCTGGTACCAATGTGTCACAGAAGAGAACTGCCCCATGGGCTTTTCTTGGCTGTAGTCTTTAGAGAAACAGATGACCAGGTCTTCCTTCTGCATCACCCCTGGGTGGATTTGAACTGCTCACCTTCCAGTTAGTAGTCACGTGTAAACTGTATGTGCAACCAGGGACAAAAGATTATTAGTCAAGTAGCTCAAAACAAGAGAAATTTGCTCTTGAGGCCTGAGGAGCAGGAGCCCTAAAGTCGAGGTGTGGCAGGGCTGTGTTCCTGGTAGAAGCTCTGGAGAAGAGCCCATTTCCTTGCCGTCCCTGGGTCCTGAAGAAGCCTGCGTCTCGGCTCGCGGCCCCCGCCTCCAGCTCTGAAGCAAGCAGCACCCCCCTCCCCGACCCTGCTCTCCTCCCACCCACCACCCTGCTGTCTCCCTGCGTGAGCTGGTGAGCAAGCTGTGGAAAGAGCAGTCCTGACGGGCACAACGCGCTGTGATGAATGTGTGGTGACAGGAGCACAACACGCTGTAGGCCGTGAACGTCACTGAGTCATTCACTGAAAAGTTACACATTTTGAAATGTTTAGAAACCCTTCAGGGCTGGACCTGAACCCACTCCCGTGGCTGCCAGCCAAAGTACACAGGCAGATAGGGTGAGCACTTACATCAGGTAGATACACGTCTTGGAGCGATCAGTCGTGGGAGAACAGAAGGGCTATGTGTGCTCAGGGAGACAGCTCAGGGGCCAGGAGTGCACAGGGAGAAGGACACGGGGGAGAGGTGACCCCAGGGAGGAAGTGGGAAGAGAGCTGTTACACTGTGGGGAATTGCCGCCAATGTCGTGAAACAAAATGTGTCCGAACTGCTGTGTGGAAAAAAAATTTCTCTGGAAACTTTCACCCAAATCACAGTAAAAATTAAAAAAGCACATCTCATCCGCCAGAAATCAAACTGTCTGATGTGTGAAGTCAAGATAAACTTATTTTCTTTTCTCAAAGATCGTAAGCCAGAAACCGAATGCCCAGACCGGGCTGCCGCTGGAAGGGGGCGGTCGTCTCTCTCCACTCGACACAATTCCACCCTTGTCCTTGTCCTTGCAGCTGTCCCTCGGGTCAGGGCCGACAGCACACGCGTCAGGGGACCCACGCACCACAGGCTGTTTCTGACCCTGCGAAGTGGCAGAGGAGGCCCGCTGCGGCAGTGACCCCGTCCCCGTTAACAGACGGGAACAAAGCCGGCCTTCACGGCTGGATCTGGTAGCCCATTTGGTGAAGCACTTAGGAAAGGCGCAGGCCAACATACACACATAATGGTTTTAATTACATCCTGTGAATTTATTTTTCCAGAGAGAGATATTTCTCGGGGAAACGGCCATAAAAGCCACCGGAGCAGCAGCCGGGCTGCGCGCGCGTTTCCTGTAGGAAATCTGTTGGGTTCAAGCCCGTTTCACAAAGAAGGGGACCAGAGCAACGCTGCCGGGCCTGAGGCTGCGTGTCCTCCCGGGAGCAAGCCGTGGGGCTGCAATGGCGCGCCCTCGGGGACAGCTCGCTCTGGTTTTCCACGTGAAAATGCCAGATGCCCTTCGAGTGGACCCCAACTCGCATGGTCCTTGGCTTTTTGGAAGCCACTGAAAGAGAGGCCCTAGTCTTAAGCTTTGTGAAATACCACCATCCAAGTAGCGAGGGTGAAAACGGGGGAGCGCTGGTGCTGCGCCCCGAGAACGCACAGCTTTGAGACGAGAGACTTCTAGGAAAACTGAGTGAGGAGAAAAGCCTAACCGTTTTTTGTTTCCAAAACAAGGTGCAAAAGGCTGAGACGAAACGAGTGGGAAAAGAAGGGAGAGCACAGGCTACAAGGGCCAAACAAGGCTGGACGCTCAGCGGAAGCGGAACCAAGTCCCCAGGTGGCAACAAGACGACTCAACCAAATGTGTGAAGAGACCACGTGCAACACGAGGATTCAAAGGCTCAAAGGCTAAGGCGGAAACACTACATGCCAGGCCAAAACGGCCTGGAGAAACCATCTGGTCAGAACCAGAAACCAAAGCCAGCGCAAAGGGGATTCCTGCTCACAGCACCCCGAGAGGACAGAGCGGAACTGCCCCACGGGGTCTCCAAGGCTGCACTCTTTAAAGAAGCAGGCTGCCTCATCTTTCTCCTGCAGAGGAGCTGGTGGGTTCGAACCACCAACCTTTTGGTTAGCAGCCAGATGTCTTAACCACTGTGCCCCCAGAGTTCCTTATTAATCATGACATCCAACACCAAACTCACTGCCATCAAGTCGATTCTGACTCATGTCCCCCCATTGGGTTTCCAAGGCAATAAATCTTTACAGAAGCAGATCGCCCAGGCTTCCTTCCAGGGAGTGGGTGGTAGGTTTGAACTGCCAACCTTCTAGTTAGCAGTCATATGCCTCAGGCACTATGCCACCAGAGCTCCTCTACTGATCATGACAGTGAGTGGAATACTTTAAAATAGCCCACTGTAAGTGATGAATCAAGCAGAAAAACATCCATAAAAGTATGGATTTGCCCAACACAACGAACAAGTGTAACTGAAGGGGCATTTATAGACATGACCTTGTATCCAACAATCACAAAGCACAGATCCCCTGTTAAAATTTGGTGGACCATTTATGAAAACCGTGTGCCAAGTCATCAACATCCTCCAGACACGTCACCAAAGGACTGAAAAAGACAGACCACTCTCTCGCCACAGTGAACCAAGTCAGTAACAAGAAGAGAACCATATTTGGCAAGGGCCAAAGAAGAGCCCATTATGGAAATTGGAAAATAGTTACGACCGACCCCAAACAAGACACCCATTGGATGAGAGAGGATGCAGCTGTTGGAGTCATGACTGAGAACACTCCACAACATGATGAAAACCAGTAATGGTTCAGTCGGGAGAAAAGGGAGTCAACACAGACCGGCAAGGCAGGCAGCGTAATCCCAGTGGCCCGCGTCTGCTCATATGTGCCGTACACGCGTAAGTGGATGAGGATGGACACACGCCGGCAGCCAACACAAAATCAGGTTACCTCTGGGAGGTAGGGCTACAGTGATCTTTGCTCCTTTGTTTTCTCCCTATGTTGTTGTTAGGTGCCGTGGAGTCGCTCCCACTCTCAGGGACCCCAGGCACCACAACAAAACTGCCCGGTTCTGCACCAGCCTCACAGTCCTTGCCGCGCTTGAGCCCACTGGCGCAGCCACTGTGTCCGTCTCGTTGAGGGCCTTCCCCTTCTTCGCTGACCCTCTACTTCTCCAGGGATGACCAAATTAGGTGAGACCAAGTCTGGTCATTCTCACTTCCAAGGAGCATTCCAGCTGCACTTCTTCCAGGACACATTGGTTAGTTCTCGGTACTTTCACAGTACCAAAGTCCATGGTACTTTCAGTATTCCTCACCAACACCACAAGTGAAAAGCATCGATTCTTCTTCAGTCTTCCTTGTTCGTCGTGCAGCATGCACACCCTGGCTTGGGTTAGGCGCACCTTAGTCTTCAAAGCAACGTCTTTGCTCCTCAGCACTCGAAAGAGGTCTTTTGCGTCACCTTTGGCCACTGCAATATGAGGTCTGATTTCCTGACTGCTGCTTCCATGGGTGTTGACTTTGGATCCAAGTAACATGAAATCCCTGACAACGTCAATCTTTTCTCCATTTATCGTGATGCTATTTGTTGGTCCAGTCATGAGGATTTTTGTTTTCTTTATGTTGTCAAGATGTAATCCATACTGCAGACTCTAGTCTTTGATCTTCATCAGTAAGTGCTTCAGGTCATCCTCACTCTCACCAAGCAAAGTCATGTCATCTGTATATCACAGGTTGTTAATGAGCCTTCCCCCAGTCCTGATGCCACATTCTTCTTCATATAGTCCAACTTCTCAGATTATTTGCTCAGCATACAGACTGAGTAAGTATGGTGAAAGGATGTACAACCCTGACACACTTCCTTCCTGATTTTAAATCATGCAGTATCCCCTTGTTCTACCACAATGACAGCTTCCTAATCTATGCACAGGTTCCTCATGAGCACAATTAAGTGTTCTGGAATTCCCATTCTTCTCAATGTTATCCATGATGTGTGATGATCCACACAATCGAATGCCTTTGCAGTTACTAAAACACAAGATAACATCTCTCTGGTGTTCTTTGCTTTCAGCCAAGATCCTTCTGACATCAGCAATGATACCCCTCATCCCACATGCTCTTCTGAATCCAGCTTGCGTTTCTAGAAGTTCCCTGTCAATATACTGCTGCAACTGTTTTTGAATTATCTTCAATAAGATTTTACTTGTGTGTGCTATTAACGATATTGATTCTTTCTATATGGATCAATATTAAGTAATTGGAAAACTAAAGCAATAGATGTCATTACAGTAGTAGAAGCAGTAGCATCAGGGACAGGAGCCAATGCCCCCACTTTTTGGCCCACTGAGCTCTGCCACATGCCAGACACTCCGCCAGGGCATCAATGTGCGGAGAGCCCATCAAAGGCCCACCTTCACTCTCCACACCACCTCTGCATCCACGGAACTGTCCCTCCGTGGAGGGGGATGGGTAGTCTTACCTTCCTACGCATAGCACCCTCCCGCCCCCAGATCCGGTGAGCTGTCCCTTCATGTGGCTTGGGGACTCAGGAGAAATGTAACGGGGAGGACTCATTCCTGAAGGACATCATCCCAGCGAGGAGCAAACATCCCCAGGGACCGAGAGGGGCCGGACAGGGCTGCTCCGGGCTACGCTACGTCCCTCGGCTGTTGCATCCCTCGCTCCATGGGGGTGAGGGCTGCCCCCTGCCCTCCGGTTAGAACAGGGAAACTAAACCAGGGACATGCCCCTCCTCGGCCGGGCTTTCCAGCTCTGAGTCCTGTCCAGTGCCACAGTCGTGGGGAAACCTCCTCTCCCAGGTGCTGCTAGTGACCGGTGGCTCCTCCTTCCCGTCCCCCTCTGCCAGAGCGTCGGCCCAGACACCCATGATGTCTCCCAGTGGTGGACTGGCAAATGTTTAACAGCACTATAGTCACTCTGCCATTGAGGTTATCCCCACGCAAGGCGGCCCCATGTCTGAGTGGGGCTGCAACACGTCTTCTAAGGTGTCTCTGGGTGGACTCGAACCTCGCGCTTTGGGGTTGGCATTTGGCTGCACTGAGTGTGTGCACCACCCAGGGACAAACACTCCTTCTCTGTCTCTCTCTCCCTCTCTCTCCATGCACACACACACACAGAGAGAGAGAGAGAGAGAGACGCAGGTATATAAATACTACCAATACAAAAAGCGTAGCACACAATTTATAAATAACACCACACATGACACTCTTTATTTATCTGAATTCCACGTGCCAGATCCTCCCAGAAAGCTCTTGTTGATTGAGTTTTGCTGAACTCTGGTTGCCACTGACAACCCAGTGTCACTCTGACCGGAATTTGGTTGATATTTTCATTCATTTCAAGCAGAGGAAACGACAGCAGGAAATGACAACGCCCCTCCTTTGCCGCCGATGTGAGCGACCTCTGTACTGCACAGGAGGGCAATCTGTGGGCACCGCACGAGTACGTCTCAGTTCTGGGTGCTACTCGCACGTGAAGACAGCAGACCCAGCGTGCTTCCAGGCGTGGTCTGCACAAACATGCCGTTCACACCACCGTCTTAAACCACCCTGCCGTGCAGCACTGGCCAATGCCCGTGGTGTAAATACTCCCTCCTTGGCTGAAAGTGCCCTTGCCGAGCCAGGGGTGGGGAAGAGGTACCCAGCCGTGCGGGACTGGATAGTATGTCCCACCCCACGGAGACAGGACCTCGGGGGTACAGGCAGGCAGACAAAGGAGAGGAATGAGGAAGTCAGGAGTTTGGGGTTTGTACCATGTTGGTGCTTACATGACCGGGAAATTCCTGAGGGATTAACAACCTGTTCCAGGCTGCTCAGGCCTGTGTGCCAGGCTGGCTGGGACGGGCCTCAGCGTGGCTTGGAGGGGGCTGTGCAGCTGGGGGGGGCACCCCCATATGGGGGGTTCTCCCTGGGGGGCTAGCTTAGGGCCCCCAGACACAGCGGAGACGGGCTGCTCTTTACAGACTGGCCTTTCTCACCACTGCTCAGTTCGTCTGGCTTTGACACAAGTGAAGTTTCTGGCAGGTGTAATAGCAGGAGACCTGCTGTGTGCGCAGGGTCACAGGCAAAGGAGCGAGTTCCAGGGGAGAAGGCAGGCCCAGCTGAGCGCTGTGGCTGTGCCCGAGGTCGGGGCGGCGAAGCCACGGGGTCCCAGGCGCCCCAGAAGACAGCTTCCTTCCTGGCACTGCCGGCCACCAGAGCCGAGCCAGGGAGCTGATGTGAGGTTTGGACTCTGCAGCTGTCCACAGGAGTTTAATGCCTACGTCCACGGCCTGAGAGTTTTTATCTGAACGTTCTATTTCCAAAGCATCCTGGTGTTTGTATTGAAACCGCCCCAAGGACTCTTTCCTTCAGAGCCATAGCCCGGAAACGGGAAGGCCAGCAGATGGGGGCTCTGCTCCCCGGGTGCGTCCTGGGGCGGGGGCACCGTGGGGTCAGCCCTGTGGTGGGTCCAGGCCACACAGGGGACGGCCGACACTCGGGCTGTGTTACGATTTGCCTGCACAGCCCCTTCCTCCATAAAAAAATATTAAAAACTGTATTTTACAACTGTGTGGATATAAAAACGTTAACTATGTTAATAGCAAATAAAATGTTCATTTGTCCCCTCTGATTATAAAAGATTAAAATACTTTCGGGGGCCCTTACGAGGCCTGTGGGCCCTGGCACTGTGCCCATGCAGAGGGTCAGCCTGCCCTGGAAGCACCCCCACATTTAGGGGCCTCGGCCGTCAGGACGAGGAGCTCCGGTGGTACACTGGGTGAGGCGTCTGGCCGCTAACCGGAAGGTGGGCAGCTCCGACTTGCCCGCTGCTCCAGGGAGGAAGATGAGGCAATCTACTTCCGTAAAGACTGACAGCCTTGGAAATCCAATGAGGGCCGGTCGCTATGAGTCGGGATTGACTCAATAGCAGTGGGTTGGGTTTGGTTTGGTTTGGTTTTGGTTTGCCTGTTGTCATAGGACTGTACCATCAGGGACCAGGTCTCGGGTGGACGTGACCAGGAACACCGTCTGACTGCACTCTGAGGTGTCCTCATTCTGCCAGCTCCAGTGGGGCGAGTGCTTGCTGTGTCTGTGGGTTAAATGGTGCCCCCCAAAACGACCTGCTGAGGTCCTGACCTGTGACCATGACCTCGTTTGAAAAACAGGGTCTCTGAAGATATGGTCACATTATGATAAGCCCATGAGGGTGGGCCCCAATCCGGTGAGCAGTGTCGTTACAACAGCAGCAGATGCAGAGAGGACGCCCTGTGTCAATGAGGCAGTGAGTGAGCGATGCACCTGTGACGGGGAGCTCACCACCCGCAGGGCAGCCACCCCACCAGCGGACCGTGACGGAATGGAACCGTCTTCCTTACACAGAGCCTGCACCCCGCGCACCCCACCCACAGGTCCCGGGTCTGTCTTCCAGGCCAAAAGGCTCCACCCCCCACCTCTGGACCGTCTATGGGAAGAAAGCGGTTACGTCCCCTCTCTCTTCCAACCAGCTCTCTCTGCTCTTTGCAAAATATTCCCTTTCTGAATTTTGAGATTTCCAAAATGCTCTCCAAAAATAATGAACCCTTTACACTACCACATCGTCAACCACACAGAGTGTTACCGATGTTTCTAACGCTTGCCCACTGACAGATGTTTGCCAGTGTGGTATGGACGCGCATCACACCGATCACAGCTGACGTTTACAGCGCTGACGGGCCACACACGGACCTCTGTACTTTTTGCCTTTACTCTCTGATAACCAACTATGAGGCAGGCGCTCGTGCGGATCAAGCCACTCACACACGTGGGAAACAGCCCCAGTCACACGGCTGTGAGCAAGCTCTCCTGGCCGTGGGCAGTTCCAGGCCAGCTGGGATTCGATCACAGGTGTGCCCTCTCCAGGCTGGACTGCAAACTCTCGGTGTGCCGGTACACTTCAGATCCCTTCACGTCTCCCTGAGCATTTGAGTCCTCTATGAATTGATGGCCGGTTTACCCCTTCATCCACTGTTCCACTGGGGGTATTTTTTTATTATTATTAAGAAGTTTTGTGTACTTGGAGTACTAACTCTTCCCTACAGATTATCTTAGTTCCTAGGGCTGCTATTAGAAGGACCACCAAGTAGACAGTTTAGGAGCCCGAGTGACATGGTGGTTGCACACTCGGCTGCTAACAGAAAGTTCAGTGATTCCAACCCACCAGCAGCTCCATGGGAGGAAGATGAGGCAGTCGGCTTCCACAAAGACTGATAGCCTTGGAGACCCTGTGGGCAGTTCCACTCTGTCCTCTAGGGGCGCTGTGGGTCAGAATGGACTCCACGGCAGTGGGTGTGGTTTGGGCTTTG
>NW_006921593.1:21167069-21168821 GCF_000298275.1 Orycteropus afer afer
TGAAGATTGACAGCCTTGGAGACCCTGTGGGGCAGTTCCACTCTGTCCACTAGGGGCGCTGTGGGTCGGAATGGACTCCAGGCAGTGGGTGTGGTTTGGGCTTTGCTTCCGTGAAGACTGACAGCCCTGGAGACCCTGTGGGCAGTTCCACTCTGCCCTCTAGGGGCGCTGTGAGTCGGAATCAATTTGATGGCAACAACTTTTTGAGTTCGGTGGCTTTGAACCCACTCTTCATGAAAGCAGACTGCCACATCTTTCACAGCAGCTGGTGGGTTAGCAGCCGAGCACTCAGCCACTGTGTCACCAGGGCTCCCCCTTAATCTATTCCAGTGCAGGACTCCAATCCCCACAATGTGGAGACAGCGGGTCCTCAGTCCATCTCCATCCTCGTCAGCAGCGCCCCGCGTCACTCTCTCTCTGACCCTCCCCTAGGAGCACACTGTCCCCCAGGGTGGGAGGTCTGGATGCACTGGGCAGAGGGTCCCTCCTCTCCGGGGAACACGTCCTGGAAAAGCAAAGTGAACCCGGCAGAGCTGACAGGATGCGGTGCACCTTGCTGACAGCAGCCCTCACGCCCCCTCACAGCCACAGGCAGAGCGGCCACATGGGAATGGTCCAGACACTCAGATGGGGGCGCCGCCAACAACTCTGGTGACAGAGGCCCAACCGCACCTGTCCTGAGCACACAAGGACAAGGACCCCCCAGCAGGACAGTAACCGTGTGGCCCTGAGTGCCGGGGGGACAAGCAGCACATGTGCCTGGCGTCCACAGTCGTGTCTGCCGGGAAGGTAGCCCCATTCGCACCCTTGTCACCTGCAAGCAAGTGCTGCCTTTGACCAGGATTTGAAGTGGCTGAGTGTCTTCGGAAATTCCACTGTGGTGGTGGCCATTTTACAAACGTCTTTCTGAGGACAGAACGGGGACTTCCAGAGCGTGGGCAGGAACCGAGCAGACACCAGGGCTGCATCTTCCAATGAACCGGAAGCGGCCTGCAGGCGGAGTGTCCACCGAGCTGACTTGCCTGGAGGCAGCAACGGCGTGGGGACTGCACAGCCACGTCAGCACTGAGCTGGTAGTGACAACAGGGGACCACTCGTCCGCGTGGAACCCTGAGCTGGCGGCTTGGGACACCTGTCACCTGCACGGAAGCTCAGAATAGCACACGCATCCTGACCCCATTTGTTCACAGCCACCAACCTTCCTTGGTAACATTGTACCGTGTGCTCTCAAACGCTCTCAAGCACTCCTGTCCTTCCTGGAAGAACCAGTTTGCTTGGTTAAAGAAAGCAATGGTCAAAACAGAGCCTAGCTCTAAATAGGTCTTCCAATCAAGTTGTGTTGTTAGAAAGTCATTTTAAATCGCTTCTTTGGATGGATCAACAAAGGACTCATTCCCTGGGAGTGGACGAAGATGGTTATACACTAGGACGGTGCTTCACACCAGCGATTCATACACTGAAAATGGTTAGAATCCTCCATTAGGTCCACTTTACAGTAACACGCAGCTTCCTTTCCCCGTGGCTGGCTCCTCCGTGACTCGGGGTTCCTTCCCCGACAATGGCTTCCCCGAAGCTCGTCCTCCCGCGACCCGGCTCACGCTCTCTGGTGTATCGCACACAGCTACTTTGCCACATCAGATTTTGCCGTGGGGATGGCTCGAGGAGGCCCTGAGGCCTCCCCACAAGGCCACGGAGGGGGTTCCGTCGCCTCTAGTGTGGAGGACACTGCGGGGCTGGGAGCCACGGTGAAGT
>NW_006921593.1:21169226-21170538 GCF_000298275.1 Orycteropus afer afer
ACACCACAACCCCGTTCAGATTGTTCTTCTAGGCACAACACCATCTTCAGTAATTATTTGAAGTTGCTTATTTTTTTAATGCGTTTTATTGAAATATAATTTATGTACAGTGAAATACACAAAACTAAAGAGACATGGGTCAATGCATTGTTTTTTTCCTGTGTCCCCGCCCCTCCCCCCTCTGGCAACCAACAAAGAAAGTTTCCCTCCATATATAAACCGTTCCTTGACCCTCCATAACAACAAACTAATACTATATTTGTCCTTCTGTGATTGATTTATTTCACTCGGCATAATGTCCTCCAAGTTCATCCATATTATGTGGTGTTTTGCAGACTCTACATTATTCTTTAGTGCTGCATAGCATTCCAGTATGTGTACGTACCATAGTTTGGTCATCTACTCTTCTGCTGATGGGCATGTAGGTTGTTTCCATCTTTTTGCTATTATAAATAGTGCTGCGATGAACATGAGCGTGCACATATCTGTTCCTATCCTGGCTCTCACCTCTCTAGGATAGATACCTAGTAACGGGACTGCTGGGTCAGATGGTATCTCCAATTCCAGCTTTCTAAGCAATCGCCATATTGCTTTCCACAGTGGTTGTGTCACTTCACAGTCACACAAGCCGTGTATGAGAGTCCCAATCTCTCCACATCCCTGCCAGCATTTGTTATTTTCTGACTCATTCAACCTTGCCATCAGTGCTGCAGTGAAACAGTATCTCATTGTTGCTTTGATTTGCACCTCTCTGATGGCCAATGATTGTGAGCATCTCTTCATATATTGGCTGGGCCACCTGAATATCCTCCTTGGTGAAGTGTCTATTCATGTCTTCTGCCCATTTTTCAACTGGATTGTTAATTCCTTTGATGTTGAGGCGCTGGAGTTTTCCATCAATCTTAGAGATAAGTCCCTTGCCAGATAGTAATTATCAGCAAATATGAATTGGTTGCTGTCATTTTTGTCACATGCTTTTTCATTGTGTCGATTTTTTTGTTCCTTATAATTTTCTATGCTGAGCTCGTTTTGTTTATGAATCATGTTATCACTTCCTTCATTGCTATTGTTTTAGTATTTGATAAATATTTGTTCTGGTCCTCTTTTTTATTTTGATATGAACGTTTATCATTTTTCTTTGAGGTTACCCTGTGATTTATAGTTTTCTTCCCAAGTTTAGAACAGTCCGTTCTATCTAGTAGTTGTCTTGACTTCCCTACCATCTAGAAGTTCTGTAACAACACAGTTTTTTCCCTCTTTTTGGTTTGTAGTTGTCCTCATTTGTCAATTGATGTCTCTGGTTTCCTGTTTA
>NW_006921593.1:21172363-21173406 GCF_000298275.1 Orycteropus afer afer
CAGAGTAGCTGACAGTCCACAGCTCTGACCGTCTCTGTACTCACTGTTTTCATTCAGATTTTTCCACTAGTTGGTGCCTAATCCACTTCTGTATGTTGTTGTTGTTGTGTGCTGTCAAGTCAAACCTGACTCATAGCGATCTCTCCTTGGGTTTCTGAGGCAGTATCACTATGGAAGTAGATTGCCCCACCTTCCTTCTGTGGATTGACTGGTGGGTTTGAATTGCCAGCCTTCTGGTTAGCAGTCAGGTGCCTTAGGCACTATGCCACCAGAGCTCCTAATCCACTTCTGTACACTTCCCTTCAAAGCTCAGGGCTCCAGGATTATTCTGTATCTCTGTCAGTTGGTTTTTCTTCTCTTTGTTGAAGAGGGTCTGTGTCGCTTGTTGGCCTCCATCTTACTAGAAGTCTAAAGTTGCTTATTGAAGAGGATGAAAAGTATGAAGGTCAGAGCAGGAAGCTGTAACTTTATCCTTGAACTACTTTCCTGAAGGTTTACACAAGACCTCTGAATATAAATTAGTATCCACTCAACTTTAAATTCAGATTCCTGACGTATGACTCCAGTGCCTGTTGAAAACTCAGAAACCAAAGAGAGAAAAGCATGAAATTGCCGCAGTAGCATATGTTCTCAAAACCATAAATAAGACCAGGATGTAATGGGCACAGAAGTTACAGTGGCAACTGCCTACAGACAGACAGCGTGAACAATCTTAAAATCTCTCAGCGACACTTACCTGGCTCATGAAACTCCATGTCACTCAGGGCAGTTAGGGAAGTACGCAACAAGAATGAAAAGACCAATGACCCTACGTTCCTTCCCAAAAACAAAATGCACGTATTTGAAAATAAAAAACACAAACGCTTATGAAGGTGTTCTTTCCCCAGGTGTGACAGGAACGGCACAATCCATATGGAAAAAATAAGTGGTTGCTTTTAATGATTTCTGTATAAAAGAAGAATAAATTTTATGGTACAATCAGGTAGACTACTTCGTACAAAATTTTACTCATGTACAATGAATGTAATTTTCTGCTCCACAAA
>NW_006921593.1:21174626-21175268 GCF_000298275.1 Orycteropus afer afer
TTCCGTGCGGACTCAAGCTACGGGGAGGCAAGAACACAGGGTCTTTCCATGTGCACCCAACATGCCTCCACGTCTAAAGCTCCCAAGGTTCGCTGGACAAGGACGTGGTAAACTGTTCATCGCCGAGCAAACGGAAACGTAACGGGTACTTGTTTTGTATCTTCGTTTATTTGTACACCGAGGGCGACTCTCGGTCCTTGAAATGCCACACTTTCACCTTCTGGAACTCACGTTGATGCTGTACACCATCTTCTGGATCTTCTCCTCGTTCTTCAGGATGTTGGCCTTCACCGCACAGATCTTGTCCTGCTGGTCTTTCAGGAGTTGCTCCAGCTCGGCCAGCTCGGCCTTCAAGGGCTCCACGGCACAGTTGGTGATGCTAAGGGAGACAGGGTCACCAACGTCAGTAGCTCTCCCGTTTACAGTCTCTTCTAGAGTCAATTATTTGCTTTACCCAAAGGAAAAGGGTGAGAGAGAAATGTATACAACACGAGCACGAACCACAAACCCACTGCCATGGAGTCGATTCCAACTCACAGCATCCCAAGCGGACAGAAGTGAACTGCTCAGGGGCAGGGGGAGTTTCCAAGGCTGTCAGTCTTCCCAGAAGCAAAGCCCAAACCACACCCACTGCCCTGGAGT
>NW_006921593.1:21175368-21176423 GCF_000298275.1 Orycteropus afer afer
TGGAGTCCATTCTGACCCACAGCGCCCCTAGAGGACAGAGTGGAACTGCCCACAGGGTCTCCAAGGCTGTCAATCTTTACCAAAGTAAATTGCCTCATCTTTCTCCTTTGGTGGGTTTGAACTGCCAACCTTTCAGTCGGCAGCTGAGTGCTTTAACCACTGTGCCACCAGAGATCATTATACTCAATACCTTCAATCAAACTGTCAGCGGCACTCAAGGATGACCATGCTAGGACAATCACCAAACCGCACTAGCTGATTTTGCACTTACAACATGAACTGCTTTCAGGACTTTTTAAGAACAAGCAATCACAATAGAACAGGACCTTCTTGTGGCGTAACTTTAACTGCACAACCTTTGCTACGTACCGGGAATCAAATCCTACTTCTGAAAACAACAAACACAAAAACTTAACAGCTGCCACAGCAACACTCCAGGAGCCATGGTGGTGGACTGGTTAAGTGCTCTACTGCTAACCAGAAGGCAGGTGGCTCGAACCCATCACCCCACCCCTGGAGAGCCCTGGAGATCTGCTCCTAGGACACCCACGGGGCAGCCCTGCCGTGACACGGGCCACTGTGAGTGGGGCTCGACTTGATGGAACCAGCCACCACCACCACCTATAGCCACATTGGCCCCGATGCACTGGTCACCCGGGCAGGACACCCTCACTGCTGAAGGGCTCGTGTGTCTCTTACAGTAATAACTTCAAATGGATTCATAAGCATGTCTTTGAGAGCCAAAAATCTGAATGTCTTCACGTAGTGAACAGTCACAAAACTTTGGGGATTGTGGTAAGGCACATGACAGACAAAACGGTATCCAAACTGCAAAAATTTTAATCTCAAAATCTATTTTTCACATGAACATCAACTCAAAATCTTTTCTAGTTGCTGTAAAGAACAGGGAGGAAGGGACGACTTTGCCTTTGGGGCAGGTGGGAGAAGGGAGGGCTGAGAGGCGGGAATTCCTGGAGACTTCTTCCCGGTTCCCAGGGGGCTGTGGCAGGGGCCCCGTCCCCGTCCCAGTCCTGCCACGCTGACCTCTGCCCCCT
>NW_006921593.1:21176858-21179524 GCF_000298275.1 Orycteropus afer afer
GACCTCTGCTCCCTGTGCAGGGCCTCAGCGTGTTGCCTGCTCTCGCTGAGCCAAAGCTGCAGCTCATTCTGCATGGCGTCCACGTCCTCCTGGATGTAGTCCATGACCTTGCCCAGGGGCAGCGCGCTCTTGCACAGCGTCTGGATGGATGTGCGGAGCTTCTCAATCTCCTTGGAGACAACGTCCTTCTCTTTCTTCCAGGCTGACTCGTAGACCAGAGATTTCTCCTGCCGTTCGTGAGGAAACGTGGAGAGAAGGATCTCAACCCACAGCCCACGGGACTGGACACGCCGCCCAGAGTGCCGTGGTCTCAGCCCACACGGAGCTCCACGCGGCTGTCCTCCCTTCCCCACGGACAGAGGAGGCTCTGCCCACAGAGTTGTCCGAGGGACAACTTCTACAGTCACATTTTACTTCCCAACTAACCAGAGGCTTACTGTAGTCACTGCTACACAAGCTTAGTGACTGCGATGATGTTCTCTGTGGGCTCCCGAGAGCTGTCCCTGCATCCGCTACTTGAGGGGATCACCTTTCCACCCCAAACGACCCTGAAACCCAGCTTCCCGAGAGCAAGGAGAAGAGCAGCCAGAAAGAGGAGGAAGACTACTGTTAGGAGTCAAAATGGAAGGAGGGCGAGACCACGGCACCAAGTGTGGCCACGGGCTAAGGCAGGCAAGGGCCAACAGAGCTGCCTGCACAGGGACATCGTGGAGTCCTGGGGCCTCAGTGGGAATCGTGGGCGAGGGGGGCAGGGGAGGGGGAGCTCATTCAGTAGCAGTGAAGGAGACGAAGGCTCTGAGGCAGGTGGGGAACCGTATCCAATTCTGGTCAGAGTTCTTGGGCTCTTTGCCTAGTAACGTTCAAATTCTCTTCATATGCGTTTTTATCACAGACGTCTCTGAATTTCAAAAGCTGGTGGACATTGATGGAATGAGTAATCAGTTAGGCTCGGGAAACCTTCCCTGGGAAGACTACTGTTGCTTCCAGAAGCCTTTCCAGACAACCCCACCCCACTGTCAACGGGCTAAGGAGTCCTTGCTTCGCCCGCTCACAGCACAAGCTGAATGCATTAACTGCAATTAAGGAGCTCTGGTGGCATAGTGCACAAGACGTTTGGCTGCTAACCAGAGAGCAGCAGTTCAAACCCACCAGCTGCTCCATGGAAGGAAGATGAGGCAAGTATACGTCCGTAAAGATTTACAGCCTCGGAAGCCCAACAGGGGTCGCTATGAGTCAGAATCAACTTGATGGCAGTTGAGTTCAGTTTTGTCTTATTTTTGAACTTATTATGGGCTTTCCTTAAATATCTGTCAAACAGACAAATGAGCTGAATAGACAAATTACCCGTCAGAGAACCCTGGCTCTACCACGCACTGGCTTTCTCACCACTGGCAAGTATACAGAGAGCCTCTGCTTAACACCAGGCACACAGGAGATACTAAATAAACAGGACTGAGAAAAAGGCAGAACTCCCAGAGCCAATGAGGAGTCCAGCAAGGTTACAGGATACAAGATAAACATACAAAAATCAATTGTATTTCTACAGACTAGTAAGGAACACAGAAGGTGGACACCAGCATTAAAAATGCAACGCCATTTATGATCGCTTTTTTTTAAAAAAAAAAAACTAGTTAGGTCTGGTGGGAGCTCCAGTGGCATAGTGCCTAAGGCATTTGACTGCTAACCAGAAGGCTGGCGGTTCAAACCCACCAGACACTCCTCGGAAGGAAGGTTGGGCAATCTACTTCCATAGAGATACAGCCTCAGAAACCCAAGGAGGGGTCGCTGTGAGTCAAATCAACTCGACAACAGTGAGTTTGTTTTCTTTTTTTTGTTTTTAGCTACAAATCTAACAAAACATATACAGGACTTGTAAACTGAAATGATCAAAGAAATCAAAGAGAGATGTACCATGTTCATGGATGAGAAAACTCACCATAGTAAAATGATGAATAGATTTGATGCAATTCCTATCAGAATCCCAGCAGGCCTTTTTGTAGATATAAGATAATTCTAACATTTATATGGAAAGGCAAAGGAACTAGTATAGCTAAAACAATTTTGAAAAAGAAGAATAAAGTGGGAGGTATCAGTCTGTCCAGTTTCAAAGCTTCTTATGTAGCTCATTAATCAAGACTTTGTGGTATTGGTGGAGGCACACGTTCGCAGATCAATAGGACACCACAGAGAACCCAGAAACAGACCCTCCCAAGTATGTTCAACTGATTTTTGACAATTCAGTGGAGGAAATCAGCCTTTTCCATAAACTGAACATCCATAAGCAACTAAATGCACCCCACCTAATCTCACATCTTATACAAAAACTAACTCAAAATGGACCGTGGTCTCAAACGAAAAGCTAACACTTTCAGGAGAAAGTCTTGGGGATCTAGGGTTAAGCAAAGACTTCTCAGACTTGACACCAAAAGCACAATCCATAGATGAAAACTGATAAATGGCACCTCATCAAAAGTAAAAACTTTTGTTCTGCAAAAGACGCTGTTACGAGGATGAAAAGACAAGTTACAGAGTGGGAGAAAATACCTGCAAACACTTATTACCCAACAAAGAACTGGTATCTAAGATACGCAAAGAGCTCTCAAAACTCAACAGCAAAATAGCACACAACCCAAGCAGAAAACGAGCATCAGACGTGGAGAGGAGTT
>NW_006921593.1:21180449-21181451 GCF_000298275.1 Orycteropus afer afer
AGGAGTGGCTGGTGGGTTTGAACCGCCAGCCTTCTGGTTAGCAGTCAAGTGTATTAGGCACTATGCTACCAGAGCCCAGTGCCTAGCACACAGGAAAGCTCCAATCGACGTGAAGTGGTATAAAAACACCCGCAATAAAGAACAAGACTGCCTGGAACCGTGAGATCTGTGTGTGTGACGTTCCCTCAGTGAGCCGACGCAGTGACCTCACCTCGAGTCCTCGCCAGCAACAGAGGGTTCTCACCAGGCGTGTTTGGGGCATTTGTCGGCACTGACCAGCAGGCCACAGTGTCCAGCCTCTGGTAGACAAGTCCTTCCATCAAAACACTGACCTTCCTGGTTGACACATCAGTGCCCTGGTGGGGCAGCTGTTCAAGTGCCTGGCTGGGCACTGAAAGGTCAGCGGTTGGAATCTACCCGTCACTCTGCAGGAAACAGACGTGGCAGTCTGATTCCAGAAAGACAACAGCTTCGGAAACCCTGTGGGACACTGCTACTCCTTCAGGGTCGCTATGGGTTGGAACCGACTTGACGGCAGCGGTATCAACACGCTGGCAGCCCCCAGGTGGTGCAAACGGTTAACATGCTCGACTACAAGCTGGAAGGTTGGTGACTGGATCCCCACCCAGAGGCGGCTTGGCAGAGAGGCCTGATGTGCTTCCAAAGGGTCCCAGCCGTGAGGACCAGCAAGGCACAGCTCGGCTCCGTAAAGCACGGGATGGCCGAGTCACAGCCGACTCCACGGCACCGGGGGCAGGTCTGGTGGTTCACTGGCATGTTCCCTTTCCCCATCTCCATTTTAAAAACAACAGTAACCCACAACCATGAGATTCAATCTCAACACTCATTTCTCCTCTGAAAGTCCGAGGCGTGGGGCTCAGAGGGGATCCTGCAGAGCTGCGTGGAACAGCTGGGGCACCTTGGTCTGACGCCCCTGCCAGGATGGGTGTCCACAGGCTACAGAGGGGGCAGCAGCTGGGGCACCTTGGTCTGACGCCCCTG
>NW_006921593.1:21181556-21182471 GCF_000298275.1 Orycteropus afer afer
AGGATGGGTGTCCACAGGCTACAGAGGGGGGCAGCAGCTGGGGCACCTTGGTCTGACACCCCTGCCAGGATGGGTGTCCACAGGCTACAGAGGGGGGCAGCAGCCGCGGCCTCCAGGACAGGCCCGCTCAGTCCTCCACCCCAGCCCCTCCCTCCAGGCCGCAGGCTGTGTACCCGGCTGCTCTGCAGCAGGAAGGCGGCCGCCCCCCCTCTCAGGTTTGGCTGCTGATTTCCGTGTACCCACGGGCACACGTTCCAGAGAGCACGCCCAGGATTCTTCAGGTGAGCAGTCACCCACTTTGGGGACTTAAGATCATTTGCATGTGACCACACACGCTGCCCCAAAAACGTGGGCGTGTGTGTTTCAAGCAGTTTTTAACTTTACGATGACTTATTAAAGGTCACACAAACAAGAACGATTGACCTTAGAGATTTTACTGTTTCGTTAAATTTCCATTGCAGTGCTTCAGCAGAGCCAAGTCCGACTTTTGCAACAGTGCTTTAAACCTGGCCCTCTGGCAGACACTGCTCCAAGCCTCTCTCACAAGCAGCACTTGGCAGCAACAGGAGAGCCGCTGCCTCGCAGCCTGTTGGCACCTGCCGACTGGCCACCCACCCCTGGATTCCACAAGACATAAAGGCTCCTGAGCATAGGGATACCCCTTACCCAATGGGAAGCAAAGCCAGCAAACCAGAGCCCCATCAAAGGGGCCCAAACCCCTTTGGTGGAGTCCATTCCAACCCACAGCGCCCCTAGAGGACAGAGTGAACTGCCCACAGAGTCTCCAAGGCTGTCAATCTTCCCAGAAGCAAAGCCCAAACCACACCCACTGCCCTGGAGTCCATTCTGACCCACAGCGCCCCTAGAGGACAGAGTGGAACTGCCCACAGGGTCTGCAAGGCTGTCAGTCTTCAC
>NW_006921593.1:21183011-21193756 GCF_000298275.1 Orycteropus afer afer
GTGGAGTCCATTTCAACTCACAGCACCCCTAGAGGACAGAGTGTAACTGCCCCATAGGGTCTCCAAGGCTGTCATCTTTAGGGAAAACAACTGCCGCATCTTTTTCCCAGGATTCCAGTGAGGGGATGATATATATGTCAAAGGCTGATTATTTGATGTAAGTGATACACATACTGTCCGGTGACCTCAGAAATAGATTCATGTCGAACTTCTCAGGAGTTCACATTCTTCACACACCCACGAGTCCCTGCATTCATTACAGGAGAACACCAGCCAACTGCTCTGAGTCTCGGTTCAGCCAGAACCCGGCCCACTCCCTGCTAAGCCACGCCCTCATCTCTACCGTGGGCCTCCTTTCTGGACGTTTCAGGGCGGCCTTAGGATGCCAGAAACAGCGTGCAGCAGAGGGCTGACTGACAGCATGAGCTGGGGCTCAGGAGGCCTCGGTCTGATGCCAGCTCTGTCACTCACCAGCCACACAGCCTGAGACGGCTCCTCACCCTCCAAGGCCTGTTTCCTGCATCCCATCATTACTGCCGACGTTACCTGTGTAAGGCTCTTAGAAAACACGCGATGTGCTTGCCGCTAGGACACTCTAAAGAATCGACAGTAGTTTTCAAAGCCAGAGTACCTAACAATGAAGTTGCTGACAGTAGGTCTGCCGACCAGCAACCAACCACTAGGAAAACATTATTAATCAGACAGTGTTTACAATGGCAGAGTACCTACACAGTAAACCAGACCAAAGTCACTGCCACCCAGTGGATGGCTCATAGCAACCCCCGCTGGGTTGCCCAGGTGGCAAATCTTTACTGAAGCACACTGCCTCACCCTCCTTCTGCAGGGCGGTGGTGGGTTTGAACCGCCACCCTTCCAGTTAGCAGGCCTGCACCACGAGCGCTCCTTAACTAGAGCACCCGATGTAAATCTAGCAGATGGGCACGCCTGCTGAGAGCACTCACTGTGGCATCACCGAGAGGCATCCCATGTCCACAGTAAACGGAGACTTCGGTTTACGAAAACGCCGGCTAAAACCCCAGGGGGCTTCTCAGGCCCCTTGACAGGCTGCTGGTGATATTCATAGAGTTACGGAAGGGGCTTCAGTACCAGACAGGACGCCTCGCCGCAGTGACGTGCGCAGGGTGGTACCGGGGCGGGCCTGGCCCGGTGGGGGCGGGGCTGGTGATATTCACAGGGAGTTACGGAGGGGGCTTCAGTACCAGACAGGACGCCTCGCCGCAGTGACGTGCGTGGGGTGGTACCGGGCGGGCCTGGCCCGGTGGGGGCGGGGCTGGTGATATTCACAGGGAGTTACGGAGGGGGCTTCAGTACCAGACAGGACGCCTCGCCGCAGTGACGTGCGTGGGGTGGTACCGGGCGGGCCTGGCCCGGTGGGGGCGGGGCTGGTGATATTCACAGGGAGTTACGGAGGGGGCTTCAGTACCAGACAGGACGCCTCGCCGCAGTGACGTGCGCAGGGTGGTACCGGGTGGGCCTGGCCCGGTAGGGGCGGGGCCGGCACCCCACAGCCTGCAGGCCGGTCCACTGCCTGGTTTTTCTGCATGGGTTAAGAATGGATTTCACTTTCAAATAGCTGCAGCAATGTTTAAGGCATAACATTCCATGGCACGTGAAAGGTCTCTGAAGTCCATATCCCAGGGTCCGGAGATGGTCTCACTGGCCCCAGTCACCGGCCCCAGTCACATGGCTTCCACGTTCCCTGTAGCCGTTGTCCCAGGATGGTGCCCCAGCTGGGTCGCTCGGAGGCGGACAGTGGGATCCTCACAACTGGGCATGTCCACTACCTGACCCTCTACGGGACGCTTCCCAGCCTCTGGTGTACAGGCTCCAGGAAGGGCCCCACGAGGCTGGGATTTCCATGTGGCGGAGACCGCATTGCAGGTCAAGTGCACAGCAGGACGAGGAGGGGCCACGTGATCCGTGCAGAGAAAGGGGATGGGCCTCTGGCTCTGAGAAGTCAACCCCAGGTGGGCGAAGGGCTTCCACCTTAAAGCAAAGCTTCACGTTTTCAGAAAGGTAAGCAGCTTTCTGCCCTGGGGGTGGAGAGAGGTTTCCTACCAAGCCCCCCAAAGCACGAAGGGGAGCAAAGACTGTGGGACTAATGATGTGCAGATGGGGAAGGCCAGCCACCAAAGGCCAGCATTAAGAGCAAGCCCGTCCTGGCAGAAGTGCAGCCAGAATGGCCCTCAGAAGTGAGGACAGCGAGACTCCATCTCTCAAACTTCGGTGATGGTACCAGGAGGGACCGGTCCCTGGAGCAGGACCTCATGCTCGCTGAAGCAGAGGGGCAGCAAAACAGGAGAACGCTCAACGAGGTGGCACAGTGGCTGCAGTGAGGGGCTCCAACCCGGCACGACTGCGAGGCTGGCCCAGGCCCAGGCGTGTTTCCTTCTGCTGCACACAGGGTCGCTGTGAGCGCAACCGACCCCACAGCACCCGGCAAGGTGAAGAGAAGGACTCTGAGCACATGGAGACTTGAATTCCATTATTATTATTTTTACTTTATTCTCTCACCATCTATTATGATGCTATTTTCCCGAAAAATGAATTTTTCAAGAACTGAAGGAGGGTTTTGCGTTCAACTCTGTACCAATATTTATACCCTATTCAATAAGCTTAATCAGGTTCAATGCTCAATTTAACGCATTTAGTCTATACCAGCAGCATCCAAGAGAAATACGTGGGCCACATATGCAATTGTACATTGCATTGGAAAGGTGAAAGGAAATAGGAGATATGTCAATGAACTGTGTTCAGCCTGATACAGCCAGGCCCCGCCTTACCACGTATTTGAGTTGTGATGACTTGCACTTCATGACCGTCTTGTTTTCAGTACATGTCATCCTTAGTGGCACACACCGCACTCAGTGGTGCAGCACATAGACTACTGAGCTCACTGTCCTCATGCCAACCCCCAAAGACAAAGACTGGATTTATAAAGGTACTGATAATACAAGCCACTTCTCAGAAAGAAGGTGGGGCAATCTGTTTCCGTAGTGATACCACCTCGGAAATCCAAGGAGGGGTCACTATGAGTCGGGGCCAACTCGACAGCGCATAACAACAACAAAAGGCAGTAAAATGAAAACCAAAAAAAAAAAATTAGCTATTCGAGTCAGACCGACTTACAATGGAGTTGTTGGAACGGAGGCCACTGCAAGTCAGGGTCTGTGGATACATCAAAGCTGTAATCGTCCGAACACGCAACCAACACGGCTCCCTTGGAGGCGCTGTCTTCTTCTCCTGTCCAAAGGCTCCGGTGTGTGCAGGCTGCTCTCACAGTCCATCTCAGCATGAACGGGCCTCAAGGCCCCACGGGACCAGCGGCCGCTGTGCTGGGGCCGCATGTCCCTCCGGAAGCTGGGGGCTTGGGCTCAGTCTCCACGTTTGCTTTTCGGTCGTTTATCCAGCCTGACTGCATCGTTGCCGATTCCTGTTCCGTCCCAAGCCCCCGCGTTACCCAGTGACATCCTGCTTTCACACAGGCAACGAAGCTGGTAAACAGTAAGCCCTCCCCGGGCAGGGTGTTTCGCCACAGGACCTCTAGCTGCTGCTGCTGTTTCCTCCCAGCATTTGAGGTAAGAGAAGCCGGAAGCAGGTCTGACTTTGGTTCTGTTGGAAAGGCCCTACTTTTTCTTGCCTTGGAGGATTTTTAAGGTCCCAATAATGTTGCCAGTCACCAGAGGCAAGTCCCCACCACAGCAAGTCCCCATCGGAGGTGATTCCCCACCACAGGCAAGTCTTTCGATGACTTCTTTGTGGAACACGACAGCCCTGCAGGTGCAGGTCAGAGCAAGCCAGGCTTGTGCTCTTCCGGAGAAGCAGGCGAGCTCGGGAAACCCCAGGCGCTCTGACAAGCACCCCTCACAGTGAACCGTCCCTTTCAGTTGATGCCACACGACTACAGGTCAGAAAGCCATGTGAACGCCATTCGTATCACATTTTACGTGGAAATGTGCATTTACTCTCCAAACCACAAAGTTCCAAGCTGCAAAACCCAAACACAGTGAGCAGTGCCGCCACCACTGGGCACCCATAGCCAGGGCGCTGCACGCAGCGGGCTCCAGGCGCCACCCTGTGGTCAGTGCGGGCACGCCAAGGGCACCGGCACCACCTGCCCAAGTCCTTCTTCTCCAGAAGTTTCTAGAAGACCCGCCTCTGGGTCTCCTGAACGCCTGACTTCCCCTCAGGCAAGTCACCACCGCGTGTCCCCGTCCTGTCCCTGTCCGCCTCCCCTTCTCTCCTAACTGGCTCAGCTGGCTGCAGCACGGCCCGGTCCAGTCCACAGTCAGCAGTCCCCATGTCAGACAGCACACCAGCCACAACAGGTACATGAGGGACGTGGCCCTTCCTGAAGAGACCCGCCTCTGGTGAGTGCAGAACCCTCCGCCCTTCCCTCCCTAACGGGCACAGCAGGAAAGCATGGGCAGGGTGGGGAGGAGGACTGTGGGAACCCAGCAGGGGTCGTCATGTGGGCAGGGGCAGCAGGGCCAGGCCCCTGGGCAGGGAAGCAGGCTGGGTGGGGCACCAGGGCCCAGGAGGAGAGAGCAGAGTCACGTGCGGGGGAGGAGGGCGCAGCAAGGGGACAGTCAAGAGGGAGCTGCGTCAGGGCGAAGGGAGCCGCGTCAGGACGACAGGAGCCGCGTCAGGATGACGGGAGCCAGGCCTCTCATTGCTGGAAAGGAAACCACTAAGCACAAGGGTGAAAACCAGCCTGAACCCTGTGGGTCTGAACTGAAATGAAGGGTAGATTGGTGTGAACACACAGCTGTTAGCACGCGTGGGTACACACGCGCACACATATGCACACACACACACATTTCCCTTCTCTGTGGCTAAGGCACTTGACTGCTAACCAGAAGGCTGGCGGTTCAAACCCACCAGCCACTCCTCGGAAGGAAGGTTGGGCCATCTACTCCCGTAGTGATACTGCTTCGGAAACCCAAGGAGGGGTCGCTATGAGTTGGGTCGACTCGACGGCACATAACAACAAGAAGTTCTGTCCACTGGGATTCGAACCCACCAGCTGCTCTGTGAAGGAAAGCTGAGGCAGTCACCTTCCACAAAGATGTACAGCCTGGGACGCCTGGTGGGGGCCGCTACGAGTCAGAACCGACTGCATGGCCGTGGGCTGGTTTCGGTCGTCCACTGAGAAGGCTGAGGGGCTGTGACCAAATCACCAGCTTGTAACGTGCAGCACGTGGGGCCGCCCCGTGTGAGAGTGAACGCGTGGGCAGTGTCGGTGGGAGAATCCCAGGACTGTCAGGTGCGGGAGGGGGAGGGAGACAGACAGACGGCCTCAAAGAGAGACTGAGCAGACCTGGCAACTGCATGCAGCCGCGATCCTGGGCCCTCTGACGTGACAGGCATCAGGGGGCGGGGGCCCTCTGACGTGACGGGCATCGGGGGGCGGGGGCCCTCTGCCGTGACGGGCATCGGGGGGCGGGGGCCCTCTGCCGTGACGGGCATCGGGGGGGCGGGGGCCCTCTGCCGTGACGGGCATCGGGGGGCGGGAGCCCTCTGCTGTGACAGACACTGGGGGACAGAGGCCCTCTGCTGTGAGACATCAATGGGGACGGAGGGGCCTCTGCCGTGATGGACATCGGGAGACAGGGTCTCTTTTATCACAGACATCGGGGGCAGGGAAGCCTCTGCTGTGACAGACATCGGGGGCGAGGGGGTCCTCTGCTGTGACGGACATTGGGGGACGGGGTTGCCCTCTGCTGTGACAGAATCAGGGGGATGGGGCCTCTGCTGTGATGGACATCGGGGACAGGGAAGCCTCTGCTGTGACGGACATCAGGGGAATGGGTCTGAGGACTGGGCGGCAACAGTGCATCCATGATGGCTGACTATGGTTATAAGTCGCTGAGTAGTGCAAACGGTTAATGTGTTCAGCTGAGCTGGGGGTTCAAGACCATCAAAAGCACCTCAGTTACAAAGGCTTGGCAATCTGCTTCTAACAAACCGGCCGTCGTGACGGGGCACGGTCCTCCCTCCAACAAACCGGCCATCGTGACGGAGCACGGTCCTCCCCGACAAACCGGCCGTCGTGACGGGGCACGGTCCTCCCTCTGACACACACAGCGTTGCCATGAGTGGGGACCCACGCAAAGGCATCTGGTATCGAGGTTATGCAGGCAGACATGCCTCGGTGGGAACTACGGCCGTGACCTCAATGACTCGTTCTCAGACGGCAACTCTTCTGTGAGATTAACAGGACCACACGCAGCCATGTGTCACACAGGCCTGGCACGTAACAGACGCCTGGCGTGCACTGGGGTCGTATGAGCGTGGCCACAGTGCGTTCCCAGGGCTCTCTGGCCTGGGCTCGGTCTCCAGCTCTGCGTTGGACAGCGCTCTGTGTGATCGCGGGCTCTCGGGTTCACGTTCGGAGCGGAGCACCAGGCCTGCCTTCCGCGTCAGTCTGAGTCTGCAGGCTCTGCTGCAACCTGTCCCCCACGGGGACGTGGCTGGGGTCCGAAACACCGGTGCCAGAGCCCTCAGCCGCACAGCCACATGCGAGCCACCCAGCACCACAGACCGACCGGCAGCCGGGGGATTACTACTATCGCAGTGTTACTCTCTACCATTCGAACAAACTCCACCTGTAGTGCATTCCGAAGAACTCTGTCAAGATCCTGGAAGCCTAAGCAGTACCAGGCATACGAATATCTGACACCAACTAACAGACCAAACGCCCAGAATGCATCTCACTCACAACACAGAGTGTACACATGAGAGCATCAGGGTACAGCATAGTGTTCATAACTGCACCCTGTGCTGTGTAACGTCTGTTCAGGCAACGTCCAACCACACAGGCGTCTGCAGCCCCGTGGCTTATAACAGAGTCCAGAAATCCCAATCAGAGAATGAGATATGTGAATGCAACAGCTTCCCACATGCAACACGGGTGCTGTATGTCTCATGTAGACAAGGGGCTGTGCTGCCAGGCGTATCGTGATGCAGAGTGTGATGGTTCAGTTTGTGTGTCAACTGGGCTGGGCCTGGGTGAGTGGCTGGGCAGCTGGATGTAGTATTCCCCATGATGAGACTGGTAATCAACTCCATGGTGGAATCCACTGGGAGCAGCTGAGTAGTTGCTTTGGTTGTGTGGTCTGCCTCCTGTATATAAGGAGAAGCCTTGGGAATGGTCTCTAGCCTATGGCATGCTTGAACCCTGCATGGAGCCGTGTCGCTGTTCAGCAGCCTACCGTGCTCTGCCGACCTTGAGACTTACAATGGACTTAAGTTAATGGCCTGCCGTGTGGATTGGTAACATCGGGACTGTGCCTTTTTACTTGCCAACCTTGGGGCTTCTCAGCCTCAGCAGCCAGCAGCTGTCTGAGTGAAGAAATGCCTCTAGCTCCAGTGGGCCAGGAGCAGGAGGCAGAGCTGGACCCCAAGGTGGAGGGGCTTTCACCCAGCCCCTAGAGCCTAGCACTTTGAACTTGGACTTAAAGCCTCCAAATTGTAAGAGTAAACTCCTGTTTGGTAAGGCTGTCCTATTGGTGGTACATTCCTGTCAGAGCAGCACTAGGGGACTGGAACACAGAGCATCCAAAGCCTATGACACGGAGGTCTGGGAGGTCACACAAACCACCTGTGTTACCCGCTCATGCATGTACTGTACTTTCTACCTAGAACACGTCCTGTGTAACCACGTGCTCCTACTCACACGAGCAGCAGCCAATCCCGTGTGGCATGCGTGTCTCAAACGCTGCAGCGTTCTCTCTCTGCTTAAGTTCTTCGGAAAATATGACCATGAAGCGCATCATGGCTCCCAAAGGCAGCAAAAGCAGCGCTAGTGACGGCAGCAGCAGGAGGCAAAGGAGGAGGAGCGACACGGAAGTTTATTCAACACACAAAGGTGAGAAGTCAGTGAGTGCCACCGCTCGCGATTCAGGCGTGTTGCACTCGACAACCACAACAATCCTCAGAAACAAAGAAAAATCCACCCAGCTGCTAAAGGACCGGCACCCACAAGCCAACGAAGATGCCAGAGGTACTCACTTCAGATACAGAGAAATCGCTATGGATGTGGGTCCTGGATTGAATCATGTCTTCAAAAAACATGTCAGCTTGCCACTCGTGACCACGATCCAGCACATGACAGCCGGAGGGCAGTGTTTGCCCATGGAAGGAGCTAGGAAGGTGGGAGGGGATGGGAAGGTAGGGAGAAGGAAAGGAGTGGGGACAGGCAGAAAGTGGGAAGAATGCTATCACAGTGTGGGAATAGCAGCAAATGTCACAAAACAGAATGTGTACGGGTTGTTGAATGGAAAACCAATTTGCTCCGTAAACTTCCACCCAAATCACAATTTAAAAAAAGAAAGAAAGCAAGCATGACCGACCAAAAAAAAAAAGTGTGGGTGTGGCTGGGTCGAGATTCTCAGTGGTGTGGCAAGTACATGGTGATGTCATTTGGCAGTCACGGAACAATGCGGTCATGCCCCAGGATGTGATCTGATGCGATGTTGTAAGGAGGTTACGGTGGAATGCAGCACCTGTTACTCAGGTCACAGCCCTGAACCAACGTCAGGGCAGTCTCCCCAGGGCGTGGCCCACAGCACGTTTTCTCTCACAAAAGACGAAGAGAGAAGCCAGCGGGGAAGGGGACCTGACTACCCACCACCAGAAAGAAGAGCCAGGAGCACAAGGCGGCCTTCGGACCTGGGGTCCCTGCGCTGAGAACCTCCTAGACCCGGGCAAGACGGATGGCAAGACACGTGGGGTCTCCAAGGAGCACCAGGCCCACAGACGTTGAAGGGAGACGGACTCCCCCAGAGGCAGCACAGAGAGCAAGCCTTCCCTCGAGCTGGCGCCCTGAATTTGGACTCGTAGCCTCCTGCACTGTGAGAGTGCGTTTGTTTGTTAAAGCCGTCCACTGGTGGTCCTGTGACAGCTGCACTGGAGAACCGAGACGGTGTGGACTGAGGAGCAAACACAGAGCGGATCCCTCTGGGCACGGTGACGATCACCAGCAGGGCACCAAGACCATCAGGGACACTTAAGGCAGCAGTGGGCCCAGACTGCAATGCGCCGTCCGCACAACACCCAGATCACAGAGCGTCCTATTGCACAAAGCTGCTGCTGCTGTCATGGCCGTTGGGCGGGACCCGACTCACAACGACCCCTCCTTGGGTTTCCGAGGCAGTGTCTCTATGGAAATAGACTGCCCAGCCTTCCTTCCGAGGAGTGGCTGGTGGGTTTGAACTGCCGGCCTTATGGTTAGCAGTCAGGTGCCTCAGGCACTGTGCCACCAGAGTACCTTTCACACAGCATAGCATGGACATGAAGTGACACACGACTGTAATTTAATATTTAAAAGAAGCACATTTCTACTTCATTTTAACTCTTATTTTTTTTTTCCTGTAGGGGAATTAGGCAAGTTCCCTAACCCTTACAGCTAAGCAGCACGGAGCCCTGGTCCAGGCCAGTCCTTCCTCCTGCGGCCTCTGACAAGCGTATCACAGAGCATTAGCAGTCGGGAAGGGCTCACCTGGGTGACAGGGACGGGTCTTCTGGCCAGCCGGGGGACTTCAATCAGACAGCCTTGGTAATAATCCAGCATGGAGGCACTCGGGTGACACACACAGGCCCCACCGTCTGAATGGGCGTCCACACAGCTCACACAGAGCACATTCGTTTTCTTGTTCTGAAGTGGCCTTGACATCCCTGCCCAGGGGACATTAACAAAACTGTGTCCACAGTCTTCTCTGTCTTGCTTCTGCTGAGCCTGTCTCACCCAAACTAAAGGCACGGTGACATCCGCCAAGTCCCGTGCCAGCAGCACCTGCTCTCGGTAACATTCTATACAAAAATTAACTCCAAATGCAAAACCAAACACTACAAACCTTCTATAACAAAACACACAAGAAAACCTTTGTGACTGTGGGTTAGGGAAGGACTGGTGGGACACAACACCAAAAGCATGACCCGTAAAAGTATAACAGATGAAGCCTTGGCTCTCTGAGAGACACCGTTAGGAGAAGGAAAGGGAAACCCACAGACAGGAGGAAACTTCTGCACATCACAGCTGATAGGGAGCTCGGATCCAGAACACACAAAGAACGCTACAAAGTCAAAACAGGCAACCAACCCTGCTTAAAAGTGGGCAAAACATTTTGGACATTTTACCAAGGAAGATACAAGGACGACAAAGGTGCACACAAACAGATGTCGAGACCAGCAGCCATCCCAGAGACACCAATCGGAACCACAAAAGGGGAAAAGACTGACCGTGCCCAGTGCAGCAAGGCTCTGGAAGAGTGGCCGTGTACGGGGGCAGCCACTGTGGAAACCGGTGCGGCAGTTCCATGAAAACTGAAAAAGCACCACCTGACATGGCAATCACACGCCCAGGTGTTTACCCAGGAGAAGCGGAAGCCTGAGTCCACACAGACATGCCTGTGAATGTTCACAGCACGTTTATTTCAAACAGCCCCAAACCGGCAATGACCCAAACGTTCACCAACTGACGAACGGATGAATACACCGTGCTCCAGCCACACGATGCAGACCACACACCTCGAGGACAAGCTGCACGTGGCCCAGGCCGGGGTATTTTCAACGCCCTCATGTGCACAACAAAGCTGGACGTGACTAGGAAAGACCCCAGAAGTGATACCTTTGAGTTATGTGCTGGCAAAGCACGTTGGATGGATTGTGGGCTGAAGGAAGGAAGAAGTCGTCTTAGAAGAAGCGCGGCCAGAATGCTCGTT
>NW_006921593.1:21194731-21209917 GCF_000298275.1 Orycteropus afer afer
TGGGCTCAGAGGGTCAGTGAGAAGGAAGACCCTCAAAGAGACAGCCGGACACAGTGGCTGCAATGATGGGCTCATGCATGGCGAGCACTGTGAGGCTGGCGGAGGACCAGGCGGGGTTTCAGTATGTCGTACACGGGGTCACTGTGAGATGGCGCCGACTCAGTGGTACCTAACAGTAGCGTGTATCAAACTATGGAAGGTCCCAGAAACACAACGTAGACGGAAGAAGGCAAGCCGCCCGGCACCAACAAGAGGATGCCGTCAACACCTCGTGCAACAGCGCCGACACACGAACGCAGTAAAACAGGAGGAACTCTGGTGGCAAAACGGAAAACGTCATTCTCGCGGCTGCCCTCAGAGCGCAGTGCTAGGCAGGGACAAAAGCAGACCTCAATGCTGCCTGCACAGCTGTATTTCTTTTCTTTAAAAAACAAGTCTAATCAGAAGGTGCACAGAAGATCGACAAGTTAAACGGAAAACCAACACGCATCGCCATCTTCCCAGACACTGAGTCCCAGAGCTCACCGGCTTCCCCGGACGGTCGGACGGGGGATGCACTGCCCCGACCATGAGACGCTCAGTAACGGGGCTTTCTCAAGGCAGCGAAAGCTCAGTAGATAAGTGTGATAGTTGGAGCTGGGTGTCAACTTGGCTGGACCACAGTTCTGTGTGGTTTAAGCTGTTGTGATGTGGTTATTCCCATGATGGGATCAGATGATTATGTTTTGAGCTGGCAATCTGTCGAAATGGAGTTTCCCTAGGGGTGTGGCCTGCTTCAATGCATTTATGGACATCCTGGGAGAGGAGACACTCTTCTGTGGATCAGGATTCTGTTGTGCTGCCTACAACTGTCCGTGAGTGAACAATCCACCATTCGGCCTGGAAATCTTGGATTCATCATTCGTTGGAGTCAACAGCCGGTGTACTGCCTGCCAGCCTTGAGCTCCTCAGCCCCTGTGGCTGCAAGAGTCGGGAAAAGCCTCCAGCTTGACATGTGATCCAGGAACTTGGGACTTGCCAGCTTCTAAAGTGTGTGAGCCATTTTCCTAAGATAAATTTCTATATATACACATATACATAAGCTTTACTGGTTTGTTTCTCTGGAGAACCCAGTCTAACACAATAAGGGTCTTTCTTCCCCTTCATCTTCCCGAGTCAGAAGGTTTCCCAGGTGGAAGTGAGCTCCTCCGAGGAGACTGAGGCACAGCCCCAGTGCACTCTGCACACAGACACAGCTGTGGAACAGATGCAGCCGGAAGCTTTAGAAGGCCCCATGTCAACACCCAGAGGGACAGGCTTGGTTTTCAACTGGGTTTCAGGGACCCCAGGACTACCCCACACGCACATGGAAAGGACTGCAACATATTAAAATCCTACAGCACTGAACAGACTCAGAGAGCGGACAGCAGCCCCGCAGCCCTGCCTCGGGGACACTGCTGCACACGACTAGCACTAAAGGCCCCCAGTGCTGCCAAGGGACTCGCCCTGCACTCCCAAACACACTGGCAGCTCCAGCGCCCAGGCTACTTCAGGACGAAACAGGACACTTCAATCATCAACAATAAACCAAACCAAACCCACTGCCATCGAGTTGATTCTGACTCAGAGCAGCTGCACAGGCTGAACTGGCCACAGGGTTCCACAGCTGTGTGCTACCTCACAAAGTCGGCTGCCACGTCTCTCCCCTCACAAAAGCCACTGCCACCTGTTTCTCCCACAGAGCAAGCAGGTCACGGGTCTGAACTGCCGACCTTTCAGTTAGCAGCCAGGCGCTTACCCGCTGTGTCACTAGGACTCTATCTATGATAAATAGCCCTGAGTTCACCTGGGAAACTACACACCCCTATAGTCACTCATTCGAATTCTTGGCTGATCAAGCTAACGATCCAACAACTTCAAAGACAAGGATGTGTTTTCACTTTTAAGTCAACTGTGGTCAGAAGCCCTGGGAGGCCACACACAGGCAGTGCCACAGTTAAAAGCCCACCCACCTGGCAGGCTCCCTGGCCTCCTATTTTACAATCAGCCCTGGTGGGGCGGGACAGGGAGGTGGGGACGGGGCTAGGGAGAGAGCAGCGGGAGGGAGGGGAACCTGGGGTCACAGCAGAAAAAGCCTTCAGTCCTTGACTATCACACCCCAGCTAGGCTGCGCTCCACCCCGTGACAGGGATGGCTGTGGGTGCAGAGAAGCGAGCCCACCCACCAAGAGCCTCCATTTCCTCTCCTCCCAAAGGCCAGGGAGGGGAGGGATGGCATTTGCATATGTGAACTAGCACCGTGGACCCATGCAGCTGGGACAACAGGCGTTTGCTTTTTCCAAACTAATGGCTCAGGGACCCTCCCTGTACCTTCTCTCCGGGTCTGGGGGACCACTGCGGCCTCTCGTAATCTTTCTTGGTCTCCAGAATTTTCGTTACAAGTCCACCTGTCAAACATCAGTGGTTTCATGTTAGTCTATTCTCTGCCAGAGGGAGCTATGTGATATGGATGGGGAGGGGGTACCAACGTCTTAGACTGTGACACAAGACCACTCAATGTCCGTGAACAAGAATCGTTGGTGGTATCAGAAGCTGCTGAGGGGTTCCTGCCAGTGCACCCCCAGATGGTACACAGGAGAACTGCCCCGGAGGGTTTCCTAGGCTCTGGGGGCATAGTGCCTAAGGCACCTGACTGCTAACCAGAAGGCTGGAGGTTCAAACCCACCAGCCACTCCTCGGAAGGAAGGTTGAGCAATCTGTTGAGCAATCTACTTCCATAGTAATACTGCCTCGGAAACCCAAGGAGGGGTCGCTATGAGTCGGGGCCAACTGGATGGCACACAACAACAGCAGCAGCAGAGGGTGGTCAGTAATCGTATCGCTGCTTGCAGCACTGGCTGCTGGGCTCAGACTTCCGTGTGCACATCGCAGGGTAAAGCAGACGGGAAGCTCATGCTGCTGGAAGCCAGGACTTCCAGCACGAGCTCAGAGTGACCGGGAAACCCTGCCACCCTGGGTGTGAACTAGAAATACCAGAATGACCTGAGGATGTATTTCCTTATGAAAAATGCACATCCCCACTCTGCCCAGTGGAAACACTGGAAACGGCAGCCAACCCAGACGCATGAGCGCTCGGCTCCATAGAGACAAGGTGGACTGCAGACACAGAGCGGGGAGTGCCCAAAACGGGCCCGAGACATCCTGTCACGTCAGTCTCCAGAGCCTGGGCTGAAAGGGCCCCCAGGAGGGACCTGGGACACAGCAACCAGTGCAGAGGGAGGCAGGCAGCACAGGCAGCCCCTCACGGCTCTCCTGAGCCCCGAGCCAGCGACCTCAGACCAGCATGTGGTCTGAGCTCCGCCTGGAACCTTGGCAAGCTACGGCTCCCGTGGTTCAGGCAAACACGACACCACTGCTGTACTACGGCACAGTGCAAGGCAGCAGCCTTCCCAGCTAGGAGGGCTGTCTCCGCAGGGTGGGCTCTGCCTGCAGACTGAGAGTGGGTATGTCGGCAGGACTCTTCTGTCTCGACCCGGATGGATATTGGGATCCAAGCCTGCAGAGGTCTACAGCCTGTCACTTGACCTACAGTTCTCACCCCCACAATCCTGTGAAGTAAATCTCTCTCTAAACACAAGTATGTCTATGTTGAAACGTTCACACGTCTCCCTGGTTCTGCTTCTAGACAACACTGACCAGGACACAGTACTAGGCTGATCTGCACTGACCCTCCGAGTCACACAGAGAAGACACACCGCCACGCACACCCCCACGGCCACGCACACCTGCTCCACCACACACGCCACCACACACACCCGCTCCACCACACACACACCCACAGCCACGCACACCCGCAGACTCAGCCCCCACCGCCACGCACACCCACACAGACACGGCCCACACCGCCATGCACACCTGCTCCACCACACACACCCCCACGGCCACGCACACCCGCAGACACAGCCCCCACCGCCATGCACACCCACCCAGACATGGTCCCCACCGCCACGCACACCCGCACAGACATGGTCCCCACCGCCATGCACACCCACCCAGACATGGTCCCCACCGCCACGCACACCCGCACAGACACGGCCCCCACCGCCAAGCACACTCGCAGACACAGCCCCCAGCGCACCAGCGCACGTGCCCCTGCAGCCATGCGTGCCCACACAGACATGGCCCACAGCCTACCATGCTTCTCGTCCTCTCCTGGGTCCGCTGCGGGAACCTGAGCAGCAGGAAGGAAAGAGAAGGTTCAGTGTGTGGCCTCACAGTCACAGAGCCACGCATCTCAAAAAGGAGCAACAAAACCACAAGGACGACAACAACAAGCCGACCATCAGAGGAAGGCCTGCCGACAACACTCTAAAGCCAGAGACGCACTGTGGACGTCTGCATGTCCTCAGGAAAGCACAGCCCTCCGGGAACCCACCGTTTCTATCTCCGACACGTCAGAGAGCTGAGGGACGGCTTCGACCACAAACTGCTCGTCCTCCTCGTCGCCAGAGCCGCGTGAGTCGGCGATCACATTTGAGACTGTCTTACCGCTGCCCAACCTAAACAGAGCAGACCACGTTAGACATCGCACGACAGGCGCAGTAGGTGGGAACCCACGGCATCGGAACTCGACCCCGGGGACAGAGAGGAAGCTAAGGGACCATCGCCTGAAGGGCAGTCCCCACAGTGCGAGGGGAAGCAGGGATGGACGTGTGGAAACAGTGCCCCGGGGCGCTCCTGCCTGGACACTGCCCTCCCTCCTGCCATCACTGCTCCCACACGAGGACTCAGCTCCGTTCCCTGGTCTCCCACATCCCCGGCCGCGCCTCTGGACCATTCCTGCCTCAGAAAGACACACACAAGGTGCACGGCCTCCACGCCCGACCTTCCCGCCACCACGGCTCCGCCCCTGCTGCTCTCAGCCACAAACTCCCAGAAGAACTGCCTGCCTTCGCTGCCCCTCCTTGAGCCCTTCTGACATGCTGTTGTTGTGTGCCATCGAGTCGGACCCGACTCCTAGCGACCCCTCCTTGGGTTTCCGAGGCAGTATCACTACGGAAGTAGATTGCCCATCTTCCTTCCAAGAGTGGCTGGTGGGTTTGAACCGCCAGCCTTCTGGTTAGCAGTCAAGTGCCTTAGGCACTACGCTACCAGAGCGCCCCTTCTGACGTGAGACCCATCCATCTCCCGTCCTCGTTTCTCCACGTCTTTTTGTGTTGATTTATTGTAATTAACTCTAAAATCACATGGGAACCCCAGCCACAGTTGTAAAAGTTACAGAATTCCTGTCTGCTGCTTAGTTTACACTATCATGACTTTCTGCAAACTGACTGTGAGAGCTGGGGCTGGGTGTCAACTTGGCTGGACCACAGTTCTGGGTGGTTTAAGCAGTTGTGATGTGGTCATTCCCATGACGGGATCAGATGTATATGTTTTGAGCAGCTAATCAACTAAAAGGGAGTTTCCCTGGGAGTGTGGCCTGCTTCCAGTATATTCATGGACATCCTGGGAAAAGAGAGATTCTTCTGTGGATCAAGATCCTGCGGTGCTGCCTACAACTGCCTGTGAGCGAACAATCCACCATTCGGCCTGGAGATCTTGGAGTCGTCATCTGTCGGGTCAACAGCCGGTGTCCTGCCTGCCAACCTTGAGCTCGTCAGCCCCTGCAGCTACGTGAGTCGGGAAAAGCCTCTAGCTTGACGTCTGATCCAAAAACTTGGGACTTGCCCGCCTCTGTACGTGTGTGAGCCATTTTCCTGAGGTAAATCTCTCTCCGTCTCTCTTTCTCTGCATGTACATAAGCTTTACTGGTCTTGCTTCTCTGGAGAACCCAGCCTAACACACTGACAGAAACCCTGTCTGCTGCTTGGCTTCCATTGTTCATGATTTTTCTGCAAACTTCGGTTTCACTTTTTTGTGCAATTAGGCTTTTAACTCCTTCTCTCCCTATTTTTTCTCAGTTTTTATAATTAGAATGTTCTCTGTCTAGAAGTCAGAGAAGTACACTCCCGCACTATGGCCACATTTCAAAGGCTTCATCGTGTGTGCGCACAGGCTCTCTCTCACGTGCACTGTGTCTTGTGTGTACTCAGAGGGCAGGGGCTGACCTGAGCTTTACTTCCTCAGCAACCAGGCTTCCTGATACTGTTGATTGCACTCTCTGCTCTCACATATCGGCATCCCCTGATCCCACGTGTGCTCACACACATGCTTGTACATGAGACATCTGTGGAACTGCCTTTCAAATGTACTTCAGTGTACAATTTGGGGGCATTCGTGCTGCTTATCAGCATGCTCCTCCCTGGGGGGTGCACACGGTTTATCAGCGTGTTCCTCCCTGGGGGAGTGCACATGGTTAAGCGCTGGGTGACTCGCCCAAAGCTCGGCCGTTCAAACCCACCCCAAGGTGCCTTGGAAGACGAGACCGCACTCTGTCTACAAGGTCACTGCCATGGAAGCCTGCTGGAGCAGTGCTACTCTGCACACATGGGGAGGCCAGGAGGCGCACCGCCCACACAGCAGCCAATAACAAGCCTTGTTTGACCGTCACCGTCCCCCATTCCCAAATCTTCCCATCACCCTATGGCATGATTCTATTAGCCCTGTCGGCACACATACAGGGAGCCCAGGAATGCTGCTCGTCACCCCCAAGAGAGAGAGCTCCCGCGGCTGTCAACTTCCCTAACGCCCCACGGGCAGGAAGCTCTCTGTCCAGTCGGTCTCACCTGTCCACACTTGATGCTTCTGCGTTTTCCTGCCGTTTGACACGGGGAGGAGCTGGTCTCGCACTTCCAGGCCGAGGGATTCTTCTAAACGCAAGCAATTGAAAACCAGAGAAGTGGCACATTTCAGAACGGACCAAAGAAAGCCCAGCGAATGTTAACACTAATTTTCAGACTATCGTCAACACGCTAAGGTGGACACAGTTTGCAGGATATTAAGAACATTCCATCAGACGGACAAGTTAAAAAGTATCCTTGATCCCAGTAATTTCAAGGTTAAAAAAAAAAAAAAACACCAAACTCACTGCCATCGAGTAGATTCTGACCCACAGCAGCCCCCTTTGGGTTTCCAAGGCAGTAAATCTTTATGAAAGTAGATTGCAGTCTTCCATCCAAGGAGTAGCTGGTGGGTTTGAACCACTAGCCTTCTGGTTAGCAGCCAAATGCCTTAGGCACTACATCACCAGAGCTCCTTAATTTCAAGGTATACAAAGTAAAATCTGATATAACTATTGGTAATAAAAACATAGTAATTAAGCCATAATTTCGGATGTCCCCACACCTCTAGAATGCTCAGTTTACAGCTCGTTAAATTTCAAGTACAAGGACATTTTATGAACCAGATTTTCTCTCATTGTACAAATATTCCCTCCTGAGTAAGCCAGAGCATGCCACACAGAAAAGCGACAGAAAGAGCATTACAGCTGAGTCCCAGGTGTGGACAGTCTCCAAGGACACGGTGCTGAAGCCACACACCTGGGACCGGACGGAAGCTCCTGGGCCACTTCCGGATTCTCGGCGAGCTCAGACATTTCTTGGCCAGCAGGTCCAGGTTCTTTCTCTAAAAACACAACGTTCAGTCAGCAATTCACAACGGGAGCAGAGCACATCACCGGTAACACATGGAAAGACGGCAGCCCACTAACGCCAAGTCCAAGGGCGCTACTTTTCCATCTGTCATTGTGCTAAGACCAAGAGACTGTGGCGATCTGGATTTGGGGGAGATTTTGAGAAAGGCGCACACTGGACCCTGGGAAACTGGTTCAACTTTTCAGGAAATCTCTGAGGTTACGTTAGTCAACTCAGCAACTCAGCCTGAGAGAAATGAGGCCTGCGAGGGAACTGGATGTGCATGTAAACGTGTACGTGCCAAGATGCCCATGTCAGCACCCAATAGTGGCCACCAGCGGGGCTGTTAAGGAGATTGCAGTACAGCCAGGTGCTAGACTTTCTATCTCCTTGGCCATGCGGTATCGGAACGTATCTGACAACTAGGTGCCCACGGAAGTCAGCACAGTGACGGCACGGGGTCATCAGCACCTTCACTGAATCCTGCGTGTTCTGAATTTTAAAGTGTTTACTTTGGGCATAGACCTTATTACTTTTAATGATAATCTGAACAAAGTTTTCTTCATTTTCATAAAAGGCCCAAACCATTCCAATCACGTTTATGCCATTATTTAAAGTAAAAGAGCCTCATACTGCACCATATAATAAACATAAATCAGCACTTTAACATTAAAAACACAACTAGCACTCGGGGAAAACCCTGAAATGTTTTCCTTTTTATTATTATTAATTTTTGCATGGAAGTTTACAGAGCAAATTTACTTTCCATACAGCAGCTCACATACACTTTGTCTCATGACACTGACTACAATTTCCCACAATGCAACAGCTCCCCTCCCACTTCCTCCCCGTAGTCACCTCTTCCCTGTGTCCTTCCCTCCGTGCACTCCTGCCCCCCGAGCTGTCTCCCGGTGCATACATAGCCCTACTATTCTCCCACAATTGTTCTCTCCAAGGAGTGTATCTACCTAATGTAAATGTTGAGCTCTTACGCCCGTCTTGTGTTTGGCTGGAAGCCACAGGAGTGGGTTCAATTCCAGACCTGAAGGGCAGCTAGGGGCCACAGCAAAATGTATTCTTTTGAAATAACTCATGTACATTAAACCTTACACTGTTATGGTCAGGATACGCACTCTGATGACACGAAGTATCACCCTGAGCTCACGCGTGGTATCTGTCACCCATTCAGTCAGCACCAAGCCCACCAGCTCAAGGCTCTTACCTGCATCACTGGTGGGGTCCCCTGAAAGAGAGAACAGGAATTCAGCCTTTGCGCCAGGCAGGCCCCAAACACCCCAGAGCCTGACAGACCCAGAGGGGAACGGCCGGCAGCGGTGGCAGGTGTCTCTGAGCAAACACCACCAGCTCCTCACGGCCTCGGCCCCAGGGCCCTCCAGCCTCTGCTTTACTCTCAAAGACAGAAAGACGCAGAGGAAACATACAAATGGACTCGGAACGTCACTGCATGGAGACAGGAAACGGGTGAGGGAGAGTGATCCCAAAGAATATTAGACTCGTGGTGTAGACAAAAGTTGACAAAACCAGGAAGCCTAAAGAAGACTGAGTCCTGAACACAGAGGTGACAGTTCTAAGCCAGGCAAAACCAAGTAACTGCACTGTCACAGCTGAGCCATGCCGGCAAAACCAAGTGACTTATGGCCAAGTCATGCCAAAGGCTCTGGATGGCGCCACTCCACCTAACCGCAGAGGTCAGCTCCATCAGCCTGCCCCACAAGCGGGAACTGCATTGCACGCCCAACCGGCCAGCTCTGCCCCTCCCCCAGGACCCTTCTTCTCCAAGCTGCTTCTGGGGACAAGTGTGACTTGTGTTATGAGTCAGATTGACTCGACAGCAGGTTTGGGTGGTGCTTGGTGACTTCTACTAAGACTCTCAGCCCCCTTGAGGTCACAAGTGAGTAAGAGCCAGCATTGCAGACGTCACTCACAACTGCTGACGGACAACATTCTCATACCCTCTGAAAATACACACACGTGAGCATAAGGGCCCGACTACACGTGCCCACGGGACCACCCGGGGGTCAATCCACACAGTCCTACACGGGCCCGGGGGTCAATCCACACGGTCCCACACGTGCCCAGGGAGCACCCAGGGGTCAATCCACACAGACCCACACGTGCCCAGGGGAGCACCTGGGGGTCAATCCACACAGTCCTGCACGTGCCCACGGGCCCAGCGGGGGTCAATCCACACAGACCCACACGTGCCCAGGGGACCACCTGGGGGTCAATCCACACAGTCCTGCACGTGCCCAGGGGAGCATCCGGCGTCCAACCTGTACCTGCCCACATCCATGTGAGCTCCCGGTGCCCAACCTGCACCTATCCATGTGAGCGCCCAGCACCTGACCTATGCCTGCCCACATGAGCACCTGGCATCCAGTCTACATGATCCCACGCACGCCCATGTGAGTGTTGGCACACTGAGTCTCTCCAGCGAGCAGGGAGGGGTGCAGGCACCACTGGGACGAGCCACCTGCTTGGTTATGACCACCTCCACCTGGACGGCTGACACGTACGCCCTGAGAACCGGCCCCAGGTGATCTGGCGTCATCACACATCATACAGACTGAAAAGCACTTCTCAGACCCCCTATGCTACCCTCATGCGTGTGCCCCAGCGGGCCGCTCCGGGGTGGTCAAGCTGCAGGGAGGTGGGAACCAGGAGACACGGCACAGCACTGTCGTAGGAGACAAGGGAGAGACCCGAGATCACGAAGTGCAGCCCTGGTGGGGCCCGAGGACCAGGCCCGGTAGTCAGCAGGGGCTTGGAGAACACAGGTTTCTGACGAGCCCTGACACGACGGTGTGAACACGGGCAGTGCTGGGCTGCGGGCCGAGAGGTGGGGACAAGGCTTTGGGGAACGGGCGTCAGGGGCTGGGGACAGGGACGGTGAGCCCCGGGGTCGGTGGCAGCAGGCATTCCCCCATGCTGCACGGTAGGCGAGGCTGCCCTGCCGAGGCTGACACACAGCTGTCCAGCGTGGCTAAGACACAGACTCGGACCCATGGCTCCAAATCCCCGCTCTTTCTACAAAACTCCTGCCATCGGGGTGTTCGGGGACGACTGTGGGTTCACGTGAAGCTCAGAAAGACGACTGAGAGGTGGAATGACAGGTTCTCAGACCAAGTCAGACAGTTAGGGAACCTGAAGACCTACCCCCTTCCATGGACAGGGTCCCTGACCCAACGGACACATCCTGTTCTCCGCCTCATGACGCCGCCACGGCCAACACCCTCCTTGCTGAAAAGCCCGCCCCTGACTTCCATGACGTCCGCTCTCCCGTTTCTGTCTGGCCCCACTCCAGCTCAGTCAAAAACCCAACAGAGCCACTGGCCAGGGCCGGGCCAGGCCTCCCCACTGGACGGGCACCACAGTGGACTCAGGGTGGGGCCTACAGCTCCAGGCCTCCCCCACACTCCCGCCTTCCTCGGAGGCCCCGCGCACCGGCAGGCCGTGGGAAGAAGCCACCCGCCTACCTTTGGGCTTTGGGGCTGGTTCTGGCTCAGCATTCTCCCGCCACAGGCCAGACGAGTGACCATCTGCAGCTCCGTTGGACTCTGCTTCTCCTGAGCCTGACATGAAATAGGGCAGAGAGGGTCGCTAAGACCGCGCACGCAACGCCGGGCTAGCCGCCGCACCAGCACATGGCCCACACACTCCCTATGTCCGCCCAGCACTGACCGAAGGCAGCTTCTGAGGGCATACAGCAGGACTCACCCTGCCACGGCAAAGGGGCCCCCGGCCGAAGCAACCCCAGTCCATCAGCCCAGGTGAGGGCTTGCGGCTATGCAGACCATCCCCTCCACTTCCCATTTCTGGAACCACCCTGACACCTCATCTCACCAGCCCCCACAAAGGCCAAGCCCAGGAGATGAGAAGCTCCATATAGGTAGCCATTTTAGGAAAGCAAAAAAGTATGCCGGTTTTGACCCAGTGAACTATTCCAGAAGGCACCCAGGTGGCACACCATGGTTAAGCGCTTGCCTGCTAACCGCAAGGTCACTGGCTTGAATTCACCAGTGGCTCTGCAAGAGAACATGTGGCAGTCGCTTGCGTAAAGATGGACAACCTAGGAGACCCTCTGGTGCAGTTCCACTCTGTCCTCTAGGGGCGCTGTGACTCAGAATCGACTCAATGGCAGTGATTCTCTGATACTTGGCTAATGATTACTGACTGATAGGCCAATGTTTATGAAAAAAAAAATCAAATACTTCAAAAAATAATTTTTTTTTCACTAGTACTTATTTCTGTTGTTGTTATGACATGGGTGAAAGTTTACAGAGCAGATTCATTTTCCATTCAACAGCTCATACACATTTTGTTTCATGGTATTGATTGCAATCCTCACAATGTAACAACAGCTCTCTGCCCACTTCCTCCCTGTGGCTATCTTTTCCCTATGTCCTTTTTTCTGATGCATTCCTGTCCTCTGATCTCTCTCCCTGTGCAAACACTGCCCTTCTGATCTACCATGGTTGACTGTTCTAAGGAGTGCACCTGTTCACCTTATAGTCCTGTCTACTATTTGGCTGGAAGCCATGGGAGTGAGTTCAATTCCAGGCCCAAAGGGTGACCAGGGACCATAGTCTCAAAGGCTTTTTTATGATTTTGAGTTTTGTTCCACATTGTTCTTCCACTCTATCTAGGATCTCCTACACTGATCCCTTCCCGAGTGGTTGACAGGGGCAGCCGGACACCATCTAGTTCTTCCAGTCTCACAGTCATGTCGGCTGAGGATCACATGGTACACTGGTCCCCTGGACTAACTGCTTCCATATGTCTTTGGATTTCATCATTCTTCTTTGCTCCAGATGAGGAGAGACCAATTGTGGCATCAAAATATTTTCTCCTTTTTAAAAGCAAAAAGTGGCGGGGGCAGCGGGGGTTGTCAGGGACAGGCGGAGTGCTGCTAGAGGAACCAGTCTGAACCTGGCAGGACCCAGAGCTCGCGAACGACTGCATTCACTGAGGCACCTCTTGCTCTCTGAGAAAAAACCCAGAGACAAACATAAAACTGGAAAGATGTGCCCTTCCCTGAAACACCTTTCACAGATCCCGACAAACATTCAAAGACATCGCACCTGTCAGAATCAATCTGTCCTTAACTGTCAAAGGACTACTCTAGTCCTGAAAAAAAAAAAAATAAAAAACCTACTGCCATCAAGTCGATTCTGTCTCAGCGACCCCCTTTGGGTTTCCGAGATGGTATCACTGTGGAAGTAGATCGCCCAACCTGCCTTCCGAGGCGTGGCTGGTGGGTTTGAACCGCCAGCCTTCTGGGCAGCACTCACAGGCTTTAGGCACTGGGCCACCAGAGCTCCTGTATAACTGTGTGAGCCATTTTCCTAAGGTACATTTCTCTATATATACACAAGCTTCACAGGTTTCACCTCTCTAGAGAACCCAGCCTAACACATTTGGTTAAAAACAGCACACATACTGCCTTGACACTACCTGGGGGACCGGGACAGAGCGAGGAGTCACCTGTAGGGATCCAGGGGAGGGGAAAGAACCCAGGCCACGTCCCACAAGTGGCAAGGTGGAAAAGCGGAGGAAAGGAGAGAAAAAGGCCAGGGGGCGGGGACAGAGCGAGGAGTCAGCCGCAGGGATCCAGGTAAGGGAGGTGGAGGGGCTTCCAACAGCTGAGGGAAACAAACTTGTGCAGTGTAGTAAATTACTTTGTATGACTTTTCTACCCATAAGTCATTGTAAACTCAGTGGTAGAATGAGCAACTGAGGAGCTCCTGATTGCTGAAGGTGTCCACCTGGAGTATTTCTGTTGGGAGTGGCACAAAACAATGTTCTGGGAGGTTCCCACTCTCTCTCACGTGCTTAGAGTTCTGATGCTGTGATTGGCTAGTTTGACCACCCTTCCAGGCTCAAAAGGAGGCCTCCTGGAGGCAGAACTTTCTCTGACTGCTGGTTGAGGAAGACCTGCTGCTGAAAGAGACACGTGCTGCTGGGAAAGAGACGCAAGAGACGTGCATTGCTGAGTGAGACACCGAGGGACCAGCACTGCTGGGAAAGAGACTGTGAGAGACTGTTGGCTGAGGGATGGTGGGCTGGGGAGAAAGACTGAGCATTTTTTCTGAACGCAAATTGTAGTCTGGTGCTTCCCTAATAAACTCCATAATCTGTGAGTTCTGTGTGGCTACTGCAGCAAATTATCGAACCCAGGAGAGAGGTGGTGGGTGCTCTGGGAGGAATGGCTGGAGAAACAGCTGGAGGGAGGCAACATGTCTGGCCTTGCAGGAATAGGCCTTGGGTTACTGCTGGTAACCCTGTCTTCCCCTTGTGGGATTAGAGGAGGTCAGAACATGTGGCCTCCTTGCCGTTTTTGCAGATCATTAATACACAAGATGACATAACCCTTAAAGCAACACAGCTATGGAATTGTCCAAAGTAAAATAAGCTCACAAGATTGTAAACAGGGAACCAGAGACATCAATTGGCAAATCAGGACATCTACAAACCAAAAACAAGGAAAAAAAACTGTGTAGGTACAGAACTTCTAAATGGTGAGGAAGTCAAGAGAGTTGTAAGATAGAATAGACTGTTCTAAACTCAGGGAGAAAATTATAATTCACAGGGTAACCTCAAAGAAAAATGATAGACTTTCACATCACAATAAAAAAGAGGACAAGTACAAATACTGAGCAAATACTAAAACAACAGCAACAAAGGAAATGAAAACACAATTCATAAACATAATGAGCTCAGCACAGAAAATAATGTGGAACAAAGAAACCAGGGACACATGAAAAAAAAACACATAACAAAATGACAGCAACCAATTCATATTTATCAATAATTACACTCTATATTAAATGGATTAAATACACCACTCAAGAGATGGAGAGTTGCAGACTGGGTAAGAAAACAAAACCCATCAATATGCTATCTACAAGAGACACATCTGAGAGACAAAGACAAAAACAGACTAAAAATCAAAGGTTGGAAAAAGATATCAAGTAAATGGCAACCATAAAATAGCAGGAGTGGCAATATTAATTTCTGATCAAATTGACTTTGAGACAAAAACCACCATATAAGACAAGGAAGGACATTATATAATGATTAAAGGATCAAATGAACAAGAAGATATAACCATAATAAATATTTATGGACCCAAATAAAAAGTCTGAAAATATATAATCAGACTTTAAAAGACCTGAAAAGGTAAATAGATGACTCCCCACTCACAGTAGGAAGCTTTAAGGGAAATTTTAATACACCACTTTCAATGAAAGACAGAACAACTGGAAAGAAACTCAACAAAGACGCAGAAGAGCTAAACAATATAATCCATTAACTTGACCTTATGAACATCCTACAGAACACTTCACCCAACAGCAGCACAATATACATTGTTTTCCAGTACACATGGAACATTTTCCATGATAGACCATATGTTAGACCATAAAGAAAGCCTTAATAAATTTAAAAACATTAAAATACTGCAAAGCATCTTCTCAGATCATAGTGCTATCAAATTAGAAATCAACAATAGGAAGATCAACAGAAAAAGAGTAATAAACACATGGAAACTGAACAACAACCTCCTTAAGAATGACTGGGTAAGAGAAGAAATAAAAAATGAAATTCAAAAATTCCTT
>NW_006921593.1:21222718-21223711 GCF_000298275.1 Orycteropus afer afer
GGGGAAGAGGTAACGATCGGGAGGAAGTGGGAGGGGAGCTGTTGCATTGTGGGAGTTTGTAGTCAGTGTCATGAGACAAAGTGTCTGTGAGCTGCTGTATGGAGAGTGCATTTGCTCTGTAAACTATCAGCCAAATCACAAAAAGAAAAAGAAAGAACAGGCTCTTTATGCCACCTGCAGCACAGCACAACGTGTCAGAAGACACAGCAAGCTTTGAGGGAGAAGTGGGTAAACTCCTTGTGGGTCCTGGAAGCCAAAAGCCAGGCATCCTCTTCTGCCGTCCGTGGAGAAGCAGGGTGGGCGGGCGCTAAGACAGGGCCTGGGGCCCGACCAGCGGGCACAACGCAGGTGGGTATGTCCTCCGACAGCCTGCGAGCCGTGGTGTCGGGGTGAGGGCTCCCTAACAAGACCCTGCAGCCCTGGATCCAGACGTCACACTCAACGAGGGACCACGGTAACTGCTGACAAACCCCACCTCAAACGCTATACACTCAGTCAGGCTGTCCACCCGCTGAAGGCAGCCTTTGTGAATGGCTGGTGACACAGGGCCAGTCTGTGGCAGGACTCGAGGGGAGAGGGGTCTGGGGGAGGGCACTCAGCCGCCCAGAGGACTGCACAGTGCAGGGGCCTCTGCTCATGGCCACCAGGGGCGGCAGCCTCACTCTCACCTCTGCAGAAAGGAGCAAGAAACCTTCGCTGCCCCGGGTACTTCTCCACAACGGAGCTCAGGGTTCCCACCCGCAGACACAGAGCCACAGTCTCCTCTAAATAACCACGGCAGCTTACTTTAGATCTGTCTGTACCACAGCAGAATGAGCTTGGTGACCCCATTAGGCACTCTGGCGGTGCAGCGTGAAAGCATTTCGCTACTAATTAAAAGGTCGACAGATGGCATCCACCAGCAGCTCCAGAGGAGAGAGATGAGGCGGTCTGCTTCCAGGAAGACTGACGGCCGTGGAGACCCTGTGGGCAGTTCCACTCTGTCCTCTAGGG
>NW_006921593.1:21224331-21225183 GCF_000298275.1 Orycteropus afer afer
GCCCCCATGACCTCTACTAAACTAAAGTGACCTGGAACAAGTAAAGCGGGCTCTTCCTCAGCGTCCTCAGACCAGGCACCACTTTCCTCTCCTCTCATTGGCCCCCAAGCAGATGATTCTCTCCCCTTAGACAAAGGCGGGCTCTGGTGCTCAGGGAACACACCCACACATCTGGGTCTACGGTCAAGGGGCTGCTCCCCTGCAGTTCCCTTGGCTTGGACACAGGGCCCTGTGTACCCCATGGCCACCCAGCTGCCCCGCAGACCCCAGTCACCCAGTGCTCACCTCTCTTCTGTGTTACACAGACCCCTGGGCCCTTCCCTCTGACGGGAGCCCTCGGCTGCGAGAAACTCACACACAAAGAAAAGCACCGGGATATGGCTTAGTGACAGCACGCGTGCCCGCTGTGAGGCATTTCCATCGGCAGCAGCCATTCTGCTCCAGTTTAGCTGGCTTTTGTTCAGTCGGCCCAGCTGCTGGAGACCTAGCAACATGGTGTGCGTGGTGACCACCTGGGACACCACCACAGATCACTGAGAAGAATACACCCTGTCAGAAATGGGGGTTCTCAGGAGGCGCATGTACAGGGGACGTGCTTGTCATCATCTTAGTGACAATCGCTAAAGACACAAAGAAGCCAACCTCAGCTCAAAGGTGAGCCCAGCCGAGAACTGCCATCATTCCCTCGAGTTAAGAGTGACGCCATGTTTTAGCCAAAACGTTACTCAAGAAGTCTGTGCTACAGAATGGAAGCAATCAGTCCTAGCGACTGGTACACCATCCGATCTGCAACCTATACAACTATGAGACCAGAAGAACTAGATGGTGCCCGGCTACCACTGCCATCCACTT
>NW_006921593.1:21226463-21235695 GCF_000298275.1 Orycteropus afer afer
ATTCCAGAAGCTGCCACTTCCTGCTCCAGCTGGTGACTCAGTGCCAACACTACAGGGTCTAAACTTTTAGCTGAAATATGATCTTCCTCTCTTCCTGACATGAAATAGTTAACAGCACGTTAAAACGTCGCACTGGCTTTCATGACTGTCTTAGTGAGGTTTTACAGGGTTCTAGGTCGAGGTTGCTGGCAGGCTCTGTCATGGCAGGCTCGGTGGTCAGTCCTCAGACTCTGGGCGACTCGGTCCAGCACAAGTGTCCACAGGCGTCCCCCTCCCCCCCGGACAGTCCCCTCCCTGCCTCCCTGCAGGGCCCCTCCTTCTCTAGGCCCCAGGACGGCCCCCTCCCCCACTTCTCTGATGTATCCCCAGTCTCCAGGCACTGGCTGAGCACCTTCCCCCACAACGCTCTGCCCCAGGTCCCCTGACGGGGCGGGCCCACTCCGCAGCCCCACATCTTTGCTGCACAACCCCCACTGGGCCCCTACCGAGCTCCACCTGTGAAGGCTCACAGGCAAGCAGAAGGTCAGGACACTGAAGGGCTCCCCGCCCCATCCACGCGCTCCCGGCATCCGCGTGTCACCTCCACCTTGCCCCGCCCCGTCCACGCGCCCCCGGCATCCGCGTGCCACCTCCACCTTGCCCCGCCTGGTCCACGCGCCCCCGGCGTCCACGTGTTCACCTCCACCTTGCCCCGCCCCATCCACACGGCCCCAGCGTCCGCGTGCCACCTCCACCTTGCCCCGCCCCGTCCACGCGCTCCCGGCGACCGCGTGTCCACCTTGCCCCGCTGCCTCCAGCCGCCTCCCCCCGAGCCTTCCTGCAGGAAGAGCCGCGGTCCTTGTCAGGGGAAAGACACATTCACTGGTCCTGCAGGCCCTTCTTCCTGACACGAAACCACACGAGGAAAACAGGTGCAAACCGAGTCCTGCAGCCACATCCCTTCACAGCTCAGTCACCTGCTCTGCCGGGACACTCCCTAGGAGCAAGCGTCGCCTGCCGTACCCTCCCCCACAGCATCTCTGCAGCCCCAAGGCACCACCCAGTGGCTTCCAAACTGTACACGTGTTTACCAAACACGGCAGGCTCCCACTCTGGAGCGAGGGCAAGGCTCGTGCCCTTGAAGAGAGCACACGGGTCCTATGGCCTAGGCACCTGCCAGGAGCTGGACATTGGCCCAGATGCCTACTATTTAAGCCAGCCAGGATGCCAGTGGGCATGGCAGTGTCTGCTGGGAAGGCTCACAGAGGGGGCGGTGCCCAGAGAGCAGCAGGGAAGAGAAGTCCAGCCCAGTGTTGACCTTGGCAAAGCTTAATGTCATAAAGCTTGCAAAGCCCTGATTGGAGATCCCCTCAGGGCCTGTGCAGAAAGAGGCCCGCAGCACAGTCTCCCCGGTAAACATGGGGCACAGACCGGGTCATCAGAGTGGAAACGCTGAGCACGCCGCGGTCGGCTTGTGAACCAAAGGCATCTCGGCGGCACTGTGGGGCCAGGATTAAGCCATGGGGCCAGACTACAGGACAGTCACAGGACTCAGTAAGACACCTACACACCAAGAGCTGGCATTAGAGAATGAAGGAAAAGACACCATTCCCCAAAGCACCCTCACAATGGAACAAACTCTTGAGAAACACCTCGGTTAACATGAGCACGCATGTATGCACACACCCACACACATGTGTGTACACACATACAGCACACATGCACATACATACACACACCTGTGCATATGCACACACATGCACACAGCACACACATATACGTAACACATGCGCACATGCATCTGTGCATATGCACATATGCATGCACACACGCACACTGCACACACATACAACACACGCAGGTGCACACACAGCACTCATATGCATGTACACACGTGTGCATATACAGTGTGCATGCATGCATACAGCAGCACATGCACATACATGCATGCACACACATGTGCACTGCAGCACACATGTGTGCATGCACACACTCATGCGTACCCCCACATACGCATGTGCGCACACACATGCCCACACGTGTGCGCACACATATACAGCACCTGTATGCATGTGTGCAAATATGCGTACATGCTTGCATATATGTGCGTACATGCATGCACAGCATGCACGTGCACATACATACACACGTGCACGCACAGGCATACGTATACATGTACATGCTAACATGCACGCACACACTCACACACACACAGATCTTTCTAGAGAGGGGAGATGCCTTTTCCATGTTGAAGTCAGACGTGTCCACCTTCCCCAGATAAATAGAACACAACTCCTACAGGTACAATGAATCCTGCCAAATCATTCTGGTCTCTCGTGTTGTGGGAGTGGGATTCTTTGAACTGTGAAGGGACTTTAAAATTTAGCTCAAAGAATAAACATAACACAGCTTCAAACTCTTTGCAGAGAACAATGATAGGCAAGTTGCAGTAAAACAGACAGCAGCAGAAAGCAAAACAAAACCAAACTCCGTACGAGGAGTGTGTGGGCACCACGGTCAAGGGGGAGGAACACGGCTCGGAGGAGGGACCTCACCTCCAACAGCTGGTGCTGCCTGATTCTGGAAAAGCAAATTTGGAGCCTGGCCTCACACCATAACTTAAAACAGCAGACAACTGAAAAAAAAAAAGCACAAAAACACAGCACAAAAAACAAATCTATCCAATTTCTGGACGATTCTTTAAAAAAGACAAGCAGCTTCCAGCATCTAAAGCCCAGGCGCTCAGGCCAGTCAGAGGCCAGCCAGGTATAACCGAGAACTCAGGAGAGGCCCTTACCCAAAATCCGGCACGTCCTGTGCATACAGGGCCCAACAGAGGCAGCAGGGAGAAGCAGGGCAGAGCAGGGTGGCACGTGACAACCCCCACAGGGACAAATGCCGCATCCACTCAGGATCAAAGGCACAGAACACCCTGCTTCGTGCCGACCCAGCCCTTTCCACAAACAGGAGAAGGCAAGGGTGCAGGTCCCGTGGGTGACACCCGCAGCCAAGACCACCCCTGCCAGCAGTGACCCCACGCCCAGGAGCCCAAGGCACAGAGAACGTCTGAAACTTCACCCAAAGCTCCCGCACAAAGACACCTGCGACAGACTCACTCCACATCGTGACGCAACAGAACCTGCCACTGGCATTGACTTCTAAACACAAGGCCCAAGGATGACGCCCTCAGCACCATTCCACCGTTCACGTGGCTTAGGACAAGGACAGCCCGTCACAAGGGGGCACTGCACATCAAACGAGCTCTGTCCTCCAACGACAGCTGAACCTCCAGCACCCGTCTCTGCCGTCTCTGCGGTTGGCGGCGCTCTCTTCCTCCCTCTTCGGCGCTCTCTTCCTCCCTCTTGGCCTGTTGTGAGGAGGGTACCCCTGGACGACCCTGGGCCAGACCTACCAGCTTGAGTCTTATGCACAGTTCCCAGGCTCCGTTATGCTCATCTGTGAAACCCACCAACAGCCACCGCCTGTGTCCTCCCTCAGCCCCGACGTCAGGGTTCCACTCAGCCTCAGCGCAGACGTGAATGGCAGCTAACTACCTCTGACAAGTTCAAATCGCTCACACCTCCCATGACACTGCACAGCTCATCCCAGGCCTCCACCAGAGGTCTGCTCTGCCCTGGGGCCTCCGGATGCACACGTGTGGGGGCCAGAGCCGCAGCTCGCTGTCACCGTCACATCGTCCGTTCATTCCACCCCAAGGCAGACCTGCTCTCCAGCCACCTGAGCACCTGAGGCAGGAGCCTGACGCTGACTGACGACAGAAGCACCATGTCAGCCCCCCGCTTAGCACACAACCAGAGTTCGGTACCTTCCATGGAATGTTTCGATCGCCGTTTTGACGTTTTCATTGTCAGGGACCTGGACGCTCTCGGAGAAACATCAGCCTTAAAGACAAGAGAAAGGCAGACAGTCAGCTGAGGCATGACACAGCCATACCGTTGGCATGGCGGTCACTCAGGCTCTGCTGGAAAGCCCAGGTGGGGACCACCACCGTGGCATCCACACGCTTCGAGGCTGGGACATGAGTGAACAGGGAGGGAGACCTGCCCCCAACATTTAGAACCCTGGGAAGGGCACCATCTGCTGACACATGCTGAGAAGCACGCAGGCCCCACACGTGCATACGAGGACTTAGCCTCTCCTGCAGCAGACTCAGCTACTTAGACACGCCCGTAAACTGTGAATGTGGAAAAGTACACACCGTGTCAGGGACTTCAGCTGCCCGCCAAGCTGCTACACGGTCCCCAAACTGGCCCTCAGCCGCCACCCCACCACTCACTCACCGCCCCCACAGCTGCCTAAACACACCTTCTGAAACGGAAACCGGATGTCTGAGAGTGGGTTAGGACCCTTCAGTGGCTCCCTGACGCTGGGATGAAGTAAGTCTCACCTCCAGAGGCCAGTGTACAGGGAGGTACCTGGCCCGGCCTCTGCTGTGCCCCCGCCGTGGGGTCCCTCCACCTGGCCCTCCCTGTCCGTCTGCCTGATGACTCACTCCCGCCCAGACTCTTCAGAAGTGCCACCCCCACTCTGCCCAACTGACCACTCTATCCTCTGCGCACCAGGCAGCTTGCTTGTCAGGCAAAGGGTCAGGTTCGGGCAGGGGTCCAGCACGGAAAGACACAGATTAAACCATGACCAATGTACCAGGCAATAAGGAGCTGACTCAACAGCCCCCAACAACAGCAACCCAACAGAAATCTTCACTCTCATAGCAGCACCGACCCGGGTCCGCTGAGGGGAGCCTGCCCCGTGCGCTCCTCCCGATCTCAAGGGGCTGTGAGAGGATGGGGGCGCAGTATTTAGCACTTCACCGCGGCCACCTGCTCAGGCTCCTGCAATCACGCTTATAGGTTACCTCCGTGTCGGCCTTCAGGTCTCTAGAAAATCCATCTGATGTCTTTTTAGAAATCTCTCCTGGGCCTGTAGACTACGAAAAAAAAAAAAAAGAAAAATACTTCAAAGTTTAGAAGATTCAAATTCGTAACAACACTGTAACATCTAAAAGTATGTCAAAACATTTGATGTAATGCTGACCAACAGCAGGAAAACTATTCCCAAAAGAAGAGCATTTCATGGGGCGGTAATTCAGAATATCGTTGTTCAGTGTTGTCACGTCAGCTCTGACTCACAGCGACCCCATGCACAACATCAGGGAACACTGCCCGGCCCAGCACCAGCCCCACATCACCCTGTCTGAGCCCATCATGGCAGCCACTGCATGGGTTCACCTCCTTGACGGTCTTCCTTTCTCCCTGACCCTCTCCCCTACCCAGCATGGTGTCCTCCAGGGACAGTCTCGCCACCCTCCCTTCTAACAGGACAGCGGCAATGGTTACACAACATGAAGAAGGACATCAGTGTCCCTAAATCACACACACAGGACTTGCTGAATTGACAAATACTCTGTTACGTGTATTTTCACAGTAACAACAAATCTCATCACCACCAAGATGTGGCTTTATTGGGGTTCTCCGGGGATTTCCAAAGGACCTCCCCACACGCAGAAGGGACCAAAGACGTCCACACACAGAGAGGAGCAAAGACACCCACACCCACAGGGGACCAAAGACATCCACACACAGAGAGGACCAAAGACATCCACACACACAGGGGACCAAAGACGTCCACACACAGAGGGGACCAAAGACATTCACACACAGAGAGAACCTAAGACATCCACACACAGACAGGACCTAAGACATCCAAACACAGAGGGGACCAAAGATGTCCACACCCAGAGAGGAGCAAAGACACCCACACACAGAGAGGACCAAAGACATCCACACACACAGGGGACCAAAGACGTCCACACACACAGGGGACCAAAGACATCCACACATACAGGGGACCAAAGACGTCCACACACACAGGGGACCAAAGATGTCCACACACACATGGGACCAAAGACGTCCACACACACAGGGGACCAAAGACGCTCAAACACAGAGGGAACCAAAGACGCCCAAACACAGAGGGGACCAAAGAAGTCCAAACAGAGGGGACCAAAGACACCCACACACAGAGGGGACCAAGACGTCTACACACAGAGGGGAGCAGTAAGTCTGGCAGGAAACGGGCATCTCTTTGGGCTACGACTAGGAATTCAAGACTGTCATCATTTTGCATGGGCATGAAAGGAAACCCACTTCCTAATCACACGACAAAAACAGCCAGTTGCCCTCGAGTGAACTGCAACTCACGGCGACCCCACGTGTCTGAGCAGAAATGCTCTCCACCGGGTCGCAAGGCTGTGACCTCCAGAGCAGACAGCCAGGTCTTTCTTCCGAGGCGCCTCCTGGTGGACTTGAACCAACCTCTTGGTAAGCAGTCCAGCACTGAACCTGAGCCACCCGTTACCGTGCACAGAAGGACCACGGTGGGGAGCCACCCAGACACTGCTGAGTGCAGCCGAGACGAAGCCAAGACCTTACCCTTCTCTCCGGCTTCTCGTGCTCCCGGCTCTTGTCCCCATCGGGCTCCCGGGGGTGCTCCCCGGCCTTCCCTCGGCGTCTGGCCCTGTCTCGCTCCCGCTCTGCGTCTCGCTCCTTCCACCGCTCCCTCTCGCGTCCTCCCTCGGTCTTCCGCTCCCTCTCCTTGTCGCGGTCCGCCTCCTTGGCCCTGTCTCTGTTGGCGCGGTCCTTGTCCCTCTCGTGCTTGGGCCGGTTCTCTCTCTCTCCCTCCCGGTACCTGTCTCTCTCGGGGTCCTTCTGTCTGTCCCTGTCACTCCCCTTGGCCCTCTCCTTCTCCTTGGCCCTCTCCGTCTCCTTGGCCCTCTCCGTCTCCTTGGCCCTCTCTGTCTCCTTGGCCCTCTCCATCTCCTTGGCCCTCTCCTTCTCTCTGGGTTTGCTTTCTTCTTTCAAGTCTTCCCTCTGTTTGTGATCTCTGCTCAGACTTCTGTCTTTTATTTCAGAGTTTCTTCTGTCCTGAAACAGTCAAACAGCAGTTATCATCGATGAATGCTTTGACCTGAACCAGGGGCAACACACGATTCCACCCTCCGGGACGACACTCAACACTGAGGTTCACCTCTTTGTTCTTGTGAACGCGGGGCTCCTCCTCTTTGGAGTTCCTGTTCTCCGGTTCCTGAGATTTGGATGTCTTTCTCTTCCCATCGGCCTTCTCTCCAGCCAGGACTCTGCGCACGGCATCCTCACTAGAGAGCTGTTGTCAAAGTGTGAAGAAACGACACGCAGGGGGAGCATGGGGTCAGCAAACGGAACAATCGGGGACGTCAGTGCTCCCTGGGAGCTCAGCACCTTTGGCTGTGCCCGCCCGGCTGTGTCTATCTGGCTGTGTCCGCCCGGCTGTGCCTGCCCGGCTGTGTCTATCTGACTGTGTTTGGGCCTGCCCAGCTGTGTCTACCAGTGATAGCAAAGGACGAACTAGTGAAGGACAGTTGTGTAATCCCAGACAAAGAGCAGCATTTCCTGTAACTCACCCTCCAGGCCCTCAAGTATCATTAGCAGTAAACTCTACCTGCTAACTACGTTTCGATCCCATTCTACCCCAACTTCCAAAGACAGTAACACTGACCCAAACAAGTCTCAAAAGTGCTTTACACACTTCATAGAACCCCAGAGCCCCTGCACCAAAGGGCTCCGCGAGCTGATCCAAGTCGAGCCCAGAGCCCGATGCCAAAGGCCTCCGTGAGTTGATCCAGGTTGGATGCAGCACTCCTCCTCTGGTGCCCCTGGCAGCCACCCGGCCTGAGTGCCCCTGTCAGGGACCTGGCTGACTTCTCAAGCATGCACTCATTCCACAGAACACCCTGAGTCCCTTCACACGCCAAGTGCCACGCTTATGAGGTCACTGTGTACCAGAGGAGACGGGCAAACACCACAGTCAAGCATCAGTGCGTGGGGACCCAATGGTGCCCAGGTCAGTCTGGGAGGAGGAGAGGCCAGCTGAGGGAAGGGCACATCCTGCTGCCAGGGGGTGGGAGGCGACTTCAGGTGAGGAGAAAGAACTGAGAGGGGAAAGGAGGGACAGCAGGTCAGAGCTCTGAGGAGCCCCGGAGCTGCTGCATCTGAGGAACTCAGCCGAGGGTCAGCAGGGAAGCCTGGCCAGACCTGCCTCACAGAAAGATGAGCAGCACAGGGCTGCTGGGAGACCTAAGGCTCCGGGGAGACACGGGGCTGCGGGGAGACACGGGGCTGCCGGGAGACACGGGGCTGCGGGGAGAAATAGGGCTGCAGGGAGACATGGGGCTGCCGGGAGACATGGTGGAACTGGGAGACACGGGGCGGTGAGGAGAAGACACAGGGCTGCAGGGAGACACGGGGCGGTGAGGAGATATTAGGGCTAAGGGGAGAAATAGGGAGACACGAGGCTGCTGGGAGACACGGGGCTGCCAGGAGACACGGCTGTGGGGAGACATAAGGCTACGGGGAGACGTAAAGCTTCGGGCAGACATAGGGCTGAGGGGAAACATAGGGTGCAGGTGGTGGACATGAGGCTGTGGGGAGACGTAATGGTGCAGGGGACATAAGGCTTCAGGGACGTATAAAGTTGCAAGGGGGATGCAGGCTGCAGGGGACAAGGAGGCTGGCATGGAGGCCAGCAGATTGGCAAAATCAGCTTGCCAGTCTCTAAGCCAAGAGCTGGGCCTGGACAAGGCAGTGCTGTCTGGAGCCCTCTGAGGAGACAGCCCGACACCACCCCACTCCACACCTCAGTCCTGCGGGGGGAGACCCACTCCTTCCCACATGGTGACATCCCAGGTTGTCCTGGTCATGTCCCCTCAGGACACCAAATGCTGGGTTCAAGGTTCTCCTGATGAAGTTCTGGCTCTGCTCCCCGGGAACAGCCGGGCTCCCACAGAGCACAGCCCTGGGAGTGACCGCCAGCAGGAACCCAGGCAAAGCCATTGGCACCTTACCCAGGAGGCCCAAGGGCAACCGAGACCACAAGCCCAGGCAAGGCACTCATGCCACAGCGGCCCGGGGCCCATCAGGTGAAGCCGTTTGTCCCAGGAGGCCCACGGGGCAAGGAACCAGAGGCAGCCTGGGCATGAAGCCTCCAGCCACCGCCCAGAGCAACGTTCCCAGGAGAACCTTCACCATGTTTACTGCCTGTGTGCACTGAGCACAAGAGCTCCTCGTGGTCTCTCTGCAGTGTCTCATGTAACTGCTCCTGTAGCTCCAGGGACCAGACTCACACCCAGCACACCTTCCAGGACCAGACTCACACCCAGCACACCTCCCAGGACCGGACTCACACCCAGCACACCTCC
>NW_006921593.1:21235900-21244255 GCF_000298275.1 Orycteropus afer afer
TCACACCCAGCACACCTCCCAGGACCAGACTCACACCCAGCACACCGCCCAGGACCGGACTCACACCCAGCACACCTCCCGGGACCGGACTCACACCCAGCACACCTCCCAGGACCAGACTCACACCCAACACACCTCCCCGGACCAGATTCACGGCCAGCACACTACCTGGGACCAGACCTATACCTAGCACACCTCCCAGGACCAGATTCACACCCAGCACACCTCCCGGGACCAGACTCACACCCAGCACACCTCCCAGGACCATATTCACACCCAGCACACCTCCCAGGACTGGACTCACACCCAGCACACCTCCCAGGACCAAACTCACACCCAGCACACTACCTGGGACCAGATCTACACACAGTACACCTCCCCTGACCAGATTCACACCCAGCACACCTCCCGGGACCAGACTCACACCCAGCACACCTCCCCTGACCAGATTCACACCCAGCACACCTCCCCTGACCAGATTCACGCCCAGCACACCTCCCGGGACCAGATTCACACCCAGCACACCTCCCAGGACCAGATTCACACCCAGCACACCTCCCCTGACCAGATTCACACCCAGCACACCTCCCGGGACCAGACTCACACCCAGCACACCTCCCCTGACCAGATTCACGCCCAGCACACCTCCCGGGACCAGATTCACACCCCAGCACACCTCTTGGGACCAGATTCATGGCCAGCACACCTAGCCCAGGACCAAACTCAAAGCCCAGTCTCTAAAAGACAGGCCCAGAATCTGCCTTCTTAACTGGTCCCCACAGCGTTTCAGGCCCTCAGCTCTCTTCCTGTTTCCCAGCACTGGAGGTTCAGGGCTGGTACCTCGCCTGGCCCTCAACACTCCTCCCCAGAACTGGGGGTTCAGGTGGTACCTTCCTCAGCCCTCTCCTGGCCCCCAGCACTGGAGTTCAGGCGGTACGATGCCCAGCCCTTTCCCAGCACCTAGCACATGGATTCAGGTGGTATGTTGCCCAGCCCCAGCCCTCTCCCGGCTCCCAGCACAAGGGTTCAGGTGGTATGTTGCCCAGCCTTCTCCTGGCTCCCAGCACCCAGGTTCAGATGGTACCTTGCCCAGCCTTCTCCCGGCTCCCAGCACACGGGTTCAGGAGGTACCCTGCCCAGCCCTCTCCCAGGCCCCAGCACACAGGTTCAGGAGGTACCTTGCTCAGACAGCATCTCCCAATCATCTGCAGCAGCTCGTTGGTCCGCTCGGGCTCGTGTCCAGCCACGATGCGGGCGGGCTTTGCAGACAGTGACTCTCCTGAGACCATCACCACCACGTCTATGGCCTTCTGAAGGAAGCTGATCTTCGCATCTTTTTCCTGAAGTGTGCCCATTCAAAAACAGAGTAAAATACTCCAAAAAACGTTTGCACTCCCTTCGACACATGTAAAAGACACAAGCTAGCTGCTGTTTATGTAAAATGTTACTTTAAATATGCATCAAATTTACAAATAATGACTGGTTATAAAATGTTATTTTGAAAACGTGTGGAATTCTCAAATAACAACTTTTCAGCAGACAAAAAAAATTCATGAAAGCTCTTAACTGAGCCAGTTTGCTAGCAGTGACCTTTAACCGCATTTCTCTAAGGATAAAAATCACTGTGACATGTAACGCCACGGTCCAACCAACTACCACAGCAGCACAGAAACTCCCCCCCACCGTCCACCACCTACAAAAGCAGCCCCATTCATGCAGGTGCGAGGCGGACAGGAGGCCCTCATACCCACCTTAACGTTGTCAGACTTCATCTCAGTGTCTGTGTAGAGACCCTTCATGAAGCCAGTCGTTCGAATCACCTTCAAAAATCAGAAAGGGTCCCTTGTATGCACCCCACAAACGCCTCCTCGCTGGCCTCACCCACTCTTCCGAATCGATCCAACTGAACCGTGAGTTCACTACCCCACACATACCTAAGCAGACAGCGTGGGTGGATGCCACGTCAGGAGAACCCAACCCGGTCCTCACTGACAGACAGACCAGGCCGTGCTCTGACGGGGGACACAGGCTACTGAAGAGGCACCAGGGACCACACGGATCGCCCCGGGCCAGTGGGGTCCTGGTGCCCATATCCTGACGGAGAGCAGAGGCTGGCAGGAGCGGGGAGCTGGGTATCTCAGAAGCGGGCTCTGGACAACAGAAAGAGTCCCTACAAGGCCCAGGCCAAGAGGCCACAGAAGTTCCAACAGTGAGGACCTGACCGACGGCCTTCGAAGGACACATGGACATGAGGTCGGTCTAGAGTAAGGAGTCTGGGAGGGCTCAGCCGGCGAGGCCATTGACCAGGGCCGCTCCAAGGCAGGGGTGAGCCGGGACCGCAGAGGGAAGGGCCATCGTCCCGCGGGTTTCCCCATCACCGCCTGTGTCCCCACCTCTCAGGACAGGCGCCCTGCCCCCATCACTTCTGTTCTCCTCCCCATCACTGCTCAGCCCACATGCACCTCCCGACCATTCTAAAACCAGCTTCCGGTTCCGCCCACCCCTGCGTCGCCAGCCCTGGTTCCCCTCAGACCAGCACTCCAAACTGTGGCAGGTTACTGTGCAATCAATTAACTGACAGCAAGAAGCATTAAAAATAAACAGAATAGAAAACGTCGGATTGCGCGGTCCACAGTGGGGTCAGTGCACGTGTGCGCCTGGGTCAGATGGAAAGTGTCAAGGTGGCCCCACGTATCACAGAATGAAGCGTCATCATGATGACCAGCATGTGTGAGTCCACATCACGGCCACCATGGCCACCCATCTCACAGGGTGTCTCCCTTGTCGGTGCTGCTCCTCTTCTCGACGGAGCACGTGTGGAAAACAAAAACAGGGACAGCCCCTCTCTGGAGCCCGGCACCTCCTCTGGGATCAAGTTACCTATTAACTAAGCTAGAATCCTCCGTCCACGCCAAGCGACGTAAGTGTTGTGCCACTGTTTTCCCAGAGAAGATGAGTGGAACGCGCAGAGCACCCCCATTTATATTCCTGGGACCTTTTCATTTTGTCCTTCCACGGGGTTAGCGGTTTGTGACGGCTCAAACTGTGAGCCGTAACTCTAAGCTATGGGAGGCGTCCATGTTGCAGGATCACACTTAGCTTTACGAGAGAGCGTGTGTGGCCATGGCTGGAATCTTCATGGTATGATGTGAACACGAGATTCCGAGACAGCAGACTGTTCGCGGGTGGCTTTACAGCCGTCACCCGAACACCTTGTCCAGCATGCCCGCAACCGCAACACCTTTACCAAGAAGGTGACTATCAGCGTAGTTATGTTTACGTTCATATTGTGTTTGGTTGTACACAAGGTCGCTATGGGTCAGAGATGACGCAACGGCACCCAACACCAGTTTTCCACGGGTGCAGAAACTGTTTCTGGTACTGAAATAAAAAACAAACCCATTCCCACCAAGTCTATTCCAGCACACGGTGGCCCCACGTGTAACAGAAGAGAGCTGAGCTGCGTACGGTCTCCTGGGCTGCAATCATAACAGAAGTAGATTACCAGGCCTCTACCATGCAGCACAGCCAAGTGGGTTCAAACCACCAAGCTTCCGGTCAGCAGTCAAGTGCAAACCACTGCTGCCACCGAGGGGTCTCGGTGGGGATGGTGGTGGGTGCCAGTGAGACAGCTCCAGCTCCCAGCCGCCCCTCGGACGACGGAAGGACGCGCCGCCCGGCTCAGCCCACTCCCAGCCGCCCCTCGGACGACGGAAGGACGCGCCGCCCGGCTCAGCCCACTCCCAGCCGCCCCTCGGACGACGGAAGGACGCGCCGCCCGGCCCTGCGCCAGCCTCATGAGCCCGCCATGTTTCAGCCCATCGTTGCGGCCGCTGCGTCCATCCGTCCAGTTGCGGGTCTTCCCCTTTTTCTCTGACCCTCCACTTTGCCGAGCATGAGATATTTCTCCAGGGACTGACCCCTTCGAACAACACAACCAAAGTACGTGAGACGAGGGACCTCAGAGTCGCCAAAACCCGCCGAAGAAAAGGCAGCCTGGTTGGGCCTGACTCCAAAAGCGCCCCTCCTTCCACACGAGCTGCCTGCCTCATCCCCAGCACATTCCTGCTGGGACGCCTCGTCCTGCTTCTCGTGGGCCCTTCCAGTCACCCCAGAGAGGCTGTGAGCACCACGGTGAGCTGTGCCCGCCGCACTGACGGCCCGTCTGTCTCTCCTCCGGGGCAACGTGTCCATGACGGAGACAGCACTGACGCGGAGGATGAGAGGTAGACCGCAGAGGCTCCCACGGCACTAACAGAGCTGCTGGCCCCCGCTCACTCTGACACGTCCCGCTCAGCTGCAGGGCAAGGCCAACACCGCCAGGCTCTCGGTGCAGCACCATCCCTTCCCAAAGTGCAGACCAGGCTGTGAGAGCTGCCCTAGCTGAGGGGAGGAGGCCAGTCAAGACAGCACTTGGGGTCGGGTGGGATCTGGGGGACGTCTTAGGCCCAGCAGACACAGCTGCAAAGATGTCACTGTGAGGACTACGGTGCGCCTGACCACAGCCATGGTGTTTTCAGTCACCTCGTATGCATTAGAAAGCTCGACGATGAACAGGCAGCCCAAAGAAAAGCTGACGGAATTACAGCGTTGGAGGAGAATACTAGATGTGCCATGGACTGCCAGAACCAACCCCTCTTGGGAGAAGTCCGGCCCAAAGGTGCCTTAGAGCGAGGGTGGAGAGAGTTCATCTTACACTTCTTGGACACGCTATCAACAGGGACTAGTCCCTGGAAAAAGACATCACGCTTGGTCAAGCAGGGGGTCAGTGCAAAAGGAAGCCCCCCAACAGGATAGGCGGACCCAGTGCTGCGGCGACAGGCTCAGCAACGACTCGAGGTGCAGGACCGGCAGGGTTTCGTCCTGTTACACACAGGGTCACGTGAGTCAGAACTGACTCGCCGGCACCTGAAGACAGCAAAGCGGAGGCATTCCCGGGGCACGTGATCAGCAAAGGTGAGACGGAGCAATGGTCAAGTACCATCTGAGCAACAGGAAGGCAACCATGCTGGCAGAGAGGGCGGGGCGAAGCCAGGGCACGACAGGGCTGCAAGCCAGCAAATCAGCCTGACTCCTGGTTCCCAAAGAGCACCTGCCCCCAAGTGCACCCGGAAATGGGCACTGCCACCTCCCACCCGCCAAGAGTCACTAGGAGCAACGGACTCCATTCAACAAGCCCATGCCAGCTGCACAGCTTCGCGTACCTGACTCAGGGCAGCGTGCCCAGGGTTTGCCAACAGAGAAGGCCCAGTCTCTACACTTTAGGAATTCACAATCCGGTGTGGAAAACCACCCCTGCCTGCCCTTACTGTGGGTTCCTTGGGCTGTAACACTGGAAGCTTGGCCTCTGGTGTTGAAAATACCAGCAGAGTCACCCAAGGTGGGCAGGTTTCAGCAGAACTTCCAGACTAAGACAGACTAGGGAGAAAGCCTGGCCGTCTGTCTCCTCAGTCAGCCAGTGAAAACCCTGTGGATCACAACAGAACACAGTCCGACAGGATGCTGGGGGCTGGGTCCCTATGCTGGAAGCAGGAAGGATACACAGCTGGCCGCAGCCATGGACTCTGGTGCAGGGCCGGACAGCCAGTGCTCTGCTCCACGGGAGGCTGCCCTAGGTCAGGGCCGACTGGACGACAGCTAACACCAATGACAACACAGTGGGGCGAAGAAGACACTGCCACTATCTACTTAAGTCCGGCTTAGCCACCAGGCCCAGGTCTCCCTTCCAGGTGCCCCGACCGCCACCTCCCACAGGTCTGCACTGAGCTCGCGAAGTGGGGCGAGCACCACGCACGGCCGTGCAGAGGCACTCCAGACAACGCCCGTCTCCGGGTTTCCCCGCACCCACGTGCAGGCCCCGCAGGACACTCGGGGAGGCGGCAGCAAGCCCCGCCCAGCAGGGGAGAGAAATCAGAGCCAGCCGCCGGCCGCCAGGAGGCCGGCTCCGAGCAGACCTCCGGCAGCGGGAAAGCAGAGGGCGGGCGCTCGGCGCCAGGAGCACTGCGACAACGAACAGGGCGAGGGCAACGATGCCCGCAGGGGCCCCGGCGGCTCCCAGATGGGGTGCGTCCGGTGGCCGCCGTCCGCGGCCCGGGCAGGGCGACGCGGGCCCCGCAGCTGCGCAGACCTGGACTCGGTCGGGACCCCCGAGCCCGGCCCGCACCCTCGCCCCCGGCCTCGCACGCCCGACCTCCGGCGTCGGTCCCCACTCGCCCCCGGCCCGGCGCTCACCTCCGTGATGACGTCGTGCAGGTAGCGGAACGGGGGCTTGCTCAGCAGCTTCTCCGTCAGCGGCGGCCTCCGGATCACCTTGCCCAGCGCGTCCTGCGTCCGCCTCACCACCGCCGCGTTCATGGCGGCGCCCGCGCGCGGCCCGCCCGGCCTGAGCCCGGCTCCCCGGTCCCCGGCCCCTCGGCTCCGGCCCCGCCGCCGGGACCAGCCTCGACGCGCCGCCCGGCTTCCGTCCCACAGTGCACGGCGGCCGCCAGCGCGCATGCGCGCCGCGCGTTCCGTTGCTAGGGCAGCGCGGCCTTAGCAACGGACGCGCTGCCGCCCTGCTCGCGGGACAGCTCGGGGACCGCGAGGCGAGAGGAGGGTGCGGTCGAGGCCTCGCCTTCCGGCGGTGGAGCAAGAAGAAAACAAACTCACTGCCGTGGAGTTGATCCAACTCACAGCGAGACCTCCTTGGGTTTCCGAGGCAGTATCACTAGGGAAGTAGATTGCCCAACCTGCCTTCCGAGGAGTGGCTGACGGGTTTGAACCGCCAGCCTTCTGGTTAGCAGTCAAGTGCCTTAGGCACTACGCCACCAGAACGCCTTCATGAATGTCATTTCACTGACCTGTAGTGGACAGCAGAGGCTCACCCCGTTATAGGACGGGTCTTGAGGACTGGTTAGCAGTAGCAGAGCCGCGAAGATCTGCGTTGCCCGTTTCACCAATGGCAAAGGCTTTTGTAGGCATTGCAGGAGCTGGACCAACCATGTTGAAGGACACTGAGCACAGTGCTTGCCTACGTCTGTTACTACGGCTTCTCGGACAAGTAGCTTGCTTTCTCTGGGACCCAGTTTGCCTCCATGAGACATAATAATGGGGCTACCGCTTTGAGTCGGAATTGACTCGACAGCAGTGGGTTTGGGCCGCAGTGTCTAAAGCAAGGCAGTTACCATCAAGCCGACTCCCACTCACGATGCCCTGGGTGCCACTGGAGTCTTCAATGGCTCATTCTTCCCATGTAGGTCATCAGGCATTTCCTCCAAGGCACCTCTAGGGGGACTCAACCCCTAAACGTTAAGCTGAGCACTTAGGTTTGCACCACCAGAGATTCTATCCAGGATGGTACCCCGGATGCCCTAGGTCAAGGAGACGCCACAGAGGCCCCTCGGTGCACTGAGGGCACAGGCCAGACTATCTGCTCAGTGACTGGGGACCATCAGAGACTGCCATACAAGGCGTCTCCAGGCGTCAGGGTCTCTGAGAGATGCTCGAAGCACCCAGGACAAGGGAGCAGAGTGCCGGACCCTTTGGAGACCTAATGGGTCAGCCATGGAGTGGACACCTCCCTGGGCAGGGAGGCCCCTGGAGAACAGGAATTCTCTCCGGCTGCCTGCTAGGTGAGCCCCGCCCTCCACCCAGGGGGTACAGGCAGGGCTGAGAAGAGGTGGCCAAGGGCTCCTGAGGCCAGAAGGAGCAGGCACAGCACTCAGTGAGCCCCAGAGGGTGGGGCTGGGGGGGGCGGCCCTGAGCCTACCTTACCCCCAAAGTCCTCAAAGAGCTGTGAAAGCCCTGGGGAGAAGAGGCCAGAGGATACAAAAAACAAGCCATTCATGAAAAGAAGACTCAATTAAAGGACTATAGAAAGCAGAGAAAGTGTGTGACGAATCATAGCTCCGCAGGAAAGCAGTGGTTTCTGAATGAGACAGCCTTGGCGGTGAGTCACCAGGGGCTTCCAGGCCTCGCTCTCCTAGCCCACTCCCCAGGAGGCAAGCATTCCCAGAGACAAAGACCTGAGGAGGCTGGCTTGGCCCAACGCTGAGCTCCACAGCTGGCAGGGCCCAGGATGTGGGTCAGGCTGCTGGGAGGGCCAGGGAGCAGGGACCAGGCAGGGGGAGAGCCTGGGGCCGCCTCGCCGGCCCTGGATCCTCAAGGGCAGCAGACAGTTACGGCTGGGGTTGCCGGACAAAACATAGGACATCCCCTTAAACTTGAAACCCAGATAAACATCGAATCGTTTCTTAGTGCAGATTTAGCCCAAGCAATAATTGGGCTATACTTGTGCTGAAAATGCGTTCCTTGCTGATTTGAACTTCAAGTTGAACTGTGCAGCCAATGTTTTCATTAGCTACATTGGACCCACCC
>NW_006921593.1:21244415-21244964 GCF_000298275.1 Orycteropus afer afer
GCCCGGGAAGCCCTGCAGAAGCCGAGTTCTCCCGCAGGCGGGAGCCCCATGCCGGGCCTGCTGCATCCTCCTTCACCGGCTGGGACGTCAGGCAGGTCCCGCCCCTCAGATGTCCAGCCATCCCTGCGTCTTCCTTTCTGCCCGGTGCCGGCTGCAGGCGGACCACAGCAGACGATCAGACTGGAAGTCCTTCACGCCAGGAGGCAAGGGTGCCCTTCCCCCAGAAATTTCCATTCTGTGCGCCTTGTAGAGAAGGGTTGGGGTCTTGGTCCTGTGCCCCGAAAAAAGGCCTTTAGACAATGCATGTCATTTTCCCAACGATCTTTAAGCTCTGCTCATCTGGGAAGTGTCTATTTTCATGCGTTTTAAGTGGGTGAGACTGCTGCCCACCTTGGGAACCGAGAGTGGAAAGGATTAAGGTCCCAGCCTGCTTTGCTCCCGGGCTTGTCACATGCCCTGGCTCCACCAATACACGCCCACTCGCACCAGACTTTGCCTCAGGAGCCGATGGTACATGGTACGAGAAGGCAGGGCCAGGAACTCGCTGCT
>NW_006921593.1:21245904-21247247 GCF_000298275.1 Orycteropus afer afer
GTTGAATTGTAGGTCAGCTGGACCAGGTTGACGCCGTTCTGCTTCAGCCTGACTTAGTGCAAGGAAAGGCTCCAGGCTTTTCAAGGATTTGAAAGCTGCACGTGCAGCAAGTGAGGGTAATGGTGATGGTGATGAAGAATTAGTTGCAAGTAGGGGTCGGTTCGAGGAGCTGTAGTGCATAAGGCATTTGACTGCTAACCAGAAGGATAGCAGTTCAAACCCACCAGCCACTCCATGGAAGGAAGACTGGGCAATCCACTTCTGTAAGGATTTACTGCCTCAGAAACCCAAAGGAGGTTGGTACGAGTTGGAATCAATTTGATGGAAGTGAATTTGGTTTGGTTTTGGTTTTAGGGGTTGGTTCAGTCCTTTCAAAGTGAGGACAAATTTGCATGGCATAACAAGGTGTCCCTGGGTCAGATGTTCGTAACCCAGGGCATACTGTTATCAGAAATGCTGCTGAGTGCTTTCTGTGTGCTGGGCACTGCATACATCATCTCCAAAAGGTTCCCAAACCTGGCCACATAAGGATTGCTCTGTCCACTTTACAGGTAATGCCCCAAGGTCACCACGGAGGCTTCCGCTCACATGCTCGTTGCAGAAGGGTTGTGGGAGGTGAGTGACCTGCCTGTATACTTATCATCAGAAGCAAACCCCTCACTCGGCCTCCAGGCTATGGGTCCCTGGGCATCATCAGACAGGGTTACTGCAGGCAGCCTCCCCCAGCCTTGCTCAGATAAGGGAGACACTTTGGCCAGCGGGAATCCAAGTGGGTTCCCGAGTCTGAGGGCCTGAAGGGGCTCAAGGGGTCCTCTACAGATCTGAGGGCTGCCCACAGCTCCTCTCACCCCTTCACAGGGCGAGGGACAGAGCACATTCACCAACAGGGCACCCCAAAACACAGGTGATGTATTTTTTTAAATATGTTCAACTCATTTCTGGTTTTTGATGCCTCCCTTCTGGGATTTTTGAGCTAGTTGCTTGTGTGTTGTTGCTGCTGCTGCTGCTGCTGCTGTTGTTGTTACGTGCCTTCGAGTTGTCTCTGACTCAGCGACCCCATGCACAGCAGAACAAAACACGGCCCGGTCCTGCGCCAGCTCCACGACCCCTGCTATACCTGAGCCCATCGTTGTAGCCACCGTGTCAATCCATCTCATTGAGGGCCTTCCCCTCTCTCACTGACCCTCCACTTTACCCAGCATGTTATCCTTCTCCAGGGGATGGTCCCTTCTGACAACATGACCAAAGCAGGTGAGACGAAGTCTGGCCATTCTTGCTTCCAAGGAGCATTCTGGCTGCACTTCCTCCAGGACAGATCTGTTAGTTCTTTTAGCAGTCCATGG
>NW_006921593.1:21247593-21248899 GCF_000298275.1 Orycteropus afer afer
AAGAAGGCTGATTAAGCCCGAAGAGGTCCATGATTACATTAAGAACAAATAGATCAGTGCCCCAGTTAAAAGACATTTTCCATACAACAGTTCATACACATTTTGCTTCATGACATTGACTGTAATTCCCCACAATATAACTGCTCTCTTCCCACTTCCTCCCAATAGTTACCTCTTCCCTGTGTCCTTTCCTATGCATTCCTGCCCCTGAGCTATTTCCCAAACACTACCCTTCTGTTCTCCCATGGTTGATTGTTCTAAGGAGTGTATCTACCTGACTTAAATGTTCACCCCATATGCCTGTCTATTGTTGGGCTGGAAGCCATGAGGAGTGAGTTCATTTCCAGACCTGCAGGGTGACTAGGGGCCATAGGCTCAGGGATCTCAGTAGGTTCTATCAGACCGACAAGCCTGGTCTTTTCTATGATTTTGAGTTTTGTTCCACATTATCTCCCACTCTCTCCAGGATCTCCTGCGCCAATCTCTTTCTGAGTGGTTGACAGTGGTAGCCAGGCACCATGTAGTTCTTCTGGTCTCACGGTCATATAGGCTGAGGTTCACATGGTGTACCAGTCCCTTGGCCTAGTTGTTTCTTTGGTTTTGTTCATTCTTCTTTGCTCTGGACCTGGAGAGACCCCTTATTGTATCCAGATAGCCATTTGCAAGCTTTTAAGACCTCAGCTGCTACTTACCAAAGCAGAATGTAGAACAATGTTTTGTGTAGTGTTTATGCCAATTGAGCTTGATACCACCTGCGACCGTGGTCCCAGGACCACAGATCCTACAACTCATGCCATCAGGAGGAAACCACCTTTCTGAACAGACCCACAAACTCACAGACTCATGAAGACATAGAGGGCTTATAACTCCAGCCCTGTAGCTTCATCCACCGGTCCAAAATGAACAGGAGAACTCACCAGGCCAGGCCTCAGCTGTCCTACCTTCCAGCGGGTACAAAATCTTCCCTGATTTGACTCACAAATAGACCAACAGGCAAAGCAATGACAAGACCCACAATCTGGATTCTCTGTCATCTCGCCCACGGACAAGATCTCCACCATCCACCCCACAGATGACACCGAACAGGCAGACCACAGAGCCAAATACCCATCATGGCGGCCACCGATAAGAAATCACTTATTGGCCATGAATGAATGAGAAATAACAACAACAGCAAAAAAGTAAGAAAAACAGAAAGACAATCAGTGATCAGTGAAATTAAGCTCTTTTGCTGCCTGGGATCTCTCCAGGAACCAAGAGATGCCTGGGCCCAGACCGCCCATTAGGAACACTGCTCTGCACCACA
>NW_006921593.1:21268637-21273748 GCF_000298275.1 Orycteropus afer afer
AAAAAAAAAAATTCTATCATGCTATCTCCAGTGTCATTTTTATCACCAAGGCCATATTTCCAACTACTGATAATTCTTTTTTGTTTCCAACTTTCTCATTCCATTCCCCAGCAATAATCAATACATCTTGATTGCATGTTTTGTCAGTTTCAGACTGTTGCTAAAAATCTTCCATTTCTTCATCTTTGGCTTCAGTAGTTGAAATACTGAATAATAATAAACTTCAGTGCAGAAACTTGAATAATAGTCGTATTACTGGTCTTCCTTGTAGGTCTATGGATATTATCCTATCACTGACAACACTGGACTTCAGTGATAGGGAGCCCCTCATTGCCTTGTTCAGACACTGGCAGGGAATGAAAGTCAGTGGATGTGTGGAGACGTGCCATATCATGTGATGGTCAGGGCTCTAATAGCAGCCCACACCCAGACCTGATGATCACCAGTTGCTTCGGGACTCCATGTCCTCACCCTTTCTTTCCCCAAGAGCCAGTTGTTAAACAGTTACCAGCACATCCTGGAGCCGTTCCAACAACTATGAGAACCAGGTCCTGGTGTCCTTGCCAAGACACCGTGTCCCGAATCAGATGGGTGCCCCGATGCCAATCAGCTACACCCAGCCGTGATGTAGCCTTATTTCCTCCTTTGCAGCCCTCCAAGGATCCCCTCCATATGTGATTCTTCAGGTCCTATTACCACATATTGGCCAGGACTTTGATTCCTTTGGTGTTTAGGCTGGTTCTCACCACAACAGAGTGTGGTGGAAGATTTAAAGCTAAGAACCAATATTATGTGCCACCTTGACATCTGGTAAAGGTGTTCTGGTGGTGCAAAGGTTAAGGCATTGGGACCTACCAGGTGCTCCACAGAAGACAGATGAGGTGGTCTGCTTCCATAATATTTACAGCCTTGGAAACCCAATGGGGGTCACTATGAGTCAGAATCGACTTGATGGCAGTGACTTTGGTTTTTTGTTTTTTGACATCTGGTAAAAGCAGGAGGGCCTTGAATGGCCTAACCACAAGTTATACTCCCCATTCTGCTCCTTAGCACAGGAAGCAGGTACAATTCCTGCTTATCCCTGAGCAGTGAGCTCTGTTCCTTTCCAGCCTGCAAAATTAAAAAGGAAGTCACTGTTTCTGCTAGCTTGGAAGCTTCTGGGGGTGTGGGCCTTAGAGGGGCTTAGAGAGTTTCAGCTCATGTTCCTAGTTGTCCACATCCAGGGTCTCATTTCTTATCTGGCTCCTGACTTTGACACAGGAGGTCAATCAAGCCTGCTATCTTGGTATGTTGAGTAGCAACGTGACTCATTATCAGATTCTAGATGTAATCTTCAACATTGTGCCCAGTGGCCAGGAGATGGAGATCTCTTTCAAAGCTGCCATAGAGGCCCTCTCAATCTTTTTATTTAACTGAATTCATTAAAAGTCAAAATATGAGCTTTATCATTCACATTCCCAAACTTAGGTACACTTGTTTGAAAAACAATTCCTCAACATCATTCTGTATGTTTTTTCCCACCTTATCTTGATCCCAAACGTGAAAAATGATGCTAAAGTAAGTGAAAATCTTCGTTAACTGGGCAAAAAATAAGGTTTTCAGAGTGTGCCTTAGATTGGCCTCTAATTTGCATTTCCCAAGGTCTCCAGGACCAACAGAGGGAGCCACCCACCTCCATAATCATTAGAGCGATCACATTCCCCATGGATGGAGCACCACGTCTATTTGATTTCCCAAAGCCATGCTCCTACCTGCATCTATTAGCAGTAGGAACGTGGAACGCACCCAGAGGGTGCCAAACTCTTTTCCTACTTCCAAAAAGCCTTGGTTCTGGGATGGGCAGAGGCGTGGCCACGGAAAACAGTGCCCATGGCAGTTAGTTTTACCTTGCTGAACGTCTCTCACCCCTGGCAGCTGAAACCACTCATTGGCGCCCCCTTCAGTTGGCGCCCAGGGTATGTGCCATACCAGCCAGACCCTAGATAACACCTTTATGGATGAAGGTGTTTTTCCCACATTGGTGCTGAGGAGAAGCCAGAGAGCAAGGACAAACACCATGAGCAAGACACAGCTCAGACACAGGGCACAAAGAGGCGAACGGCTGGACTGCCGGCGGGCAGAGAAGGGGAGACAGCTAGCCCTCCAGCTCTCGCCTCCCAAGGAGAGAGCTCGTGAGCCAGCATGCCTGCAGAATGTGCTGCGGGTAGGAGCCATGAGAGGTGCCTGCACGCCACCCACACCCACCTCAGGAATCTTTACCTATTGTCTCAGCTTCTTCGTGTGTCTAACAGAAAAACCACAAGTGGGCAGCTTTAATGAACAGAAATTTATTCTCTCACAGTTTAGGGGGCTAGCAGTCAGAGTTGAGGGCACTGGCTGTAGGAGAAAGCACGCTTTATCTATCTCTTTGTCTCTCTGCCTGTCTGTCTGTATGTCTCTCTGCTCTGGGGAAGGCCCTTGTCTCTTTTCAGGTTTTCTTCCCTGGTTCCTTGGCAGTCTCCGTGCGGCAACCATCTGCCTCCTGGTTGTACTCTCTCTTCTGGGCTTGTTCTCCGCTCTTTCTGTGTCTCAGAGGCGATTGGCTTACAAAGTTAACCCAATGCTGTTATGGCACATTAAGGCAACAAAAAAGACCCTATTCTCAAATGGGGCCACATCACAGATACAGGGGGTAGGATTTACAACACATATTTTAGGAGGCACACATGCCTAGCGCCTATTTAGAGGAGTGCAGGGAGCCCTTGGCCAGCCCTGTCATAGTGGAGCTCTGGGGTCAAGGGAAGGTTCTGGTGAGTGGGAGGGGCTCCAGAGTGTGGACTTTGGTTGCCTTGTGACCCTGTGGCCACCCTGCCAAGTCAGTTTGTTCCCAGGCTGCATGAAAGCCATTCTAGGGACAAAGGTTGTCTCTCCTGATGACTTAAGACACAGCTCCACAAGATTCCTCATCGGATGGTAATGTCGAAGATGTCTCTTGCAAAAGGATAATGGGGACATGGGTGCTTGCTTTGTAGAGCTGTGAGGATTAAACAAGAGACTGTCTGTAAAGCGGTAAGCATGATACCTAAAGACAGTGAGCTCTCACTAAATGGTAGCTGGTCCACACCACAAGGGCACCAGGAGGTCTCCACACATCTCTGAATGTGAGGCCATATCTCAGTCTCCTGTATTCTTCTTAGTGTTACCCTAGGACCATAGACCCCAATGGTGAGAGGTCTTGTTGGTCCTCCAGGGAATAGAGGACTCCAGTTTCTGACGCTACTCCAGGACATCTGTGCTTGGGCATGTGTTGGCTGGGTGTGATGGTATTGGACGGTGTCCGCTAAAGAGATACGTTGAAGTCCTAACCCTGGTGCCTTGTGTGGAAATACCATCTTTCAAGGTATTATCATGAAGTTATCCTGAAGTGGGGTGGGCCCAAATCCAATCTGAGCACTGTCCTTCAAAAGAGGAGAAGAGACTCAGAGTCAGGGAGCTAGAGGCAAGAGGGCCACATGAAGAGATATGTGCCCTGCAAGGAATGCCTGGGCTATCAGAAACTGGGAGAGAGAAAAGAGCTTCCCCTCAAGACTTCAAGGGAACAATGCACTTACCAACACTGAATTCAGATTTCTAACCTCCAGAACTGTGAGACAGTGAACTTCTGTTCCAATAAGCCACCCCGTGCATAGACCAAGAGGCAATCATTCAAATAGAACAAGGGGATACTGAATGGTTTAAAATCAAGAGAGGTTAGGGTTGTGTCATTTCATCAAATTTATTCAATCTGTTTGCTAAGCAAATAATCAGAGAAGCCACACTATATGAAGAAGAAGAACACGGCATCAGAATTGGAGGAAGATTCATTAAGAACCTGTGATATGCAGTTGACACAACCTTGCTTACCGAAAGCAAAGATGACTTGAAACACTTCTTGATGAAGATCAGAGACTACAGCCTTCAGTATGGATTGCATCTCAACATAAAGAAAACAAAAATCCTCACGACTGAACCAATAAGCAACATTACGATAGATGGAGAAAAGAGTGAGGTTGTCAAGGATTTCATTTTACTTGAATCCACAATCAACACCCATGGAAGCAGCAGTCAAAAAATCAAATGATGCATTGCATTGGGCAAATCTGCAAAGGACCTCTTTGCAAAAGAGCAAAGATGTCACTGTGGCTGACCCAAACCATGGGACTTCCAATTGCCTCATGTGCCTGTGAGAGCTGGACAGTGAATCAGGAAGACCAAAGAAGAGCTGACCCATGTGAATTGTGGTGTCAGTGAACCATATTAAATGCACTGCAGGCCGCCAGAAGAACGAGCAAATCAGTTCGACAAGAAGTGCAGCCGGAATGCTCCTTGGAAGTGAGAATGGCCAGACTTTGTCCCACCTGCTTTGGTCATGTTGTCAGAAGGGGCCATTCTCTGGAGAAGAACATCATGCTTGGTAAAGTGGAGGGTCAACAAAAGAGGGGAAGGCTCTCAATGAGACGGACTGACACAGTGGCTGCAACGATGGGCCCAAGCGTGGCAGTGACTGTGAGGATGATGCAAGGCTGGGCAGTGTTTCGTTCTATTGCACATGGGTCACTGGGAGTCTAAACCAACGTGACAGAACCTACAACAACATAAGCCACATCGTTTGTGGTATTTTGTTACAACAGCTCTAGGAAACTCACAGAGTATCTTTATTGTGCTGTCCACCTACTAAGAAATATTTTCTTTCTTCTTCATCTTCTTCTTCTTCTTTTTTAAACTAAATGTAGCCTTTCCTTTGCTTTGGGGCTCTGGTGGCATAGTGCCTCAGGCATTTGACTGCTAACCAAAAGGCTGGTGATTCAAACCCACCAGTCACTCCTCAGAAGGAAGACTGGGCAATCTTTGGTAGAGGTACTGCCTTGGAAACCCAAGAAGGGGTCGCTGTGAGTCGGACCAACTCCATAGCAGTGAGTTTGTTTTTATTTTTTACTTTTATTTTTTGTTGTTGTTTCTGCTTTGGGAAGATGTGTGGAGTGTGCATGTGCCTTCCCCAAGAAGTCCACATGGAAGTGTGGCCCCATCTTTCCTCACTTCACCCTGGAGAAGAGACTGTGAAGATGGCCTGGCTCACCTTTGCAGAAAGCTAC
>NW_006921593.1:21276983-21282975 GCF_000298275.1 Orycteropus afer afer
TGCGATGAACATGAGTGTGCATATGTCTGTTCTTGTCATGGCTCTCACTTCTTTAGGATATATACCTAGTAATGGAATGGCTGGGCCAAATGCTATTTCTAATTCCAACTTTTTAAGGAATTGCCATATTGCTTTCCACGGTGGTTGTACCATTTTACAGTCCCTCCAGCAGTGTATGAGAGTCCCACCATCTCCAAATCCTCACCAGCATTTGTTATTTTCTGTCTTGTTGCACTTTGCCGTTAGTGCTGGGATGAGATGGTATCTCACTGTTGTTTTGATTTGCATCTTTCTGATGCCTAATGATAGTGAGCATTTCTTCATGTATTTGCTGTAGCGTAGCGCCTAAAGCACTTGACTGCTAACCAGAATGCTGGTGGTTCAAACCCACCAGCCACTCCTCGGAAGGAAGGTTGGGCAATGTACTTCCGTAGTGATACTGCCTCGGAAACCCAAGGAGGGGTCGCCATGAGTCAGGTCTGACTCCACAGCATAACCTCAACAATTAAGGCTGGAGGAGCTCTGGTGGCATAGTGTCTAAGACATTTAACTGCTAACCAGAAGCCCGGCAGTTCAAACCCACCAGCCGTTCCTCAGAAGGAAGTTGAACAACCTACTTTCATAGAGATACTACCTCGAAAACCCAAGGAGGGGTTGCTGCGAGTCGGAGTCGACTCAAGGGCACTGAGTTTGGTTTAATGGCTAATGATCATGAACATTTCTTCATGTGTTTGTTGGCCGCCTGGATATCCTTTTTTTTTTTTAATACCCACTTTGGTGAAGTGTTTTCTGCCCATTTTTAAATTGGATTGTTTATATTTTTGTTGTTGAGGTGTTGGAGTTTTCCATAAATTTTAGAGATAAGTCCCTTGTCAGATATGTCATTGCCAATTTTTTTTTTTTTTCCCAATCTGTAGGTTCTCTTTTGACTTTTGGAGAAGTCTTTGGAAGCACATACAAATTTAATTTTTAGAAGGTCCCATTCATCTAGTTTCCCTTCTGCTGTTTGTGCATTTTGGGTTATGCTTGACAGTCTACTTATGCCACATAAGGGCCCCTAAATTGCCCCTGTTTTCCCTTGAGGAACTTTATAATTTTAGGTTTCACATTTAAGTTTTTGATCCATCTGGAGTTAGTTTTTGTGTATGGTATGAGGTACAGATCTTTTTGTTGTTGTTGTTTATTTTTTAATTGTGATTTGGGTGAAAGTTTACAGAGCAAATTCATTTTCCATACAGCAGCTCACATACACTTTGTCTCATGACACTGACTGCAATTTCCCACAATGCAACAGCTCCCTCCCACCTCCTCCCCATAGTTACCTCTTCCCTGTGTCCTTCCCTCCATGCACTCCTGCCCCCCGAGGTGTCTCCCTGTGCATAAATAGCCCTTCTATTCTCCCATGATTGATCTCTCCAAGGAGTGTATCTATCTAATGTAAATATTCACCTCATATGCCTGTCTTTTGTTTGGCTGGAAGCCACAGAAGTGGCTTCAATTCTAGACCTGAAAGGCAGCTAGGGGCCATAGTCTCAGTGGAGAGACCCATTGTTGCATCTAGACGGCTGCTTGCAGAGCTTTTAAGATCCCAGTCACTACTCCCCAAAGCAAGATGTGAAACAATGTTTTGTGCAGTATGTTATACCAATTGAGCTTGATGTCCCCTGCAACTATGGTCCAAAGCCCACAGGTTCAACTACTGTTTAACTACTTGCCCCCTCTGGGTAGCTGGCTGTGCCCAAGAAATGACTACAACCTTGTCCCTTGTCAGCTTTCCTATATACCTGGGAATTCTTACAGACCATACCCATACACTTGTAGAAACATTGTCTGCCAACCCTATACATGGTCTTGGGTACACTCCCCGCTGCATAGACATACCTAACAGTTCAGCCTGTCCACCCATCTATCCACCTGTATGGGTATGTTTGCCTTCACTGACAATGCAGTACAGTGTGTGCAAAAAGGTTCATCTTTGTTGTCTGTCCCTCCCATGTTCCTCTCTAAGCCTTCCTCTTCCTCAGTGCCACCATGTTGATCATGAGGTACAGATCTTGCTTCATTTTTCTGCAAATGGATATCCAGTTTGCCAGCGCCATTTATTAAACAGGAATGTAGTGAGCTTTTAATCCACGGTTTTATTACTATTTAAAGATACCTCCACTCCGTAAACCTAATCTTCTTTCTGTAGAGCAGCAAATAGGCGGAATTGCCAAGGTGTCGTCTGTACTATACAGTGCTCTGTAGAGATCTGTTTACTTTGTTGCATCTTAAAGCAAAAACACAACTAAATCAAATAGTGCGGCAGGATTCCCTGGTCTTCATTCTGTGCACTGCCTCTCGGTTGCTATAGCAACGCCTGGATTAAATGTGTACCCAACTGACTTCTCTTATCACTTTTGCAAATAAAAGGCATGGTTTTAACCATAGTCAAGAAACCATTTGCTATCATGTCACTTGAGAACAGATTAACACCTCAAACTTCCTGGTCATCAGGCCATTGAAAGAAAAACCAAGGATTTGACTAAAATGAAAGTGATGCCCTTTGGGGAGTGGTGGGAATAGGTGGAAGGTAGTGTAGGTAATACCCCCCAGTGCTCTTGGCTTCAGTAGCTCGTCAAGTCTTGGCCTCAGAACTTGAGGGCTACATTATGGGTCATGTTTCCTGATCTCTGGCTGCTTGAGCCCATTCTCAGAGATTTTGGGACACCAATATCCCTTGTACTTCTGGAGGGGCCCAAGGAAAGGCAGCCAACAAGGCCTCCACGTCTGAGGTCAACCCCAAATCTGAGGTGATCTCCATGTCCCACACATGTCTTCCTTTCAAGGGCGGGAGGCTCACTCCCCTCACCAAGGGAAGTGCCATCAGCTGGTCTTCGGAGCCAGGGGTCAGGACAGGCCAGAACCCGACAGCAAGGACTGAAACTTCGTTCCTTCCTCTCATCAGTCTTTACCTGCACAGAGTCTACAGAGTCAAACAGGCAACATGGCAGCCCTTCCCCAGGCGTCTCCTCCACTTCCTGTCTCTCTGGAGGCAAATACTCCCACCATTTCAGTCAGCTCTTGGGGTCTTTACACACATATTGCTAAATAATACATTCACGTTGTTGCACCCCAATTTTTCAGTTTGGGCATCATCTGTCGACATTTAGAATTGCAACTCTTTTTCAACGCCTCACTTACATCCCACCCTCACCATACGTCCACACACTCACATCCCACCCTCACACACATCCAAACACTCACGTCCCACCCTCATACACATCCACACATACATCCCACCCTCACACACATCCACACACTCACATCCCACCCACCCTCACACACATCCACACACTCACATCCCACCCTTATCAGACACCCACACCCTCACACACACACTTTCTCACACACACATACACACACGTCCACATGCCCACAGACACACTCTCACACACATACCCACTCTCAACCCACTCCATATGCACTCACAGGCACGCCCTCACACACACTTTCTGCCACACACTCACACACACTCTTACACACTCACACACAAACACACACTCACCCACACACATTGCACATGCTCACACACACCCATCTTGGACTTGGTCCTGCCCCTGAGGGTTTGCACCCAGCAGGCTCCGCCTCTGGTGTGGCCAAATGGAGGCTTCTGACCAGGCCTGTCCTGTTCTCCAGGGACTTACACCGCACATTCCTTAGCGCACAATTGCCTCCCGACCTCATCACCCCTTCCCACTGCTTAGAAGCAGGGGTCCAATGAGATGTCTTTCTGCCTACTCCCCAACACTCAGATGTCAACAAATACCTGAAATGAAAGTCTCCAATTCGGAGACCCTGTGAGACCCTAGATGGATCTGCTTCCACACAGTTCCAGAAGCCAGTGTTTGATCCTTTCTAAAGGAAATGATTCTAGCTCCTTGGACCAGACTGACTGGTGGAGAGAGAAAGGGCGGAGTTGAGGGAGGAAAGGGGGCAGTAGAGGCCGGGCGACTGTGGAAAGAGACCCAGAGCAAGCTGAGGGCAGTGTCTCCAGGAGGTGTGGGTGAGCTGTCTGTTTGCTCTCATTCCCAGAACAATGGGCTCACCATTGACGTCAATGCCAGTGAAGAAACAAAAGGCTGGATTTGGCTGGGGCTTGTGGGTGTGTTGGGCGAGAGGGTGGGGCGTGGGGAGGTGTCCCAGTGAAGGCACAGGAGGAGGGCCCCTGGGTGCGGAGGGGCGTGGCAGACCTCCAGGTGCCCGCGCAGAGGGTTGTATGGTGACGGGGACTTTGCCCCACCTGTGTCTGCGTCCAGGGAAGGTGTCAAGGACAAGACTGGCAATCGCTCCCACACAGGAATGCTAAAGCTGGCTTGCAGGTTGCCTGCTGGTAACATTTCCTCCTTCCCGTGCCTGGTCCAGGGTCAGATTACCCAGTGAGCAAGGTAAACATGGGTTTACCTGTGCTTACTTCAAATCTGTGATGAACTCTCACTTTATTTTTGAGAGTTCACTACAGATTCGTAAGTAAGCATAAGTAAGCCCGTGCCTACCTTGCTTACTGGGTAATCTGTCCTCGATAAGGTGCCCAGGAGAGCCCAGAGAAGAAGAATGAAGAGTGGGGGGCCTGCAGTGCAGGCCCCCTGGGCAGTTCCTGGGGCCCTTCAGCTCTGCAGGGCCCAGCCAGCCCGCCTGCCCGCTCACATCCTGCACCTGCACGGCCATCCCACCTCTCCTCTCAGACCCTACACTCCAGGGCCTGCCTCAGCTGGCACCAGCACTGTGCCGCCCAGAAGCCTGCAATTCGTTTCCTGTTCCCCCAGGCTGGGTCCTTGGGTCTACCCAACCCTTGTGGAAGGTCTACTCTCTCCGGATGTTTCAGTCACACGGTTGGAGGCTTAACAGACTCCAAAGAACAGCACCAAAAGAGCAAATGCCTCGGTCAGCTGCCCAGGGACCAGGGCTGTCTGTTAGCACCCCCTTCTCCCGCTAGAATGTCTCTGGAACTTGCCTTTCCAGAAAGCCCCCCTTTCCAGACTCCTACCCATCCCACCCACCCTCGGATGCTGCCTCCTCCACGAGGCCTCTGGGGTAACTGACCCCTTTGATTGATAGCCTGCACCATCTCCCTCATGACGTGGTTGGGGTAGGGACAACATCATTCCTTCATTTTTTCACACCTCCCCTGGTAACCATGACCCTAATTCCTGAACCACAGATTGTGGCATGTGGTCTCCAAAACAAGAAATGCTTGGTGGTGGGCGGGCGACCACCGGCAGCACGTCAGCCTTCCTCTGCCCGGGGCAGCCTGGGCGGAGCCATGAAGGAAGGAGCCAGAGTGCCAATGAACGGGTGGGAGGAAGTGAATGAAGAAGTCAATGAGTGGGAACAAGGAGGGGGATGGGAAGGAGAGCACGCACGGGGAGAAGTGAGCGGACGGGAACGAGGGAATGAATGGGAAGGAGTAAACGAGGGATTCCCGCAGGGAGGGTTCTTGGCCGCTGAGGCGCGCCCCCGGCACCTCCCGGAGGTGCAGCACGGCCCGGGGAGGCCTCAGCAGCGCGTGGTCTAGCCCGCCAGGGGCGCGCAGGACCCCGCCGCCGTGCGCTCGTCACCCGCAGACCCGGAGCTGCGGCCGGCCGCCCCCGCCCCGCAGTGGTACGCGCCACTCCGCGCTCCGCAGGTCGCGGACGCCCGGCGTCTTGAATGGAAGGCGCCGGGGCGGAAGTGGAAGGAACCACTGGGCAGGGCTCAGAGGGAGGCCCGAGCGGGCCGCGTCTTCATTGAGAACAGACGCCGCGAACATGGAGTTCCATGTGCGTCTTATGTAAAGAGAGCGGCAGGCGCGGCAGCCAATGGGCGCGCGCCGCGCGCAGGCCCGGCCCCCTCCTCTCTATGTAGATGAGGCGGCGTCGCGGCCAATGGCGGGCGCCGGGGGCGGGCCGGGGGGGGCGAAGTCACGTTTTCCACTATGTGACAACGGCGGCCGCGGGAGCTGCGGCGGGCGCTG
>NW_006921593.1:21283273-21332263 GCF_000298275.1 Orycteropus afer afer
CCGCGCGGCGCCGCCCGCCCCACCCCCACCCCGGTCCCGGGCGCGCAGACCCCGAGGGTTGGGTCGGTTGGGATCCTCCGAACTGGCCAGCGGCGCGGGGTGAGGCGTGTGCGGGCCAGTTCCGTCCGCTGGGCGTGAGAGCGGCGGTGCCGACGCGTGTCCTGGCTGGGTGTGCGCGCGCACCGTGCGTTCGCACATGCACAGCTCGCCCACAGCAGCGAGGCCCTCGTTTCACAGGTGGAGAGAGGTTGCGAAGCTTGTCTAAGGCCACACGGGCTTTCTGTTATGACAGCCCGTCCACCTTCAGGGGGGAGGGCCGCCACAGATCAGTGTCACCGTCCCTGGGAAGCCAGCTTCCTGTTCAGCCTCTTCGCCCACCCTGGTGCCCCTCCCGCCCTCCACTCCTTCTCCCCAGGGCGGGCAGATTGGGGGGCTGTCCGAGCTGGGCTCCACTTTGTGGTGGGGTAGTCCCACCACCCACTGGCGTGCACCCTGGCTGCCAGGTCCGAGGGTGCAGATGGGTGGGGACGGCCTCCTCCCCTCCAGGAAGGCCAGGGTGAGAGATAACATCAGGTTGCCAGGGCGACACAGAGGGAATCAGTTTAGAAAGGTGATTCAGACTGCACAGAAGGACAGAGCCGGCAGGTTCTTGCTGGAGATCACCGGTGCTTGACAGATGAGGAAACTGAGGTCCAGACATGCCCCAGGCACACACGTGGCAGGGCGGGGTCAGGGCTGTGTCTCTGGGTCTTTGCCTCACACCTGAGGTCTTGATCTGGGTCTGGCTGAACCCCAAACGTTCTGGGGATGCCTGAAATGGAGTCGGGGTTTGGGAGGAAGGGCTCAAACCAAACCACACTCACTGCCCACGAGCTGATTCCAACTCACAGTGACCCCCACTGGGTTTCCAAGGCTGCAAATCTTCACAGAAACTTTCTTTGGTGGAGCAGCTGCAGGGTTTGAATCACCAACCTTTTGATTAGCAGCCAGATGCTTTAAGAACTACACCACCAGAGCTCCTTGGGAAGAAGGGCCTTGGGTCCCCCACATGTCCAGACACCCCCAGAACCGTGGCAGACTCCCCCTCTGCAAACACCTCTCCCCTCTGGTCCCTTGCCTTCTCCTAGGTGCAAGGGAGGGATGCCCCACTCCCACCCCACTGGGGTTCCTGGCCCGGAGCTGCGTTTGCCTGAGAAGGGAACAGGATGAAGCCTGGGACGGGAAACAGTGTTAACATACAAGTCTAGTCACTTGGGTAAGGCGTATGTGACAAAGGAGAAAGGGGCCTTTTTCTTTGGTCAAAGCCATCTGATCTGCCACCGCAAGCAGGGGCTGTGGGTATTGTGCCAACTTCCAAGTTATCTCCAGTGTGATTCACTGGCAAGGAGCGAGGCCAGGGCGATGGGGGGAAGGAGGCGCTGGGTGGGAGTGGGGAGCCCTCCCCTACCCAGTCGGTGGTGCTGAGTGAATCCACCACCACCCCATGCACCCCCCGGGCCTCAGCTTCCACTCCCACGTGATGGGGTTCCTGCTTCAAGGAGGAAGGTTTTCCCCGGCGCCATACAGCAGAGCGTGTTTGTGACGTGCTGGCTGGCACCTGTGTGTGGGGTAACGGTACTCTGGGAGGCGTGTCTGCGCGTCAGAAGGCGTCCCTTACGTGCACTACTTCCCATGTACACGTTCACAACAGTCCTGGGGACACGCCTGTCTTCCAGCAGTGGTGTAGCTTCACCCAGCTCCCCACAAACCACAGGGCTCTGTGGGATCGCTGGGCGCTGGCAGGACCGGCAGCGTTCAGTCCAAAGAAAGGACATGTGTGATGCTACCTTCACCTTTTGAAAACCCCGTTGGGCAGAAGTAGCTAGAACCACAGAACAGCTAGGCACATGCCCCATGTCCTGCCCTGCAGATGCCGGACCCCCTCGGACCCCAGGGAGAACCAGAGCACAGGCCGGTGACGGCCCAGCTACCCCCTGTGCCCAAAGGCTTTCCTCTGGGGCCTCTGGCCCTCAGTTCAAGTGTCTGGGCTCATTTTATACGTGTTTTTAGCAAGTTTCTTACTTTAGTTCCAAGTTTAGAGCAGATCTGAGACAATGCTCGAGCAGGGCAGGTGGTCACACTGGCGGCAGTGACCAGGGGCGGGGGTCAAGGCCCTGGTCCCACAGGACGGCGGTCCGTCGGCAGCGCAGGGACCGCCAGAGCTGCTGTCCTGGGCCCCTTGCGGTCCCTGGAGGTCTCGTGGGCTCCAGGTGCCCTTCCCGGGCCTGACAGAATCAAAGTGTGCTTCTTGCTGAAGGGCTCCACCCAGGGCAAGGAAGACAAGATAAACTCAGGCTGGGGAGCAGGCCTTTCTAGAAATCAGCTGCCCAGCGGCCCCGCGACTCACTCTCCAGGCTGAAGTGTTTGCACTGCGGCCGGTTTAAGATGCTGCCCTGCTACTGCTTTTGAAAAGAAGGCCGAGACCATTACAGGGTCTCAGTGTGGTTAGACGCCGCCTGCCTGGCTCCTCCCGGCCATATTTGGAAGTGGCAGTCCCATTTTCTTTGCTCAGTTACCAGGCTGTCGCCATGGAGAGCTGTTTGTTTAGCAGGACAAACATTTTCTCGGGATTAGGGCAGGCTGGCCTCGGGGAATTGGCAGCGGCGACCAGGAAGCAGCAAGCGTGTTTTGGTGCTGGGTCCTGCTGACGGAGTAGGCGGTGTCGTCCCTGTTACGTAAAGTCGTCCCTGTTACGTAAAGTCGGAGAGCAGGCAGACCGGAACGTGCTGGGAGAGTCCAGCTCAGGCGCCCCAGGTGGGGTGGCCGAGAGGGTCGCCGGGGCCCTGCCTCGAGGTCTGGAGGCTGGTCCTTGGCTGGGTTCCGTTTGTCAGCAGGCTTTCTGGCAACTGTTTTATTGCTGATAAAAACAGTGGTCGCGGGATGTGATTAAGGAGCTCTGGTGGCCCAGTGGTTAAGTCATTTGGTTGCTAACCTAAAGGTCAGCTGGTTTGAACCCACCAGTCTCTGTGGGAGAAGGATGTGACAGTCTGCGTCCATAGAGATCGACAGCCTTGGACGCCTATGGAGCAGTTCTGCTCTGTCCTGTAGGATCACGGGGGTCGGAGTCAGCATGATCATCAGCGTGATGGTCATTTTCCTTAAACATCATGGCTTTGGGCTTTTGAAGTGAGTAAACTGTACACTGATTCCCACCAGGAAGTTCACTTTCCCCTTTGGCTCCATGTGTCGAGCAGGCTTTACCAGTCCTAGTGGGTTTGGGGACTGGGCCCAGGCTGGTCTTTTGTTTCTGTGTGTGTGTGAGTGTGCGTGTGTCTGTACATATATGTTTATATGTGTGTGTGTATGTGTGTATATGTGCACATGTGTGTACATGTGTGTGTGCGTGCGTGTGTGTTTATTTTTCCCTGTTATTTGGAAAGCACTAATCCAGAGGAATGTGGGGAGGACTGTGCCGTTGCAGCTGCTGGCCTCTCCCCCCAGGCCCCCCACTTCCTCCCCTCCTGTGTTACTGTGAAGCCTATTCCAGACTCTGACCTCATCCCAAGCTGCCCTTTCTAAATGTGCCTCTGTCCAGTTGAGGCACCCTTGCTACACAAGGTGTGGCCAAGAGACCAGAGCCAGGGCTCTGACGTCTTACACCTTCCCTTGGCTGGGCCACCCTCCAGGCTGGTGGAGCTGGACATCTCTGAGGGCCAGCAAGGGGGCTTCGAGGGTCAGCAGGGCTCATGCCCAGAGGCTGCCCCTTTCAGCAGGCTGCCCTCCTTGCACCCCTCCATGAAGCACAGGTTCCTGGGTCTCCACACTGAGGCCGTCCTGGCCTGCAGGGGGCGCCCTCACATCTCCAGAAGGCAGGAGGCCAGGCCTGCTCTCCTTGGTTTTACCAGCTTGGACAGTGAGACGGGAGACGGGCCGTTGGAGCCGTCGGTGGCGTTAAGCAGTGCATTTCCTGGCGCGTGAGGATTCAGATGGGTTTGGTTTAGTTTGTGGTTTCACGTTTCGGCCACTCTCGCCTGACTGTCATCTGGGGGAAAAGGTTCATATTCTACCTGAGGTGGTCTTGAGGCACCAGTATGTTGCATCCGGACGGGTTTCCAGGGGCTAGAGCCCTGTGGGGACCGGGAACTGCGGCGGACAGTCCAGGGGCGCTGCCTCCTTCCGCCAGCTTGTCCCCGCTGCCTGGGTGGGAGCCTGCACCGAGCTGTCCGTCCTGCGGGGACCAGCCAGGGCAGCTTCTGAGGTGGTGACCGACTCAACGTGCTGCTCGCTGTGCCCCGTGGTGGTTAGTGGTGGTCACCAAAGCTCCTGTTGGTGGGACACGTACTGCATGCTGGGAGGCAGATGCTGCTGCCACCCCCATCGTAGCGCTGGGGAAGCCAGGGCACAGGGATGGTAGGGAACTTGTCCAACATCACACAGCCAGGAAGTAGTGGAACCCAATGGAAACCCCAGCCACCCAGGGGCTGCTCACTGAACCCCGCTGCTGCTGCCTCTGTTCGCCATGCCAGTGTCACTGAAGACAGGACCACTGCTTGTCTGGGGGAGCGGCAGGACACGGTGGGCAGTGCCCAGATGCTGGGGGCACAAGAGTGAGAGAATGCCCTTGACCCCCCGTCGACAGCTCTCCCCTTAAAGGTCTCCTTTCTTCCACCTCGCCCCTAGGCTAGTCCTGATCGAGTGGAAGTCAGGGCTCACACAGACCTCTGCAGGACTCCCCGTCACACTCAGAATCAGAGCCAGGGTCCGGCTCTGCCGGCGAGGAATGCCGCGGTCTGGCCCACCACCACTCCGAACCCTCCTGCCCTCTGCCCCAGCCTCGTTATTTTTCTTAAACAGGTTAACTGCTCACCTGCCTCAGGGCCTCACCATTCCCTCTGCCTCAAGCACCGTCCCTCCAGCGTCCTCCCGACTCCCTCACCCCAGCTCTTAGTCCGGGTCCCCTTGAAGGTGGAACCTGCGGTAGGGCCCGAGCCCAGGGTGGAAGGGGCAGAAACAGACTCAAGGGGATGCAGAGGTGCTGGCCCCGCCTCACAGAGGCCTCGGCTGGCCGCCCAGCCCCGTGGGTCTCCTCAGGACAGCGGTCAGGAAGGAAGGGAAGAAGCACGTTTCCTGCCGTTGGTTCTTTCCGGCCCCTCACTGTTCCACACGGGTTTGTGCACACGGATGAGCATTCCCGTGGAGCTGATTCCAGACGCGGAAGGCCGTGCAGGTGGCCATGTTGCTAATCAGAAAGCCAGACCTGTTGCCTGGGGTCAACGCTGACTCGTGGTGACCCCCGTGCGCAGAGTAGAGCTGCTCCAGAGGCCTGCCTTCCGAGGCGCCGGCGGTGGCTTCAACCCCGACCTGGTGGCGAGCAGTCAGCTGCTGAGCCTTTAGTGCCATGCACGCCTCCCAGTCTTCCTGCAAGAGGCTTCCCTCTTCCACCAACGTGGGATGCCACCCCCACCGGAAGGCACACGCCGTGGCATTTCCTGGTGGTAAGAGGTTGGACGTCTTCCTGAGCTCCCAGACCTTCGTGCTCCGCTTCAGGGACAGTCCCTGCATCCTCCGCACGGCGTCTCTCCCCACAAGGCAGTGCCTCGCGTTGTGTGGAAGTAACTGGAACTCGCCAGTGTCGGGGAGGCCGCGGCAGGGGCTTGTCCTTTGCTTTCTCACTGGAGTTGGAGCGATGCTGGCGTTTCAGGTTCCGTGTGATTCGGGAGATCGGTGCGCTCCGACAAACCACCCAGGCGCCTCCTCGCTGAGTCCCGTCCCCCTCCGGCCACAGGCTTTGCCTCCCGGAGCTGTGCCAACGTCATCTTCTGACAACTCAGTGTTGCAGAGACACCCGGGACGCGTAGGACTTTTCCGGCCCTGGTGTTTCCTCTTCGGTCCTGTTCGGTGTGTTTGTTGAACCTGTTTGGGTGCCCGTAGGATTTTCTGTATCCGTGGAAATACAGCCCTGCCTGGGGTGTGGCTGGCTGTTGGCCTCTGCGACACAATCTTGCCTGGCGCTCAGGTGCCCCCGGTCAGCAGAGCGAACCCGCCTTCAGCTCAGGAGGGTTCCTTCACGCGTGGCCCTGGACGTGCTTTCTGTTCCATTGTTCTGCCTTCGTCTTCGGGAAGAGCTCTTATCTGCAGGGAGAGGCTGGCTTTTCTCCATCCCTCCCTCGCCTCGGGTTTAGTCTCCGTCTTTCTCCTTTGCATTTTCATTGTGTTTTTTTCATTCTGCTGAACATATGCTCCAGCAGACACCCACGATCTCGACAATTCCACGTGTCCAGTTGGTGACACTCTTTGACTTGTGCACCCATTGTTGCTGCCCCGTGCCAAGTTACTCTTCTACCATCAGCATAAACTCACGGCCCCACAGCCAAAACGCCCCTTTCCCCTCCCTCCTGCCCCCGGTAACCACTAGTCATCTTTGGTTTCTGTGTATTTGCGTATTTCGTGTAAGTGAGGTCGGACCGTGTTTGTCCTTTGGTGGCTGGCGGGCCTCGCTCAGCAGGACGTTCTCACGGTTTGCCCGTGTGTGGGCGCGCCTCTGGGCTTCACTTCCCTCTGGCCGATAGTGTTGCATGTGCCTCTGGACCACGTTCTGAGGAGCCACTCGTGTTGGTGGACGTCCCTTTGCCTTTTAAAACCATCGTCCCACGTCCTCCCCAGCACCGACTTCGTTCCTTCACTGCTGACTCTGAACTCTGTCTTCTAGTCTCTGCCCTCTTCACTCCTCCTCCGTGCTATGTCATGGAGTCCACCTATTCCTGAGTTTTTTCCCCGGATGCAAGTAGATGCTGCCCTGAATGTGCCTCTGTGTTGTGGGGCCATGTTCATCTTGTCTCTGTTGCATGTCTTTGTAGAAGCGGCACACTGGCTGTTTCCTGTTTATTGATTCGTGAACAAGGGAAGGTTTAGTCAGACCTGCTGCATTCCAGAGCTGCCGCTGTGGGTTCTTCAGGGTTCCGGTTCCCTTCACCCCGACGCCGCAGAAGGACCTCGAGCTGGAGAGGTGAGGTGTAGGGTTGTGCTGAGCTCAGCACCCAGTCACCTGGGCCCAGTGGCTGGGATTGCTTCCCTGTGAGTGTGGCCCCGTGTTGACATGCTGGGGTGGCTGCCACGGTCACAGGGTTTTCGTTGGCCATTGTTTTGGGAAGTCTGTGGCCAGGCCTTTCTCCCTAGTCTGTCTTAGTCCGGAAGCTCGGCTGAAGCCTGCCCACCGTGGGTGACCCTGCTGGGATTTGAAACATCGGTGGCCTAGCCTTCAGCACCCCAGCACCGTGCAAGCTCCCACAGGGCCACAGAGTGACAGACGGGTGGGAACGTTCAGTGGGGAAGCCACTTGACCACTGCAGGGCTGACCTTGCACACTCCTTTTTAATGCTGAAAACCTTTCTCGTTGGCCAGCTGAATCAAGGAGCCCCGATGAATGGCTACACTGAATTTTCCCCCAGCCCCAGTGACCCCTCCAAGGATGTGCTGAAGCCTGAGCCCAGCCGAGCCCTGCTCCAGGAAGACGTGGAGATGAGCAGCGGCTCCAACGGAAATGAATCCAATGAGAGTTGCTCCCCAGGGCAGGGCAGCGACTGGGATGACACCAAGGGGCTGGGAATGCTGGGGGAGCCGCCAGACGCCCACCAGGGGTAGGTGCCGCCGCTGGCTGCGTGGGCAGGCGGGGGGCGTTGCTCAATAGAGTTCTTCTCCTTTGTAAGGTGGTTGGTCTTCTGACCTTTAAATCCTGTTCCCAAGTCTTTCAGGAGCTTTGGAGACATTACTGCTCACATAGCTACACTTCTAGGGTCTGTCCTTCCTTAGAAGTCGCCATGTGGCGTGAACAGTGAACATGCTCGCCTGCTAACTGAAGGGTGGGAGGTTCAGTTTCACTCAGAGGCATCTCAGAAGAAAGGGCCACGAGTCTGCTTTCAGAAACTCAGCCATTAAAACCTGTGGAGCGCAGTTCTGCTTGGACACACGTGGGGCGCCGTGAGTCAGGATCGACCCCACGGCCGCTGACTTGTCCTTCCCGCCGTGTGTCTGTCCGTGTGTCACGCTGTGGTGGCTGGCGTGTTGCCGTGACGCTGGAGGCTATGCCACCGGTATTTCAAATCCCAGCAGAGCCCCCCGCGGTGGACAGTTGTCAGTGGGGCTTCCAGACTGAGACGGACTCGGAAGAAGGGTGTGGCTCCACTTCTGAGAAATCAGCCTTATGAGTAGCAGGAGAGGGCTATTCAAGATGAGCCCTCAGGTCGCAAAGCACTCAAGATAGTCAGGAAGAGCTGCCTCCTCAGAGTAGAGTCAACCTTAAGGACCTGTGTTTGCTGGTGGCACCATGACTCAAAATGAGAAAAATATAGCTCCAAACATCCATTAATAATCACAAGGTGGCATGTATGAAGCATGAATTTATGAAGTTGGAAGTTGTCAAAAATGAAATGGAACGCAAAAAGATCAATTTTCTAGGCCTCAATGAGCTGAGATGAACTGGTCAGGTGTCAGACAGGTCTTGGCTAAAAGCACAGGATTCAGAAAGGTGTTTATCTGTGTTTCATTGACTGGGCAAAGGCATTTGTGTGGATCATAACAGATCATTGACAGCATTGAGAAAAACAGGTATTCCAGAATGCTTACTTGTGCTCACCTGTACATAGACCAGGAGGCAGTTGTTCAGACAGAAGGGGACACTGTGTGGTTTAAAATCAAGAAGGGAGTGTGTCAGGGTTATCTCCTTTCACCACACTTATTCATTCTGTGTGCTGAGCAAATAATCTGAGAAGCTGGACTACATGAAGAAGAATATGGCATCAGGATTGGAGGAAGGCTCATTAACAACCTGCGTTATGCAGATAGCACAACCTTTCTTGCTGAAAGCAAAGAGGACTTGAAGCCCTTACTGATAAAGATCAAAGACTACACCTTCAGTATGGATTATAGCTTGACAACATAAAGAAAACAAAAAGCCTCACAACTGTATCAATAAGCAGCATCATGATAAATGGAAAAACATTGAAGTTGTCAACAATTTTGTTTACTTGCATCCACAGTCAGCACCCACGGAAGCAGTAGTCACAAAATCAGATGTCACACTGCACTGGGCAAATCTGCTGCCAAAGACCTTAAAATTTTAAGAAGCAAAAATGTCGCTTTGAGACTAAGGTGTGCCTAACCCAAGCCATGGTATTTTCAGTCGCCTAATACGCATGCGAAAGCTGGACAGTGAATAAGGAAGACCGAAGAAGAATTGACGTCTTTGAATTGTGGTGTTGGCAGAGGATAGGGGCACACCGTGGACTGCCAGAAGAACAAACAAACCTGTCTTGGAGGAAGTCCAGCCAGAAAGCTCCTTGAAGGCAGGGGTGATGAGACTTTGTCTCATGTACTGTGGGCGTGTTCTCGGGAAGGACCAGGCCCTGGGGAAGGGCATCGTGCTTGGTAGAGGGTCAGCTGGAAAGAGGAAGCCCCTCAACGAGATGGGCTGCTGCAGCGGTGGCACCAACACAGCGAGGCGGAGGGTGGCGCGGTGGGGTTGGTTCTGTCGCCCGTGGGATCGCTGTGAGTCGGAGCACCCAGCACCCAGCAACAAGGCCGGCCCGTCTGTCAGCCTTGAACATCGGACGGCCAGTGTAACATACTTAGTGCCTGTGAAGGGCTCTTTGGGGTGGGGAGTTGGGTGAGCCTGCTGACAGCTACTTCGGCTGTTGTCACTCATGGTGTCGTGTTATGGAGCCGGCTGTCACCAGCTGAGCCGAGGGGAGGAGGGTGGCGTCTTTGTCCTGTGGGTGGTGCTGTGACCTCTTGTTTCTTGCAGCCCGGGGGCCTTTGGCCTGATGATGGCCACATCTGCACAGAACCTGTCCACGAGTGGCTGCAGGTAAGGCCAGTCAGTCAGTGTCGTGGCTGCTCAGCTGCCTGGCTCCCGGCGGCCCCGTGTGCTACACAGCAGACCTGCTGCGTCATTTGCAGGCGTTACTGGTGGAGAGTTTTTGGGGCGATGTGATTTTTCTTTTTAAGCTTCTACTAAAACGTTCGTCTGCACAGCTGTCTGCTGGGGACACAGCGTCCCCTGGCCCTTCCCAGCAGCCCTGGTGCTCGGCCGGCCCCCACGCCGGGTCCCGCGGCTGTTCGGACCCATGGTGTCGCTCCCGTGTCCTGAACACCTCCTGGGCCGCCTCTCTCCCAGCTCTGCCCAAACAGCCCTCACCTGAGTCTCAGACACACCACCCCAGACCGTTCCTCACCCCCTGAGTGTTCGAGCCTACTTTGTCCTCATGTCCACAGACACGTTCATGTTCCCACTGGGGCGAAATTCAGCTCTTCATCTTGCCCATCGGGCACTTGGTCCCGAGACCTGTTTTTCCCATCACCCTCTCTGCACCCTGATCAAAGAGGACCCCACCCATCAGCCGGAGCCATCTGGCCTGTCTTCCTTCCATTTCCTGGTGTCCGCACCATGACCATCACCTCAGAAATCCCCCACCCCCTGAGATCTTGGGCTCAATAGGAATGTTCTTGTCGGGGCAGTGACTTTGCTGTCCTCTGCACGGGGTCCCCTCAGCCCTTTCCAGCTCAGTGATGCCCATGTGAATATTAGACAGGGAGAGGCAGGTGAGGCCCACTGCAGGGGGCTCTCGGCCCCCAGAGGAGGCAGCGGGGCCACTGCCTGCATGGACAAGGGACTTCTTGGGGTGCAAAGCTGCACTTCAGCCTAAACTGCAGCTGTTGTGCCCCCCAGGGCCATCTGACAAAGTCTGGACACTTTAGGCTGTCCCAGCTAGTGGGACACCCGGGGGTCAGAGGTCAGAGGTCAGGGGTGCTGCTCAGGACTCTTCAGCACCGCCTGCAGAGAAGGGCCAGCCCCGGACACGAGGTGGCCGGCGCTCACGTGGCCTCTGCCTCTGTCTCCTAGCAGCGAGCAGTCCAGCAAAGCGGATGTGCACAGGGAGCTGATCAAGACCCTGAAGGAGCTGAAGGTCCACCTCCCTGCGGACAAGAAGGCCAAGGGGCGGGCCAGCACGCTGGCCACACTGAAGTACGCCCTGCGGAGTATGAAGCAGGTGAAAGGTAGGCACCGAGCGTTCATCCAGACCGGCAGGCGCCAGCTCCACCCCCCAGTCAAGCTCGGAGCACACTGGCTCTCTAACCCTCCTTTTGAAGCGGCAGTTGAGATGGTCACGTGCTCAGCCGCTGCAGCGGCTCTGGATGCGGAAAGCTCACCAAGTCCAGAGGAGGTTCCAGCCCTGCCCGCAGCGTGCTCCCGGCCCTGCCCACAGCGTGCTCCTGACGCTGGCCGCAGCGTGCTCCCGTGAGAGTGGTCATTGTCAGACCCTGCAGAAGGCTGGCTGGGGCCCCCGCCACAGCTCAGGAGGGGTGCACAACACAGGAAGGGCGCGTTGGGCAGGTCAAGGGTCAGACTCCACAGTGTGTCCTGCGCTCTTCTGCAGTGAGGGCTTGTCCCACAGCCTGAGCAGCGCCTTTGTCCTGTAGGACAGGCCCCACAGATGCAGAGACAGGCTTTGTCACCCCAGAGCCCCTGGGCACACCAGGCCGAGGGGCAGACACACAGTGTGGCTCCTGGGTATATAGGCTGAGGGGTGCACGTGGTGGCCCCATCTCTAGATTCTGTCCTAAAGGATTCATGTCAAGTGTGGTGTCTCAGGCCTCATATTTTCTTAAACAGCCAATCCTGTGGTGGGAGGTGAGCAGCGAGGGGTCAGGTAGGAACTGCTGGGGTTCCTCTCTGTAGTGCCTGGGCTGCAGCCCAATTGCAAACCCTGATGGAGAAAGTAGAAGTCAGGTAGAACTCAGTGGCTATATCACTTAAAATGGTTTGTCATTAAAGAAAAAAAAATCTGTGGTCAAAGATCTTCCTACTTTGAAGGCAAGCTCTCCTGACTTGGGTGTGTCTATTTTGCCATCATGTCTCTGGCCCAGGAGGCTAGCGTGGACATCCCCCTTCTCACCCCAGGTAGGCTGCGCCCTGGGTCCCCGCAGCTCTCAGCCCCCCATGGTCCGTGTGCTACTAACGGGGGGCCATTTCCCTGCAGCAAACGAGGACTATTACCAGCTACTGATGTCCAGTGACAAGCCCCCATCCCTGGACGTGCCCGCCTACACAGTCGAGGAGATAGAGAGCATGGCCTCCGAGCACGTCGTGAAGAACACGGTATGTGCCTCACCTGCCAGCGGCTCCCCACCCAGCATTTGGCTTGTGAACGGTTCTTCCTGCGGGAGAGTGGCCGAGCCACTGGCCGGGGCGCTAGAGCAGGGAGGGTCGGCATTACAAGCAATGGCCACAGGCCTCAAAAAAGGGAGGTCAGTTGCAGAAGTCACAGCCCTGGCTCAGGTGCCCCTCCCTCTTGTCCGTGGCCTGTGCTTCCTCAGCTGGCTGACTTGGCCCCGTGCCCGCTCCCCAGGTGTCAGGGACGGGCCTCACCTCGGCTGAGCTGGGGTCTCCATCTCTCGTGACTGCCCAGCACGGTGGGGCAACCAGTTGACCTTCTGTCCGCTTGTCTGGGTCTTCATGGTCATGTGTGGGGGGCAGGGGTGGGAACCCAGCTTTGTGGCGTAGCAAGCTGGCTGGGGTGGCCTCACACACACACCTCTGCCAGCCCATCTCCACAGGCACAGGGAGCCGGCCAGGGCAAGGGGGCCCCCTGGCAGAGTCAGGTGCCAGGCCAGGTGAGTGTGGGCAGTGGACGGCTTCCCCTTCCATCCCCGAGTCACCCCAAGTTGGAGGCTGCGGGGCTGTGTCCCTAACGTTGGAGAGCAGCCCCTGGCGGGAGACAGAGCCAACATTTGCCTGTGCCGGGCCCTTTATGCTTCCTCAGAGGTCGCATCCAGGCCTCAGCGCGTGTAGCAGGGAGGTCGTTACTCCGCGGCCCCTGGTGGCACAGAGGCGGAAGTGCTCAGCTGGTCACTGAGGGGTTGGAGGTTCAGGTCCACCCAGGTGCCTTGTGGGAAAGCTGGTGACCTGCTTCCAGAGGGTTCCAGGGGACACAGTCCCACTCTGACCCCATGGTGGCCAAGAGTTCAAGTCACCGCGGTAGTGACGAGTAGAAGTGTTGCTGTCGAAGCTGAAGAGAGGCCTAGAAACCTGACGCTCCACCAGGCCCCTGGGTCGAAGCTGAGGAAAGAGGCCTAGAAACCTCACCTGATCATAAGGCCACTTTGGTCAAAGCTGAGGAGAGCGCCCAGGAGCCTGACCGTGAGGCCCTTTGGTCAAAGTGGAGGCTAAAGGCCTAGAAGCCCAGCCTGACCCTCCACAGCCCGGGGTTGAAGCTGGCTTTCTAGGGCCCCTGCACCTCATTTTCAAGCCCCTGTTCCCCTCAGGAGCCAAGTACAGACTGAATCTCAGTAGGGTTTGAACATTTAGGCCTATCCTGCCCTGTATCCAGCGGCCCCCTTTTCCTTCCAGGATATGTTCGCTGCGGCTGTGTCCTTGGTAACGGGGAGAATCCTGTATATCTCAAACCAAGTGGCGTCCATCTTTCACTGCAAGAGAGCCACCTTCACCAACGCCAAGTTCGTGGAGTTCTTGGCGCCTCATGACGTCAGTGTGTTCCGCAGTGCCACCACTCCATACAAGCTGCCATCCTGGGGCACCTGCGGCGGGACAGGTCAGACCCCAGGGGACTTGGGGGCTGGAGGGCTGGGGGTTGGTGACAGGGAATAACCAGGCCCCCACGCGAGGTGCCAGCTCTGCCCCTCCCCTCTGCAGGGACACCCCAGAGCAGCGTCGGCTAAGAGCTAAAGTTGTCTGTCTCCAGAATTAACAGAGAGGAAGGGAAAGTCTCATCACCCAGTTCACAGGGAGGTCATCCCAGGGGGTTCTGACACCCATTAGACCGTGTTCAAAAGGAAGTTTGGCCTAAGAAGGTGGGGCCTGGATACAACCCCACGGAGTGTGGAGGTGGACTCAGGTGCCTCGGCTCTGACAGGCAGTGCCCCTTTGTGGCTCCAGGGACATGTCATGTGTCGCAAGATGTTGACTGTGAAGCCTGGCCTGTTCACAGTCTTGATCCAGAGCCCGTGGCCACATCCCGAAAGGCCCCGCCCCTCGTGCTGGCATAGGGTCGGCAATCTCCCCACCTCCTGGATCAGGGGCTCCCTCTCCCCACTCTGTCAGCCGTGGGAAGATCAGAGGAAGACCGTGCTCCACCATCTGCTCCACAGCTCCACCTGCCGACCGCCGTTGGCCTCAGGCTGCCTCATAAGAGGGGCTACAGCAGCTTGGGGCTTTGGCGATGGTACCACCAGCCCTTTGTCCCTAAGTCCCACTGGGAGGAGGGTCTGGCCAGACCACCCAGCTTGCCGTGCGCACCCCGAGAACCATGCGGCCAGCAGCAGGTCTCTGCAGAACGAGACCAGGAAGCTTCCCAGAGGCCCTTCCAGGCCTGTGCTCTGACTCCTGGCACCTGATGTTTCCACATGTCCCTTGAGGTCAGGAGAGGGTGTAAAAGTCACGTCTAAGTCAGAAGGAAGATCGGGCAATCTACTTCCATACCTCAGAAACCCAAGGAGGGGTCACTGAGTCGGGTTCAACTCAACAACAAACTCCGCTTCGAGGAGACTCCTACGGCAAGGAGATGCTCCTCCCCTTGACCCCCAGTTTCAGGAGGAAGGGGTGTCAACTTGAAGTGCCCTGGGTGTTTATACTAGAAGGGAATATCCCGAAACTGCATAGCTGGGAACATTTAGGGCTCGAGCCCTGGTGGTGCAGTGGTTACACTCTCCGTAACAAAACGCCAGTGAGTGGTTCAAACCCACCAGCCACTCTGTGGGAGAGAGATGTGGCAGTCAGCTTCTATAAAGATTAAAAACAAAAACCACCCCCACTGCCGTGGAGTCGATTCTGACTCACAGCGCCCCTAGGGCACAGGGTGGAACTGCCCACAGGGTCTCCAAGGCTGTATCTTTACAGAAGCTCATTCTGTCCCGTGCCCCTCTGTAGTCTGGTAGGAGCGCGGGCACTGTCTGCATTTGCTGGTTTAGTGGCAGCAGTGACTCGGGTCTCTGTCTTTCAGATTCTTTCCCTCAAGGATGCATGGAGGAGAAGTCCTTCTTTTGTCGCCTCAGGTAAGCCCAACCGCCAGGTTTCCTAAAGTAGATGGCACGAACATGCCCCAGTAAGTACCTTCTGAAGCCTGTGGAGCCCAGCGTGGTTAGCAGTTGCTGGCACGGAGCTGGCTGCACACTGCTCGCTTTGGGGTCTGGAATCCGCTGTGTGAGGAGATTGTAAGACATGCCCCTGCTGGGCAGCACGGACGTCCCCAGAGCTTGTGTGCAGACCTGCTTCCATAAGTTGCATTTTGAACATGCACAGACATTGGGAAGGCTTAGCAGTGGGCAGCGGGGGCGACGTCACCTGCACCGTGTGTATGGTGCTGGCCTGTGGAACCTGGGCACACAGTTGAGCTTTTATCAGGGGACCCACATTCCCTGAAAGCTCACGCAGCTGTCATCCACGTGGGTCCCGTTCTGGGGAGTCCTGTGGCCTCCTAGCTGGTCCTTGACCCCAGACAGGGTGATGACTGAGTATCTGCCACAGTGGCAGGAGTGACTCTGGTATCCTGCCTGCTGGGCCTGGGGCCTGGACTCTCGCTGTGGGACAGCACCCCTTCTGTGTGGTGCCCCAGCCGCAGTGCACACCCCTGAGTATGGGTACTGGAAGACCTCAGCCTTCCATGAAGAGAGACCCAGGCAGGCGTGGGCCCACTCCTCAGGGAGGTGGTGGCAGGACCTGGCCCCATAGTGTGGCGTGCAGGCTCTGGGGTGGAGGGCAGATGCCACAAACCCGTGGATGTCTGAGCAGTGACAGTGAAGGGCCGCACCTCGACGTAGACGTCCCGACCTGTTTTGCTCTTCTCTCCAGTGTTGGGAAGACCCACGAGAATGAGGTGCGTTACCACCCATTCCGCATGACGCCTTACGTGGTCAAGGTGCGCGACCCCCAGGGCCCTGCGAGCCAGCTCTGCTGCATCCTGTTGGCCGAGAAAGTGCACTCCGGCTATGAAGGTAACAGCCCGGCCAGCAGGGGGCGCCCAGGGTTCTGCCCGTGTGCAGGACTGTGGTCCCTGGTCCCATCTAGCAAACAAACCTCACGGGGACCCTGCACGTCACAGACTAGAGCTGTTCCCTAGGGTTCCCTTGGCTATCGTGTTCATGGGAGGAGGTCACCAGGCCTTTCTTCCAGGCACTCCTGGGTGGCTCTGACCCGCCAACCTTCCAGATGGTAGTAGAGTGCAAACCATTTGCCCCTACCCCCAGGACCGCCCCATCGATCTCATGTATAGAGACGATTTTAACTCCAGTTTTCTGGCCCCGATCACTCCCCTGACCTCAGACCAACTCTCTGTCATGGGGCAGGCCTCTCCTCAGTTCTCAGACCTCCTCCTTGTCCTGTGGACACTGGGCTCGTGCCCGTGCTGGCTGTGGCTGTGGCCCTGGGCCCCTTCTCCCCTCCCCAGCTGTCCGCCTCTCATGGCCGTGAGAACAGCCCTGGACAGGTGTGGCCTGCTCCCTCCTGTCCCTCCTCACGGCCACATGTCGGCCATACCACTCCTCCCCTGCTCCAGACCTCAGACGGGACTGTCCTCCCAAAAAGCACTGGGCCCGCAGCCTCCCTGGCTCCACGCGGACTTGAACACCCCCTGGGGTTGCCCACCGGCCTGTGGAGCCTTGGGCTCCGGGCCCCTTGGTGCTAGCATGGTGATCGGGTTCCGGCAGATCCTCCAGTCTGAGAGTAGGCAGAGAAGCCTGGCAGCCTGCTTCCCCACAGGTCTGATCCTGTTGGGCGTGGGGTCCCAGCAGTGTTGCCGGCTCACGGAGGCACTGTGACCACCATCAAGGAGGCGTCCCCGGGCTTCCCCGGTGTCAGTCCCCGTTGTTCAGAGTCCACTTTGTGGCTCTTTTCTTTAGCTACCCAGTGATTTCTAGCAGCAGTAACATGACTGGTCTGTGCACCCTTCTTGCCTTCAGCTCCTCGGATCCCTCCTGAGAAAAGGATTTTTACAACCACACACACACCAAACTGCTTGTTCCAGGACGTGGACGAAAGGTCAGCGGCCAAAGGCCACGTCCCTGCTGCTCCTAGAGTCAGTGTTTCTCCCTCGCCGTCCAGTGTGTCATCCTTAATGACAGCTAAACGGGGCTCGGGCTGGTGACGGTTTGGGCCGTGGAGCCGTGGGGTGAAGCTCGGCTGCACCTTGATTTCACCCACGTGATCAGGCTGCGCGTGCGCCTGCATTTCCCAGTTGCTGTCCAGTTCGCTGCGACTCATGGCGCCTCTGTGTGCGTCTGAGTCGACCTGCACGTCACAAGCTGATTTCTCACAAGTTGGTCTCCAGGCTTTCTGCTGAGGTTCCCCTGGGTGACTCGAACCCCCAACCTTTCAGTTAGTAGCTGAGTGTGTGAACTGTCTGTGCCACCCACGGGCTCCATTTTGCACTCGGGGGGCAAGGAAATAGTGTGGAATTACAAGAAGGCCGGCCTCCTGAGAGCTGAGCCCTGCGTGGAGGGACATCTGGAGGCTGAGCACTGTCCTCGTCCGGCTCGCCTTGATTTTCCTAAAGACGTTTACAAACCTGGGCCCAAGTGCTGGCCCACGCCCAACAGGACACGCCTGGGAGGCAGCGCCCCTGCCCGCTGTCAGCGGGAAGCTGGGGGTGCCGTCGGCAGATCCCGGCAGGATCGTGTTCTCCAGCTGCGTGTGGCCAGGCTGCTACGGGGAGGGCTCGCCTCCCAGCCCCGCACGAGGCTCAGCCAGGGTGCTGTGGACGGCCCTGAGGGCACTGGGGGCTGCTGGTCGGGGGGGCTGCCGGTTAGCTGGCTTAGGGCCAGGGCCTTCCCCGCGTGCCTCCTCCCGGCTCCTCCTCCGTGGAGAGCTAGAGGCATGAAGACGCTGCTGGCTGTGCACTGGCCGATCTCTGGGCAGTCGGGCCCAGCAGGCCAACCCCCTGCAGCGGACTCACCAGAGACAGGTTCAGGCAGCAGTGTCCTGAGCCTGCCCAGCCCTGCAGAGCCAGGGTCTCCAAGAGCGTGCACATGCAGCCCGAAGCCTGAGAACCACTCCCAGGCCCCCCGACCCAGGCGCTGTCTCACACGTGCAGGAAGGTCGATGTGCAGGTGCCTGGGGCGTTCTGGACCCTTCCTCACTAAGGCCCCCTGCAGGCAGCCCAGGACACAGGCCCAGCAGCCCGGCCGCCTGGGTCCAGCTGCCGCCTCCTCCCCTGGCCGCTTCCCTCCTTCTTCCTCCTCTTGTTCCTCACCTCCTTCCCCCCCACTCCTCTTCCCCACCCCCTCCTGTCCTCCCGCTACCCCCTACCCCCACCAGGCCTGACCTGGGAAGGCACCCACAACGTCATCGTGTGCAGCATGTCCAAAAGAAAGCACAGGTTGGGAGCAGGCTTCAGACGAGGGGGCGGAAGCCGGACCTGTGCCAGTCAGAGCCCATCCCAAGAGCAAGCGTGCTGGGCGCCAGCGTGCAGGGGCCCCGGCAGGCAGAACAGGGGTGCAAGGGCAGGTGCCAGGAGGTCCGGCTATTGGGGGATGATGGCCCCGGCCAAGAGCAGTGATTCTCAGAGCAAGAGCCGCCTGGAACACGGGAGGAGTGCTTCCTGGCTGGACAGCGAACGCAGGGTGGGACGCTCGGGCCAGATCTTAGAACACCAAAGAGGCAAAACTAGGATCTGGGTTCATCATTTCAGGAAACAACACATGACGCTGAAGCCCTTACGTTCTGACGCTCATGTCACAGCGTCCCAGAGCTGCTTCCCAGCCTCACAGACCTGAGGCCCCTGTGGTCCAGTTCCTAATTAGCTGGGCAGCTTCCTGTCTCTGAGCCTGGTCCCCATGGTGTGGTCTATGGAGATAGAGTCTGTTTCTCAGTGAGTGAGTGAGTGGTTCTTAGAGTCACTGGTGACAGAGGTGGTCAGCATTGTCAGTCGCTAGCCATAAGCTTCAAGTTCAAGTCCCTCCAGAGGCATCTCAGAAGAAAGCCCTGGTGATCTGCTTCTCAAAGATGGGCCATTGGAAACCCCGTGGACACAGCTCCGTGCTGGCGCACGCGGGGTCAGTGGGAGTCGGAGTCCCTGGGTGGCACAGAAGGTTGGGGCTGGCTGCTGCCTGGAAGGCCAGCAGTTCGTGTCCCCCAGAGGGGCCTCTGAAGAATGGCCTGGCGACGTCCCTCTCAGAGATCACGGTGACTGACAACCCTGTGTGCAGTTGCACTCTGACGGGCGTGGCGTGTCGCCGTGAGTGGGGCGAGTTTTTTGGTGAGGAGGGTGCTGCCCAGATCGGAAGCAGCACCGGAAGGGTCCTGCAGGGTAGACGTGGGTTGGGTGTCGGGGAGCACGGCCCCCCGGCTGACTGTCCCGTGTCTGCTTGCCTCCAGGGCGGTCCCCTTGCTGGGCTACCTGCCTCAGGACCTGGTAGAGAGCCCCGTGCTCCTGCAGCTGCACCCGAGTGACCGGCCCCTGATGCTGGCGGTCCACAGGAAGAGTAGGTCCTTCGGGGCAGACCCTGGGCTGGGGGGGCTCACAGCGTGAGCTCTCACAGCGTCTCCTGAGCAGCTTTGGGGACATGCACGAACCCACGTGGCCCCCAGCACCTGGTGGATGTGCAGGGGACGCCTCCCCGCCTGGGGTGCTGCAGCTGAGCCCCCAAACTCCAGGCGCTGACCCTGTGTGGGCTCCTTTGTGGCCATGGTCCCGCCCCAGCACCTCGTGCCCACTGTGGTTTCTGTTGGTGGGTGGGGGTGAGGAGAGAGGCCGTGGGCGACACAACCCCACCAAGCCCCGTCCCCACAGACCAGGGGGTTCTGAGCCTCCCCAGAGGAGACCGGAGGAGAGGTGCTTCCTGATCAAGGCAGACCCACCAGGGATGTGCACCCCAACATAAAGAACAGCACTATTGGGGAGCTGTCCCCTCATTGCAATCACAAGGAGAAGTGGGGGGTCAGGAGCCGCAGGTTGGACTTGGCTTAGGTCTGAGTGCCGATCCCCTCCCCCAGTCCTGCAGTCCAGCGGACAGCCTTTCGACTACTCACCCATCCGTTTCCGTGCCCGCAACGGCGAGTACATCACACTGGACACCAGCTGGTCCAGCTTCATCAACCCTTGGAGCCGGAAGATCGCCTTCATCATCGGGAGGCACAAAGTCAGGGTGTGAGTGTCCAAGGGCCCAGCGGGACCTCCTCCCACCAGCTCACGGCATGGGGCAGGGTGGCGGAGCAGGAGCCAGGGCGGGACGTGGCTCCCGGAGTCCTCGCCCTCCTGCCAGCAGCCGACAGTGCGGGGCAGGATGATGGACCCAAGGCAGGGGGTAGGGATCATCTTGGGCCACACAGCTGAGCTGGGCCCCTGGCCATGGGATGACTGTCCCGGGCAGGGGAAGGACCTCGGTTTCCGAAGTGGACTGACTGGGGGTGAGCAGTGGTCAGGGAAGTAGGGGGCAGGAAGTGGGGAGGTGGGCAACCCAGGGCTGGGGCTATAGGTGGAGAGGAGCGTCCCCGGAAGCCTGCATGGAGCCTGAAGGGCTGCTGACCCTTTGCAGGGGCCCCTTGAATGAAGACGTGTTTGCGGCCCAGCCAGGCGCGGAGGAGAAGGCCCTGCCCGCCAGCGCCCAGGAGCTAACTGCGCAGATCTACCGGCTGCTGCTGCAGGTGCGGGGCCCATGCCTGGAGCCTCCCTGGGACCGCTCCTGGGCCCCTTCCCACAGAGTCTGCTCCACACCCTGCCCTCCCTGCGGTCCAGGTCCACCCGGGTCTCCTCTGGTGGTCCCTGTACCATCCTCTGGCCAATTCTGGGCCACCCAGCATGGTCTGGTGCACCCACTGTTTGTCCTAGTTCTAGGGAGCCCAGCCCCCAACACTGGGGCTGCCTGTATTCGTGTGGTGGTAAGGGGCCCCCCAACCCCTTCCTGCCTACCCCGACCCACCTTGGTCCACGGAGCCTGGCCCAGGGGGAGGATGCCTTCACATCCAGAGAGCAGGTAGCCCTAGGGCAGCACAGAGAGTGTATGTGTTAGGAGGATTGGCACGGCCAGGCCCGAGGCCACGGCCCCCTGGGTTTCTGCTGCTTGATAGCCAGCCTCCGTGTTGCCACATCCTGGTTCGTTAAATCCGCTGGATAGAGCCCAGCGTTGAATGAGCTTGCTCATAGCTCATCTCCATGGCACCAGATACCCGGGGGTCCAGGCTCTGTGAGGTCAGGCTGGAGTATGGCTCCAGGTTCAACCCCAGCACCGCGTCGCCTCTCTGTGGGTCTCCATGGCCTTGGACCTCTGTGAAGTGGGGGTGTCGGGACAGAACTAATGGCCCCCATCCTCCCCAGCACTCCCGCCCATCCGCTTTCTCACAGCCCATGCCTCAACGTCCCACGCGTCCCCCCAGCACTCATTCCGTCATCTCTTCTGCAGCCCATGCCCCACCGTGTCCCACGGCCCCCCACCCCCCAGCACTCAGGCCCATCCTCTCCCACAGCCCGTGCCCCACAGTGTCCCACGGCCCCCCACCCCCCAGCACTCAGGCCCGTCCTCTCCCACAGCCCGTGCCCCACAGTGTCCCATAGCCCCCCGTCCCACCAGCACACAGGCCCGTCCTCTCTCCCACAGCCTGTGCCCCACAGTGGCTCGAGCGGCTATGGCAGCCTGGGCAGCAACGGGTCCCACGAGCACCTCATGAGTCAGACGTCTTCCAGCGACAGCAATGGCCCCGAGGACGCCCGCCAGAGGAGGCCTGTACGTCCCCTACCTTCCCCCATCCTTCCCAGGAGCTGGGCTGGGGCCACACTGGGAAGTCACCCTGCAGTCCCTGAGCCCCACGGAAGCTCTCACCCTGGCCCTGGGGCCACTCAGCATCTCTCACCAGGACTAGTCTGTAGCCCTCAGGGTGGAGGTGGCCAGCGACTACCGGAAAGCTTTGGATGAAAGTTCCTTAAGGCAGATAAATCAGGCGAGAGGGAAGGGTTAGGTGTGGGAAAGAGACAAGAAAACGCTTCTGGGATTTCTGTTCAGACATTGTTGAGGACATACACCGATCCAGCACTTTCTCGCACGGTTCAGTGGCGTCACACTGTCCTTCGAGTTGTGAACCACTCTCAGCATCCTTTCCTGAGCTGGTCTGTGCCCACGCACATAAACTCACTGCCTGAGCCTCCCATCTGTCCTTTCGAGTTGCTGTTGTCAAGTTGATCCCATAGAGATGGCTCTTAAAGGAACACGAGGCTCAAGGTAGACATCCTGTCTAATTAAGCTAAACTGTCATTTAGCTTGAAGAGGATGTGGGGAGAGTTTGGGTTTACGGTTTAAAGATTATATCAGGTCATTAGTTTCGGGTGTTCATCCAGCTTCAGTGGCTCCAAAAAATCTGGATTCCATGAGAATTCGACATTCTGTTCTGCATTTTCTCTCCTTTTGGTCAAGATTCAAAAGACATTTTAATATACTGATTTGGGTTTTTCTTTTTTTCATTATTATTGAGGGTCATACTGCATTCCTTCGGTCTGTCCTGCAATTAGAGTCTTGTTCAGAATTTATTTCTATGTTGCTGGGGCTATTTCAGCAATTCACCAAGAGTTACTGGTCTGTGGAAGGCCTCTTAGGGTGAATAACGTGCTTGTTTTCTTTCGGTTTCTTTAAGGAAATTTGTAAAAACGTTGTTATCAAGGCCAAAACCAAAAGCCATTGTTCTCATGAATCCGGAGAGCAGAAGCGAACACCTGTTACAGGTAAGGGACGTGTAGCACTAATTGATGAAACTGTAGGTGGGGGCGGGGAGGGGTCTGGGAGGCGGAGTTACCTGCTCATCGTTGGAGCCCTGTGCTTCAGCCCCTTCCTGGTTCCCTGGTGTATGGTGACAACATAGGCTTAGCGCAGCAGCCCGTCAGCAAACCCCACCCACTGCCATCCGGTTCAGTCCAGCTCGTGGAGGCCCGTGTGCTGCAGAGCAGAAGTGCCCCATACAGTTTTCTAGGCCTGATCTTAGCGGAGGAGCTCCTGGCTGGCACGTGTGGTTAAGTGCTCCCTACTAACCAAAAGGCCGGTGGTTCAAACCCACGCAGAGGCGCTAGCAGCCGCAGATGCTCCACGGAGCAGTTCTCTGCACAGGTGGGGCCTCCGTGACTCAGAACCAGCCCGGCAGCACCATTAGCTCCCCGGGAGCAGGTTGCCAGGGTCTGGTCGACCACGGAGACGGGCACGGTCCTGCTGGGTCCCCAGTGACAGGGTAGCTGGGAGGTGCCCCCACAGCCCCAGCGCTCCGAGTGTCACCTGTGACCCTGCCGGCTGTCCTCACTCTACAGAGGAGCCGTGTGATTTATGGGCTCAGACTGAAAACGCTCCTTAACCGTGGAGTGGCCTCCTTGGGGACAGTAAGAAACCAAAGCGCAGTCTTGTCGTTCTGACAGAACTTCACAGTCGTCCCCCAGTGAAGGCGGCCCTGGCTGTGGACCAGGAGGGCCCAGGCACCAGTGTCCCCAGAGCCACCCTCCCGGAGGAGCTGGCATACAAGGCCCAGCCCACCTGCTCCTACCAGCAGATCAGCTGTCTGGACGGTGTCATCAGGTGAGGCCGCCACCCCTCGCTGCTCACACTCTGCCACCCCGGTGCTGTGTGCACCTTGCCCACCATCTGTCTGTCTGTCTGCACAGGTACCTGGAGAGCTGCAGCGAGGCTGCCACACTGAAGAGGAAGTGCGAGTTCCCAGCCAGCGTCCCGGCCCTAAATGCCAGTGACAAGCGCAAGGCCACTGGAGGTAGCTGGCTTGTTTGAGCTGTGGAACATGTGAGGCGGTGGTCCCCCAGCCAGGAGGCAGGTGGCGTTTAGGGAGCGTGTGTGTGCCCCTTCTCCTACCTAAGCTAGCTCTGGGGGCCTCCGTCAGTGGAGTTACAGGGAGTTCACTGTCAGCTGCCTCCCTACCTGCTCAGGTGCTGGGGGATCGCAGGAGCCTTGGCCTCTGAGATCAGGCCCTACCAGGGCTGCTAGAGGCCTGGCGTCCCCTCATTTCCTCCCAAAGCTTGTCAGCCTCACTGTGTCGCCTGGGCAGCCTGCTTCCAGCGCGCCTTGGGGAGCAGTGGCCTGAGAAGGTGGGCACTCTGCGATCTGAGCGGATCCCAGGTGTGCACCACGTGGAGCTCAGTGCTCATCACTGCTGGGGTCAGAAAGTAGGGTGCCACGTTGTTGGCGGAGGAGATGGCTGGACAGTCACGCTGAGTGGACCTGTGACCTCGCCTGCAGACAGGAGGAGGACTTCTTGGGTGACGCCAGCCAGGCCGTTTGGGGCCTCCAGAATCCCTGCAGGCCTGTAGAAGGGCTGCCTGACCCTGGGCAGGGGCTCTGGTGCGAATTCCCTGCAACTACCAAGCTGCCAGGGTCCCTGAGTGGCACGAATGGTTACACCCTGGACAACTAGCCAGAAGGTTGGCGGTTCAAACCCCCCAGAGGGGCCTGGCATTCGGCTTCCCAAAGAGCACAGCCTTGGAAAACCCTGTGAGGTGCAGTCCCACTCTGACGCACGGGGGCGCTGGGAGCCGGAATGGACTCCACAGCCACTGAGGACAACCAGGCCTTGATGTCCTCCCCGAGATGTCAGGATTGAAGTGCACCATTGTCCCCTAAGGACGAGCACCGAGTTGAGGGCAGACAGCGGCCAAGGCTGCAGGTTGTGGGGGAGGGATGGCTCAGCCAGGCCCTTAGGCTTTCCCACACCGTCTGGGCCGACGGCATTTAAACCTGAACAGCCATCCACTTTGTGTTTTCTTGTCTGATTCTGTTCCTCTGTGAAGAAGCCCTGTTGAAGCCTGCCAAGGTGGACAGCCACGCTGAAGTCAGCGCTCACCTGACCTCGCTGCCGTTGCCCAGCAAAGCTGAGAGCGTGGTGTCCCTTACCAGCCAGTGCAGTTACAGCAGCACCATCGTCCACGTTGGGGACAAGAAGCCGCAGCCTGAGCTAGGTACGCTGGTGGCTTCTCAGGTGGTGTCGAGAATTATCTGGATTGAAAAATAACTCACCCAAGTCTCCCACGAAAGGACAGGGCCAGGTGGTCCCCCTGCAGCAGTAGTGAGAGTAGCGGCATCTGGAGCCCAGAGCAGATGAGGGGTTCCTGGGGGGTTGGCGAGCCTGCTCATGGTGACGGAGTTCCACAGCAGGTGCTGGTGGGGGTGCCTAGTTGTTGCACGGTGCAAGTAATGAGTCGATGCCACTAACTGGTAGTACGTGAAAAACGTTGGGTTAGCAAATGCTCTGTTACATAGGTTTCTACCACCAAAAAGAAGAAATGACTTAGCCAAAAAGAATATTTAAGTCCAGAAGCGCCCCCCCATAGCCCAGCAAATGGGGATCCAGAAATCCAGTCACAGGCCTGCAGGCTGCACCCTGTCCTGACCCCTTGTGCTTTGGCGCCACCTGGTTGTAGTTGTTCCGGCGCATATACGGAAGGGGGCGTGTGGTCCTGTACCCACCTCGGCCTGCAGGGCTGAGCAGATTCAGGGTCCCGGTTAGCTGGTGCTGAGAAAACACAGGGTGAGGGGCCCCGCTGCCTCCCCACCACCTCTTGGCTTCCCCTGATGGGGTGTGGCTTCACGCGTGTAGTCTTGTCCTGTAAGACCACTGTAACCCTCGATAGCCCACACTGCTGAGTGGGACCAGGAGGGCGTTCAGAAGCTAGGATGGGTTGTGACGAGTTCTAGCCGACAGTGTTTATGGGTTAGCGTGGAGTTTTCTGGTTCTCCCAAATGCCTGTGGTTAACACAATCCCAGAATTTGTTCTTCACTGGAACAGGGAAGTGAGGAGGGTGTGGATCCAAGGTTCAGCCCCCGCCCCCCTTTCTGTCCAGCCCATGTAGCTCCTCCTGTGTCCTATGCCATGTGCACCCCCAGTTCCACATGGTCCCAATCAGGAAAGACACATCCCATCCATTCCACCTCAGTGTGTTGTGTCGTGAGAGCTGAGGACATCTTAGGAGACCCTGCTGTGCAGCGTGAAACCCTACAGCCCCGATGTCAGTTTGCTTAGAAGACTGTTCCCAAGGCAGCTGGGTGGCCAGGCCCCTCGGGCGCTGCTCTTGGCCTGGTACTGGGTGAATTCGGTCCTCACGCTACAGCTGCCATGGAGTCATTTCACATGTACTCGTACATGCAGTCTGTATTGGCTGCTTGGTTTTATTTCTGTAAAAAAACACGTAACAGAGCACTTGCCGATTCAGCACTTTACACGTGCAGGTTGGCGACGTTGGTTATGTTCATCTAGTTGGACAGCTGTCACCACCATGCTTTAACAGATCACTCCACCACCACTAACTCAGTGCCCTAAGTAGTGCCCCCCCTCCCCTCCCTCCCATTCCCTGCAACCACCCACAGGCTTTGGTCTCCATAAAATCTTCCAAAGCCAGAACCTGTGTAGGGCAGACACCTGGCAGAGCAGGAAAATGCAAACGTTTTCCACTGACAGAGCAGTGGGAAGGAAGACTGCCTCCTGCCAAAGGCGAAGACTGACACCCAGGAAGGCCAGGCAGCCCTGTGGAGTGCCAGCCTTCCCCGGCGTCATTGCGTCTTCCTGTTCCCCCGAAGTGGGATCATGGGATATTTGTTCTTTTCGTGTAGGGATTCTGTATCGTGAAGTAAAGGAGGATGTGGGAGTTAGCCGGTCTTTGATCTCTGTTCCAGAGATGATTGAAGACGCCACGAGTGGGGCTGAGTCCCTGGATGGCCCGGCTGGCCCCACGCTCAGCTGCAGCTTGGGCCCTGAGACGGAGCCCCTTAAGAATCTGGGCCTCACCAAGGAGGTGCTGGCCGCTCATACCCAGCGGGAAGAGCAGAGCTTCCTGCACAAGTTCAAGGAGATGCGGAAGCTTGGTGTGCTGCAGTCACACTGCCACCACTACTTACAGGACAGGTCCCGGGCACAGTCACGTGAGCTGGGTAAGTGACAGCCGATGTCTGCTGACTGGGCTTTCCTTGAAACTTTGTTCCTGGGCCTGCATCCCATGCTGGTTTCAAAACATGAAACGCAAGGTGCCTGGGTGGCATGAATGGTTTGCACGTGTCTGTTCACCAGAAGGTTGGCGGTTTGAACCCACCCAGCCGCTCAGTGGCAGGATGGCCTGGTGATCTGCTCCCACAGTGATCACAGCCCAGAACACCATGTGGGGCTGCTCCATTCTGTGACCCACAGGGTCTCGTAAGTCACGGTCAACAAAGAAACAAAATAGACGGGGACACTTCACGTCCCCAGTCCAGGGAACGCTCGTCGGTGGACAGCTGTCTGACCACCACGAGAGCTGCATCTGTTTCCCTAGAACTTTCCGGCTGTGACGCTGTCTCATGGACACAGGTCATGGCCCCGAGCAGTAGAGCTCTCAGCAGTGGGAACGGCACAGGCAGCTGCCGGGCAGCCGCGTCAACGGCAAAACTACCCCCGCCTGGGTGCCCCTCCCCAGTGCAGCACCTGATCCCACTGCCCACGCAGACTAGACCCGCGGGCAGCCAGGTCGGACTCCTCCACGGGGCTGATGGGGCCTTCGGTGTCGGGTTCCAGGAGTGGGGAGGGAGCCCCCGGTTCACACCGGAGGAGGGAAGCATGCCTGTCTCCCTGGATGGCGAGCCCCTCTGCACAGCCGCCGTGGGGCTGGGCAGCAGACTCTGAAGCCAAGCACAGCCTGTCGGCTACTGAGCTGCCTTTGGACCCACTCCAGACCCCAGCTCTGCCCCACGCCCCACAGCTGGGCCCGGGCTCCAGAACAGGACCAGTGCCACTGAGCCCCAGAGGCACCTGCTCCCAAGGACCCTGGGTCCGGACAGGCCCCTCTGAAGGAACAGCTGAGAAATGAGGGGCAGCAGCCCCTAGGGGAGCTTCTGCTTCTCCCTGCCCCCCAGATCGTGCAGGACATCTGTGGGAATAAGAAGGCGCCCTCCCGCCCGAGGCCGACCCAGCCCTGCTTGCCCCCACCCTGCATTTTGTGCAGGGCACGGACTTGGCCGCTGTCCACAGCAGCCCCACCCGGACCTGGACGTGCGTCCTGGCAGCCCAGTGCCCCTGCGTGGCTGCCACGGCACCTTCCCCGTAGGAGTAACTGTAGACAGGGAGGCGGCCGACTCGGCAGCGGGCCTGGGCTGCTCACCGGCAGTGTGTCACGGGCAGGAGGTCCTCTAGGCACAGCTGAGAGGAAACACTCCCCTCTAAAGAACCCCAGGTTACTCTGCATGACATAAGAAGCAGAGCTGGGGGCTCCTGGAGCCATCCCGTTGTCCAGAGATGCTAACCCCAGTCATGGCACAACTGCCAAGCAGAGAGTCTACTCCTAGCCCCGGCCCGGCCCAGGGAGCGTCAGGGACAGTCCCTAAGTCCCTGCTCCTGGAGAAAGTGTGGGCTCCACTCGCCATCCCTACAGGAAGGGCTGGGTCTAACTACAGGGCACGTGCTCCCTTTCAGCCCCTCGGACCCCAGTTGGGGTGCGGTACAGCCTCTCTGCAGGGGAAGCAGGACCCTCTGTTTTCAAGGAACGGTAGTGAAGGGCCGTGTGGTGAGAGGAGATGCGTGATTCTGTCTTTTGGGTTTCACGAGCCAGTGCCTGTCCCCACATACTGGGGGACCACGGCCGCTGTACGGTGACGACAAGCAGGCGCTTGGTTACCCTGTGGGATTGTCGCGGGTTCACAGGGGAAGGGGCGCTGGTGGCGGGAGGCAGGGCCCTCCTGGTGTGCTGAACTCGCCCTGACTCGGCCGCCGCCCTGAGGCCCAGCAGGCCCGGTGACCCCCGGGAGCTGACGTGAGCAGGGGGCCGTCGGACGTGACCCCCGGGAGCTGACGTGAGCAGCGCTGAGCTCTGCTGCTCTTCTCTTCCAGCTGCCCTGGGACTGAGAAGCGCTTCTGGGATGCCCCCGTCGTGGAAGAAACCCGGGAGGAACAGAAAGCTTAAGCCTAAGCGGGCTCAGCCACGTGACTCCTCCGGGAGTACAGCATCCGGAGGCCTGGCCCCCACCCGCGCTCCGCTCACGGGCCTCAACACCACGGCCTGGTCGCCGTCGGACACGTCCCAGTCCAGCTGCCCCGCCACGCCCTTCCCTGGCCCTGTGTCAGCCTACTCTCTGCCCGTGTTCCCCACACCAGGGCCGGTGGCAGCAGCGCCCACCGCCCCCCAGGCTGGCTTCACAGGGCCCGTGGGCACCCAGCCTGACTTTGCAGTCCAGCCCCCGCCGTTTGCAGCCTCCCTGGCTCCAGTCATGGCGTTGGTGCTGCCTGGTTACCCCTTCCCTGCCGTGGCCCCGAACCTGCCCCAGCCCTTCTTCCCAGGCCAGACTAACTTTGTGGGGCACCCTGAGATGACCCCTGCCTCCCAGCCCACGTTCCCCGGTCGGACCCCACTCCGCACACAGCCGTGCGCCTGCCCTCCGGCAGAACACGGGCCGCCAGCATCACGTGCAGCCACTCCAGCCACCCCGTCGTCGGCCACTGGACCCGCGGGCCAGGCCTCCCCACCCCTCTTCCAGTCCCGCAGCAGCTCACCTCTGCAGCTCAACCTGCTGCAGATGGAGGAGGGGCCCGAGGGCGGCGCTGCGGCCACGGGGGCTGCAGGGACCATGGCTGCAGGGCCCAGTGCCAAGCCTGCCACTACCCGGGACCGCCCGCCGAAGGCCCAGCCAACAGTAAGGATTTCCCAGGGGGCCCAGGGCAGGCAGTGAAGTGCAGCCTGGTGCATGGAGGCTGGCCACATCGTCTCAGCTGGGCAGCTTTTATATGTACTTGGGTCTGTGTGCCCGTTCAGATTTTGGCGTGCAGGCATGCGCTCGGAATGAGTGCCTTCCAGGGAAACGGTTCTAACAGCAGACAGTCCAGGGCTTGTCGCTGTTGGTACCCAAACAAGTAGAGGCACTGGTCTGACTGTCACCGCCTTCAGGCTCCAGGTGGTAGCAGGGTCTTTGTGACCCGTTAGCATACCTACTGACAGGCCTCGAACATTGAACACATCTTGTCAGATGAAGCCCCACAGGTTACACACGAGAACTTGGCCCCTTTGAACGGCAGCAGCCGAGCAGGGGCGGCAGTGGCGGTGTGGTGAGGGCAGAGGAGGGCCCTGCAAGCTGTGTGCGTGCAGCACAGTGTGCTAGTCCAGTTCACCACACTGGCTTTGTCTCCGCTTGAACACATCTGCTGCTGAATGAGCCGAGATGTGTGGCCACATTGGCTGAAGGGGAGGTAGTAAGAACAGGAGGCTTGCAAAGAGGGAGCGACTGGGTCTGCTCTCGCCAGGGTCCTCCGGAAGGGGAGGGCACGAGCTCTCCTGGGCTGTCTGCTGCCCACGACTCCTGTTTCTGGGGTCCCAGGCCCACTTGAAGGTCCATGTTTCCAGGATCCAAGGGGAAGGGAAACCCCTGCCTAACTCCCCAGGCGGCCCCACCCGCTCTGCATCTACCACTGGGGGTGGGGGGAGTGGGGCTGCTGAAGGCATCGCGCTGACCCCATGAGGAGGGGCACACGGCAGAGGACACAGGCCTCCTGCTTCCGGTTCCGGTTTTTCCGGTTCCCAGTGGCCTTTTTGATGTTGGATTTCGTTAGCTGGCATCCGTGGGCCATAACAGCATTTCTAACTTGGTCCCAGTGACCTAATGCTCCATTCGGGTGGCGCCTTCCTCCCAGCACGGGAAGGAGGAGTAGTGCTCAACAGGAAGGCCCTTGTTAGCTCAGGTCAGCCGCCTCCGTGGCCCTGCCGCCCCCACAGCCGCCTGCCCCCTCTGTGTGCTATGCCAGAGTGGGCCCCTGTCTGAGCTCCTTCAGGCTGCCCTGGAAAGCCCCCCAAAGAGGAAGTTTCCATGGCCAGACGTTCCCTCTCGGCGTCGGGAGGCCAGGCATCCGAGCTCAGGGTGAGGCTCTGAGGGACGTGGTCCCCTGCCCCTCTGGCTTCTGGTGGCTCCTGGTGTCCTTGGCAGTGGACGCCCCACTCCAGTCCCTGCCTCCATCTTCAGCGGCCGTCTTGCCCGAGTCTCTCTCTGTAGCTGTTTTCATCTTTCATAAGAAGCATCCCATAGGATTAGGGCCTACCCTACACCAGTGTGACCTCATGTTAACCTTCAAAGACTATTTCCAGGCAGGCTCCCATTCCCAGGATCAGAAATTCAGCATGTATCTGGGGGACACGGTTCACCCTGTAGCACACCTGGTGAGCAGTGGTGTCTTCTCTCTCTCCCCACAGCTCAGTGGACCCTGTGAGGCCCAGCACAGCGATGCCCTCTCCACCTCCAGTGACCTGCTGGACCTCTTGCTGAATGAAGACCTCGGCTCTGCCACGGGCTCGGCCCTCTCTGGGAGTGGTACCTCTGCCACCTCGGATTCCCTGGGCCCCGGGTCACTGGGCTGCAGTGCCTCCCGGAGTGGGACAGGTATGTCCTGGGAGAATAGGTGTGTCTTGGAGGGTGGGTGAGTCTGGAGAATGGACTTTTCTAAAAGTGGGCACATCTAGGAGTGGGTGTGTTCAGGCTGCCCTGTCTCCAGGGGCTGCTGGGAGATTCTCTCACCACATGTCTGGGCGTCTTCAGCTTGGTCACACTCCAGGGGACATCCGTGCTCAGGGCAGAGCCTCAGGTGCAGACAGGCTGTGTGAGGTGTGACAGGTGCTGAGGCACATCCAGTGTGTGGTCTCTGAGCCCCTGGCTGTTGGGCACGGCAGACCCAGGCTGTGCCCATGGCTCCCGCAGGGGCTGCAGGTTCTTGGTCACAACGGTCTGATGCCCAGCGTCTGCCATCCGTGTAACTAGGGCCTCAGGCCCCTCGGGCTCCTGGGGATGCCCCAGGGGCCGGAAGGGTCCCTTCCCATTTGTCCCACTTGCATGACTGGGGTGTGGACGTGTTCGAGACTTTGCTGCCTGAGGTCTGTAATAGAAGAGCACACAGCAGTCTATGAATCCAAACCCCCTTCCTTCCCTAGAAATCTCAGGTGCCAGGCCCCTCAGTCCCCCTCATAGGCTCCCTCCTACACGAGGCCAATGAGCTTGGTCAGTGTCTGTCTCCCAGGGCTGCGTGCCAGGTATCGCCAGGTGTGTGGCTTAGAACACCAGGCATTTGCTGTGTCAGCTCCAGAGGCTGAGGTCTGAATGGAGGGTGTCACAGGGCCGGGCTCTCTTCCAGGGCTCTCCGGGAGGGTCCTGCTTGTCCCCCCCCCCCCCCGGGCCTTGTGGCTGCAGCAAAGCTCCATTGTCACATGGTTGTCTTCCTCTGCTTGTCACTCTGTTCTTCTCCTGTTGCGTAAGGACCCCACTCCTGTGGGATTCGGGCCCACCTATTCCAGCGTGACCTCATGTTAACTAGCAATCCATCTTCACAGACCCTATTCCCAAACAAGGCCAACATACCTTCTGGGGGGAGACCATTCACCCCTTTCTCCCAGTCCCCTGGGCTGAGCTGCTACCTGAAAGGTTGAGGGTTCGAGTCTATTCACAGTGCCTCAGAAGAAAGGTCTGGGGACCTGCTTCTGAGAAACCAGCCCCTGAGAGCCCCCTGGGCCCAGCTCTCCCCTGACGTGTGGAGCCACCATGAGGCAAAGTCGACTGCAGTCTGCATGTCCCTGACGGACTAATCATGACTGTGCTCTTCTGAGGTCTTTTAGGCAAAAGATAGTGAGTCCGAGAGGCACCCAAGGAGTCCTGGCAGTGCAGTGGTTAAAATGCTCAGTTGTGGACCACAAGGTCAGCAGTGTGTGGTTGGAACTCACCGGCCACTCCACGAAAGATGGAGCAGTCTGCTTCCATGAAGACTGACAGCCTTGGAGACCCTGGGGGCAGTTCCACTCTGTCCTCTAGGGGCGCTGTGGGTCAGAATGGACTCCACAGCAGTGGGTGTGGTTTGGGCTTTGCTTCTGTGAAGATTGACAGCCTTGGAGACCCTGTGGGGCAGTTCCACTCTGTCCTCTAGGGGCGCTGTGAGTTGGTGGCAGTGCGTTTCAGGGGCATAAAGATGACATTGTCTAAGGCCCAGCCCTGCTAGTCCTGCTCTGACTTGGTGTGTCACTCATGGAGAATCACCTCCATGGTGGCAGTTGAAGTCCTGCTTTAAAATCACCTGAGTGACTCGAATTGGAAAGAGAAGGGAAGAAGGGTTGTCAGTGCAGGCCCTCGTTACCTGACCAGATTCGTCAGCACTGTTGCGAAAACGGCAAGGAGGCCGCATATTCTGACCTCCTGTAATCCCACAAGTTGTTGTTGTTGTTATGTGCCGTCGAGTCGGACGCGACTCATAGTGACCCCTCCTTGGGTTTCCAAGGCAGTATCACTACGGAAGTAGATTGCCCCATCTTCCTTCCGAGGAGTGGCTGGTGGGTTTGAACCTCCAGCTTTCTGGTTAGCAGTCAAGTGCCTTAGCCACTATGCTACCAGAGCTCCTAATCCCACAAGAGGAAGGCAGAATCACCATCAATAGCCCAAGGCCTATTCCTGCGAGGCCAGACATGCTGCTTCCCTCCAGCCCTTTCACCAACCGTTTCTCCCGCAGCACCCACCACCTCTCTCCTGGGTTCGATAATTCACTGCAGTGGCCACACAGAACTCACAGATTATGGGGTTTATTAGGGAAGCACCACAGGCTACAATTCAGGTTTAGGTAAAATGCTCAGTCTCTCTCCCAGCCCACCGTCCCTCAGCCAACAAACAGTCTCTCACAGTCTCTTTCCCAGCAGTGTTGGTCCCTCGGTGTCTCACTCATCAATGTGTGTCTCTTGCGTCTCTTTCCCAGCAACGCGTGTCTCAGGAGCCTGGGTCTCTGTAGCACGTCTTCCTCAACCAGCAGTCAGAGTTCTGCCTCCAGGAGGCCTCCTTTTGAGCCCAGAAGGGTGGTCAAACTAGCCAATCACAGCATCAGAATTCTAAGCACCTGAGAGAGTGGGCACCTCCCAGAACATTGTTTTGTGCCACTCCCAACAGAAATACTCCAGGTGGACAACTTCAGCAATCAGGAGCTCCTCAGTTGCTCATAGAAAACCCCACCTTGGAGTTTACAAAGACTTATGGGTAGAAAAGCCCCACTAAGTAATTTACTACACCGCACCTGTCCATCTGTCATTGCCTCTCGGAAGCCCATTGTTCAGGGATTGAGCTCATAAGGCAGGGTTCTGACTGAACACACTGTGTGTTTAAAGGCAGCAGTGACACGGGTCACACCAGCAGATACTTCGGAAGCATCGACTCTTCGGAGAATAATCACAAAGCAAAGTCGGGCGTGGATGTGGGCCAGAGCGAGCACCTCATTAAGTACGTCCTGCAGGACCCCGTCTGGCTGCTGATGGCCGACACGGACGACAGCGTCATGATGACCTACCAGATGCCGGCCCGGTAAACCCCTGCTCTGGTCCTACAAATGCAGGAAGGGCTGAGTATAAATGTCCCCTAAACAACCTGGTCTTCAGGTGGAATGGGACATCCTGTGGAAGCAGGGTTCCCTCCAGATGAGCCATGTGTTCTGTGAGCGTGGTGGGATGGCCCCTGCATACTGCTGCCCTGTTAGAGGGGTGGTTGGTCCACAGATTTCGCCAGGGGCTGGCTCTCCAAGTTGACAAAGCATTTGTGCCCACACATCCCCTGAGCTCTGTTGCCTGGGAGCGCTGCAGGGTAAGGGGTAGAAGAACAGTGTTCAGGGTCGAGGTGGTAGCTGACCCACGGCCACCACATCCGGCTGCTTTAGCAAAGAAGACATGGTCCTGGCCCCTGCAGAACACCCCTCGGTAGGGGAAGCTGGGGTGAAGGAAGGAAGGATTAACTCCCAAAACTGAAAAAGCCGGGCTCCAGGCCAGGGGAGGTGGGGCTTGCCTCAGAGTGGCTGCCACCTGGCCTGGCACTGGCCCAGTTGCCTCAGAGTGGCCACTGTCTGTCCCAGGGGCCTCAGAGTGGCCGCCACCTGGCCCGGCACTGGCCCAGTGGCCTTGGAATGGCCACTGTCTGTCCCAGGGGCCTCAGAGTGGCTGCCACCTGGCCCAGCACTGGACCTCTGGCAAGGGAAGATTATTTTACCCACTATGTCTGCAGCAGGGATCTCCCAGATGGGCAATGCCCACGGCAAGCCAGAGGTCCCTGAATAGTGCGGGTGGTTTGGGCTGAGCCACTAACCAAAAGGCTGGCAGTTCGGATCCACATGGAAACTCCATGAATGTGTCTGCTTCTGTAAAGATGATAGCTACGAGAATTCTGTGGACCCAAGTCTGTCCTGTAACGTGTGTGGTTGCTGTGAGTCATGGTCGACTCAACAGCGACAGGTTTGATTTGGGAAGTTTTTGGTGGTGAACCAAGGAGTCCCTGGGTGGTGTAAATGAAACAGTGAATGCACTTGCTTGCAAACCAAAAGGTTAGAGGTGCAAGTCCACCCAGAGACGTCTTGGAGGAAGACTTGGTGATCTGCTTCCTAAAACTCAGCCATTGACAGCCCTGGGGAGCACAGTGCCGCACTGACGCCCGCGGGGTTGCCCTGAGGCGGAGCTGACTCGGGTGTGGTGATGCTGGACTGAGCCTGGGGGCCGGGGGCCTTCTGCTGACGCCCAGCGCACAGGCCTGATCCAGTAAAAGTCAGATCATGGTGCAGGTCGTCAAACAGCAGCTACATAGGACATACTGGAAAGATTAAGTTACCTTACCCTGGGCGATTATTTTAATGCGAAAGAAATTGGCATTAAACAAAATCCTCAAAAACTATTATGAGTGTCAAAAGATTTGGTAGAAAATAAGTGGATTTATTTTAAAAAGATAGAAAACCTCCTAAAACACTCTGAAGCTTACCTGTCATTAAATAAATTACTTTGTGCAGGAACCTGGACATGGTTCTGAAGGAGGACAGGGAGAGGCTCAAAGCACTGCAGAGGTTCCAGCCCCAGTTCACGGAAGCCCAGAAGCAGGAACTCCGTGAGGTCCACCCCTGGATGCAGGCCGGCGGCCTGCCTGCAGCCATGGACGTGCAGGTGTGTGTGCTGGAGCCGTGGGCATGCGGGTGTGTGTGCTACAGCCGTGGACGTGCAGGTGTGTGTGCTAAAGCCATGGACGTGCAGATGTGTGTGCTGGAGCTGCGGGCATGCGGGTGTGTGTGCTACAGCCGTGGACGTGCAGGTGTGTATGCTAAAGCCATGGACGTGCAGGTGTGTGTGCTAAAACCCTTCTGAGCTCAAAGGTCACCGCCCCAGGAGCACTCTGCCTGTGCAGCGTCCCTGGGCGTCTGGGAACAGTGCCACCACGCGTCTGTGTGTGTGTCGGACTCTGGTGGCTTGTGTGTTGCTGTGATGCTAGAAGCTATGCCGCTGGTATGTCAAATACCAGCAGGGTCACCCATGGTGACTAGGTTCCAGTGGCACTTCCAGACTAAGACTAGGAAGAAGGATGTGGCAAAGTCCAGTTCTGAAAACCATTGGCCACTGAGAACCTTAGGAATATCACAGAACATTGATCCAGTGGGGTAAAAAGAGCCCTGTGGTTGGAAGCGCTCAGAACAGCACCGGGGAGGGCTGCCTCCCAGCAGAGTCGGCCGCAGTGATGAGCATGGACTCGGGTTTTCAAGGCCTTTGTTTGCTGATGGGCACGACTCAGAGTGGGAAAAAGCAGCTGCAAACATCCATTAATGATCAGGAGGTGGAGTGTACCAAGTGTGAATCTAGTAGAGTTGGAAGCTGTCAGAATGAAATGGAAGGCATAAAGATTGATACCCTGGGCATTAGTGAGCTGACATGGGCTAGCACTGGCTGTTTTGAACTGGGTGATCATGGTCTACTGTGCCAGGAATGACAGCATAAAGAGGAACAGAATCACACTCATTGTCAGAAAGAATGTTTCAAAGCCTATCCTGAAGTACAACGCTGTCAATGATAGGATAATATCCATACACCTACAAGAAAGACCAGTTAACACTACTGAAGCCAAACATGAAGAAATTGGAGATTCTTATGAACTTCTGCAGTCTTAAACTGACCAAACATGCAATCAAGATGTATCGATCATCACTGGTGATCGGAATCCAAACGCTGGAAAGAAGGAAGGAACAGTAGCTGGAAAATAGGGCCTTGCTGATAGAAGTAACACTGGAGATCATGTGATAGAATTTTGCACAACCAGCGACTTATTGATTGCAAATGTCTTCTTTAAACGACATAAATAGTGACTACACACGTGGACCATGCCAGATGGAAATCAAAAAAGAAAACATGAAGAACTGTGTCAGTAGGAAGAGATGACGGAGATGCTTAGTGTCATCATCAGAAGAAGGCCAGGGGCCGACTGTGGAACAGACCATCAACTGCTCCCATACAAGTTCAGGTTGAAGCTGAAGACAATTAAAAGTCCATGAAAGCCAAACTATGACCTTTATCCCATCTGACTTTAGAGACCATCTGAAGACTAGGTTTGACACATTGAACACCAGGGACCGACAATCAGAGGAACTGTGGGATGACAGTAAGAACATCATCCATGAAGAAAGCAAAGGTCATTAAAAAGACAAAGGGAAGAAAAGATCAAAAGGGGTGTCAGAAGAGACTTTGAACTTGCCCTTGAGAGGAGAGTAGCTAAGGCAAAGGGAAGACATGACAAGATAAAAGAGCTGAACAGATTTCAAAGAGCAGCTCGAGAAGACACAGTCAGTTATTACAATGAAATGCGCAAGGACCTAAAGTTAGAAAAACAGAAGAACACATTCAGCATTTCCCAAGCTGAAAGAACTGAGGAAAAAATCCAAGCCTTGAATTCCAATACTGAAAGATTCTATGGGCAAAATATGGAATGATTCAGGCAACATTGAAAGAGGACGGAAGGCGTGCAGAGTGACGGCGCCAAAAAGAGCTGGTCGGTGTTCATCCAGTTCAGGAGGCGGCACACAATCAAGAACCGGCGGTACTGAAGGAAGAAGTCAAAGCTTCACTGAAGGGACTGGTGAAAAACAAGGCTCCAGGAATTGACATTTCAATAAATGGATGCCGTGCTGGAGGCACTTACTTGCCTGTGCCAAGAGATTTGGAAGACAGCTACCTGGCCAAGTGATTGGAAGAGATCCATATTGGTACCCATTCCAAAGAAAGGTGATCTCACAGAATGTGGAAATTATCGAACAGTATCATTAATATCCGTGGTGGTTGTGTTTGTGTGTCAGCTTGGCTGAGCCTGGTTGAGTGGCTGGGCAGCTGGTGGTAGTTATTCCCCATGATGAGACTGGCAGTCAGCTCCATGGTGGGATCCACCACAGGCAGCTGAGTAGCTGGGTTGGCTATGTGGTCTGCTACCTGTATATAAGAAGCAGCTTTGGGAATGGTCTCTAGCCTGTGGCACACTTGGACCCTGCATGGAGCTGTGTCGTTGCTCAGCAGCCTACTATGCTCTGCTGACCTTGGGACTTACAGTGGACTTAAGTTAATAGCCTGCCCTGTGGTTTGGTAACATTGGGACTGTGCCTTTTTCCTTGTCAACCTTGGGGCTTCTCAGCCTCAGCAGCCAGCAGCTGTCTGAGTGAAGAAACGCCTCTAGTTCCAGTGGGCCGGGAGCAGGAGGCAGAGCTGGACCGTAAGGTGGTGGCGCTTTCACCCAGCCCCTAGAGCCTGGCACTTTGAACTTGGACTTAAAGCCTCCAAATTGTAAGAATAAACTCCTGTTTGTTAAGGCCGTCCCATTAGTGGTATATTTTTGTCAGAGAGGCACTAGGTAACCAGAACAATATCACACTCAAGTAAAATCTTACTGAAGATAATTCAAAAATAGTGACAGTGGTATATTGACAGGGAGCTTCTAGAAATGCAAGCTGAATTCAGAAGGGGATGTGGAATGAGGGATATCATTGCTGATGTCAGATCGATCTTGACTGAAAGCAAAGAATACCAGGAAGATGGTTACTTGTATTTTATTGACTATGCAAAAGCGTTTGACTGTGTGGATCGTAACACATTGTGGACAACACTGAGAAGAATGGGAATTAAGAACACTTAATTGTACTCATGAGGAACCTTTACATAGACCAGGAGGCTGTCGTTCAAACAGAACAAGGGGAGACCGTGTGCTTTAAAGTCAGGAAGAGAGGGTGTCAGGGTTGTAGGCTTTCGCCACACTTATTCAATCTGTGTGCTGAGCATATAATCTGAGAAGCTGGATCACATGAAGAACACAGCATCAGGTTTGGAGAAAGAATCATTAACAACCTGCAATATGCAGACAACACCACCTTGCTTGCTGAAAGGAGGATGACTTGAAGCACTTATTAATGAAGATTAAAGACTACAGTCTGCAGTGTGGTTTACATCTCAACATAAAGAAAACAAAAATCCTCACAACTGGACCAATAGGCAGCATCACGATAAATGGAGAAGATTGAAGTTGTCAAGGATTTCATTTTAGTTGGATCCACAATCAGTGCCTGTGGAAGCAACAGTCAAGAAGTCAGATGACGTATTGTACCAGGCAGATCCGTGAAGGCCTCCGTAAAGTGTTGAAGAGCAAGGATGTTTCTTTGAGCTGCAAGGTGCGTCTGACCCAAGCCGGGGTATTTGCAGTCACCTGATACGCACGTGAGAGTAAGGAAAACCACAGAACGAAGAGATCTGTCTTGGAAGAGGTATGGCTGAAATACTCCTTAAAAGTGAAAGTGGCCAGACTTTGTGTTTCATACTTTGGTCATGTTGTTGGAAGGGCCCAGTCCCTGGAGAAGGACGTCGTGCTTGGTAAAGTAAAGGATCAGCCAAAGAGGAGAAGGCCCTCAACAGGCTGCACTGACACGGTGGCTGCCATGATACGGTGCCTGCCATGATACGGTGCCTGCCATGATACAGTGGCTGCCATGATGGGCTCGACAGGCTGCGCTGACACGGGGGCTGCGACGTTGGGCTCCAGCGTGGCAACAGTTGTGAGGATGGCACAGGACCTGGCAGAGTCGTTCTGTTGGACATGGGGTCACTGTGTGTTGGAGCTGACTCAGTGGTACCTAACAACAACATAAATTCTAAAGTTAAAACATTTATTTTTTTAAAAAAGGTACTGCATCATTAACTGTTAAGTGTACTTCAAAAAACTTTCAGATTAATTTTTAACTGCAAAAAGGACATGGAGGCAGCATCTTCTGACCTCTAACTTCACAAGAGTCACCATTAACAACCCAAGGCTTATACCCATGAGGCCAGACGTGCACCACCCTCCAGCCTTTCTACCGGTTCTGACACCACCCGTCCCTCCCACAGCACTCACTGCTTCTCTGCAGGGTTCAGTTATTCGATTAGGACAGTCTCCCCTCTGCTGTGCCCTCAGACCCACCTCTGTGGCCTTGGCTTCTCCGCCTGGCCTCTGCTCTGCTCGGGCAAGTGTCACAAAGCTCTTTTAGTTTTGCCAAGAGAGGCACCTGTGTGCAACCCCCTCCACCACCAAGCCTCCTGCTCAAAGGCACTCAGCTTTCTTGCTCTGAGGGCCGGCAAGCCTGCCTTTCTGTCTTGTGCTTCTTGGTTCCTCAGCCGGTCCTCTCTGCTGGCTCTCTGTCAAGGAGGTCATTAACGACCTGCACAGGGATCTCAGGTCCGAGGACCCACTCCACTCCACCTCTGGGTCTTCTCTCTTGATGGCAGTGAGATCCCCCCTTCTGCCTCTAGGAGGGCTCATTGAAGCCTAGCAGAGTGACAAAACTAACCAGTCCCCACGTGCCACTTCCATGAGCCTTATTTGCATGGTCCCACCCGGTAATCTGGCAGGAGTCACAAAGCCTGGCTGGACAAACCGCACCTAGTAGCTCACCGCACTGCATCAACGCCGCTTCCAAAGAGATTCTAGACATCTAATCTCCGTCGCTTGCTAGAGTCTGAATTATTTTCTTCTTTCTTCCAGTTACTCTCTGTTTAAAAAAATAGCAAACCAGACAGAACACCCCTCCTGCGTAAAGCCTCAGTACACAGGGGGACAGAATTTGATGGGAATTTTCGCAGCCACGCAGGCTTGTATGGGGCACACGGTGCCCACTCTGTGGTGCCCTCTCAGCCCTCACCCCTGCACGGTGACCCATGCCCCATCTGACCACAGACCCTTCTGTCCCCCAGTAGCTCTTCCTGCTCTTTCCTGGGCCCAACCAGGCAGCTTCGACAGCTTTCTTAGTCATCTAGTGCTGCTCTAATGGAAACACCACAAGAGGGTGGCTTTGACAAACAGAAGTGTATTTTCTCACAGTTTAGGAGTCGAGAAGAGCAAATTTAGAGCGCTGGCATTGGGGGAAGTGCTGCTCTCTGATCTCCATGTGGCCTGGCAGCTCTGTTCCCCTGTCTCTGCCTGCTGCTTTCTTGTTTAATCTGCTCTTCTATACCTTGAAAGAGACCGATTGGAGACACCCCCTACACACATTACCTCGTTCACACGACAGAGAGAACCATTCCCCGGTGGGATTCTGACCACAGGGAGAGGGGCTGGGGTTTCTACCTCGTGTTTCCCCATACCATCATCTCCCACTCCACGTCCCCTTCCTCTCTCCTCCCAGCTACAAGGCCTGGATTCCCTGGGCAGGCTGATGCCCCAGGGCCTTAGCACTTGACCTTCTCTCATCATGGCCTCTCCTCGGGTATATGCCCACGACTCCCTCTGGCTTCCTTCCAACCTCTTGTCACATGACCCTGTATTTATCTATCGTTGCACAGCAAATCGCCCCAGAACTGAGTGGCTGTAAGCAGTAAGCGTTTCACCTCACACAGTTCCTTTGGGTCTGGGTTTGCGAGCAGCTTCTCTGGGTGGTTCTGGCTCAGGTCTCAGGCTGTCATCAGGATGTTGGCCTCTGCCGTCGGACATTTGGAAGCGGAGCTTTCAGCGCGGCCCAGTCCCATGCCTTTCAGGCAGCACTGGCTGTTGGCAGGAGGCCTCAGGACTGGCTTCGTGGGCCTCTCCCTAGTGCTGCTTGAGTGTCCTTGTGACGTGGCAGAGTCTTTTCTCAGAGTGGTAACTCCAAGAGAATAGGGCCTTTTATGTCTCAGGAGCCACTCACTGCCCCTTCCACCACATTCTCTTGGTTAGGACCGAGCCACTGGGCCCCGCCTCACGTGCGGGGGGAGAGGCGTGCGGCCGCAGCTGTTGAGGGAGGAGTGTTGAAGTTCTTCATCCATGGACGCACCTAGTATCCACTGCAGTCACCTTCTCGGTGGCCTTTCCTGAAGGGCCGCTTCCTCCACACACACACCATGTACCCTGAAGGTCCACGTAAAATGGTGGCCCTCACACATGCGTGCTTGCACGTACACACCCAGGAGCGCACACACACACATGTGCGTGCACACACGCTCCATTCTACCTTTGCTCTGTCAGCAGTGCTGATGTCTCTGGGGTTCTGTGGCCTCCTTGTTCCTTGTTCATTTTATTGCCCCCTCCCCCACTGGGATGTAGCTCCCAGGGGCAGGGCCGTGTCTGTCTTACTCGCTGTTGACCCCCCAGTGCTTAGCACCACAACAGGAACTCAACAGACATGGAGCGGCCCCAGTGAGAAGGTGCGTTACTGTCCCATTTCACAGATTGGAAGACAGGTTCAGGGCAGGCAGGTAACTTACTCCAGGTCCCAGTGGCAGAAAGTGGGGGAGCTGGGAATGAAGCCTAGGCCTGCTGGCTGGCTTTGGGGGACTCGGGGTGCTGGGCCCCTTGGGGATGGCTCTGGCCCCTGTGGGAGCCAGCAGACCCAGAAACACCTCCGATGGAGGCTGCCCCACTCCTAGGCACTCTGCCAGCCGCCTGCCTGCTAGCAGGCTAACGTGTGGTCACTCGTGGCCTCAGGTTGCCTCAGGTTGGACTGTTTCTATGTACTAAAGGTCTCATGTCTGTTGTCTGTTCTCCGTTTTCCTTGAAGGAATGTGTTTACTGTGAAAACAAGGGAAAAGGCAGCATTTGTGTCCCATACGAGGAAGAGGTTCAAGACGTCTCTGTGCTGGGCCCCAGCACAGTCACGGACACCAACGAGGGAGGAAGTGGACCCCCCTGAGTCCAGAGAGAGAAGAGCACACGCGGCCCCTCCTTGGAGCCCAGTGACCAACCTTGGAGAGGCTGGGAGAGAGGAGACACTGGGGTTCATTTCTGGCGAAACGGACAGATGGACTTACATGACTTTTCTGTTTTAGAAAAAAAAAGTATTTATCTGAAAGGGTGATTTAAGATGGGAGTAGGAGGGTTTGGGAAGAAATGTGTTGTTTTCTGTAATTCCTAAATAGGAAGACCTGAGGGGCAGGGAGGAGATTGGTTCTTGAACTTGGACTCTGGCACACCTCCTTAGAAGCCTGCAGGGAGTTGCCACGGCGTGCACAGCCGTCCCCTGACCCGTGGATTATCCAGTCTCAGGGCACGTATGACCAGTGGTCAGGATGCCACATGTACGGGGCTTCTGGAACCTTCTGGGGCAAGTTTGCACCGGGGTCTGTCAGCATCACGGAAGTCCTCAGATCAGATTGTGCCCCTCTCCCAAGCTGCTTTTTATCTAAGTTATCATTTTGTCAGAGTTAACAGGCAGAGTGCCCAGTAAACAAGATAAGCCCAGGCTTGCTGACTGATCTCTAGTGAGCCGTGTGACACTGCTCACTGCAGATGAGTAAGCACGGGTAAATCCATGCTTCCTTGTTGACTGGGCACTCGGTCCCTGTCAGGGATTCAGTGTCGGAAAGGAGGCTTTGATTCCGTGGGCGGTGCCAGCCAGACCTGGAAGCCGAAACTGTGATGTGGTGGGAAATGTGAAAGTGGTCACCACAGATGAGTAGCACAAGCCAGCCCATGCTTAGCTTGCTTCCTGGGTAATCCACCCTGGTCAGACACAGGTGGCGCTCTCAGCCTCTTCCTGTTGCCTTTCACCAGGTGTGGTGGTTACCCGGCAACCAGTAGCCCCGGTGTCCAGAGCTGTGGTGCTCAGCATTTCCACGTGATGTGGTCTGTTGATTGACGGCGAAGTTGACATGCTTGCTCTGGGTTGAGAGGGCCATTGGTTTGTGTGACCAGCTCCATGAGTAAGGTACCTCTACACCATCTGGATAGTTCTTCGTCCGTGAGTCCATCTCGGCCAGCGCGGCCAGTGTGTGGTCAGTCACCTCGGAGGAGGACTTCCTGTGCAAAAGAGACACGTGTGGAGGGAGTAACTCCCAAGTGGTCTGCTTCTGCCACGGCCTCACGGACGTGGCTGTGACCAAGCCAAGGGCCATGCCACATGAGCCACTACAGCAGTTTCCAACTGTGCTGCATTTCTGGGGTGCAGTGAGCTCCCCCACTTTTTCACAAGCCCAGCCTTGCCGATGCAGCAGGTTGCTGCCAGCCGGCGTCCACCGGTGCCACGGTCACTTCAGGTCATTCCGACATTGGGGGAGACAGACCACACACCCCAATTTTTCTTCATTGTGATTTGGGTGAAAGCCCTTTTTTTTTTTTTTCTTTTCCACAACCTCATTTTGCATCCTTTATCCCAAAGATGGTGAGTAAAATGTCTGGTGTCTGAGAAGTGCTTGCCATGGCCCGGTTGGCCCGAAATGGCACCAGGTCCGCAAACGCTCGAGGAAGCAGGGCTTGGCCTTGTTGTTCAGTGCCCCCACGGCCACAGTGAGACAGGCCGTGTGCCCTGCCGACCCAGTTGGCTCCTAGTCCAGCCATCTGAATTTGAACCCCTGTTTTCATAAACTCAAACACAAGAACACGCTTTATTTATTTATTTATTTTGGTTTACAAAGTAACATCCCCTCCGATGCCAGGGGTGTGGTAGCAGCGTGTGCTTCTGTGGAAACTAGATGCCACCACCAGCGCCTGCCTCTGACCAGGTGGTCACAGTTGTGGCACCTAAACACGAAACTGCCGCAACGCTCTCCCCGCACCATTGCAAACGTTCGTCTTCAGCCCGACTCCGCTCGTTGATGTTTGTGCATCGCTGGACTGTTGAGCTGCGTAGCTTCGGTGTGTGCTGGACCACTGGCTGAATAGAAGCGTTTTGTGACCCTGTTGACACGGCCCCGAGCACCGTACCATCTGTTCTCTTCAGTCTGTGCGCTTACACGGGTGTTGGACGAATCTCTCCGTTTCAAACTGAGCCTCCTTTGAAGACATTTCTAAAGAGAAACGTCAGTGCACGCTCGGCGGCGGAGAGGGAGGTTCTGAGCCTGGACGGACAGGTGGTTTGTTCCCACGCGAACTGAGCTTTCCGCCCGCAGTGCAATATGTTTGTCTGGCTGCTTGTGTCTTTTTATGACTTTTTTGCCTTTTAGAATATTGGTAAATAAAGCGAGTCTATTTTTAGCTGTGTGTCCTGTGTGTGGAGCAGAGCTGCTGCAGAGGCTTTTCAGGGCTGGGACCTTTTGGGAGCAGATGGCCAGGCCGGTGTTCCTCGGCACGTCTGAGTGGGTCTGAACGCCAGCCTCTGGGCTGGTAGTCAGGCACCTCACTGTTTGCCCACCCTGAGTCATCCAGGGGAAAACCTGAATAGAAGTGGAGAGAGGCCTCTTCAAGTGCAGAACCCTGGTCATCCTACGTGCCGGAACCTTCCACCCCAGAGGCCCTTTACCGCCGCCTTGTTTTGTGCGGTTCACTTTTGCTGGGCCCCCTGGCTCTGTGTGTGTGTGTCATACAACACAGCAGCCCAGTGGCTTCATAAAATGCAAATCGACTCCTGTAATCAGGGTGGTCTGCAGTCTCAGCCTGCAAATGGAGGGGTGTGGTTGCCTGGCTCAGCCCCCTGCACTCCCCCAACTCTGGTGACCCCAGGTACCATGGCTGTTCCCTCGGTGTCCTATTGCACTGCTGAGCTGCCTGGGCCGGCTGCCTGTGTGCAGGCCACGGGGCTGAAGGCGTCCGCATCAGAAAAGTCTCTCTGTCCCACCGGGGAAGATGTGGGCAGTGCAGCAGAATCCTTTCTGAGGACAGAGATGGGGTGGAGCCTTGGGGCCCAGCCTGCACAGTGGAGGTCAGTTCCTGTCTCCCTCACTTTGCAAACCAGGACCCTAGGATCTGAGCAGGCAGGTGGGCGGGTCCTGGACCCAGTGCCAGCCTCCCAGAAGCACCTCTGCAAGGTGTGGAGAGGGGCAGGGGGACTCCACTCAGCTTCCAGGCCTGATTGTCTAAATCCCACTGCTGAGTGAACCGAGTCCTCTGAGCTCAGGGCCTCCTGCGGACCAGCCCTGAGGGGCCAGATGTGGCTGTTGCCCTGGCTTTCTGAGTCCCTCAGGGGACTGCATTTTTGTTTATTTTTTATGTATAAACCCAGCAGTGCCCCCACCCTCCTCTATTCCAAATCAAAAGGAGCTCCGGGCAGATTGCCCACTGCCCACAGGGCTGGGCTGGCTGCGGCCTTTGTTCTCCCAGGATTTATGACCTGCCACCCCTGCTGCTAACTGGTCCCAGTGGCCCTGCCCAGCCTTGACGGCCTCTGTCCTGGATCTGGGGGATCAAAGGGCCACAGTGCTCAGGAAGTCTGGGCGCCAACCACCTTTGAAGGCAGGCTCTGTCCAAGGGACAAATGGCAGGAAGTGGGTCCACTAGGAGAGGCCTCTCCAGGGAGGGCAGAGGGCTGGTGGCCCCAAGATGGGGTAGCCAGGCTCTGCAGAGGGAAAGTCCGAAGTAGCTGGCCAGCAGGAAATAGGCCCCAACGGAGGACGTGGCTGACTTCAGCCCTGTGATTCTTTCCCATTGACCACACTGAGACGTGTCCCAGCACTTCACCTGTCCTCCCCTCAACTCCAGCCACTTTCCCCAAACCTAAGATGAAGCTCCCGAGTTCCCTGGCCATCCCTGCGGCCTCCTCCTCTCCCCAACCCGGCTGCCTCTCCTTTAAGTGTTGTCCAGGTCAGCTTCACATTATGCTCTGTGACCACAACAAAGCCTCCTTCGCTTTCTCTCCAGATGGTTCGAAAGGTAGAAACCCTGTGAGCAGCCACATGCTGTTGTCAGCGTGAGAGGATCCAAGGGGCGCTAAGATGACATTTCCTTTCCTGTGTAGCCTTTTGTTTTTCCTGGAGTTCCTAGTTGCCTTTCATTTTCTGTCTGCACTGCCTGCCTTTATCACCTCCTGCTCCTCCATTCCCACACTGAGTTCCCCACTAAAGCAGGTGGTCTCTTGGTCTCTTCCTGGAGGCCCCCCCCCCCGGCCCTAATCACCCTGCTTCCCTATACTTTTCTCAAAGTGGTGGCAACTGAATCTCAGTCACCAGTTGACCTCCTTCAGTGGGACTATGTCTAAGTCCCAGTGAAGGAGGTAAAGTCACAGCCAGCTATGGGTCCCCCACTCCAGGGCCCACCTGGTCAACCCCAATAATGAGAGTGTTGGGGGTGGGTCACTGGGGTTTCTGAGCAGCTAGTGCAGAGTGACTGCTGGGCTTTCTGGCTTGTCAGGGAGACTGAGGATAACAGGACGTGAGTGGAGAAAGTTCATACATGGAACCCCGGAGCAACCAAAGCAGAGCTGGGACAGGTGCACCTCAGCAGAAAGGGCTGCCAGGTGGTTGTGGAAGACAGTGGCGTTTTCAGACTTCTCAAGCTTGGCTTGCCTGAAGCCTGTGAGTGCCTCTCTGTCTGGGCACTGGAGGTGGAAGGGCCATGGGAGGGCTGCCAGCCCCAAAGGGGAGGGCATTTGATGCCACCATTCCTGCTCAGGATTGTTACCCTTCCCCGGGTCTAGCCTCCTCCCTTCCCTATCCCTTCAAAGCTTCTGGGCCAGGCTTTGAGCTGGGGGCACAGGAGGCCAGGGAAGGGGACCTGGGGTCAGACGTGGTGCCCCTGACCAGGGACTCCCAGCCCCGGTGGTGGTGGGGACCGGGTGGGAACTCCGCACTGGCTGCCCCTCCCGGATGGCGGCCGAGAGGGAGGCACGGACCTGAGCCGCTAGGAGGCGCCTCTGGAAAGGGATCGCGGGTGACCAGAGAGGGGCGCTCCGCGCGCAGAGGCCTGGCGGCGGCGGGCGGTGCACTCGCGTCCAGGCAGCGCCCCGAGGCTGGGAGTGCTGGCGGCGGGGTCCCGGGGCGCTGGCCGAGGCACCGCTCGCCCGTAGTCGCGCACCCAGGGCCCGCGCCCGGCACGGCTGGGCGGCAGATGGGCGGCCCGGGCGGGGCTCGAGCGTCTGGAGCGCCCGCCGCGGCCCGCGCGGACAAAGCCGACCCGGACAAAGGCGCGGCCAGCACCTGTCGCTCTTGGCGCGGCCACCGCTTTTCTCCGCCGAGTTGGCTGCAGCTGCCAACTGTCACGGGCATCGAGTTACCGCGGGGCCGGGTGGGGGGCGGGGGCGCGGGAGGGGCGAGAGCGGGGCCCAGGCGGCGGAGGGAACCGCCGGGGATGGGGAGCCACGGGGGCCGGGGGCCCGTGAGCGGGTGACCAGAGGGCCCGGAGCCAGGAGAGGGCGTCCGGCGGAGGGCGGCTCCCCTTCAGTTCGAGCCCGGGGTCGGGACTCTCGAGCCTGTGGGAAAAGGACCCGGGGCTCCTCAGCCACTCAGACGAGGACCCGAAGCCCCTCCGGGACCCTGGCCCCTGGAACCCGGGCGCAGGGCGCTCCTCTGGCCAAGGGCGCGTGAAAAAGCGGGCGAATGAATGAATGAGAGAATGAATGAATGGCCCGTGAGTGACTGCGCCCCTGCTCGCAGGCACTGCAGACTAGGGGTCCGTGCTCATTGCAGCTGGAGGACCAGAGACCAGCGCGCCCGGGGGCTCGCTCTAGGGTCTCCGCTCCTCTGGGACCGCCCCCGGAGGGGTCGCCCCGAGGCCGCTTGGGCCCGCCCTCGGCCACGCCCCGCCAGCTGCCGGCGGCCAGGGCTGCGGAGTCGGACAAAGCGCGCTGCTGCCATTGGCCCGCGCGCCCTCGCGGCTGGCCGCTCCGGACAGGTGCAGCCAATCAGTGCATTGAGATGCAAATAAGACGCTATAAAAGGGGCGGGGCGGCCGCGTCTGGAGACTCGAGGGAGGTGGGCGGCGGCCGGGGGAACCCGGGGAGCCGCAGGCTGTGGGCGCCGGGCCCCGAGGCAGGGCTGGCCGTCATGGCTCCCTCCCTGGGGCTCTGCCGGGGCCGCGCGGGCCGGGAGGACGAGCACAGCTGGGAGGCGCGGGGGGACCGCAAGGTGCAGGCTGCGGGGCCGCGGGCGGGC
>NW_006921593.1:21332713-21340340 GCF_000298275.1 Orycteropus afer afer
GGGGCGCGGCTCTCTCTGTCCCGCTCCGAGCGCAGAGCGCGAGCAGCTGCGGGCCGAGGCCAGCGAGCGCTTCGCCGCCGGCTACATCCAGTGCATGCACCAGGTGCACACTTTCGTGTCCACGTGCCAGGCCATCGACGCCACCGTCGCCGCCGAGCTCCTCAACCACCTGCTGGAGTCCATGCCGCTGCGCGAGGGTGGCAGCTTCCGGGATCTGCTGGGCGATGCCTTGGCCGGGCCACCGGGAGGCCCCGGGCCGAGCGGCCGGCCAGCGGGAGGGGTCGCGGGGTCCCCGCTGCCCAGTCCCCCAGGCCCCGGGGATGACGTAGGCTCCGACCTGGAGGAGGCTGCCGAGGCTGAACTGAGCCGAGCGCCTTCCGAGGGGTCGAACTTGATGTCCGCGGCCCTGGGCGGCCTGACCTCTGCCCACATAACCCACAGCGTCTGGAGGCCTTGGTGACTGACGCCCTGGCAGGGTCTGCTGGGGTGGACCTGGCCTTCCTACATGTACTCCTTCCTCTTCCTGGGATGGGCTGGGGCAGCCCCTAGGTCTGCCTTCCCCCCTCCCCCAGCAGGGCAGCCCTGTGACCAGCCTGACCCAAGCCCTGGCCTTGTTCCTTGAATGAGCCATTTTATGGACCCCACCACTCCGGTGGTGGGTGGGGGAAGCGATAGGCAGGAGAGGGGCTTGTGGAGTTAGGTGGCCTTCAGCCATCTCCACCTCTGGTCGGGCACTGTTAGGGGCACAAGAGTCACGGGCAGAGGGAGCCAGCAGGTGGTGGCAGCCCTGGCCTGGGTGGCAGCTTGAACTTGCCCTTCACCGGGAAGGCACAGGAGCTTCCCAACATCTTGGCTTTTTAGTTCATTGGAGTTTATTAGGTTACCCTCCAATGTTCCGAGTTTATTAAATAAAGGATGCTGTGGAGTTAGTCTCCCTCTGGAAGCTTTCCTGAATGGTGTGTATCAGTGTGTCAGAGGGTATGTGCTCAACAAGAAAGATATTTCTGTGTCTAACGTTCGTGCCCGTCTTTCCATCTTCCCACCCTTTATCAGCACAGTGAGGAGGCAGTGGGGCTGGGGCAGGTCTGGATGGGCCTACTTCCCTCCACCCCCAAGCCTGGGAGCCCTGGACGCACATCAGGGATGCGAGTGTTGTCTCCAGGGCAACAGCTGTCCCTCAGTCACAAGCTTCCAGAAATCAGAGGGGCTAATGCCTGATTGGAGGAGCCTTGTGGCTCGTGGCTAAAGCACTCGGCTGCAAACCAAAAGGTCTCCACAGGAGGAAGATGTGACCACCTGCTCCATAAAGATTAGAGCCTTGGAAACCCTACCCTGTCCTCTAGGGTGAAATCAACAGCAAGGTCTCAGTATGGAGGTTTAATGCCTAAGTGCTAGCGATTTGGTTTGGAAATTCCTTTCAAGGCCTGTGTTAGAATCCATGGCAATCTGTGGGTGTCAGCTTCTCCCTGGGAGGAGATCCACCCAGCCCATGGCTTGAAGTGAAAGTCCCAGGGCCCCAGACAGCTTGGCCTTGAGGTCCAGCTGGGCCCAGGCCAGCAACCGCAGGGAAGGAGGGGGCAGGATGGCACCTGGGTCGGGGCTGCAGTAGAACCTCATGAGCTGACAGCAGTCTCCCTGCACAGCTAGGCCAGACAACACTGATGCCCCTGGGCTAAACCGACCGTGTCGTGGACACTGGCTCCCTGTCCTCACCTCTCCTTCCTCCTCCACTCTGGCTGCTGTTCCCATTCCCGTCCTCAAACCGCTCACCAAGATCTACAATGGCGGCCGTGGTCCCAAACCCAGCCCTGTGCAGCCCTGATTTAGGCACCTTGCAGGTTAGCAATCTCACTCCTCACGGATCATCACTCCCACCATCTTGAAACATTCTCTTCCCTAAACCTCAAGAACATGCCCCCCCCCCGCACTTCCTACCTCACCACCCTCTTCTACTAGGTTCTCCCAACCTCCAGCTGTACTATGTTCCAAGATTCTGTCCTCTGCCCTTTCCTGTTACTGCTCCCACCCCAATAACCCCATCAGGCCCCAAGGCTTGTTCCATCTGTTTGTCCCCTCCCCCACATCCTCCTGTCTGCTCATTGTCTCCACTTAGCGGTCAGCTTGGCATCACAACTCATTACAGCCAACACATACAACTGATTCTCACTCGCCAAACGCTGTCTCCCCCAGTCTTCCAGGTGCTCTGGTGGCATAGTGCCTAGGGCACTTGACTGCTAACCAGAAAGCTGGCGGTTCAAACCCACCAGCCACTGCTCGGAAGAAAGGCTGGTCAATCTACTTCCATAGTGATACTGCCTCGGAAACTCAAGGAGGGGTCGCTAGGAGTCGGATCTGAGCAGTGAGTTTAAGGAGCTCTGGTAGCGTAGTGCCTAAGGCATTTGACTGCTAACCAGAAGGCTGGCGGTTCAAACCCATCAGCCACTCCTCGGAAGGAAGATGGGGCAATCTACTTCCGTAGTGATACTGACTGGGAACCCAAGGAGGGGTCGCTGTGAGTCGGGTCAGACTCGAGAGCACATAACAACAACCACCAGTCTTCCCACTTCCTGGCATCCTACTAATCTGACGACAAATCCACCAGTCACCACCATCTGCTTCTTTTCCTACCATCCACTTCCAATCAAGTCCTTGAACTCTTGATCTAAGTTCGGTGCGGCCGGTCCTCATCTTCGCCATCCACCTAGTGCGAGGCATTGTCATCTTTCACCTGGACTTCTGCAACAGGCCTCGAACTCGCTTCCCTCCTACACTCGCACCGGGACAGCCGCTTGTGTTCCGTGGCAACCGGGCGGCCGCTTCCCGTCCCGTCCTAACACGCGGGGACAAGTGTCTGCACCTCACCGTGGCATTCAAGGCTCGGCCTGACCTAACCTCCCACCGTCCTCAACTCTCGCTGGAGGCTTTGCCCTTGTGCAGTTCTCTGCACGCGGAACCTGCCCCGGGTTTCCGCTGCGTCCTACCTGGCCTGCCTCGGAGGGAGCCTCCCCGAGCCCCCAGCTCTCGGCCTCGCGTCCCCCAGACATGGCAGTTATCCTGCCCTATCCCAGCCTGTAGTGTCCACGTGCTTCCTGGGATGGGGTTGGTCGCAACCGGAGGGCTCAGGGCGCGACCCGCCCCTGAGCAATCCCGAGGCGGCCTGGAGCCGCTGTGGCTCGAACAGGAGACTTGGGAATCTGGGAGCCTGCGCACCGCAGCGACCCGCGCGCGGGGTTCGGCGCTGCAGCGCTCGCAAGCGCTCGGAGACGCTCACAACCGCCGGGAGTCTAAGCCACGCCCCCACCCAGTCCCCAACCCGCGAGAGGCTAGCCGCGGGGCCTCCTGGGAGATGTAGTTCGCGCCCTTCGACTTCCTCCTTCTCGAGGCCTCCGCAGGCCAAGCCGGGACTACGACTCCCAGAGGACTCCGTCCCGCAGCCACTCCCGCCGCCGCTGCCGCGAGCTCTGAACCTGGTACCCAGGGAACTCCTGCAGTTGGTTAAGCGACAGTCCGGCAGAGGCTGGACTGCGGTCTCTCCGGCACCCTGGGACCAAGAGGGAAAGGGGTGAGGAGGCGCCGGCGCTCCACAGCTCCCCAGGCCCCGCGGGCCTCCGCAGCTCGAGCCGAGCTTGGAGGCGCCGCCACCTCTGGGCGTCGAGGGAGGAGCTCCGGCCCGCTGGGCGATGGGTGTCTCCGAGACGTCGGTGTCTTAAAAGCTCCGCATCAAAGGCACCAACGCCTGAGTCGAGGGGCGGGGGAGAGCATGCCGGCTGTGGGCTGGAAGCAGGTTTCTGGAGGAGGAACAGCACGCCTCTTTTGTCAGCATCCCTTCTACGGATGTGACACCAGGTCTGTGCGGAGGCACGCGGGACAAGGACAGGTCCCTGCAGGCTCCCAGGATCAGCCAGAGCCTGCGGCGAGAACCGCAGTCCCGTCAGCCATCCAGGGAAAGACACAGGCATTTCCTGGCGGCGAGTAGCCAGGGACAGCCGGATCCGACCAGATCAGGAATGTGCCCTCCGCCTAAACGTGTCCTGAACGGGAGGCATAGTGGCCCAGAAAGTTTCTAGCTCCTCATGAACCCACCCAGACATTTTTCTTCTCCACCCTCATGTCAGATATCGGCCTCCATTTGGGGACCAGGCCCTCTAGTTCTGCTCGCGGTTGTTGCCAGGCTGTCCACTAACCTGACAACAGGTGGTGCTTGGGGTGCTGACTTCGTTTCGCATCTGGACCCTTGCCCACCTTGACCTTGAAGAGTCCCGTCTGCACCCTAAGACTCCTCAGTTAGCGACCATGGCATAGACCATGTTGTCCTCCACCATACCAGCTCCAGAACCTTTAGCTCCAGCCTCTGTTTTTCCACTCTTTTCCAGGAAACTTGTTCTCAGAACTCGAGGGCTCCCAGTTACTGTCCTACCGCTTCCCCACAGGCAGGTTTCTGGGATGTGCTCTCCATTCTCATGTTACCATGTCCTCACTTCCTGTTTGCTTGCCACGTTTCCTGCTGGCCGTCTTTCCCACCCTCTACTGAAAACTTCCAGCAGTCTCCAAAAACCAAACCAAACCCACTGCCATCAAGTTGATTCTGACTCATAGGGACCCCTGTTGGGGTTCTATTCTGGTTCAAGAATATACCACCAATGGGACGGCCTTAACAGGAGTTTATTCTTACAGTTTGGCGGCTTTAAGTCCGAGTTCAAAGTGCCATGCTCTATGGGCTGTGTGAAAGCCCCTTGACCTTGGGCTGCAGCTCTGCCTCTTGCTCCCAGTCCACTGAAGCTAGAGGCATCTCTTCACTCAGGCAGCTGCTGGCTGCTGAGGCTGACAAGCCCAAGGTCACCAAATAAAAAGGCACAGTCCCATTGTTACCAAACCCCACAGCAGGCCATTAATTCAAGTCCATTGTAAGTCCCAAGGTCGGCAGAGCACGGCAGGGTGCTGAATGACACGGCGATGTGCAGGGTTCAAGTGTGCCATGAGCTAGAGACCATTCCCCAAGGCTTCTGCTTATATGCGGGAAGCAGACCACGTCCCTACACCAGCTACTCAGCTGCTCTCAGTAGATTCCACCATGGAGCTGATTACCGTCTCATCGTGGGGAATACTACATCCAGCTGCCCAGCCACTCAACCAGGCCCAGCCAAGTTGACAGAAAGTGAACTACCACAGGTTCCAAGGCAGCAAATCTTTACAGAAGCAGATTGCCTCATCTCCCTTCTGCAGAGCGGCTGGTGGGTTTGAACCTCCAGCCTTCTGGTTAGCAGTCACATGCCTCAGGCACTGCAACAGCTGTCCAGTGGACTCTTCCGTCTTACCTGACCTGTGCAGCACGTGACCCTGCTGACCACCTTGTGCTTCTTATGACTGTTCTCCGAGTTGTCCAGCTACTTCAGCCGCCTCTCAGATCGGAGCACGGCTCTCAGCCCGCCCCGTCAGCATTGCTGGGCCTGCTTCTCTCTCCTCTTAGCTCTGGGCTCTAGTCTATGCTATGGTCTGCGTGGGCCCCGTGGCACCTACTGTGTGCCTGACTCAGTCGTCTCTGAAGCTTGTCACATGTACTCAGCTGCCCTCCCATTGTTGCCTCCCAGATGTCCCCTAGCTCTTCACATTTAGCACATTCAGACCTTGGCTCAACTTTCCTGCAAAATTTGCACGTCCTTTTGTGCTCTGAGGAGCTCTGATAGTGCAGTGGCTGAGGCAGAAGGTCGGTGGTTCAAACCCACCAGCTGCTCCTCGGCAGAAAGATGAGGCAGTCTACTTCAGTAAAGATTTACCGCCTTGGAAACCCAATGGGGGTTGCTATGGGTCGGAATTGACTCAAGGGCAGTGGGTTTGGTTTGTTTTTTTGTGCTCGGGATCCCCAAGGACAGCAACCTGGCCATCTTTAATCACCCAAAACAGAAACCTGATAGCCAACTGAGACACCTCCCCTTCTTCATCACCCCCACATGTAAGCAGGGCCCCAAAACCCACTTGAGTTGATTCCTACTCACTGCACCCCGAGAGGACAGAATAGAACTGCCCATAGGGTTTCCAAGGCTGTTAGGGAAGTGGATTGCCTCATCTTTCTCCCATGGAGTGACTGGTGGGTTGGAACCACTGACCTTCTGGTTTGCAGCCGGATGCTTTAGCCACTGAGCCACGAGAGCGCCCTGTAAGCAGGGCCAGGAGCAGTCAGTTCTGAACAGAGTGAACACGTGGACCGGTAAGCTTCTGTCTGTATGCCTGTCCCTTCCCTCTCCTCCTGCGGCTGCGTTCCTCATTCACCCTCTGGCACTTGGGAAGGCCCCACTGAGAAGACTCATGCATCTGGGGTCACTGTGTGAGCTTCAACCCCTTCAGAAGCCCAGTGGGCTGCAGATCAGCGGAGTGTTGCTGGCCCAGGTCGCCCACGGCCCAGGTCAGAACTTGGCTTCGCCTCTAAGGCCTCCACCTTCTGTACCCACCCCTGCTGACCCCGCACTGCACACTGCTGGCCCTCTGGTGGGTAGGACACCCCACAGCTGAGCCCCTACCTGTTTGCCTCCTCTGCTTGGAGGACCCTTTCCCTCCAGGATGTCTGCCTATGGAGCAGCCACCCACCGGGCTCTTCAGGCTCAGTCCCATCCCACCTGCTCACCCTGGTGGTGCGCTGTTGCCACAGTATCGTCCATCTCTACAGGTGGATTTCGGAGGATGTCGATTGATGCCACGGCGCCTCCTGATGCCTCCTCCCGGCCAGTCTCTTCCAGGATCTGGAGAGAGGCAGATACGTTTCTTCATGGGCTTAGACTCCAATCGGTGGGGCCAGAGGAGAACTGAATGGGGGCAGGGACGAGGAAGGGTGCTGAGGCAGAGTGCGGTTGGGTTAAACCGATCAGGTCCCTGCGCAGTAGGCTACCTTTGAGGGTGTGTTTAGGCAGAGAACTGAACGGAGCACAGCGCGGAGCCAAGCATCTCTCCCGAGCAGGACTGCCCCAGGCGTGGGACAGAGCACGTGCAGAGACCAGGACAGAGGAATGGACTTATCCTACGTGAGGGACGTGGGCCTGGAGCTGTGTGTCCAAAACACACGTATGTTCCTGTAGTCTTTTAAAAAATGCTCCTTGTTTTTTTCTCTGCCTTTCAGTAACAGTAGCAACAGCAAAGGCATTTATTTATCGGGCATTTGTCAGGCCGCATGAGGGCCCTGTACGTAAAGTGCTTGACAGTCAATTCTGACTCATAGTGACCCCCGTTGAGTTCCCAAGGCTGTAAATCTTCACAGAAGAAGAGTGGCTGGTGGGTTTGAACCACTGACCTTCTGGTTAGCAACCAAATGCCTTATCCACTACACCCCCCCCCAAAAAAAAAAACCACCAAACTCACTGCCATCAAGTCGATTTGACTCATAGACACCCCTCCTTTAGTTTCCGAGGCAGCATCTCTATAGCAATAGATTGCCCAGTCTTCCTTCCAAGGAGTGGCTGGGGGGTTTGAACTGCCAGCCTTTTGGTTACCAGTCATATGCCTTAGGCACTAAGCCACCAGTGCTCCTTCACCTTTACAGAAACCTAAACTACACCCAGGAGCTCTGGTAGCATAGTGGCTAAAGCACTTGACTGCTAACCAGAAGGCTGGCGGTTCAAACCCACCAGCCACTCCTCGG
>NW_006921593.1:21340680-21342483 GCF_000298275.1 Orycteropus afer afer
TCTTCAGGGAAGCAAAGCCCAAACCACACCCACTGCCTGGAGTCCATTCCGACCCACAGCGCCCCTAGAGGACAGAGTGGAACTGCCCACAGGGTTTCCATGCTGTCAGTGTTTACAGAGGCCGACTGCCTCATCTGCCATGGGGCAGCTAGTGGGTTCTGCTGACCTTTTGGTCAGCAGCCGAATTTTTGTTTGTGTTCTTTGCTTCTCGTGTGTCGGTCTCTTCCGTGTTCCTGCCTCTTCTGTTTTCTCTGCTTCTTCCCGCTTGCACTCTTCTTCCCTTTTCTCTCTGTCTTTGTCTCTCCATCTGTGAAATGGGGTCATAATAGTGCCTGCCTTGATTGGAGGGTTAAGGAGCCCTGGTGGCACAGTGGTTAAAGGGCTCAGATGCAAACCAAAACGTCATGGTTTGAACCCACCAGCCACTCTATGCTGGATAACATTGAGAAGAATGGGAATTCCAGAACACTTAATTGTGCTCATGGGGAACCTGTACATAGACCAGGAGGCTGTCGTTCAAACAGAACAAGGGGACACCTCATGGTTTAAAATCGGGAAGGGAGTGTGTCAGGGTTGTATCCTTTCACCATACTTATTCAATCTGTGTGCTGAACAAATAATCCAAGAAGCTGAACGATATGAAGAAGAACGTGGGATCAGGATTGGAGGAAGACTCGTTAACAGCTTGTGAAATGCTGACGACACAACTTTGCTGCTTAAAGTGAGATGACTTGAAGCACTTACTGATGAAGATTGAAGAGTACAGACTGCAGTATGGATTACACCTCAATATAAAGAAAACAAAAATCCTCACAACGAGACCAATAAGCAGCAGCATGATAAATGGAGAAAAGATTGAAGTTGTCAAAGACTTCATATTATTTGGTTCTACAATCAACACCAATGGAAGCAGCAGTCAAGGCATCAAACATCATATGTTGTTGTTGTTGTTGTTGTTATGTGCCGTCGAGTCAGCCCCAACTCATAGCGACCCCTCCTTGGGTTTCCAAGGCAGTATCACTACGGAAGTAGGATTGCCCAACCCTCCTTCCGAGGAGTGGCTAGTGGGTTTGAACCGCCAGCCGTCTGGTTAGCAGGCAAGTGTCTTAGCCACTATGCTACCAGAGCTCCCCCTATAGCATTGGGCAAACTGCTGCAAAGGACCTTTTTCAAGTGCTGAAGAGCAAGGATGTTTCCTTGAAGACTAAGGTGCCCTTGACGCAGGCCATGGTATTTTCAGTTGCCTCATAAGCACGTGAGAGCTAGACAATGAATAAGGAAGACTGAAGAAGAGTTGATGCTTTTGAGTTGTGGTGTTGGAGAAGAATGCTGAAAGTACCATGGACTTTTAGAACTAACAAATCTGTCCCGGAAGAGGTGCAGCCGGAATGTTCCTTGGAAGTGAGAATGACCAGACTTCGTCTCACCTACTTTGGTCATATTGTAAGAAGGGACCATTCCCTGGAGAAAGATATCATGCTTGGTAAAGTTATAGGACAACGGAAAAGGGGAAGGCCCTTGAGGAGATGGAGTGACACAGTGGCTGCAAGGAGGACTCAGGTATAGCAAGGATCATGGGGCTGGCACAGGACTGGGCACTATTTCATTCTGTACATGAGATCGCTGTGAGTCGGAGGCGGCTTGATGGCACCTAACAACAGCAGCCACTCTACAGGAGAAAGATGTGACAGTCTGCTTCCGTGACGACTGACAGCCTTGGAGACCCTGTGGGCAGTTCCACTCTGTCCTCTAGGGGCGCTGTGGGTCTGAATGGACTCCACGGCAGTGGGTGTGGTTTGGGCT
>NW_006921593.1:21343123-21349299 GCF_000298275.1 Orycteropus afer afer
CCTCTAGGGGCGCTGTGGGTCTGAATGGACTCCAGGCAGTGGGTGTGGTTTGGGCTTTGCTTCTGTGAAGACTGACAGCCTTGGAGACCCTGTGGCCAGTTCCACTCTGTCCTCTAGGGGCGCTGTGGGTCTGAATGGACTCCACGGCAGTGGGTGGGTTGCTTGGACGATGAAGTGAAGTACCAGGTGTGAAGTCCTGACAGCGCCTCATCTTGCTTGGACCTGGCTTTCTCTTTTGTCTCCGCCTTGCTCTGGGGTCCACCCCTTCCTCCACCCCTCTCTCAGGTCTGTCCTTGTTTCTTGGCCTCCCCTGCCCTATCCTCCTGTCTCCTTCATTCTCTCAGCCCCGCTGCCTTCTCTCCCCACTTCCGTTTCTCCCTCCACCCCCTCCTGCCTTGGCCCCACCCCCTTGCCCTCCAGTCCCCTCTAGCCTCCCTGGGCCTCCCTCGGGTGGCCCCTCTCTGGGGGTGGCTTGTGCGTGACCTTGGCTACCGTGCTCATCATACTGAAAGAGACCTGTGGGGGCCCGGGAGAAGTGTGCCCTCGCTGGCCAAGGTGAGCCCTGGGGGGCAGACAATGCCCCTGCCGGCCTTGACTCTGACAGTGACAATGGGGTCACCAGCCCGTGTGCTGAGAAGCAAGGCAGCATTAGGGGTGCAGAGTTCAGAAGAGGACCCAGGCTTTGTTGGGGATGGTGGGGCCAAAGTCAGAACGGACGCACGCTGTTCCCGTATGAATTGGGTCAGTGGAGGAGACGTCAGAGCTGTGGAGCAAACATGGAGCCCAGACCCCACTTCCCCAGGGCAACCCTGAGAGCTGGCTGCTGGCTGTCTCTGGAGGTCCGGGGCACCCACCTCCTGTTCCATCCTCAGACCATAGCTTAAGACCAGTCTGCCCGAGGCTCCGCGTCCTGTTTTCTTCGGGAGCTGTGGCTGTCCCTGGGCGCTACACAGGACAGGGGGTTCCAGACCCTGAGCGCTGGCCCTGCAGCCAGGGCAGGTGGGGCGGGGCAGGGCTGAGAACACAGTCCTGCGGAGACTTAACTGGAGCCTGTCCACCGGGAAGTTCCACCACCTGCAGGGCCGAGCCAGCCTCTGCCAGAGGAGAGGGCCGTCCCAGGCGAGGCAGGCATTTCCCACAAGGATGTGAGAGAAGAACAGTAAAGCGGCAGGGGGTTCAGAAAAGGGTCAGGTGACGTAGGTGCTCGGAAGGCAGGCAGGCTTCCTGGAGGAGATGGTCTGTGAGCCTCGCGGGAGGGTGTGCTCTTGTCAGGTGGGGGTAGGGGGTCTGACAGATTCAGGCACAGGGTCTAAAGGTGGAGGTGGAGAGTCTGGAGGTGGAGGGTCTGAGGGTGGGTGTAGACCACGAGCAGAGGCTCAGTCAGGAGGAAGGCTGAAGACCCAGCAGGTCACCTGCCCCAGACTTCGACTTGAGACTCTCATGGGAACCTCCAATACCTGCTGGAAAGCAGCTGCCCGGACTTGGGAGGCAGGTGGGGGTGGGGAAGCCAGGGGGGAGTGAAGTAGAAGGGATGTCCTCAGGGGATGGCCATGGTCCCCATGTGGGGTCGGCCTGCAGGGGAGCTCCCTTCCGTCTTCATCTCCTCTTCCTTCTCGCCCTATGGTTGCAGACCCTGCATGCACCTTGTCCTTACACCTGCCACTAGGATCTTGCTCATGAGTGGCTCCCAGGGAGCAGCATCCTGGCAGTTGGAATGCACGGGTCATCAGACTGCTGGCCACACTCCCTGTGGCCCCGAGCTCTGCGGGGCTGCTCCCGGGACCCTCAGCAAGGGGATGGCCGAGCCAGAGCTGGCAGGGTCGGGCCGCTCCGGACGATTTGCCCCACATGTTGGCCCGTGACTCAGCAGCGTACAAAGCTGCCATCTCATGATCTCCTTGGCCAGGCTTCCAGGCGCAGCCAGTTGGGTGTTTCCGCCTCAAGGCCTCTCAAGGCTGCAGCCAGCCAGCGGGCAGATTGTGGTCTCATCTGAAGTGCCCCAGAGGCCCCCCTAAGCTCACTCCCATGGCTGGTGGCAAGATTCAGCGCCTCTGGGGCTGTTAAGCCGAGGACCTCATTCTTTTCTGCTTTTTGCCTGGAGGCCTCGCTCAGTTCTGCACCACATGGCCTCTCCGGTTGCAGTGAGGCTGCTGGCTCCCACTGATGGAGCAAGCAGAGAGCAGGTGAGCTCAGGCTTAGGCAACGTGGTCTCGGCAGGTGCTGAGCCCAGCGCTGCTCGGACAGGAACATACCACAAGCGGGATGCCTTAACAAACAGGAGTTTATTCTCTTACAGCTTGGAGGCTTTAAGTCCAAGTTCCAAGTGCCAGGCTCTAGGAGCTGGGTGAAAGCCCCTCAACCTCCTGGCCCACTGGAGCTAGAGGCTTTTCTTCACTCAGACACCTGCTGGCTGCTGATACTGACAAATAAAAAGGCACAGTTTCGATGTTACCAAACAACACAGCAGGCCATTAATTCAAGTTCACTGAAAGTCCCAAGGTCAGCAGAGCATGGCAGGCTGCTGAACAATGACGTGGCTACATGCAGGGCTCAAGCGTGCCATAAGCTAGAGACCATTCCCAAGGCTTCTCGTTATGTACAAGAAGCAGACCACATCCCAAAGGCAGCTACTCAGCTGCTTGTGGTAGAGCCCACCATGGAGTTGATTGCCAGTCTCATCATGGGGAATAAGTACCACCAGCTGCCCGGCCACTCAACCAGGCCTGGCCAAGTTGACACACAACCTTAACTACCACAGCAGGCTTGCTGTTGGTACTGTTTGATAGGTTCACCCATACCCAGGGATGGGGTTACAGGGGGCGGACGTGGCGGGAGACGGGGCACACTGGGCTCATCCGGGAGGTTGCCTCTGCGTCCAGGCGACCCTCCGCCCTGCTGTGCTCTCCCCACTGCCCCCGGCCTGCAGGGCTGACCTCAGCGGGGGCTGCAGGACTGGTTCGAGGCTGTTGACATCCACTGTTGTTTCTCTGCACCACAGTCTGGTTGAATTTATTGTTATTTTAAAGACTGAAACCTGAATTGTTCCACGCAGAGTGATCAGCTACAGAAAGGAGCAGTACACTCATTTGGAAAGTGTGTCTACAGCCCCCCGTTTAGACCTCCCAAAGCATCTGACGGTTGTAACTCCCATTTTCTGGGTGGCATTGTGTCTCTTCTCTTAAGCTTATGACTTATTTCCATTTTCCTTGGAGCCATTCCCCTCCCCACAGTCATTCCGTGCTTCCAGAGATCCCTGACGATGTAGCCTTGGGAGCGGAGGAACACTAAGGGAACTGGGAGAAGGAAGTGTAGGGAAATAGCTCTCCTAGGGTCCCTTGGCCACCTCAGAGGCATCCATATTGGCCACATGGACAAGGCTGGACCCACAGCTGATTCCAAGTTCAGGCAGACACCTGGTGCCCTTCCGGAGCACCAGTGCTGGGGACCCCTGGCAGGACTGGCTCTGAGGCTGTACCCCACCTGTTTCCCTGTCCCACAGGAGGCTGTCAGGTTCTGATGAGGCAGAAGACTTCCTGCCTCACCATGTTAGGGCCCAGCTGCAGCACGGCCGGCATTGCAGCACCATGGGGTCCTGCCATCGTGTAGTCATCTGGTCACTTTGCTGTATCACCCTGCACAAGGGCCATGGGACCTGGCACCTGGGGGTACTCTTCTTACCTGTGTAATAAACCAAATCTCAAAAGAGCTCCTCATTTCTTTACTGACTCATTTGTCCACCTTGCCCCAGGCTTAACAGAGTAGACGGGAACCTAGGCAGGACCGGGCCGACCTGCTCTGCTGTGGGAGCCTGCCCATAGCTCCCTGGGTCCACCGCAGGGTTCCGCTTTCTGCCCCTCCTCTCCTGCAAGGCCTGATCGCTGCTCCTTTGGGATATGGTGACCAGATCCTCCTACCGCAGTCACCCCGTGTGAAGAGATTCAGATGAAAAACAGTTACCACCAGTTGACTCTTGGTGAGCCCAAGTGTAATTTGAGGGAAGGCTTATGGAAGTAAGCTTTGTTCTGGATTGGATGATAACAAAGACAAGGTAATTCCATCACTTAGTATCTTAATAAATCTTATCTAGAGGACATGCAGACTGGACAAAAGCTAAACTTGTAATTAATAAAGAGGCAGCAGTCACTCTTATTGGCCTGGGTAGGGGGTGTTCGGTCAGTTTTGTGGCTTGGAGAGTGTATATGTTTTGTCTGTGTTCAGACATGACTTTGGAGTGGGTTGGTTTTGTAGCATAGTGCTTCAGGCACTTGACTGCTAACCAGAAGGCTGGCGGTTCAAACCCACCAGCCACTCCTCAGAAGGAAGTTTGGGCAATCTACTTCCAGAGTGATACCGCCTCAGAAACCCAAAGGGGTCGCTATGAGTCGACGGTACATAACAACAACAACAACAGTTTTGTCTTGATTGAGAACATCCAGGCCTAGATACGTGTGTCAGGCCAGCTCACAGGGATGACGCCCACTAAGCAGCAGGTCCACTGCCTGGAGTGACTTAGGCCAATAAAGACACACCAGGCTGAAGAGCAAAGGACATGGCCTTTACTAGGTTCAAGCACGAGCTGAGACTGGCAGGCATTCCCTCCGACTCTATGTGCCTCTGGTTGATTTCCAAATTTCCTTTACAGGGTGAAGAATTACATCGGAATCATGATATATATATGCCAAAAGCAAAAACAAAAAACAACCAAACCCACTGCCTTTGAGTCGATTCTGACTCATAGTGACCCCCATTGAGTTTCTGAGGTGGTCCATCTTTATGGAAGTAAAGTAATGTCTTCTTCCTTCAGCAGAGTGGCTGGTGGGTTTGAACTGCCAACATTCTAGTTAGCAGTCAGAAATCCCTCCACCTTTGTTATACATATAATTTCATATAATTACATGTTAATTAAGTGTACAGTGTGGGATACAAAGATGGCAGCTCTCAGCGTGTCTTATAATGTTAAAGCTCTGTCCCCCATAAAACCGAACTCACTGCCATGGAGTGGATTCCAACTCATAGTGACCCCCAAGGGTTTCCAAGGCTGTAAATCTTTATGGAAGTAGATTGCTTCATCTTCCTCCCAAGGAGCAACCGGTGGTTTGAACTGCCGACCTAGTTAGCAGCCAAATGTCTTTCCACCATACCACCAGAAGGAGCTCTGGTGGCATAGTGCCTAAGGCACTGGACTGCTAACCAGAAGGCTGGCAGTTCAAATCCACCAGCCACTCCTTGGAAAGAAAACTGCTTAGAAAACCCAAGGAGGGGTTGCTATGAGTTGGAACCACTCAAGGGCAGTAAGTTGTTTTTTTTTTTTTTAATGCCACCAAACACCAACATCTCTGCCCAGGGCAGGAGTTTTAGTATGCTAATGTTCCCTTGTACTGGAGTTCAGGCTGTCCTTGAGCTTTTATGGGTCAGCAAACCTCTTACTTGTCATTTTTCAAAAGCCACACTTTACTTCTCTTATCTCACTTGGAGGAACACTGTATAACTCCTCTAAAGAACACCATGCATTCTTCCAAGGAAACACTGTGCATCAGGGACATGGGGCCGGCGACAGTAGTGGGCAGCTCCCGGATGTCAACCAATTGTCAGTCTGTTGAGGTTACAGCAAGTGGAAACCCCATTGAGTGGATGGGAACAGACGTGCCATGCCTCTTCTCCATCCTGCACCTTAGAGGGTTCTGTGCTAACAGACTTCGTAAGTCTCAGTTTCCCCATCTCTAAAATGGAGGACTCAAGGTCTGATATGGCGATGTGCGGTTGAAACAACAGAACCCATGTGGAAAGATACACAAGGCCTCTCGGGGTATCAGGGGCTATGGGTGCCCCTAAACTGAAACACTTTTTTGGCCCAAGAACTCAACAAACCCTAAAGAGAATCGGACGTCCTCGCAAAACAAGACAGGCGGGGACCCAAGACTGGCCCCGGCGGCAAATACGGCTGGCACGTCGCGTCACTTCCGCCAGTTCAGGTACGAGAGCTGCCCAGGGCGCAAAAGAGGCCATTGCGCATGCCTCCGTGTTGCCCCGCCCCCTCCTCGACTCCCCGTCCCTCGCGCGCGTAGGATTCTGGGGCGAGCAGGCTCGCCGCGCGCCAATTGGTGACGTTCCGCGCCCGCCCCCAGATGATTGACGGCGCCGGCCGGGCCGCCCTCGCTGCAGCCGCCGCCGCCGCC
>NW_006921593.1:21349399-21361464 GCF_000298275.1 Orycteropus afer afer
GCCGCCGCTCGCGGTCTGCGCTCTGCCTCTGCCGCTTCCGTCGCCGCCGCTGCCACCATGGACCTGTTCGGGGACCTGCCAGAGCCCGAGCGCTCGCCGCGCCCGGCTGCCGGTAAGCGCGCGGCCCGGCTTGCGCGAGGGAGGCCTGAGGCGATAGGCCTGCACGCCCGGCGCTGAGCCGCCGGTCAGGAGCTTCGCGCGGGTGCAGGAGCCGCCTCCGCCATGTTCAGTGCGTAGGAAGGAAAGGCCCCGCGGTCGGGCGGCGGGCCTCGAGGAGGAGGTGCTGGGCGCGGCCTTTTGTACGACTGCCCGACACGTGCCGCCCGCGGGGGGCGACTGGCTGCCGTCGGGGTGGCATGGTCCGACCACGCCCGGACACCCCGAACCCGGCAGCGAGCATCCGGTCCGCTTTTGGCGGGCTCCGGGGCCGGATTGCACCGCGCTAGGCGGGCGCTCGCGCTTCCGAGGCCCGGCCCCGCGGCGGGCGGGCTCGGAAACGCTGTCGCCCGTTGCACCACGCTGTGCCTGGCGCTGCAACTCGCACAGCTTCGTAGGCTTTGTCTCTGCGTTCGCTGTTGGTCGGACCTTCGTTTGGGCACTAGCTCGAGCCTTGTGGGTTTGAAGCCCCGGAGACAGCGCTGGCGCCCCCTGCGGCTGTGTTGATCCGGGGACGGCCGTTTTTGTTCGCCGGGATCCCTGCCAGGCCCATCTCCAACGTCAGGAGCCCCGCGCTGGGTCTGCGTCGGGCTTCGGGGGCCGAGCGTCCCTGGGCCGAGCCCGCTACCTCTCGTGGATCGCAGCCTCGCCGGGTGTCAGGGATCCACAAACGTGGGACTGTGGCACGAACACTGGAAACTTTGCAGACACACTCAGCGGGCCGGGCCCGCGTCCCAGCCACCGAATCCGGGTCCTGTGGGTGAGGGGCGTGGATCTGGGCTCACTGCTGTGGGAACGGGTCGTTGAGACTTTATGCGTCTCCACGTTGAACGGGTGGGTGTTTGTAAGTTACCCAGGTGAGTCCAGTTGTTGGGGGAAGCACGTTGTGGAAGCTACAGAAGTGACTCGCACCCAGCCGTTGCTTTCTGAGAGTGGGATTCTGCATCCAAGGGATTGTAATTAGAGGGACCAGCGTTGCCCTGGGCCTGGCTCCGGCACACGGCCACCCCGCAGGTGTCACTAGATCTGCGCCCCACGGGATTGGCGACGGTTCTGAAGCAGATGCCAGGCCTCTGGGTGGGTTGCAGCTGCTAACCTTTGGGTTAACCATTGGCACCACTCACTAGCAGTTGATGATGGAGAAGGGCAGCCTGCCCTGAGGAGTGGACCTGGTTGGCCCTGGGGGAGACGGTGGCATGAGGCGGGATTTGAGTTGGACGTCTGAGGACAGGTGGGCCTGATTGGGAGAGGCTGACAGGTGGGGAGCAGGGGTCCAGGTGAGGGCGCAAGTAGTCACAGGGTGACGCCAAGTCCTCCAGTTTCCTGAACAACACATACCAGTGTGGAGGAGCGGGCCTTGGGGCCTGGGACTCTAGGGGTCCTTCTGCCCTCCTCAGGGCCTGGACTTGTGAATTTCACGTGCACATCCGACTATTGTAGGAGTTCTCTTTTCCCCCCCAATGGCACCGTTACTCCTCCCCACTGACCATTCTGATGGGACAGATGCATCCAAGTAACTGGCCCTCGAGTCTGTGAACTGGGCCATTCATTTTTTTTAAAGATTTTTTTTTTTTTTTATTAGGATTTGGGTGAAGATTTACAGAGTAAATTCACTTTTCATACAGCACTTCACATATACCTTGTCTCATGTCATTGACCAAAATTTACAATGCAGCAGCTCCCCTCCCACTCCCTCCCCATAGCCACCTCCTCCCAGTGTCCATCCCTTCATACTCTTCGAGAGGCCCATTGTCTGCCAACCCTGTATATGATCCTGGATACACTCTCCATTTAGACATACATAATTGTTTAGCTTGTTCACCCATCTATCCGTCCCTATACCCATGTTTGCTTTCATTGACAACTCAGTATTGTATTTACAAAGGGGTTCATATTTGTTGTCTGCACTGCCCATGTAACCCTCTCCGTCTTTCTCATCCTCAATGCTGCCATATTAGTCACTCACATTTGGTACATTGCCCTTCTCTTCACCCAAATCAATATTTATCTCTATCTATCTAACAGCATTCCCTCCCCTTCCCTCCCACCCCTGGTAACCAACAAAGAAAATGTCCTCCAATATATAAACCTTTCCTTAACTTTCACAGTAACGGACTAATACGATATTTGTCCTTTTGTGACTGACTTATTTCGCTCAGCATAATGTCCTCCAAGTTCATCCACGTTATGCGGTGTTTTGCAGATTCTACATTATTCTTTAGCGTTGCATAGTATTCCATTGTGTGAATGTACCAAAGTTTGGTTATCCATTCCTCAGTTGTTGGACATCTAGGTTGTTTCCAAGTTTTGGCTATTGTAAATAGTGGTGCGATGAACATCGGCGTGCATATATCTGTTCTTGTTATGGCTCTCACTTCTTTAGGGTATATACCTAGTAATGGGATGGCTGGGTCAAATGGTATTTGTATTTCCAACTTTTGAAGGAATCGTCATACTGCTTTCCACAATGGTTGTACCATTTTACAGTCCCACCAGCAGTGTATGAGAGTCCCAATCTCTCCACAACCTCGCCAGCATTTGTTATTTTCTGTCTTGTTGAACTTTGCTACTAGTGCTGGAGCAAGATGGTATCTCATTGTTGTTTTGATTTGCATCTCTCTAATAGCTAATGATCGTGAGCATTTCTTCATATGTTTTCTTGGGCCATTCGTTTTAAAGACAGCCTGAGTTCTAGTTCTAGTGGGTGAAACCTGGCTTTTCGTGTGCAGTTCTTCTTGCTAGTATATTAATGAACTGTGACTTCTGCGGGGGTGTGTTTGGAATGGGAGCCCTGGAATAGGAGTGCAGCGATTAAGCGCTCTGAAAGGTTAGCGTCTTGAACCCACCAGCCACTCCGTAGGACAAAGAGGTGGCAGTCTGCTTTGGTAAAGACCCTTGGAAGCCCTGTGGGGCAGTTCTGCTCTGTGCTGTTGGTCACTGAGAGGCGGACTCGACTCTATGGCAGGGAATGGATATGTGTGGAATAGAGTCTGAATTCAGAAATACATCTGCCAACCTGCTGTTAACTTGTCTTGTTCTTGCCCTGAATTCAGGTGGGCCTGCTCAGGGCGGTTGCTGCTGACTTGGCTCCAGTTCACGGTGGCCTGTGTGTGCAGTGGAGCGAGCACCATAGAGTTTCCGGTGCTTTTCAGGGAGTGAATCACTTGGCCTTTCCTCTGAGGCGCGTCTGGGTGGTCTCGAACCTCCAGCCTTCTAGTGAGCGCACCGTGTCAACTATTGACACTCCTCAGGCACTCCTGAGTTGATACAGAACCTGGCAGTTCTAAGTCTCACAAGTTAGCCTGTAGCCAGATACAGTGGAGACAGCACATCCAGCCGCTGTCTCAAGCCTCAGGCTTCCAGCCACACCAGAGGTTGCATGTTGTGAGGCAACTGGCAGTCACTCTGCTTTCAGCAGCTTTGAAACAAAGAAAGTGTGCTTTCTGGATTCGGAGCTGACAGAATTGGGATCCAAAGTTATCCTAGCAGGCAGTTAGTTAAAACCAACAAGATGAAACTTTTTATGTTTTTTTTTTTTTTTTTTTTTTAAATCATTTGAACAAGAACAGAATCTGCTGTCTGTTCTTGAGAAAGTACTAGGCGTTTACTTGTTTATACTCCCTGCTTCCTTTCAGAAAGTCAGTCACAGCAACTGATAAGAGTGGTCAAACTCAAGACAGGATAAACAAAAGGTGGTGACAGGAAATGGGTGGAAGGATGAGGCTAAGTGACACTGCCCACATGGCCCTCCCATTTGATAGGCATGTGCCCTGAATTTCCAAAGTAATGGGGATACGGTGAAAAACCAGTCATGTCCATAGGCCCCAAAAAGAATTGTTCAGGAAACACAGTCAGGCTGTTGGTTTCAAACCCCAACTTTGTGTCTTGTGTTCCTGCATGTACACGAGCGGTGAAGCCTCCCCCGTTCCTGTGAGGGTGATAGCACATGCTCCAGGTGTCAGGCGTCCCGTGTGGTGTGGCATGCGTAGGCATCGCCACCCTGGGAACTGGTGGCCACTAGCATGTGCCCTGTTAACTGGGATACTATTAAAGAGGACAGAGGATGTAGCCCCTGGATCTTGGGAAAACTGTCCACAGGGAGGAAGTGCAGCCCCGCGCTGACCATGTCAAGTGTATTCTGTTTAGTTCTTCGTTTTTGTTTTGTTTTTAAATCACATGTAACGTTCCTAGTTGCTTCAGCAGTAAGTCGATTTGTGTGTTACAGGGTGGTTCTTTTAGGTTGCTGTCATGTGCACAAGGAGCTCTGGTGGTGCATTGGTTAAGTGCTCGGCTGCTAAAAAAAGCAGGCAGTTCCAATCCACCAGCCACCCTCAGGAAGAAGAGACCTGGCAGTCTGTTTCCTAAAGATTGCAACCTTGGAAACCCTGTGGGGCAGTTCTATCATGTCCTGTAGGGTCCCTACGCATAGGGATTGACTTGACGGCAGTGGGTTTGCATTGTTGATTGTAAATACGCTTTAAAGCGGATTGTCAGCTGTCACTGGCCAAATATTTGCTTGGTCAAGCCATCCTAAAGATAGTACTTCAGAAATGTTTTAGATTGAGATGTGAGTTCAAGGTTAAGATAGTAGGAAAAAACTTAGAACAATGGTAGAACTTCAAGGGTAAGCAAGAAAAAACTTGTTTAAAAAATTAAATGGATGTGACCATGAAAAATAACAGATTTTTGGAGGACAAGCTATCACAAGGCAGAAGATACACTGTGAGATATACCTGCAATACACATGACTCAGCGTTAATGTCCCTAGAGGCAAAAGACTCATACACCTTAATAAGAAGAGGCCAGAGAGCCCACAGCTGCGGTCAGAGGAAAAACACGGCCCCTGGTCAGGACTGAGCTCAGCTTCCAGAGTCACCAAGGGACAAAAGCCCACATCACTGAGAGAGCCTCTTTCTCTCGCTCTGTCAGCTTAGCAGCCACTGGTGCTAGGTGAGGATGAGGAGGAGTGGGGCATGGGGGTTACTGCCGTGCTGGGCATTCTGGCATCTGCTCACACCCCTTGCCCAGCTGCCTAGCAGATTTCAGTCGGGACATACGTGTAGGAGTGTTTGAACCTGTTGTCTTCCAGTCAGTTTCGACTCATGATGACCCTAGAGGACAGAGAACTGCTCCATAAGGCTTTCCTGGGCTGTGATCTTTACGGGAGCAGGTCACCAGGTTCATTCTCCGGCAGAACCACTAGTGGCTTTGAACTACTGACCTTTTTAGTTAGCAGCTCAGCGCTTCGCCCCTGTGCCACTAGGCCTCCCTGTAAGGATGTACATTGTGTCATCATTTGTCCTGTGAAAACCAGGAAGCAGCCTGACTGCTCAGCAGTGAGGGGACCGGACAGATGCGTGTCGGTCATCACCGTCTGGAAGCCTGTGGAAAGAATGGATTTGCTGCAGGTGTGCTGGCTTGGTGCCTGCTCTGAGGGTTAGCTGAACAGTGCTCAGTGTGGAGTATTGAGTGTAGGAGGGTTTTAGCTTTGAAAAATTTAAATGCCCATGTACTCTTTTTTCTTTTTCTTTTTTGATTTTTATTGTGATTTGGGTGAAAGAGCAAATTCAGTTTCCGTACAGCAGCTCACATACACTTTGTCTCAATTGACTGCAATTTCCTGCAATGCAATAACTCCCCTCCCACTTCCTCCGTCTGCCCTGTGTCCATCCCTCCATGCACTCCTGCCCTTCAAGCTGTCTCCCTGTGCGTACGCAGCCCTTCTATTCTCCCGTGATTGACCTCTCCAAGGAGTGTATCTATCTAATGTAAGTGTTCAACTCATATGCCTGTCTTTTGTTTGCTGGAGGCCACAGGGGTGGCTTCAACTCCAGACCTGAAGGGCAGCTGGGGGCCATAGGCTCAGAGTTCCATCAGGCGCTATGAGACCAGCAAACCTGGTCCTTTTTTTTTTTTTTTAATGATTTTTAGTTTTGTTCCACATTGTTCTCCCACTCTATCCAGAATCTCCTACACAGATCCCCCTCTGAGTTCTTCTGGTCTCATGGTTGTATAGGCTGAGCATTGCATGGTGTACCAGTCGCTAGGACTAATTGTTTCCATATTTCTTGGGTTTTCTTCATTCATCTTTGCTCTGGATGAAGAGACACCCATTGTTGCAGCTAGGTGGCTGCTTGCAAGCTTTTAAGATTCCAGTCGCTACTTGCCAAAGTAGGATATGGAACAATGTTTTATATAGTGTGTTATGCTAATTGAGGTTGATGTCCCCTGCAACTATGGTCCTGAGCCCACAGGTCCAACTACTTGCTCCCTCTAGGTAGCTGGCTTTGGCTAAGAAGTGACTACAACCTTGACCCTTGTCAGCTCTACTATATACCTGGGAAATCTTACAGAACATACCAGTACACTTGTAGAAGCGTTGTCTGCCAACCCTATGGTCTTGGTAAATGCCCATCAGTTCTTATATACAGGAAGATGGACAAGTTTACACCAAACTGTCTGTGTTCAGGTGTGTGTGGGGGCTGTTTTTTTTAATATTTCTGTGGTGTTTGGAGGGAGCTGTGGTGGCATAGTGCCTAAGGCATTTGACTGCTAACCAGAAGGCTGGCAGTTCAAACCCACCAGTTGCTCCTCGGAAAGAAGGTTGAACAATCTACTTCTGTAGTGATACCGCTTTGGAAACCCAAGGAGGGGTCTCAGTGAGTCGGATCTGACTCGACAGCAGTGGGTGGGTGGTGTTTGGAAAACATCTATGTAGCTTTTGTGGTTGAGAAGAAAATTCAGGTCTTGAGATCAATGTAAGCAAGGTAGTTTAAGGTCTCTGTGGCTCTGTTATATGCAGTGACCTTTTGTTACTTGGGATGAGCACAAGGGTTTCCCAGTACTTCTCCACAGTGTGTGACTTCCACAAGACTTGACTTTGGAATGTAGACACCTGGAGAAAGTCCTAGGTGGGACAACAGCCATGCAAACACGCTTCATCTTGTTCCACTCTCTACCAGGGTTCTTATATTAGAGCTCTGGGGCCTCCTCCAAGGTCAGGGTCACAGTCTGTACTCTGGGGCCTCCTCCAAGGTCAGGGTCACAGTCTGTCCAGTTAGGTTTTTCCAGAATCAAGTAGAAGGTCTGGTTAAGGAGAAGTTCCTTCTCCAGCAGCTGTGACCTTGGGGGTATTTCTTTTCTCATAAGAATCCAGATGTCAGAAGTTTGAGATCCTTCTGGTGGTATGACAGAAGCTGGCGGTTGTCTGAGGCCTGCTGTTGGTTACATGAGATGCCGGGGTCAGGCCCAGGGTGCAGTGGAGGCTGGGGGGTGCGTTGTCGTGCCAGGAACAGGCACTTGGCTCCGCCTGGCTTTCACGGCCCTGCACGCCTCGCTGGCTCTGTGGTCTTGGCTATGTACTTCACCTCAGTTTCCACTTCAGTAAATAAGAACCGTCATAGTGCCCACCTCGGAAGATTATTGTGCTCACTGAGTTGAAGTACGTAGCAAGCTTCGACCGCTGTCTGACGGGCAGAAGTGTCATTTTTAAGTCACGTTTGGTGTGGCCGACAGAAGTATAAAATGGCCCGTTGTGTTTCGCGATCTCTTGGCCTTAGTATTACAGGATGGGCAAGAAGGCGAGGGCAGGCTTATTTCCTGAGCACGTTTGCAGGGAAGTTTCTGCCCCATCTTTAACTCCAAGTCGTGTCCAAACTGACATCCATTCAAAGGAGAGGTGCCTGGCTGGTGCTGAGCTGTTGTGAGGACGACAGGAGAATGTCCCTGGATGGGGTGGGCCCAGGGCCCAGTGGCAGTAGATGGGACCTGGTTCAGGGGGTGGTCTGATTCTGAAGCCACACTGGCTGGTCTGGAAGGAAGGGCTGGTGGCAGTGTGGGTGCCTCTTCCCTGCAATGTCCCCGTAGGAGAGGGGCCGTTTCAGGCACATGACCCAGCAGAGCTTGGGCTCCTCTTGGAAGCGGCCTGCCAGTTTCCCACCTTTCCTTCTAATGCTGCTTTTGGCCTTAAGCCCCGTGGAGCCTTTTTTTTTTTAATTGTGATTTGGGTGAAGATTTACAGAGCAAGTTCACTTTGCATGCAGCAGCTCACATACACTTTGTCTCATGACATTGACTACAATTTACCCCAATGCAACAGCTCCCCTCGCACTTCCTCCCGATAGTTGCCTCTCCCCTGTGTCCTTCCCTCCAGGCTCCTGCCCCCTGAGCTGTCTCCCTGTGCACACACAGCCCTTTTTTCTCCCAGGATTGTTCTCTCCAAGGAGTGTATCCACCCCATGGAGTCTTTTTGTTGTTTGGGAGAAAAATGACAGTATCTGCCATTGGCTGATGCGCTTAGAGTCATCCTGAGGGATGAGGATGTAGGTCGACGGAGGGGATACTTCACATCAGGGGTAGCAAGCACAAGGTGCGTTTTGTGAAATCAGGGATTTCTTAGGTGTTTTAGGTAATTCTAACCTAACGCCCCCTGAGGAAAGTTTGTAAATCTAAGTTTTTGTTTTTCTAGGAGTAGAGTCGGTACCCAGCTCATGTCTACACGAAGGCAAGAAGGCAAAAGGACTGAGCCTCTGGGGGCCAGCGGAATGCCTTCTTCATGGGAGTGGGGTTTTCAGTGAGTGCCTGTCAGCTTTCAGGCTCGCGGGCTGGACGCGGCTGCGTGTGCGGTGGACGCGGCTGCGTGTGCGGCCAGTGCAGTGAGGTGCAGAGCGGTGCACGCTGCCCCTTCAGCCCCCGTTTTCCCCAGGTTGCTGTGCGCCAGCTCATTTCCAGGTGTTTAAAAGTTGGGATAGAATTTGGGGTACAGCTGGAGAATAAGGAGCGGTGGTGAGATTTTATGAGGAGGGGAGAATTGGGCATGACTCGTTTAAGATGGGCCCTTTGGGTGTGTGAATCTTCAGCTTTCTCCAGAAATACTTAGAGCATTGGGCACTGTGCTGGTGTTAACAGGGCCCAAGTGGAGACTGATTTTCTTCCTTCGGGTTCTCATTACCCCGTGCTTGCTTGGTGTTAGAGATTCTACTCACTGGTTATTTCAGAATGTTACTGAAATAGGATTTTTCAAAACCTTAGACCTTTGAGGAGGCGGCAGTTGTTGGCGAGATGCCGCAGAATCGGTCCTGCCTCACGGCGACCCTGTGATGGACAGACAGCAGGATGCAACCCCGCCCAGCCCCGGGTTGGCTGGCACTGCGTCCGAGCCTCTGTTCCAGCCGTAGCGTCGGTTCATCTCATCGAGGGCCAGCCTTTTTCACTGACCCTCTACAAAGCAGGGTGTCCTTCTCCAGGGACTGGTCCCTTCTGACCATGTTCTGGTTCCCTAGTACCCCTCTGACAGGACTATACCACAAATGGGATGGCTTAAACAAACAGGAGTTGAGTATCTTACAATTTGGGGGCTTTAAGTCCGAGTTCAAAGTGCCAGGCTCTAGGGGCTGGGTGAAAGCTCCTCAACCTTGGGCTTCAGCTCTGCCTCTTACTCCCCACCCACTGAAGCTAGAGGCATCTCTTCACCCAGGCAGCTACTGGTTGCTGAGCCTAACAAGCTTAAGGTTGATAAATAAAATGGCATAGTCCCGATGTTACCAAACTACACGGCGGGCCATTAATTCAAGTCCATTGAAAGTCCCAAGGTCAGCAGAGCATGGCAGGCTGCTGAACTATGACATGGCTACATGCGGGGTTCAAGTGTGCCATAAACTGGAGACCATTCCCAAAGCTGTTTCTTATATATGGGAAGCAGACCACATCCCTAAAGCAGCTACTCAGCTGCTTGTGGTAGGTCCCACCATGGAGCTGATTACCACTGTCATCATGGGAATTATCACCAGCTGCCCAGCCACTCAACTTGGCAGCTGTACAGATCTCCTTCACTGCGTAGCTCCAGTCCTTTAGTTCCTGAGTGGGGACCTCACCCCTTTGGCCTGGAGGGCCTGTTCCTCTCCCTCTTGGGCATGGCAGCCCCGCCCCCTCACTCCTGGGCAGCGGCTGTGGCTCCATCCCACTGGCTCACATGAACGAGCAGCCCCACCCTCCAGAACTAAGTTGGTGAAGGCCTGGCTCTATAAAACCTAGGGGACTGTGGGGGTTCTACCCCCAAAGGCCATGGTCCTACCCTTGAGGCCGAGGCAGCTCTGCTTCCTGCGTCCTTGGTCTTTCTGCTTCTGGTGCTTAATGCCCGAGGGCAACCCACTCTGCTGGAAATCTTCCTGCCCAAAAAGCACTCAGCTTTCTTGCTCCGTGGGCCGGCCAACCTGCTACTCCATTTCATACCGGTCTCTTCACCAATTAATGCCCAAAGGCAACCCACTGTGCCAGGAAGCCACCTGCTCAGTGGCATCCAGCTTTATCCTCCGTGGGCTGGTAAGGCTGTCGCTGTCTCACGCTGGTTCTCTCAGCTCTGCTCCTGCCATCTCTCATGCCTGCCTCTTGGCTCTGCTGCTGCCGTCCCTCATGCCACATACTGGGGTCTCTCTGCCAGTGTCTCGGGTCAAGGATGCACTCCACTCCTGTTTCCACATTTTAGGTACCTGTCAGAGCAGCACCCCACTCCTGGTACCATGTTGTTTTGGTTACCTAGTACTGCTCGTACAGGAATATACCACAAATGGGATGGCTTATACAAACAGGAGTTTATTCTTACAATTTGGAGGCTTTAAGTCCAAGTTCAAAGTGCCAAGCTCTAGGGGCTGTGTCAAAGCCCATCAGCCTTGGACTTTAGCTCTGCCTTCTATTCTCGGCCCACCAAAGCTAAAGGCATCTCTTCACCCAGGCAGCTACTGGCTGCTGAGGCTAACAAGCTCAAGGTTGACAAATAAAATGGCACAGTCCTGATGTTACCAAACCACATGGCAGGCCATTAACTCAAGTCTATTGTAAGTCCCATGGTTGGCAGAGCATGGCAGGCTGCTGCATAATGACATGGCTACATGCAGGGTTCAAGCATGCCATAAACTAGAGACCATTCCCAAAGCTGTTTCTTAATATACAGGAAGCAAACCACATCCCTAAAGCAACTACTCAGCTGCTTGTGGTAGATCCCACCATGGAGTTGATTGCCAGTCTCCTCATGGGGAATAACTACCACCAGCTGCCCAGCCACTCAAGCAGGCCCAGCCAAGCTGACACACAAACATGACCACCACACCACACAACCAAAGTATGAGAGAGAAAGTCTCCCCATCCTCACTTCCAAGGAGCACCCTGGCTGTACTTCTAAGATAGATGTGTTCGGTCTTCTGGCAGTCTGTGGTTTAGTTAATATTCTTTGCTAACACCACAGTTCAAAGGCATCAATTCTTCTTCCACCTTCCTTATTCATTGTGCAGCTTTTGCCTGCTGGTGGGGTGATCAGAAAAACCATGGCTTGAGTCAGGCACACCTTAGTCCTCCAAGTGACATCTTTGCTCTGTAACACTTTAAAGAGGTCTTTTGCAGCAGATTTGCCCAGTGCAATACGTGTGTCGTTTGATTTCTTGACTGCTGTGCCTGTGGGTGTTTGATTGTGGATCCAGGTAACGTACACTCCTTGACAACGTCAATCTTTTCTGTTTATCATGATGCTATTTTTTGGTCCAGTTGTTAGGAATTTTGTTTGCTTTATTTTGAGGTATAATCCACACTACAGACTGTGCTCTTTAATCTTCATCAGTAAGTGCTTTAAGTCTTCTTCACTCCCAGCAAGTAAGGTTCTATCTTCTATGTATCTCAGGTGGTTAATGAGTCTTCCTCCATTCCTGATGCTGCATTCTTCATATAGTCCAGCCTCTTGGATAATTTGCTCAGCATACAGATTGACTATGTTTAGTGAAAAGATACAACCCTCATGCATACCTTTCCTGATTTAAACCATGTAGTAACTCCTTTGGCCTTGGTGACAGAAATAATGCTGGAACTCGTATGGTAGAATTTTGCAAGACCAACGACTTTTTCCTTGCAAACACCTTTTTTCA
>NW_006921593.1:21363490-21370631 GCF_000298275.1 Orycteropus afer afer
AGACTTCATCTCACCTATTTTGGTCATGTTGTCAGAAGGGACCATTCCCTGGAGAAGGATGTCATGCTTGGTAGGGTGGAGGGTCGACGAAAGAGAGGGAGGCCTTCAACGAGATGGATAGATACGGTGGCTGCGATGATGGGCTCAAGTATAGCAGGGATTGTGGGGCTGGCGCAGGATCGGGCAGTGTTCTGCTGTTCATGGGGTCGCTATGAGTCGGAAACGACTCGACGGCACTTAATAACAACAACAACAGTAACTCCTTGTTTGGTTTGATTGACTGCGTCCCGGTCTGTGTATAAGTCCTGCATGAGCACAATTAAGTGTTTCGGAATTTCCATTCTTTGAAATGTTATCCATAATTTGCTATCCATACAGTCGAATGCCTTTGTGTAGTCAGTGACACACAAACAAACATCTTCCTGGTATTCTTTGCTTTCAGCTAAGATCCATCTGACATCAGCAATGATATCCCCATTCCACACCCTCTTCTGAATCTGACTTGAATTTCTGGATGTTCCCTCTTTTTGAATTAACTTCAGCAAAATTTTACTTGTGTGTGCTATTAATGATATTGTTTGACAGTTTCCCAGGCCCCACCCAAGAGGCAGGAGAGGAGGGAAAGAGCTGGGGACGAGCTGGGGACGACCAGGCGGCAGGGTCCAGGTCAGAGGAGGGAGACAGGCAATTTCCACGTTCTGTAGAATCACTTTCCTTGGGAATGGGCAGAAATAGGCATCTCTTCCAGTCAGTTGGCCGGGTATCTGCCTTCCAGGTTTCTTGGCTTAGACAAGTCAACTGTTGCATCATTGGTGTCCCGTCCATTCCTGGAGGCTTGTTTCTTAGCAACACCACCCTCAGTGCCCCTTGGACTTCGTCCTTCAATACCATCGCTTCTTGATCCTGTCCACCTCCTGGGACGGTTGACTGCGGACCACTTTTTCCGGGACCGTGACTCGTGTATCCCTCCCATCTTCTGATGCTCCCTGCATTGCTCAGTATTTTGCCCACAAGCTCCTTCAGTATTGCTGCTCAAGGCTTGGACTTTTTCTTCAGTTCTTTCAGCTTGAGAAATGCTGAACGTATTCCTCCCTCTTGGTTTTCTAACTCCAGGTCTTTGCACATTTCATTATAGTACTTGACTTTGTCTTCTCGAGCCACCCTTTGAACTCATTTGCTTTAGCTCCTCTCCATTCAGGAGTGAGTTTTGGAGTCTCTTCTGACATCCATTTTGGTGTTTTCTTTATGGAAGAGAGGAGTCCCCTGGTTTCTAAAGTTCTCTCTTGAGGAACAGAATTACTGTTTCCTTGTTCTAGAATCAGAGTTTTTCTTCCAGGAGTCTCGTGTAATGAAATATTCTAAGATGCCTGTTGCTTCTAGTGATTAAATTATCAAGAAAGTTTGTTTTCCTCAGAATACCTCTCAAACAAACAAACAAAAAACCTCACTACTATTCTGAGTCAGTTCTTTATGGAAGCAGACTGCCTCATCCTTCTTCCGTGGAAAATTCGTCATGACCCTGAAATAGCTGAGGGGGCACTCATGGCTGCTGCTAGGTGACGTAACTGACTGTGGTCAAGAGCTGTTGGGAATGCTCACTCTAATGTGAAAGGGTGTCCACTTGGGAGGAGGACATGTGAATGGTGAACTTAGCCCTTGTAGTGCCCTGGCCTCTGGCACTGCTCTCTCTAAACTGGCTCTCCATGTTCCAGGGAAGGACGCCCAGAAGGGACCGCTGCTCTTTGACGACCTCCCTCCGGCCAGCAGTACTGACTCAGGTACAGTCTTCAGGCTCTCCCAGGTGTGTGTCAACGTCTCTACTCATCCTGGGCTTGTAGTGGTCTCAATCTTTCTCCCTTTCCCCCGTTTTCAACACGCAGATGTTTTAGGTGTTGGACTGTCTTAAGTTTTGAACCCCTGGCCTCAGGTAAGGCAGAAATCCACTAGTTGCTAGCCTTGAGAAGTACGGCGTCAAAATGTTGAGCAGTTCTCTCCAGTTCATTTGAGGGTTTATTTGCTGAAATAAAACACACTCTCTGAGGCAGATTTGTCTTCTTTGGAACGGTAGGACTTTAAAATAAACTAGGTTCAGGATACCGTTTGCAGTACGTGCTGCCGCTGGCCTGGCGGTTTCCAGTGTGTCTCACTGGCCTGACGTAGGTGTCCTGGTGGGCTGGATGCTGACACTGGAGCCGTGTCCTGTGGGTTCACTGCGTGTTCTGGTGTGTTTCAGGACCAAGAGGGCCCTTACTTTTTGATGATCTCCCACCTGCTGGCAGTGGTGATTCAGGTGAGTGGTAGGAAAAAAGGTGACTCCCAAGTCAGCTGTAAGTGGTCTGGGGACTGCCTCGTTTGTCCAGGTCCCTCAGGTTTGCTGCCTTTGACAGGGCACGGTCTTAGCCTTTCTGCCGCTCCTTTTAGTGGAAGATACCTTCCTTTTCCTTCTCTGACAGGTCTCTGGTTTACTCAGCTTATGGCTTTTGCAGGTTTTACTGCACCCAAGGCTTAGGTGAGTGGTGAGTCATGACATGGCTGTAGGGACATCAGGCGGCAGTGGGGGGTGGGGGCAGTGGTCTTAAGTACTATACCACTTTTTGGTGATTTTGGTTTTATTTTCCCTTCTTAGAGTTCAGGGAGCTCTGGTGGCATAGTGCCTAAGATATCTGACTGCTAACCAGGAGGCTGGCGGTTCAAACCCACCAGCCACTCCTCGGAAGGAAGGTTGGGCAATCTACTTCTGTATAGATACTGCCTCAGAAGCCCAGGGAGGGGTTGCCATGAGTCAGATCTGACTTGATGGCAATGAGTTTGGTTTTTTTGTTATTTCTTGGAGATCAACCTGTCAGAGCTGACTTTCAGAATTAAGAGTTCAGTGATTTACTTTGAGCTGCTTATTTTTAATTCTCTGAGTCTGTTCTAATTCTCCTTGTTGTGTTCCTGGGAGACTCAAATGTATCAGCTAATACTGTGAGTGGAAGGGATCAGCATATATCTCGTGTCCCTGACTACACACAGGTCAGTGGGCCTTTTGCTTAATGGTACTATGTTAAAAGAATTTTGATCTTTAGTGAAGTCTGAAGGACACTGGTTTGGAGACCCTGCTGTAGACCATGTACAGAGAGTTAGTTTTCCTCCCCCAGTCCAACCTTATACATCAAGATTCAGGTTCTTTGATTTCATTTTTTGCCAAGCCCCATTATCTTGTGGTTTTACCTGCTCATGTCAATGTAAGCGGTTTTTAAAATGTCCCAGTTGAATAGAAGAGACTCATAGAGCAGCTCTTCTGTGTTGTAATGACAGTGGTACTGCCACTCCATGTCCCTGAGCGTTTCCTCGTGTGAGGACTACCAGTGAGCACGGGGGCACTGTGGACAGCCTCTCAGATCACATATATGCACATCTCCCACTAGTAAACCCTCCCTTAGGTTGTCATAGAAAGCCCCTGCCGCTTGTCAGGTGGATTTTTTTTGCTACTAACTCAATGACCATAAAGTCATGGGAACTGGTGTCGGAAGTGTGAGTTCAGCAGTGTCGTTCCTGTAGTCTGGGAGAAGCACTGCGGTCATCTTCCGTACGAATTGGCATGCTGTATTTCCAGGGCTGGGGACTCATACAGAAATGAATGGTGAACTCACACCATCGTCAGTTTAGCCTGTCACCTTCCCACGAAGACCGTGCTGTCAGTCATAATGAAAGCTAATGTGTACAAACAGGGCTCTTAACAGATTGAATAAAACCAAGGAAATTCGACATCACATCTCCTAGTTATCAGTAGAACCAAAGGCAGTAATCACTGGAGATTTAAGACATCTCAGCACCGTTAATAAGCCAATTTGTTGGATCTACACAGGCTTGTACCTGAGATTTTGGATTGCTTGAGAAGACTCATTCTTCCCAAGCTCGTAAGAGCTGTTTACAAACGTGTCTACACACTAGGCCACAGAGTAAGTGCCGAGAAGAAATGGGTGTCCTACATAGACCACATCCTCTGACTACACTGTGACGAGAGTAGAAGCCAGCAGGAAAATTTGAGGACTGTCTCTGTGTTTGGCATTTAGACAAAAGGAAGGTGCTTTTACATACACATGGGGAACTGGACAAAAACCATGAGTGACCAAGGCCAACAGGTAGGCTGTGGGGGGGATTCTGTTGGCTACATGCAGTGAAACTTTCTCAGTTGATTTGCTTTGTTGTTTGGATGCTACACTGTTGCAAACATCTGATGGTTTGTCAGTAGTTGACTCAGGGCCAGGATGTTATCTTGTTTTTCCTTCAAAACCAAACCCAACCCACTATTGTGGGTTAGCTCCGACTCACAGCGCCCCTAGAGGACAGAGTGGAACTGCCCCGGGGGCTTCCCCAGGCTGCCAGTCTTTATGGAAGCAGACTAGCACATCTTTCTCCTGCAGAGTGGCTGGTGAATCTAAATCCCCAACCCTTCAGTTAGCTGCCGAGCAGCTGGCCACCGCACCACCAAGGCTTTTTTCTTTAGTGCTCAGAAATGTCTGACCAAGAGCAGGTTCAGTAAATGGTTGCAGGCTTGATACCTAAACGTGCAGATCCACTTAGGGCCGGCCGTTCCTTGTGCAAGTAGCTGCCACTTGTTGGGTGCTCTGACCAGACACTGTGACAGATGCCCATCTGCCTTGTCCTCATCAATTCAGACCACCCCCTGAGGTGACCGTGCTTGCCTGCTGTGGATGAGGACATGGAGGTGGGAAGGTGTGTTGACTAATGGCCTGAAGGCCCAGGTCCCTCTGTGAGCAGCAGAGCTGTGACGTGCGCCTTGACTCTCCTCGTTCTAAGCCTCACACCTCTACCCCTGCCAGCCCTCAGCAGCTCTGCCTTTGAGCACGAATTGACCCTCGGCCACTGGGGTGGGACAGCAGGGCTGCGTGGCCTTTCTGGTTACGTGCAGTTCTTAGAGCCTGGTGGTTACCTTGTTAAGCCTTTTCTGAATATGCCCAGGTCACGGTGGGGTGTTTACAGATTCTGGAAACCTCCCTGTCCACAGACTTACACCCCCTGCCCCCGCTCCCCTCTGCAGCCCTGTTCTGTGTCCATGAGACACGGCCCTCTCCCTCCCGGCTGGCCGTCACTGCCCTGGGTCTAGGGCGGGAGGAGCCCAGCAGTCGGTTCCCGTTCCCTGCCAGGTCTCCAGCTTCGTTTCCGCCTGGTGTCCTCTCTCTGCCTCCAGGTCCCCCAGCGGCACAGATATCACTGCTGGCAACCAACGAAGGCAAAGGAGCAAAGAGGAAACCCCCGGAAGGAGAAAAGAACGGCAGTGAAGAGCTTGTGGAAAAGAAAGTTTGTAAAGGTTTTCAGACAGTTTGAAAACAAATGTATCAGACTCGTATTTCAAACCACCCAGAGCAAGAGGCCGCTAGGCTTCCCAGGCCTGACGTTCCCTCCCACGGCTGCCTAGAAGTAGGGGTGACATTGCTGCACGCGTCCCCTTTGCACCCTTCTGCTCAACGGGCCTGCGCTTCCCTGACGCACTGTGGTCAGAGAGGAAGCATCCGTTGGTCCCTGTAGCCTGACAGGCCCATAGGTATTACACATTCTGAGGGAACAGTAGTTTCTTGGCTGCCCAGCTCCTCACTCACTCCTGCTTTTGCTCCTGTCTTGTGTGGCCTCTGGGAGGCCACTTCCCAGGAGGCTAGAGACCCAGCTGGAATTTGTGGTCAGGTTTGTCCCTTGTCAGAGTTCCTGAGGAAGGGAATCGGAGGGACAGCTTGAGAGGTGCCTGTGGTGGATCTGTCCTTGCCAGGAAGTGCCTCCAGCAGCGGCCAGAGTCGGGTGTCGGGGAGAGTGGTCCCGCAGCACTCCTGCGCCTAGGGCCTGGGGCCTGGGGCCTGGGGCGTGCGCTTCCAGCAGGAAACCTTCCCGAAGGGCTCCCCCCTGGGAGCGCTGGAGTAGAAACCGAGTTTGTGCCCCCGGTGGACCCCCTCACCCCTGTCTTTAGCAGTTAAAGTGGAAGCAGCTTATTTGCCGCTGAAATCCCTCACCAGCTTCAAGCCAGAAAATCCATATTTTTGGGGTGTCTGTCAGGGCATTTGGGACTCCTGACTTGCATTTCTGTCAGCTGCAGTTTTGCTGTTGGAGTTGAATGACGGATTTGCACGGTTGCTTTCCCCAGTTAGAGCCCCGCTGGTGCGGAAGGTTGCCCGTTCTGGCTCTGGTACTTGGACTTCACACTTTCCTCGCACGGTCCGTTCTTTACTAACACTGTCTGACGGCTGCCCCACAGCTCAGCCCCCAGATACCACTCTGTCCAGCAGAGCTCTGATGTTAGTTGCAGACTTCCAGCTGGGCGGTGCCTGGGTGATGCCCCCTGGACACAGCTGAGGGGAATAGCCGTAGCTGCCTCACTGGCTCTGAGACTAGGGCGTGCAGAGGGAAGGGCACAGTTTTGTATTGGCTCTGTTCTGCTCTTCCCCAGCCTCTTCGATGATCTTTGGCCTGAAAGGCTATGTGGCTGAGCGGAAGGGCGAGCGGGAGGAGATGCAGGACGCCCACGTCATCCTCAACGACATCACCGAGGAGTGCCGGCCCCCGTCCCTCATGTGAGTGCCGGCCCCAGCTCGCTCACCTGCAGTGGCTTCTCTAGCCTTATTTCTTAGGAAGACTGGCCCATGACCGATTGTTGGGTTCCACATCAGCATTCTCGGCTCAGGGTGGTTCTGGTCCACTGGGGCCATTGGTGGTGGTCATAATGTGGGGTGGGTGGGGATTGTTGCTGGTATTGGGTGGCTGCATGCCCAGGCTGATGCTAAAGCTCCTGTAATGTGCAGGGCAGGACCCCCCAACACACACACCCCTACACACCTGTACACACTCCTCCCAACACCCACACCCACACACCTATACACCCTCCCCCCACCCACACACCTATACACCCTCCCCCAACACACACGCCCACACACCTGTACACCCTCCTCACACACACACCCCTACACACTTACCCCCCAACACACACATGCCCACACACCTATACATCCTCCCCCCCACACCTATACACCCTCCCCCCACCCACACACCTGTACACTCTCCCCCAACATACACGCCCACACACCTGTACACCCTCCTCACACACACACCCCTACACACTCACCCCCCAACACACACATGCCCACACACC
>NW_006921593.1:21370731-21386296 GCF_000298275.1 Orycteropus afer afer
CCCCCCAACACACACATGCCCACACACCTATACACCCTCCCCCCACACAACCTACACACCTATACACCCTCCCCCCACACACCTATACACCCTCCCCCCACACACACCCCTACACACACACCCCACCAACACACACACACGCACCATGATCTGGCCACAAATGTCGCGGTGCTGAAGTTGAGAAACCCTGCTGATGGCACAGGGCACCACACGGCTGTTCACCAGGAGCTGAAGAGCTGCCGCCAGGGTGGGGGGTGATTTGTTTAGGGTCCTCCCCCCCACTCTTTGCTGTCATTTGGGTAAAAGTTTACAGAGTCAGTTACTTTCTCATTCAACAATTTATACACATTTTGTTTTTGTGACATTGGCTGTGGGGGGGGGTGTTTTTCTTTCCTGACCCTGGGGGTAGAGTTGGAAGCCGTGGATAGGTCAACAAGGGCAGCTGGTGCAGACATGGAGGCCAAGGGGGGAAGGAAAACCTGACAGGCAGCCAGAGAGGCGAACAACGGGGTTTTCCTGCTGTTCCGCGGGTAGAGCAGTGCCTTCTGGGGGTTTAGGCACGGAGGGCCAGGGACCAGCAGCTAGGCTACCGCGTGCAGCTGGTCGTGTGCGGGGGAGGGAAACTCATGTTGGGCCTGGTTTGTCAGAGTCCAGGTTCTGGAACCTCCCCTGCCTTACAAAGATATTCCCGTCCTAGATCAGTAACTGTTTATCTGTGTGTGTACATTTAAAACTAAATCTGATTTAAATAGGAAAAATGTTCTGAGTTGTAATTTATGTTCAGTGAAAAATCAGGTAACAGATCCTGAGGTTTTGAAACAAGTGTGGGTTTTTAACAGTTGAAAGTGCTGTGAGAGGTGCTCGGACGTCTGAGAGGTGCTCGGACGTCTGAGAGGTGCTCGGACGTGTGAGTGGTTGGAGTCGCTGCCTTGTGCTCCGTTTGGCACAGTGTGCTTGGCTTCCGGTTGGTGCCGAGATGTGGGGGGCTTCTCCCGGGAGCAGGGACCTTGACTGACTCGGGCTCTCACTCCGTCCTTGCAGCGCTCGCGTTTCGTACTTTGCCGTTTTTGACGGGCATGGGGGGATCCGAGCCTCCAAATTTGCTGCTCAGAACTTGCATCAGAACTTAATCAGGAAATTTCCTAAAGGTGAGTCTGCAAATGAAACGCACCAAGACTCATTGCGCTTTTTGCGGTCTGCTGAGTACTGTGGCTCAGTGAGACTGTCATTGTGGCTTTAGCAAAGAAGCTAACAGTTCTTAGAAGTGTGGGCTCCCGGATCCCGCAGGGCACGTGTGGCCTAGCACTGCTCACACCTGAGTGGCTGGCGCCACTCGTGCGCTGTCTGGATAGGGGCGAGCATCTTGCTTTAGCCCTAGGGTAGCCAGTGAGACGGCAGCCCTGTGCCCCAGGGAGGAAACAGACAGCTCTGTCGTGTAAGAAGCAGGTCCCAGTACTGACACGATGCGGTGGGAGGAGGGCCTGTTCCCTGCTCAGTGCTGTTCTCTCTCGGTCCTCTGGGGCAGGGGATGTAGTCAGCGTCGAGAAAACCGTGAAAAGATGTCTCCTGGACACTTTCAAGCACACGGATGAAGAGTTCCTTAAACAAGCTTCCAGCCAGTGAGTACATCAAAGGCACACGTGCTGTGACGGGGGTGCACTGCTCTTCCCACCGCACCCCGGCCTCCTGAGCAGTGTACCTGTAACGCTCCCACCTCCAAGGGACGTGCACTGAGCAGGCCCGCATCACTGTTAACCCAGAGCAGGGAAGGTCCTATCTCGGGGACGGTCCTTTTAGTGTCTGAGACACATTCCCTTTGGCTCTGGGGAGGACTCTCGGTGCTGGCCTGCCGGTGATGACCGTCTCCGCTCTCTCCCCAAGGAAGCCGGCTTGGAAAGATGGGTCCACCGCCACATGTGTTCTGGCTGTAGACAACACGCTTTACATTGCTAACCTTGGAGACAGTCGGGTATGTGTCCAGGGCCGCCCATCGGATAGCGGCAGGCTCTGTGGGAGAAGGCCAGCCTGCAGGCACGGGTTAGGGGCTGGGTACGACGAGATGACGTGCTTGTTGGCCTGTGCTCTGGGGCTGTGCTGTCCCAGTGCAGGGCCGAAGCCGGGCTCCACAGCCAGTGGCAGCCGTGTGTGGGGCAGTTGGCGCTCCGGAAAGGCCTGTGGCTTCAGGTTTCCTCCCTTCATGAGCTCTTCCAAGGGTGCTGCGGGTCAAGTCACAGTGACTTCAGACCAAGTCCAGAACTGAAGCTGGCAGTGGTGTGCCCTTTACCCACTGAGCTCAGTCCACCTAGTCAGGGGAGAAGGCCAAGGGCATTGGTCCCCATGGTCACCTCATACACCCAGCTTCCGTCCCTGCTCCCTGTCAGGTCCATTGTCAACTGCATCATCACTGCCAGCCAGCCTCCGGGCTCCTCCACAGCACAGTACTGACATTTCCTGCCCTGCAGTTGAGCAGGTCTTCAGGCTGGACGTCACTGCTCCCCGCCCTGCTGCTGCTTTTGCGGTGACGTGGTTCCGTAGCAGTAAACACCCAGACAGCAGCCCCTGTGCCAGAGGAGGTCACATTCTAGTTGACTCTCAGAGGTTCCCTTCACCGAACGGCTTCACCAGTCGCAGGAGGAAACTGGCAGAGGACCCTCTAGAGTCAGGCCCGTTTGAATCCTGGCGCTGCCAGGTCACTTTAGACAAGTTGGTGGTTTATCCCATGGCCTCAGCTTCCTCCTTCAGAAGAGATACAGTGAACCCACCTCATGGTTGGGTGAACGTGCATGCGGTGGCCTTTGGTCCCCACACCTGCGCTCGCCCTCATCTTCACTTTGTGTAGACTGAGGGGCGGGAGACAGTGCCAAAGGGGCATTGGTGCCCCTTTTGCTTCAGGGATGAGGGGCTGCAGCCCAGGCGGGAGCAGTCAGTTGGGTCCCCAGCATGGTTGGCGCTAGGTCAGGACCAAGCCCCCATGCTGGGCTCCCCGTGCTGTGCTCCGGAATGTGAGTCCTTGCTGCGAGCTGCTCAGCGGGCCCCATCCGAGTCTGACGGTGACCCCGCTCTGCAGCGGCTCCCTGAACCTCACCACGTGCTGTTGCCCCGCAGGCCATCCTCTGCCGCTACAACGAGGAGAGCCAGAAGCACGCGGCCCTGAGCCTGAGCAAAGAGCACAACCCCACGCAGTACGAGGAGCGCATGCGGATACAGAAGGCCGGGGGCAACGTCAGGTAGCGCACGGGCCCAGACGGGCCCCTCCTGTCAAGAGGCATAGACGTCACTATTGTAGGTTCACCCCTTGCTGTTGTCTCAGAGCCCAGGAGCCTTGGTTAACACCATCTTTGAGGACAGCTGAAGAAGCCTCAGTTTGTGAGGTTCTCCCAAGAGAACCCACTCGAGGTGGTGAAGGCAGTGAGGGTCCGGACGGTGCTGACCTCTTCTAGGCCCCTGGGGCTGCCCTGGTGCAGAGGCCACTCTGACTGGGGCCGTCTTCAGTCTTTGGAGACCGTGCTCCTCTCCTGGCCTGGTGCCTGCTGGTGCTCCACGCAGTGAAGAAGGGCTTTGGTCTTGCTCGGTTCAGGGGAATCCCACTTCCAGGGTGGCGCACTGTCACTTGGTCAGGAGTGTTTTCTCCTGGGGAGCAGCGTCCGTCCAGGCTTCTGATCGATTACGCGGTGATTCCATCTCGGCCGTGGCTGTCAGTGTGAGCAGCAATGGCGTCATTGGCTTGGTTTCAGCCCATGGGCCATGCTCTTGGCATCGTTTTTGTCACTGTGAGCACTGTTCAGCACCGTGTAAGTCGGTGCCTTAGGATGTCGCCATGACTGTAGGGCTGGTATCCCTTTGTTCCTTCTCATCACTCTAGCATTCCACTTTTTTCAAAAGAGATTGATTGCTAGTCCTGTGAGTGTAATCAGGCTCCACTGTGTGGCAGTCCTTCCTGGGTCCCAGGTCCCTCCTCAAGAGGAGCAGTGCTAGGTGCTGACGGGGCGTGGGTCAGCCCCGGGTGTGGCAGTTCTTCCTGGGTCCCTTCTCATGACAGCAGTGTCAGGTGCCTTGGTGTACCATCTGATGGGGCATGGGTCGGCCCCTCGCTCAGCAGTGAGCAGTGGAAGCACTCCCAGGTGTGCACCTGGGTCCAGCAGTGCCGCCGGTGCCGTTTGCTGTCCGTGTGCGCACGTCAGCACAGGCTCTGGGAGTTACTGCAGACGCAATGTGTCGCCCTCCACACGGAAGTGGGCGCCTGGAGAGGAGGACCTTCCCATGTGCTCAGCCACCCACCACGGTCACACCTAGGCAAACGGCTTCTTAGGCCGTATTAGATTGTCTAGAGCATGTCCCCGCTGTCCCCACAGGGTCTTGGCCGTGAGCAGTCACAATGTGTGTTTGGTCCTCCCTGTTCCTCCATCATTTTCTAGACCCTGACCGCTCCCTTAGCCCACAGCTCCTGGGCAGACCCTACCTGAGGAATTCTGGGCTTGGCTGTGTGTTCGTTGGGTCATTGGGTTGCTTCTCTTCCCTGTCTCTCCTGTAAACTGTAAGTCAGGTCTGAAGGCTGCTTTAGATTCAGGTGGAACGTTTTTGGAGACGTAGATGGGGGGTGCTGTGTGCTTGATTGCCCCTCACAGCAGACCCATGAGGTCCTGCTGCAAACACTGGACCCGTCACTTGGCTGCGGTGGGTGCAGCCAGGTCTGCAGCGTGGAGGTGCCTGTTTGCCCCCGTCATCACGAGTGATGGTGACCCTGTGGCTGTCCTGTCCCCAGCCCTTCAGCCAGTGGTGTGGGCGTCCCTCTGTGGCCATGCCCATCTCGGTCGTTTTGGTGGGTGGCAGAGGGGGGTTCAGTTTTCAGCCCTTCACCTGCTCACGGGCATGCTCTTCCCAACGGCCTTCTCCTCCAGAAACGCAGGAGGAAGGGACCCGTGCCTTTACTAGCAGCCTACAAAAAGCAAACCAAGACACCCACTGCCATCGAGGCCATTTCAAATCCTAGCAACCCCCAGAGGGTTTCCAGGGCTGTCGATCTCTGTGGAAGTAGAGTCTCATCTTCTTCCCGTGGAGCAGCTGGGGGGTTTGAACTGCTGACCTTCTGGTTAGCAGCCAATGCCTTACCCACTGTGTTACCAAACCAAAAAAACAAAACTCTCTGCTGTCGAGTCGGATCCTACTCATAGCGACCCCTCCTTGGGTTTCCGAGGCTGTATCACTGTGGAAGTAATGATTGCCCAACCTTCCCTCCCAGGAGTGGCTGGTGGGTTTGAAGTGCCATCCTTCTGGTTAGCAGTTAAGTGCCTTAGGTGCTATGCTATCAGTTTGTTTCTTTCACTCGTCTGTCCCTAGAGCCCCACCTTGTGGTCACTGGGGACATGGCATTGCAGTGCCTTGGCTGCTCACCTCACCCTGGTCTGGCCAGTGGGTGCTCTAGCTGACTTGCATGCCCTGTGACACTTCTGGGGTGATTTCTAAGAGCCAGGGGCATATGCTGGGGATGCCCATTTCAGTGGGGTGGCCTTCCTTCTCAGTCCTCCACGTGGCAGCGCCGTGTGCAGGAGCTGTCGGGGACTCGCTCTGGTGACCGAGGGATGCTACACAGGAGACTTAGCTCTCCACATGGCAGCGCTGGCTCAGAGACTGTGTGGGACATGCGTGTGCACGTATGTGCACGCTTCAGATCATGAACAATTGTAAGGTCGCTGTTTCCTGTTCAAAGTTAACCTTGCAGAGCTGTTTCTTGACTTAATGTTATAAACCAGCTGTGGCCAAGTCTGCTCCAACTCCCGGTAAACCCGTGTATGTCAGAGAAGGGCTGTGCTCCACGGGGTTGCCAGTGTGGCTGGGTTTTCAGAAGCCGGTGGCCAGCTCTTTCTTCTGTGGTGCCTCTACGTGGACTCCAACCTGCAACCTTTGGGTTAGTGACTGGGTGTCTAACTGCTGGCACCACCCCAGGGACTTGTAGCTTAGGAAGACAGCAGAAGCGGTTGCCCCTACTCAGCCACATCCTCGTATTTGCCGTGACAGCTTGAACCTTATTAGCGCGACCGTGTTGTGGGTTAGGAGTCTCGCAGCTCTTCTTCCATCTGGAGTGCCCGTCGTTGCAGACGGACCGTCAGCAGCGTGGACTCTGCGTGTCACCCTGCTGGTGATTGGGTCTTTTTCCTTGTGTGCTTGATTTTAGTTTTTTTTTCCCCCTCAAAAAATCTTTACAGTGAAAAACCTAAGTGAAATGAAAGATGTATTTGGACCTGTCCTTCCCAGGGAAAGCCGTCTTGTTTGGTCCCACAAAGAAGGCAGCGGGCAGATGCGGGCTCCCACACAGGAGCACTTAGAGCTCCATGTGGCAGTGCCGTGTCCAGGAGCTGTCGGGGACACGCTCTGATGACTGAGGCATGACGTTCAGAAATCTCCCATCTGTCATTCCTGGAGCACCCACATCATTATGCTCTGGACCAGGTGCTGGCCATTCTACCATTGGGTGAAAGACAGCACCTCACAGGTGCTGTGAAGGCCAGGCCCATTGCCTCCAAGAAGGTGCTTGGCAGCCAAGGAGCTCCCATCACGGGATCTCCTCCACACACCTCAGAGCGTCCCCTCCTGACCTGGGAGCACTGTCACAACGGGTGACCTCTGTACTGAGTGCTCCCCCAAACCGTCTGGGGCCTCGAAGGCACTGTGGGTCTCTTCCTTTCCTTATTACATATGTGGGTGGGGCCTGGGAGGCTGTGGCTGCCCAAGGATACATGGGTGGGGAAATCCAGTACTAGTCACTCTTGGGGGCTTCAAGCCAGTGCTGGCTCCTGGTCACAGCTGTCTTGTGACAATATCCCTGCCCCATCTCTTCCCAGTCCTGTTATCCAAAATCAGGATGTGTAAATTTTGATGCTGTGAGAATCTTCCCATTCACGTCAAGTCACACCCACACCTGCTGTAAAGGAAATAGTCCAGGTCTGGGCCTCGTCACTCCTGGGCACTGTCCTGCCCTCAGGAGACTGGGCTGCAGACACCCTCTCCGCCCACCAATCTTAACCCTGGCTGCAGGCTTGAATCCCAGGTTGCTTTGAGATGAGAGACAAAGCACAGCAAAAAGCAGTGCCCGGTTGCCACCCAGGATACCCTGGTCTGAAGCGCTGGGCTTGAGGACCGGGAGCCAGTGTCACCCTCCAGGGATGTGTGCAGCCACAGTGCGAGGGCCTGGAGCCAGGTGTGCCCTCCAGTGATGGGAACCAGTGCTGGCCTCAGACGAGGGGCCGGGGGAGTGCTGCCGCGGGCACTGCCCATCAGTTGGGGCCCCTGGTGTCCAGCCCCAGTGCCAGGGCCTGGAGCCAAGCAGACAGCACGGGACCTGGGTGTGTCTCTGGAGAGCGGCCGAGGCAGAAAGGGCAGCTCTGGCCCACAATGGTGCCCCACCGGCCGCACCTGCCCTCCGTCCCGCCTCTCCTTCAGGGCCGCCTCATGCTGTGGCTCACAGGCAGCCAGCGGAGGCTGAGTGTGCTCTCGTCGTAGGGATGGGCGTGTCTTGGGTGTGCTGGAAGTGTCGCGCTCCATCGGGGACGGGCAGTACAAGCGTTGTGGAGTCACCTCTGTGCCTGACATCAGACGTTGCCAGCTAACCCCCAACGACAGGTGAGTCCTGCAGGGGCACGGGGGCACACACGGCCTTGCTGCCTGACTAGTTCCTGCTTGTGTGGCAGACCTCGGGGGGAGGGGTGTCGGCCCTGGGAGCAGAGGTCAGAATTTTGTCTCCCATGTGTAGTCACATGTAGGGGAGCCCATGTGTCGTTCCAATCCAGCGTGTGCCCTTAGGGGTGCTCCAGGAGGCTGTGGGGGAACTTGCCTTGGGCTTCCAGGCAGAGAAGCACACACATGGCCAGTCAGGTGCTGGGGGGTAGAGGTGACAGGCTTTGGGGACAGTTTGTGGAGGGCCCTGTGGAGAAGCGTGAGGGTTTGTCAGCACAGCCAAGATGGGGGGTGAGGGGGGTTAGGTGGAGACAGCGTAGCTGCCAACGCTGAACTTGTCTGAAGATGAGGTCCAGGCCACCAAAGAGTAGGTTTTGAGGGGCCAGGGAGACCCACTGGGGGGAGTTGAGGCAGAGATGAGACTGGAAGGGGCTGAGGGGAACAGGACTCGGGACGAACTGGGAACTCAGGGCAACAGGACTTGGGATGGAGAATGGGGACCTCAGGGCAGTGGGACTTAGGGCAGAGAACAGGGGGTACCCAGGAACCGGACTTGGGGACAGAGAGCGGGGTGGGCAAGGACAGGACTCAGGACAGAGAAGGGGGGGCTCGGGGCAGTGGGCCTCGGACAGAGAACAGAGGGAGCCCAGGAATGGGACTGGGGACAGTTGATACGGGGGTGAGAAGGGTCTGTTGACCACTGCAACTGAGCACTCCTTCCCAAGGGGGACTGCAGCCCCAGCTTCAGTGGTGGGGACAGACGCACACAGGCCCCCTGCCCGCCCCTTGGGCTTTCTCATGCCTTGTCCCCTCTGGCCTGCATCTCCTGGTTCTCTGAAGGCTGCCTCAGGAAGTCTTCTGAACCCTAGTCTAGACTTGGCCCTCAATTAATAGTGGGGTACACGGTTCCATGCCGTGTGCTAAGCTGCTCCGGGCCTGGCCCACTGGGTCCCACACAGGCCTGTGCTCAGGCAGAGGGGAGCAGAAACCAGGAATGTGGAGAGAAGGTGGCCACGTCTAATGCAGCCTGTCTCCAAGGCCTCCCTCCAGAGGCTGGGCGCAGGGATGTTGAAGGGGGGAATCCCGCGTTCTCGGACCACAGCACCGGGTGGTGGTTGCCCTGCAGCGCGTGCACGCTCAGGGAGGCCGCTCTGGGCTGCACCTGGCGGTGGCTCAAGGGCCATAATGGGTTAATCCGGGTGCATGGAGCAGAACCTGGGGTTTTCTGCCTTTGTTCCCCAGGGCTCTCAGAGTTGGTGAGAGCAGACCTGTGTCCCTGGGGAAGGCAGGGGGCTTGTAATGCTGTCCCATGTGTCCATGTGCCACAGGTGTTTTTCAAGTTTCAGTCTGTCTCCTGGACATTAGGCTGATTTAAAAGTCTGTTGTAACAACAAGAAGAAGCCTTGAATAGTTGGATGGTGGTGACACTGTACCACCAGGCTGTTTCCTTCTTGCTGTTCAGACCCTCTCTGCTCCCCTCGTAGGTTCATCTTGCTGGCTTGTGATGGCCTCTTCAAGGTCTTCACCCCAGAAGAAGCCGTGAACTTCATCCTGTCCTGCCTTGAGGTGAGAAGCTCCTGAGGGAATGCCATGTCCCCTCGCCACCTTACTGTTTGGCGCAGTGGTGGCCCCGTGACCCTGTCCCTCTGTGGTCACCTGGTTGGTGGAGGGAGGTCCCCATGCCTTTACACCAGTCTCACGTACATGGACATGTCGCTGTCCGCTCCGCCTGCTCGAGGCACCTGCGTGGTTCCTGCTCTTGGTAGTAGAGTCCCAGGAGTGTCACTAGGGTGCAGGGTCACCCTGTCAGGTGTGCCCCTCCTGTCTGGCAGGATGACAAGATCCAGACCCGGGAAGGGAAGCCAACTGTGGACGCCCGCTACGAAGCAGCCTGCAACCGGCTGGCCAGCAAGGCTGTGCAGCGGGGCTCGGCAGACAACGTGACGGTCATGTTGGTGCGTGTTGGGCAGTGAAGGCCGCACGTAGGTGCTGGAGGTCACTGTGACGTCTGTGTGCACCTCTGGGACCCCATGGTTGTAAATAAAGGTTTTGTTTTGTTTTTTTTCCTAGTCTCTCAAGTTCTCTTGTGTTGGCAGCACACCTGATGCCGTGTGCGCTCTGGGCTCTCCTGTTGGAGCTTGGCAGACCCTTGGCCTGAGCTGTCCGTCCTCATGACGACCCCAGGTGGGGGGTGGTCACCCCGTTTACTGGAGGGGATGGTGGCTCTGACAGGTGAAGACCAGGCTAGGACTAGTGCGCAGTCTGCCATCTTTCCAGAAGAAGAAAAAGTTCTAAGTTCCCATGGCGTGAATCCAGGTTCGTCCAAGACCAGGGACTCGGAGCCTGGGTTGCTTGGGTAGAGCCAGGTGCCCATCAGCTCTTCAATACAGCAGGGGGACCGTGGGCTCTGGGTGACAGGCGTGAGCTGGGGGGTGGTCTGGAGAGCGAGGTCCCTGGGGCGTGACACACTTGGGGGGCTACTCAGCACAGCCCTGCTTCAGCTTCCTCTTCAGAAGTTGGCTGTGGGCTGGTCCAGCTGTGGCCCGAAGGGCAAAGGCAGCAGGTACGTGTCCAGCTGGCCAGGAACCCACGTTGCAGGACCTCCCTTGTGCCCCTTTGGGATGCACCCTCACCATCCCTGCGGCTGGCTTCTGGAAGCAGCTCAGAGAACTCTGGGGGTGAACGTTTGGCTCAGGGGAACCAGGGGCCCTACCATTGCCCGGCCCCCACCCAGCACACACCGTCCAGCAGTCGAGCTCCTGGGGTTTGAATCCAGCCACCAGTCCCTCAGAGCACACTGCAGGCTCTTCCTGGGGATCTGCTGTGGGGAGGCCAGGAATGGAAACGTGGAGACAGTGAAAAGGGGTTGGTGTGTGCGCACCGAGCAAGTGCTGAGGGAGGGGCTGGGTGTCAATGAAGAAAAAGCTGAGAATTCAGGCATGGGGCTAGCAGGGTCTTCCCAGTGTTGGGGTGCATGACGCCCACCTTGGGGTCCCTGGGACCCTTCAAGGCCTAAAAGTTGGTCAGACACGTCCTTGCCGCCTCGGCCACGTCCTCTGCTGCACCTGGACGGTCCAGGGCTCGGCCGCTGCTCGTGCTGCACCTTAGTGTGACTGCGGGACAGAACTCAAGTACTCGAAGCGCCTCCCAAGGTCGGTTACATGAATGTATTCCGTCTGCCAATACCATACAATAAATATTTCAACAAACTGCTAGGGAACATACACTTATGCTGAGAGAGATACATAGCGTTTTCAAGGGAAAAAGATAACTTCTCTAAAATGTGTCCCTCGGATACAAAGTAAAATCCGCGGAGGGTGGATCCCTGCCCTTATCAGTCGCCAAGGCGCATCCAGACCCCGGGCCAGCGGCTTCCTGGTAGGGTGGGGGCCGGTCCTACTGGGAACCCAGAGGCTGGTGGCTGGAGTGTTTGTGCTGCTCTGTGGCCCCCCTGGCTTGGCGGGAGATGCTGGGCTCTGGGGTGTGCTGGCCACTCCCCCTGGGGGCATCTCTTACCCTGAAGCCAGCTAGAACGTTAAGGTGACTGTGGCCACAACCCCTGCACGCTCCTCCTCTAGTCACATGGCTGACCGTGTGGCCCGAGGAGGGCCTGTGGTGATAACATCCCTTGGAGCCAAAGGGGAGGAGCAGTGGGGCCTCAGGAAAGCTCCCTCCCCTTGATCAGGGCCCTGAGAGAAGGCTGCCTCATTGTTCACACCCCGCCCTGGGGCAGTGCTGCACCTTGGAAGCCACACCCTGGTAGGCTGCACCCCTGCCTCCTGGGAACTCTCCAGGTGCCATCTCCTGGCACGTTCTCCCCTTGTCTGCCGTGTGGCCAGCTGCCGGGAGCTCGGGGCAGCCTCTGCATCTCTGGCCACAGGACCACGATCCACCTGAGTGGATGATCCGTCTGCTGGGCTGTTTCTGCCTGTCAGAAGGGGACAGGGAGGGCCGGCCTCTGGAGGGGGTTGGAGCTGGCCTTGTCCTTTGGAGGACTTGCTGGGGGGCAGGTGTGGCCTGTCTGCCAGGTGACCTGCCCTCATCCCTAGTGATGCCAGACCCAGACTTGCCACCCACTTGGCAGCCCCTTTCCAGCACCCTCTGTCCCAAGGCTGCTGTGCTGGGGACCCATGGTCACCACAGGCCAAGCAACGTCCCAAGGGCCACGGGCAGGCAGAGGGGCAGCTGGGGAGGGACAGGTGAGGCTGGACCCCAGATGGTGACAAAGGTGAGAAAGGCAGAGCCAGTCTGAGCTCGGAGACCTCCAGGCAGGCCAACAGGCCTCCACACGTGCTCCCTGGACCCACTGGAATGGCAGGAAAGATGGCCAAGGGGCTGGGTGGGCCACAGGACAGACACGGAGGCCCCCTGACAGACTACTGCAGTGGCTGTGGGGACAGCAGCCCTGATGGGTCTCCCCCTACTTGTGACCGTGGCCATGCCCACGCCAACGCTGTCCAGGAAGTGGCTCGCTCTGTCCGGTAGGGTAGGGCCGGCAGTGGCCACTCACAGGCCGAGGAGAACTGCGCTGAAGCGGGAGCCGCCACGCACCGTGAGGGAGGAGCCGCTGGCATTGTCCAGGAAGACCGAGGCATACTGCCCGGGCTGCAGGGGAGGCAAGCGACGGCAGGGCCTCAGGCTGGCCGCCCCCCAGCCCCGCCCGCTCAGTGCTCTGCAGAGAGCTGCACGAGCAGGGGCTGGCGGGGCTGGACTCCAGCCCAGCTCTTCGGACAAGTAATCCTCTATCTTCAGAAGGGGACAGGGACAGCCTGGGCGTGGAGTGCTGCCCCAGGACTGGCACTCGGCCTCACAGCTCGGTGGGCCGGCACTGGTCCCCCGCAGGGCTGCATCAACCAGGTTCCTGGGGGCTCGGGAAGCATGGGTCGCAGTTCCCTGGACAAGACCCCCAAGGACCTCTCAGCCACCACAGTAGACTGTGTGTGACAGCTGTGTGACCCTGCGCAGTCATGTACCCTCTCTGTGCCTTGAGCGTCATCTATAAAGCATTGCTGGGGTAGTCGGTGCTACTTAGGCCTGCGCTGTTTTTCTTTCAGCAAACCCCGTCAGTAAACGCGAGTCTCTACCACGTGCCAAACCCCTCCTGTGCTCCTCCTCAGAGTGGCTGCCCGTTCTAAGCCCCTCAGCATGGCACTGGGCAAGGGACGCTCAGGCTTTTGAACACTGGAGACTGCAGTGGAGTGGCTGCTGAAAAGGGGGGGTGGCCCCAGGGCACCAGGCCAGGCCAGAGCTAGCACCTGGCGACCCCGACCTCTCCTGGGCCTCTGAAGTGAGCATCCCAGCAACCCCTGCCGGCGACCGTGCCCAGGTAGGGCCCCTCCGTGCCAAGCCCCACGCACCTGCAGGTACAGAATGCCATTGACAGCGATGGTGAAGAGGTCACTGGTGCGTTCCAGCCCCACGACAGCCTCCAGGGAGCTGTGGCGGGAAGAAATCCTGGTCAGTCCAAGCCCGGGTGCCCCAGCACCTGCTCAGGACGGCCAAGTCTAGTTCACGGCAGCCTGGGCTGCACCTGCGCTCCAGAGACCCTCAGCCTCTCCACCACGTGCCCCTCACATTCCCAAAGCCCACAGCGCCGTGGGGACACTGGTTCTGGCGGTGTTCCCGTGGGGGGTGTCGGAGCCAGGGCCTGAGGGGCAGTGGGCACAGCAGGGCAGGGGAGGCACGCCAAGGCCAGCTGCAGCTGCGCCCTACGCTGGGCACTGGCGGGGGCCAGGGAGCAGCAACCTACAGAGGGCGTGTAACAGCCCAGGGCTCCAGGGCGGGCCAGGGAGGTCTGCACCATCCATCATTCCTCCCACAGCACGTGCTCTCTGCTGCGCTGGGTGCTGGGGACACAGGGATGTGACAGGGTGCCTGTCCTCATGGAGCTCATGAGGTGCGGCCCAAGTGGATGGAGGCACAGAGTCAAGAAATGGCTGGGTGCTCCCCAAACCCCCAGGTGTATCGCAGAGCTGACGAAAGACAAGACTGTGGTGACTTGCTGCCCACAGCCAGCTACCCAGAGGGAGGGAGTCATTGGACGGGTGGGCTCGGGACTATAGTTGTAGGGGACATCAAGCTCAACTGGCACAACACCCTACACGAAAACATCGTTCCACAGCCTCCTTTGGTGTGTAGCAACTGGGATCTTAAAAGCTTGCAAGTGGCTATCTAGATGTAATGATGGGTCAGGTCTCTCCTGGTCCAGAGTAAAGAATGAAAACCAAAGACGCATGGAAACAATTAGCCCAAGGGACTGGCAAACCATGCAGTCCTCAGTCTACATGACCATGAGACCAGAAGAACTAGATGGTGTCCGGCTACCACTGTCAACCACTTGGAGAGGGATCTATGTAGGAGATCCCAAATAGAGTGGGAACAATGTGGAACAAAACTCAGAATCACAAAAAACAAAACAACAACAACAAAAAAACACACCAGTTTGCTGGTCTGATGGAGCCTGGTGGAAACCCTGAGACTATGGCCCCTAGCTGCCCTTCAAGTCTGGAACTGAACTCACACCTGTGGCTTCCAGCTAAACAAAAGACAGGCATATGAACTGAACATTTACATTAGATAGATACACTCCTTGGAAAGAACAAAGATGGGAGAATGGAAGGGCTGTGTGTGCACAGGGAGACAGCTCCGGGCAGGAGTGCATGAAGGGAAGGACACAGGGAAGAGGTGACTACGGGGAGGAAGTGGGAGGGGAGCTGTTGCATTGAAGGAAATTGCAGTCAATGTCTTGAGACAAAATGTGTATGAACTGCTGTAGGGAAAACGAACTTGCTCTGTAAACTTCAAAAACAAATCACAATAAAAATTGAAAAAAAAAAGTGGTTGTGTGGTGAGAAAGTGCACAGGTATGGTGGCACTCAGTGGCAATGGGGTGACCTCCTGCAGAGGATGCTGGTGCCTGAGGCCATCTGGAGGGGGAGGAAGGAGGCTGGGGCCAGGCTAGGAAGGACCAGGCCTCTCAGGTCCCCAGAAGTTGGGGGGCACCAACAAGGGGTCTCTGAGAGTCCCCTGGCGTCTGTGAAGGCAGGCTGTAGTGGACGGGAGGCCAGGAAGGTGTTGGGCACCTGGGCCACAGTGGTGGCCGGGATGGGGGGAGGTGGGGGATTCGGGTCTTTTCAAAAGCACAGGACAGGGTAAAGGGGAGGTCGACAGGCAGGCTCCGGAGAATGGGCAATGCTTGCCCTCTGGGTGACCAGGCCGGGAGGGTCTTTGGGGGTGGGGGTGCATGGGAAGCCATTCCCCACTCACACGTGGCGCTGGCACAGGGACTGGATACAGACGAGCAGGCGCAGGTGGTCCCGGGCGCGCGGTAGCCCCCGCCTCGGCGGATCAGCAAGTGCTATGGGGAACAGGGTCACGGACGCAGTGTCAGGGGGCGCCGGGCTGTCGGGAGCCGCAGGGACTGGGACGTGGTCCGAGGGGGCGTGGTCCAACGAACAACTGTGTGGTCGGAGGGGCGGGGTGTGGTCCACGGACTGGGGCGGGGCCTAGCCCGAGGAGTGGGAGTGGGCGGGGTCCCGGGCGAGGCGGGATCAGAGCAGTGGACTGGGGCGGGGCAGAGTCCCGGGCTAGGCGGGATCCAGCCGCGCGCCCCCACCCCCGCAGCGGGCCTCACCCACGTGCAGCGCTGCCGCGAAGGCGTACAAGCCGGCCACGGGCGCCGTGTACTGGCCGCTGGTCAGATTCAGGCCGGGGCCGCGGCAGAAGGCGCCCTCGGCGTCAGGCTGCGGGGACAGGGGCCAGTCAGCCGGATCCCCGGCCCCCGGCCCGCCCCCTGCCCCGCGGACTCACCACGTGGTAGAGGCCGAGCTCGTGCAGCGAGCGCCGCTCCACCGGCGTGTCGTGGCGCAGGCGGCAGTGGAAGGCGGCGTCGACG
>NW_006921593.1:21386421-21389560 GCF_000298275.1 Orycteropus afer afer
CGCCTCCTCCGGCTCCTCGGCGGCTGTGGCATCCGCGCCGGAGTCGCACGTGCAGGGCTCCGGCTCCGCGCGCTGGCGCTGCCGCACCGCGCCTGCGCAGAGCGAGCCGGGCCTGAGCCAGGGACCCGGGCCGCCCGCCCGCCTGGAGCGTGTCCGGAAGTGTTCCTGACGGCGACTCGTGCTGATGGGCACGCGTCCCGCCGCCCCTTGCATGCCCACGGGAGTCCACTGGGCCTGGAGTTGCTCCTGTCCCCCTTCTCCCTTTGGCTACCGGGAGGTTCCCGGCTGACTCACACCCCTTCTGCCCTGTCCCCCAGCCTCACCTCTAGTCTACCCACACTGCCTCCTAACCGTTACGTTTTTACTGTTTGCATGTTTACTCCAGCCGCACACGCCAGGCGGGGCTTTCTGGAAAGAAGCTGCGTGTGAGTAACGATTCCAGGTCTAAGGAACAAGGGGGCTCAGGCCGGGACAGTGGAATATTTAACAGAAGGGCCACAACTAGAACTCTAGTGCATAGCCTGAACCACGCACAGCCTGGGCCGGTGGGCCCACCCCGCCCAGGGAGGCCGGAGCGACCCGTCAGGGAGATGCTTGTTAGCGGGCTCTTTTTAAAGCAGCTGGTGCCGGACTGCATGATACGCAGCTTGCCAGCTGCTGCCCACTCAGTGGGCTTCCAGCATGGTGGGAGAGGCTCTGGTTCACGGTGTCCACAGGGAGGCCAGGGCAGGCCGGGCGCCAGAGACGTCCTTGTCCTTGGGCCTGGCTGCTGCGCTCAGCACTGTGTTCTCCCTGCAGCTCTAGCCAGCTGCCCCAGGCAGGTGGTGACCCCTGGACGCCAGGCTGGGCATCAGCCAGTGCCCTGTACACCATCCCTTGCCCTTGCAGGCAGCCTCCGGGCCCTCCCAAGGCTCAGTAGCCAAGGCCCAAGTCTGGAAGAAGTTGGGCTCTGCAGCCAGAAGGCTGGGTGTGTAAGGCGAGCCACTTGACGCTCTGTCTCAGAAAAATGGAGACGAAACCTCGCTGGTGCTGGTGGCACTGGGGCATCAGATGGACCTGAGGAGCCCTGGCCGCTCCCTGCCAGTCCCTGCGCCCAGGGACGGGTTGGGGTCTGGGCCTTGGCTGGGCTCACCTGACTTGCAGGTGGGGGTGTGTGCTGGCCCCAAGCACCTCGTCCACCTTCTCATGGGCCTTCTCTCTCCCACACTCCTCCCACTCCAGTCTCTGACTCTCGGCAGACATGAGTGTGTCAGCACAGGGGCCACCAGGCCAGCTCGGTGGCCCCCCTTGGCTGGGCAAATGGCCAGTGCCCTTCAGTGCTGCTATGTTGACGTCTCCAGGCTCTCCCAGCCCGGCTCACACTGGTATGCATGTCCCCCAGGCCTGCTCACACCAGCAGTGTGCGTGCCCCCCAGCCCAGCTCACACTGGCCAGCAGTGTGCGTGCCTCCATGGGCCTGCTCACACCAGCAGTATGTGTGTCCCCCAGCGCAGCTCACACCAGCAGTGTGCGTGCCCCCCAGGTCTGCTCACACTGGCCGGGAGTGTGCATGCCCCCCAGCCCGGCTCACACTGGTGTGCGTGCCCCCGGGTCTGCTCACACCAGCAGTGTGCGTGCCCCCCAGCCCGGCTCACACTGGCCGGGAGTGTGCGTGCCCCCCAGCCCGGCTCACACTGGTGTGCGTGCCCCCCAGCCCGGCTCACACTGGCCGGGAGTGTGCGTGCCCCCGGGTCTGCTCACACCAGCGGTGTGCGTGCCCCCCAGCCCGGCTCACACTGGTGTGCGTGCCCCCGGGTCTGCTCACACCAGCAGTGTGCGTGCCCCCGGGTCTGCTCACACCAGCAGTGTGCGTGCCCCCCAGCCTGGCTCACACTGGCAGTGTGCGTGCCCCGGGGCTGCTCACACCAGCGCTGTGCGTGGCGGGCACAGGTGCCCACACCCCTACCTTTCAGCAGCAGCTGGAACTCCTTCAGCAGCACCTCAGGTGGGATGATGGGGCCTGGGGGGCCCTGAGGCCCAGGGGGTCCGGGAGGCCCTGGTAGGCCGAGCTGAAGGGGAACCGTGACAGTGAGGCCTCGTGCGGGAGGTGGGAAACCGTGAGTGCCCCATCGGGAATGGGCAACGGGTCCCTGCCCAGGCCAGGCCCACAGAGGGGGACCAGACTGTCGAGAGTGGGTACAGCAGCTGCAGGCCCCTGTGCCCCACCGGAGACCACCCTGGGGAAGTCCTTCCGGCTCGTTCCCTGACTGCTGGCCCAGCCAGGATAGATGGTGGGGAGTGGGACCGGGGTGGGGAGACAGGGAGGGAACCTCTGGGCCTGCCTGGCATTCTAGGGGAACCAGGCTCCAAACTCAGGGTTCACCTGGGCCCACACTTGGCACTACTCCATGTTCCCTGCCTCCAGGCTGAGGTGTGAGGGTCGGGGGGGGCTTGTAGGAGCTGGCAGGGGGGGATGGAGGTGAGTTGGGGGCTCAGGGCAGGCCCACAGGTGGAGGCCCTCTCACACATGCACACACCCACACACACTAGACATACTTACACTCCACACACACACACTCACACACAAAACATGCATACATTCATACATTCTCCCACATGTTCACATACACTCACACACGTGCATAGGCATATGGACACACATTCTGATAACATGTTCTTGCACACTCCACACCCAGCCATACATACACACACTTGTGGGTGCATATGCACACACACTCACAGTCACACACACACATGCTCCCTCACACTCTCACACATGCTCCATCATGCTCACACAGGCCCATTCCCTCACATTCACTCTCATGCTCCATCACACGCACACACACATGCTCCCTCACACAGACACACTTCGTCACACACGCTCCCTGACACACACACTCCCTCTCTCACACTCACACACATGCTCCATCATACTCACACACACTCCCTCATTCACTCTCACGCTCCGTCACACACACTCACACATGCTCCCTCACACACACACTCCCTCACACTCACACACGCTCCCTGACACACACACTCCCTCCCTCACACTCACACACAGGCCTTGCTGTGTGTGACTGACACCGCGTGTGAGTGTGGTGGGGCCGACACCGCGTGTGAGTGTGGTGGGGCCGACACCGCGTGTGAGTGTGGTGGG
>NW_006921593.1:21390685-21393148 GCF_000298275.1 Orycteropus afer afer
CTGCTCCTCTTCTTGCTGTTGATGCCCCTGTCACTCTGCTGGACGAAAAGCATCCAGGTGTCCCGGGGGTCGATGCCATGTGCCCGCTCAGTGATGAGTTCCTACAACACAGCAGCTAAGGTTGGTCCCCCTGTCTCCCACCGGCCCGGCGCTGAGCGGGATGGGAGATTGCGCCCAGTGCTTTGGTGCAGGCCCCATGGGCCCTGTGAGCATGACCACAGGCCTTGTCCATGGTGGTGCCCCCAGGCACTAAAGGACAGCACCCTACCCACACCCCATCCCCTGTCCTCTCCGCACTCCGAAGACGAGCTCTGGAGACAGCTGCCCACGTCTGGGCTTTGCATGGTGGCAGGACAGGACATGGTGTGGGCTGGGTGGTCGACAGAAGTCCCCGCCCCACTGGGGTACCAGAGCCCCTGCAGCCTCATTTCTATCACCTGAGCTGGGGTGAAAACCCCTTCTCTCTCAGAGTGAATGGGAGGGTTGAACACCATGGGTGCCCAGGAAGGGGTAAACCCCACTTCCAGCAGACAGGCCTGTCCACTCTGCAGACAGGAGTTCCAGGGAAGCAGATTTGAGCCCAGGGCCACCATGGACTCCAGTGCAGGGCAGGCGGGGACTGAAGGCTCATGGTCTGTGTGGGACCAATGCCACTCACATTCCTCAGGGCTTCTGAGTCACTTGGCCAAAGCAAGGACAGAAACACCCATTCCCACGCATGCCCCATCCTGACCGGTCCTGACCCCCAGGGAAGTTCTGGGAGAGACCTTTGGCCCACTGGGCAGTGGGCCTGATGCGATCGGGGCTGCAGGTGGCACTGTCGGCTGGAAAGAGGCTCAAGAGCGTGAGGCCCCAGGTGCTGTTCCAGGGCCTGCAAGGACCCATAAGGGCTTCTGTCGGAGAAAGGTCCGGCTGCCGGGTGCTGCCTGTAGGCTTTTCAGCACTCCAGGGCCTGGGCCTGCCTTCAGGAGCTTGCCAGTCAACACAGGCTTCGTGAGGATGGCGACTCTGGCCCCAGGAGCCGGTGGTGTGCAGAGAAAGCAGTGCCTGGGGCCGTCTGTCCCCGTGCAGTGTGGCTGGGAAGCACCTCTCCTAGCTTCTCAGGGGGCTGGCAGCTCTGAGTATCGCCGCCCTGCTGGTCAATCTGTGGATGCCTGGAACCTGAGAGTCCACCTTCAGCCACACTTGGGCCTGTGGGATGAACCAGGGGCCCAGGCTCAGGGGAGAGCGGGAGTAGGTGGAGCCACGTGAGCATCGGCCAGGCCAGCAGGAGCCCCAGCTGCATGGGGGTGCTCACAGAGGGGTGCCTTGGAGCCCTGGGAGCAGGAGCTCCTAGCCACGTTGTGGGGTGGGGGTGTGAGGTTGCAGAGGCCTTGGAGCCTGGGGAGCCAGCAGCTTTGGTGTCTTCTTGGCCCCAAAGAAGGGTGTCCAAGGCCGAAACCCCACAAGGAAGCACCCCAGTGCCCTCTCTGTTCGTGTCCCGGGGTCAGGGGTGCTTGCTGGTGACTGAGCCCTGACGTCCAGCCACCCTGACCACCTGGCAGTGCTCCCAGATGCAGCCGCCCGTCTGAGTGGGGTCTGCCTTCCATCTGTGTGCCTGGGAGCCCCTTGATCCCCAAGGGGACGTGCAGGGTGGATGCCACCCCACTCCCACCCCCACGGTGGACGTCTGCCTGCTGCCTTCCGATCTCAGTGGATTGCTGGGACTGGAGGCCTCTGTAGGACCAGGAAGACCCTAACAGCTGCTCCTGGAGATGGCTCTGGTCCCTGCCTCACGCTTAGCGTTTCAGTCTCCACCGTGGGAAGGGAGCCCCAGGCTAAAGATGACCCTGGGGCCCCCCGGCCTGCAGGAACCTGCCCCAGCTTGATGGGGTCGGCAATGTGCTCACGGGGAGCCCAGCTGTGAAGCGCTGAGGTGCTAAGCGGAGTCCCGCGGGCTGAAGGCTCAGCTTCCGGAAGGACTGACGGCGGTGGAAACGCCCTGCGGCTCCGCTCTGTTCCGCAGGGTCGCCGGATCGACCCCGGGGCGCGGGCTTCAGTTTCCAGTTTCACGAACTCACAGTTGCACAAACGCGTGCTCCCTCCTTTCCACATAATTCACACCTGATTTCCCAACTTCCTTCTGCCCCCAAAGCAAAGAGGCTTCCACCGACCTGGGAGAATTAACGTCGAAGAACCACCCAAGGAGCAAGGTCAAGGCCGCGGGGGGGCCGTGTCTGTGCCGACCCCAGAAGCTAGGCGTTTTGAACCCCCATTCGAACCCAGGTCCCGCCTGCGAGGTGCGCTCCCCACCGGGAAAGCAAGCGCCACCCCCTCCTCTCGGGGAAACCGAGGCCCGGGCGGTCGTCCCCGCGTCGGCAGGTGCGTCCGAGCGCGAGGCGGCGCGGCGTCTTACCGCCCGGTCGCCGGGGCCCGCGGGCAGCTCGTTCCCGGGCGACGACTCCTGCGAGGCGGGCGCTCCGG
>NW_006921593.1:21393393-21401873 GCF_000298275.1 Orycteropus afer afer
CGGATCGAGGGGCGCGCGGGTCCGCCTCCATCGCCGGCCCCTTGCGCGCTCGGAGGGTCTGCTTGGCAGGGAGCCTGGACTGCCCAGTCTTGGTTCCGGGGAGTCCTTCCCGTTCCGTTGTTCGGGTCCTCTGGGCCCTCCACCCTCCTGGCCGCGCCCAGAGATGTGCAGACCTCACCCACACAGGCTGAGCCCGCGGGGACAGGGAGGACGCGGCGCTCCTCCTCGGGCCCCTTTCCCAGCAGGTTCCTGCCCATCCCGGAGGGCGGGCCTACGCCATCCTCCCCCGGAAGCACAGAGTTTCCCTAACCCTGGCAGCTGCACCCTGCTGGGGGTCGGGCGAGGAGGACCGGTCACCCTCGGACTGGCCGGTAACCAGGCTGCCCGTCACCCACCATGGTGCCCTACCCCACCCAGGGGCCAAAGACAGGCTCCAGGCGCCTCTCCCTGACAAGAGCTAGCCCAGCAATCAGAACCCAGGCCCAGCCTGGTCTGCACCCCCTGCCTGCCTGGCTCCCCTGCTGGAAGGCCAGCACCATCCGAGTGGGCAGCTGGGAGCTGGCTGCAGCTGCCCCTGCAGCTGTGACCCATGGGATGCAGTAGCTCTTATCAAAGAATGGTGTGTGTGTGTGTGTGGGGGGGGTGTCACAGCTGGTTCAATGAAGCTTCCAAATGTCTCCCACCAGTGTTGCAAAGCAATGATTGCCCAGAGATTATATAGACGAATCCTACTCAAAAGGGGGGAAATGTGGAAGAGAATTTCTAATTCTTGTGGAATCCAGACTTTCTGGATTCACTGAGGCTGAATGAACCCCAGAAACTATTGCTCTGAGATAAACTTTAAACTTCAACCAAACATTTTTCCTGATGTCTTGTTAAAACCAAAGTATAGTTTAGCTCAGTTAGTGAAGGTTGTCAGCCATGTTCCTTGGGCTGTTCTGAAGAACCGTCTCTATGGGATGATGTTGACAATAGGAACTCCACAGATTAGATGGGAACCTTAGTGGACAATGAGTTTATGTTCATGGGGGAGGAACAACTGAGAAAAGGAGGGGGGAACAGTTGCACACCCCAAAGAATGGAATCGGGCTCAGCAGATGTCACACGTAGAAAGTGTTGAATTGGTGGCATGTTCTCGTGTGTGTATTCTCAACAACAACAAAAGTAAAATACATTTTATACGAATAACAAAGCAATGATTGGATCTTATCTATCTATCTAGATTGATAGATACAGCTCAATGATTTTCACTGCTTCTGTGGTAGTTAGGGTTGTGTGTCAACTTGGCTGGGCCTGGTTAAGGGCTGGGCAGCTGGTGGTAGTTCTTTCCCATGATGAGACTGGCAATCAACTCCCTGGTGGGATCTACCACAAGCAGCTGAGTACCTGCTTTAGGTCTGCTTCCCATATGTAAGAAGTAGCTTTGGGAATGGTCTCTAACTTATGGCACACTTGAGCCCTGCATGTAGCCAAGTCATTGTTCAGCAGCCTGCCATGCTCTGCTGACCTTGGGACTTTCAGTGGACTTGAATTAATGGCCTACTATGTTGTTTGGTAAAATTGGTACTGTGCCTTTTTACTTGTCAGCCTTGGACTTGTCAGTCTCAGCAGCTAGCAGCTGTCTGAGTGAAGAAAAGCTCCAGCTTCAGTGGGCCGGGAACAGGAGACAGACTGAAGGTTGAGGGGCTTTCACCCAGCCCCTAGAGCCTGGCACTTTGAACTTGGACTTAAAGCCTCCAAACTGTAAGAATAAACCTCCTGTTTGCTAAGGCCGTGCCATTCATGTGTTTTTTTGTCAGAGCGGCACTAAGTAACCAGAACACCTTCTAAGCCAAGCTGTGTGGGGATAGGAGACCTCTGGCTTCGAGGTGCCAACTCTCTGAGGGGACTGGGGACACAGAAGAGAGGTCCCAGGAACTAGCCTGGGGACAGCCCAGGTTCATTCTCAAGGGAAAAACCCCACCTCAGCCCTATGCTCTCCCGCCCTTGTGGATCTCTACATGGCTGGCTGAGTGCAGTGGGTTGGGGTGAGAAGCAGGAAGTGCCCCACACTCTGGGCACAGCACAGTGTGGATGTGCAGCATAGATGTGAGCCATCCCTTGTGGGCCCTCCTCTTCCCCTACAGGACGAACCTGCAGACTGGGGGGAGTGGATTTCAATGGAAAACGATTTCCCGCCCACCCTGAGAATCTGTCCCCCAGGGACAGAGTGTCTCAAGCCTCCTATGGAGGTGTCTTTCAGTGATGAGTTAGGACTGCAAAAGAGAAGATCTGTCTTTGAAACCGGGCTAAAATGCCTTTTAAAAATTTATCAGTGAAATGGAAAAAAAAAAAAAAGGCAGTTCCTGTAGAATGGCTGACCCCCAAGAACAGACTTGAGAAGGCCTGGTTTGCATGGCATGCGCTCCCCAAAATGTTTGGTCTTATTCTATCAAACATGCTCCCATACGCAGGCACACGGCGAGGGGGGTATAGGACCAGAGGAGGGACGGGTGTCTCCAGGGGCTTCCATTTCTGATCTTTCCAGGTCTGTCTCTCAGAAGCCTGGGGTGGGGAACTTGGCCTCAAACTTGTTCTATGTGTTGGGCGTGTGCTTCATGGTTAAGCATTTCTGGAAATTTGGTTCCATTTCGTTGATTTGGGGCCTTATCTGTGGACCACATGGCACCGAGTGTGGATTGTCTTCTCTCACTGGAACCTGGAACTCTGCTTGCAGAGAGGGGCTTCCTGTCCTCAGGAGACGAAGCTCTGAGAGCCATGCCTTTAAGAATCTTCCAAGAACACACCACCAGTCATCCAGGGACACACAGCCCGCGCTGGCAGAACCGGGCTCAGCGCCAGGCCCTCCAGCCCCATGGCACAATCCTATCTCCACAACCACACATTCTGCTCCTTTGGGCACTGCCTGTTCAACTGGTTATTTCTGAGTCAAACATGCTCATGGTGACCCTGTGTACAACCCAACCCAACCCAAGGCTGCCTGGCCCGCGCCATCCCGTGATCGGCCGTGGATCTGACCGTGGTGGTCACAGCAGGGTTTCTCTGGTCGATACATGGAGACAGGTCACGGGGCCTTACATCCAAGTCCATCTTGGTCTGGAAGCTCTGCTGAAATCAGCTCAGCCAGCCTCCATGGGTGCATTGGCCGGGAAGCGAACCCGGCTCTCCTTGACGAGAGGTGAGAATGCTACCCCTGACCCACCGCGGCCCGCACCTTCCTGTTGTAGTTGGTGCTGAACATGAGCTGGGACGCGTTGCGCTCCAGGGTAATAAATAGTGGGCTTCCCACGGCTGTGGGCTGCTTCCTGGGGGTCTAGCGGTGGGCGCGCCCAGGACGAGTGCTGGGCTGGGAGGGGCCTGCAGAAGCAGGTGTGGCTGCACCACTGGTCACAGAGCTCTGTCCCCAGGGAATGCCACTGGGGCGGGCGGACAGAAGGGGTGCTCAGCTGTGGGGTCTGCTTGCCCCAGGGCTCCGTGGGGCCTTGGTTTTCTCTCCAGGGAGCACCTGTGTCCTTGGGTCGCTGCTAGGCCACCAGCCTCACACTGTAGGAAGATGTCCACAGACCTGAATGACCACAGATCTCCTGGGCCTCAGAGCCCAGGGCAGACCCCGCACTGGGCCTGCTCGGCAGATCCTGTTGCCTCGTGGCCCGCTGGGGCACAGGTTGTGGCTGGCTTTGCAGGAAGGCACACCTGGAGCCTTGAGGCACTCGCCCCTCTGAGCCTCCGTTTGCTGGTCTGAGAAGCGGACGTAATGACAGCAGCCGGCCTGAGCGCTGCTGCCTCTCTGGGATCCAGCTCAGAGGTGACGTGTGAGCAGGCCAGGCCAGGCCAGAGGTGGCGGGCACGCTCACTCTGCTCGGACCAGGCTGCCGGCCTGGATTTGCCCCACAGGCTGTGGGCCATGGTGCCTTCCGAGCCAGGAGCTGTCTCCCCACCTGTGCCCACTGCTCCCTGAAAAGGTGAGACTCAGGCTCTGTCGCCCTTGGCCACATGGGGGGCGGACACACGAGATGGGGACCTGATGTCAGGAGCACGAGCCTTACGCTGTGCTGTGACGTCATTGCCATCTCACGGTGGGGGCCACTGCCACCCATGTGAAGCCAGAGTGGAGGCCAGGAGCTGTTGCCATGGGAAAGAGTTATTTTCCCAAACAGGGAACAATGCTGGTGATGTCATAGGCCCTGCCTGCCGGAGGGCCCAAATCAAATCGGTTCTGGTCCTGGTGCAGTTCCTGGAACACTCTCTCGAGGGGACAGCACAGGGGCTGGGTGGGCCAGCCGGAGCTCACGTTCTATCACACATCACACTGTCACTCAGGAGAAGGCAAGGGCCACCAGAAGTGGGGTTCTGACAACCGCTGACCTCCTCGGTCCTGCACCGACGCCCACGGCTTCGGACACAGGGCGGCATTTGGGGGTGAGTGAACGTATCCCAGGGTGGGAGTCCTCAGCCAGCGGCCAGGGCGTAGGGACCCGGCGGGCCCAGTGCGGGGTGGCTCCCCACGCGCCTTCACGCCTGGCTGAAACCTAATCTCCATTCTTGGGCCCTCATGTCACGGCCGGGCCTGGTTTCCCATCAGCCTGATGCCGTCAAGCTGTCCCCACTCCTCTCTCTTCCCCAGGAAGCCCGTTGTCGATGAAGTCATGGGAATGGGCGCTCCCTGTATCCTGAAAACAGTGGGAGCCGACAGTCAGCTGTGTGTGGCCTCCCGTGGACAGGCAGACAGCCGGTGCTGGTCACTGAACCTTCCAAGCACACGAGGTCATTTCATTCTCAAGTTACGTGCTAATCCCCACTGTACAGATGAGGAAACGGCTTCACACCTCACGACTGGCCTGAGGTCACCAAGCCAACAGACAAAACCTGTCCTCCAGCCCAGCCCCCACCACTGGAGGCCAGTGCCTCTGAAGAGCTCACAGGCTCAATTCAGGGCCACCAACACACATTCCATCCCCTCTATGTGCCTGGCACGGGAATAAGCCACTGTCACTTGGACAGGTGTAACAGGGGCCAAGTTCTCTCTCTCACTTTACCCAGAGGGTCTCTTGGGTTATCTGTGGTCTTCGTCACCATGGTTTGCACAGAGTAATTTAAAACACGTGACTTCAGATCACTTTTCAGTTCACTCACTGCAAGAGGGTCGACACTGGTGGCTTTGGTTCAGAGGTTACTGCCACTGTGTGAGAACCACATTCTTAAATATGACTGTGACCAAAGTTACTTGAATAACCTTTCTCCAAAGAAGATAGACAAATAGACTGCTCAGGGGTATGGACCAAGGTTGAAAAGATGCTCAACATCATTAGCCAGCAGGGAAATGCAAGTCAAACCACCATGGGAGATGGGTTCACACCCATGAGAATGGCTGTAACAACAATGACAAAACAGACAACAGCAGATGTTAATGGTCACATGTGCTGTGTGTGGTTGCTATAAAACGCACAATGGTGCAGCCACTGTGGAAAGAAGTTGGATCGTTCCTCCAAAGGTTAAACGGAGGAGGAAAGGGAGAGTCTTTGCTTGGGGGGCACTGAGTTTCTGTTCATGGTGGAGGAATAATTCGCAAACAGCAGTGATGGCTGCACTACATGGTGGACATAGTCAACGTCACTGAATTGTGCAGGTAAAACATTGAATGGGCAAATGTTTTATTATGTGTGTTTTCACCACAATGAAATAATTCTTTTTAAAAAAATATTATTGAATTAACCCTATTTCCCAGCAATTTCGTTCTGTAGACCCAAAAGACCTGAACACAGGTGTCCAAGTACTTGCAGACAGTGTTCACTGCAGTACCGTCCACAACAGCCAAAAGGCGGAAACCCCCCAATGTCCGCCAAGAGCAACCAGGTGAGAAACGTGCCCCATGAGCACCCGGGGACATCGCTCAGCCGTGAAGGACGTGAAATACCGAGAGCTGCTAGAGCACGGGTGAGCCCAGAGACCACCATGCCGAGTGAAGTAAACCAGCCACAGAGGCACAGAGATTGCATGGTTCCAGTGACAGGAAACATCTAGGATAGGCAGGTGGGGAGGGACCAGGCTCTGTGGGTGGCTACCAGGGAAGGAGGGAGGGAGAAGGGGCCTCACTGCTTGGGGGGCACTGAGCTTCTGGGAAGGGTGCTGGGTACACACTGATGCCCCTGAACTGGACACGCGAACGTCTGGAGGGCAAACAATTTGTTACATGTGTATTTACCACAGTAACGAGAAAGGAGAGTGCCTACAAACAGACCCCAACCACTGGTCTTGGTGACTCCGACCCACAGCGCCCCTAGAGGACAGAGTGGAACTGCCCACAGGGACTCCAAGGCTGTCAGTCTTCACAGAAGCAAAGCCCAAACCACACCCACTGCCTGGAGTCCATTCTGACCCACAGCGCCCCCAGAGGACAGAGTGGAACTGTACCATGGGGTCTGCAAGGCTGTCATCTTTGGGGAAGCAGATTCTACAGTTTTTGCAGAACAGCTTGTGGCTTCAAACCACTGACTCTTTGGTTAGTAGCCAAGCGCTTTGCCATTGTGCCTGCCACCAGAGCTCTGGTAGAATCACCATGTGACCCAGCAGTTCCATTCCCAGGTATGTACCCAAGTACTGTGAACAGTCCCTCTAGCACTGGGCATGAATGCTCACTGCAGCAGAGCTCACACTAGTCCAAGGAGGGAAACAGGGCAAAAGCCCTCAGGAAGGGATGGAGGTCAGGCACGGTCAGGCACATGCAGCAACCCGGATGCGCCTCGGCACGTGTAGCTGAGCGAGAGGCCGGTCTCCACGGCACAACGGGTACAATTCAACTTACATGAAGTTTCCAGAGGCAAACCCATAGAGACAGCAGAAGGGTGGTCACTGAGGACTGGGGAGGGGAAACGGGGAGTGACTGCCTGATGGGCACGGGTCTCCTTTGGGGGCTCGGTCTGGCCCAACTCAGTCTCCCACCAGGAACTTTCGTGGGTTTGGGGAAAAACTGTCTTGACCTCAGAAACTGGAGGGATCGGGGCATCGCTCCTCCCCACTGTCCTCAGAGCACAGGGGTGCCAGGGGCCCCTCCGGGCTCCGGCAGAGTGATAGGAAGGCTGCTTGCCAGGCCCTGGAGAAGACGACTAGATCCAGGGATGAGGGAGTCGTGCAGGCCTTGGTGGGGTCAGAGCAAGAGCCAGGCTGGGACCCAGACCCAAACCTGGTCCCTGTGTCCTCTGGGACCTGGTGACAGAGTCCCCCAGTGGGGTCCTTTAGCATTGGGTGAGACGGAATGAGGGGGTTCCTAAGCCAGCTCTGCACTGGACCTCAACCAGGGCACAGGTTCTGGGGCCGCCTGGGCCCCCGGATCCACGCCAGCAAGGAAGGAGGAGCCCGCGGGGCCCGCCCTGCCCCCGGAATTCCCCGCAGCCTTCCCTGCGAGCCTCAGCTGCTGGGGACTTTCCCTCTGGGTGGACAGTTGGCTTTGAAGCCAGTCGCTCCAAGAAACGGGACGCTGCTGGCCTGGGAGCGCCCCCTCCATAGTACCCCTGGGTGGTCTGGTCCCCAGCAGCGCGGCCCACCTCACGCCCAGGCAGAGGCCCCGATCCCTCGGTCCTCACGCTTCCTCCTTCCCGCCCTCCTGGGGGCGACATGCAGAGGCTGGAGGGGGAGCAGCTGAGCGCCCGCAGCCAGGCCCTAGTGCGGCAGAGGGGGCCCGCGGCCCCGAGAGGGAAGGCAGCGGCCGAGGCCGCACGGCATACCCAGCCCTGGCGCTGCCCACCCTTCCTGCCCTGCTGGCCTTGGCCTCCCGGGCCCCTGGCAGCCACCCTCAGGGTGCGGCTCCTCTGGAAGTCCCGGTGGGACCCAGGCAGGCACAGCCAGCCCTCAGAGCACGCGATCCCTCCCCGGGCCCGTTCTCTGCAGCCCAGGACCCCAGGGCCGGAGGGCTGGGTCTCACGGGGGGTCGCCGTTCAGAGTCCGTGCACGCAGGCGTCCTGCGGTTTGGTGTGGCACTTCCAGGACCGAGCTGTGTTCTCTGAGCCGTCCCATGGATGCCCTGGGGGATACACAGCTCCCAGTGAAAACACCAGCAAAAAGGGGCCACTTAGGGGGTGGGCGTGGTGGCCCCTCCTCTGGTGGCAGCAGTGGCTGGGGGACCCCCTGGCCTGGAGCCCCCCTGCTAGTGTTCCAGAGTGCCACCAAAGGGCTGGGTCCACCGAGCCACGTCCAGGAAGACGGCCGAGGCGCTGTGGTAGAGCCAGAGGCGGGGCAGGGCACCGTGGCGGGTCCAGGTGTCACACGCGCGGTCGTAGGCCTCCATCTCCACGTGGTAGTCACCGTCCATGCCCTGCCAGCGGCCACCCGTCACGTAGAGTGCGTCCCCCAGAGGCACCAGGGCACCGTTCTCATGCAGGCAGTGTAGGGGCTGCACCTGTGGGCATGGGCAGGTCAGGGCAGCGGGTGTGCGGGGGGTCAGGGCCAGTGGGGGGGTCAGGGCCAGCGGGTGGGGTCAGGGCCAG
>NW_006921593.1:21402496-21403536 GCF_000298275.1 Orycteropus afer afer
GGTCAGGGCCAGTGGGGGGTCAGGGCCAGTGGGAGGGTCAGGGCCAGTGGGGGGTCAGGGCAGTTGGCTGGGGTCAGGGTTCAGGGACAGCAGGGGCAGGGTGGGGAATTTGTGCCCTGGGGCAGGTCTGAAGGACATCCAGCCCACACCTCCCACCTGGGAGCTCACACTAGCCACCCCCCTGTAGCTTCTGCACATCCCCACCCCTACACAGGACCCCTTCAGACGCTCCCTAGAGGGGGACGCCACTGCTCTGCTCCCCGCCTGCATCTCGCAGGCTGGCCCTCCTGGGCCCATGTTTGCCCATCCCTGAAGCTGGGGGGTCGGGGTGGGTGTGGAGGGTGTGGAAGCCCGACCCCCGAGCTGACTCTCAGGGTCCTCGCGGCTGCTCTTGGAGGAGACAGACGTGGTCCCGCCCCACAGCCGCACAGCAAGGCCCACACACCGCCAGCCTCAGGACCCTCGTCCACCCCTTGGCTGTGTCCTCAGGGGGCCCCGGAGAGGACCGTGGGGCGAGCCCTGGGGGAGACGAGGGCCTTCTGGAAGAGTCCAGAGGACCTGGGGGAGACAAGGGCCTTCTGGAAGAGCCCAGAGGGGAGGGCAGGGGTGGATCCAATGAGCCCTGGTGTGGGGCCGCCCTGCACACCCGGTGGGGACACGGCGGCACCCTCACTGCTGTGGCCCTGTCCAGGGCAGGGCGCAGACCTTGAGGACAGACACTGTGTCTCAGCAAGAAAGCACCGCTGGCGGGGCCCTGCCTGCGCCTGCTTCGAGGCAGGCAAGGGGCCCCGGTCAGCTGAGCGCTGATGCCAGGGGACAGCTGCGGAGAGCAGGATGCTGAGGCCTTGTTGGCCCCGGCGTGGCTGCAGGACAGGGTGCCATCCTCTGCGGGCAGGCGGGCTGAGCCCGGAGTGCCCTGCTTGGTGCTGAGGCCGGCCCAGGGACTCCCAGCACCGACCGTCCTGCAGGCAGGCTGCTCCGAGACAACGCGGGAGGGCCCAGGCTGGTACCCCGTGGTCTCCTGAGATTCCCCCCCCCCC
>NW_006921593.1:21403636-21408261 GCF_000298275.1 Orycteropus afer afer
CCTCTCCTCCCTGCCTCTCCTGCTGTGGCACCATGGCCGGGGAGACTGCACCCACTTGTGCTCTGCATGGGAGCCCCTCGCCCGCCTAGTGCCTGCCCACACAGACATGGCCCACGGCCCTGTGAATCCACAGCTGTCCGGCCCACGCCCTGGCAGGTGGAGCTGCTCTGTCCCCAGAGGGAGACCGGCGGCCCCGGGGGGAGATGGGGCACTTGGGACCGGGGTGTGGAGGGTGACCTCAGCCCCAGGTCGTTGGCCCCCTCTGTCTTCCGGGGGCTCCGACTGGGCACCACGATCCTCCCACCCCACGCTTTACTTTGTCTCCTGCCACAGGCAAACCCCAGACCAACCGGAGTCCTAGGTGGGAGTCCCAGGTGGGCAGGGCCGCCCTCCTGGGGGTGGGGCTGGGAAGGTGCCCTGCTCCCCGCCGACAGTCCTACCTTCTGCCACAGGTTGGCCCCAGGGTCGTACACGTAGACCTTCTTGGTGTTGTCCCCGATGAGGTAGAGCGCCCCCTGCAGGGCGGCGCAGCGTGGTGAGGACAGGTACTTGGGCAGGAAAGGTGAGGCAATGACACTCCATACGTCTGTGGGGACACAGGGGCTCCTGGGAGGTGGCACTGGGACCGCCCTCGGCCACTTCCGCCGCCCTGGGTAGACTCCTCCAAGGAAAGGTCGTGAGACACAGGACACGGAAAGACTGTCCTCTGAGTGACCTTGGGCAGGTACCGCTCTGACCCTCAGTCTCCTCGTCTGACCCCGTGTGCAGTCTGAGGGCTCCGTCCCTCCCAACTGCCGCTTCTGGGAGGTGGAGGGGGCAGGTGTGGGGTCGATGGAGGAGCAAGTGCCCCCCAGAGTCCCATCCAGGGGAGCTTTCGGGGGCTCAGAGGACTTGGCCTGGCCCGTGCCCACCCCACCCTGACCAGGTCCACTTGGAGCCTGGGGCCTCCGCCTCATCTGTCTCCCCCAGGCTCAGGTCACCAGGTGGGCCCTGCAGGGACTCCAGGGTCCCTCGGGCATGTGGCACATGTCTTCTCATAGGTCCTTCCACCCACACTGTGAGGTGGGCCCGTGGGACAGAACTAGGTGAGACCCTGGTCAGGAAAGCCACTTCCCCAGCCAGGGGTCCAGCTGGGTCTCACCCCTAGCCCGGGCCTAGAACCTGGGCACGCAGACAAGTTACAGGCGGAGGAGGTGGTGGGCACCACTCAGGACCCGGGCTCTCCCACCACCTTCCCTGGACACTTTGCCTCAGTCCGTCCTCAGCCGCTCTGCTGAGGCCACGCCCCAGCAGGGATGGGCCGCGGGATGGGCCACAGCACTGTGACAGGGACCTCTGAACCCCTGAGCCCTCAGCCCCTGCCTTCCTCCACCGGCCCCTCCCTTTGTAAGAGGGCTGTGGTCACCTGCTTCTCACCCCCAGCCCCCAAACCCAGGGCCCCCACCCTCCCACGCGTTATGAGGGATCATAGCCCTGCCCAGGGGCCTGTGGCCGCCTGTCCTCCTGTCATCTGGCCCCACCCCCACCTCCTTAAGCAGGTCGGGGCTGTCTCCTGCAGGAGGAACCAGTGGTCCCTGGCCTTCTCCAGAGCCCTGTCCTCAGGTCCCCCAGGTCCCCTCCCCGGGCTCCCCGTGGCCCCGGGTGCCTGTGTACGCTGCGGGGGCGGGGTCCGGGAGTCCCTCCCTGGCCCCTCAGGCCCATACCCTGTGACCAGTTTGTAGCACGGCAGGGAGGTCCAGCAGGCCCTCCCCGGGCCCCCGGCCCCTTGGCCCCGCGCACCTGTGGCGGGGTTGTAGCACTGCAGGGCCAGTGCGTTGTACTTGCAGGCGCTGGAGCCAACCAGGTAGAGGCGGCCCTGGCAGCCGGCGGCTGAGAAGTTGCTGACGTACTTGAGGGCAGGGCTGACGGGTGTCCAGCTGTCGGTGTAGGGGTCGTAGCTCTCCACCTCCACCGCGTCCAGGGTGGTGCCTGCGGGGCAGAGACAGGGCTGCAGCGGCTGGGTATGGAGGCGCCCCAGGAAACGCGGGGCTGGTGTGCCCCAGCAGGGGAGGGGGACGGGGCCGCTCCTGCAGGCATTGAACTGGGTGCAGGCTCAGAGCTCAGACTGGAACCGTGTCCTGCACTGCCTGGCCCTTTGACCCTGCCAGGCTCCTGGGTCCCTCTGTCTTGTTGCTGCCCCCGGAGTCCAGAAGGGACAATAATGGGGCCTGTCTGCAGGATGGCACCTGGCTCGCCCTGGGCCCCGAGACCTTGGAAGGGCTTGGGACATGGTAGCCACCGAGAACAAGAGGCCAGCTGGTCCCCCAGCCACAGGCTGCCCTGGGGGCTGGCATGTCAGTGGTGGGTCTCCCCTCCCGGGGAGCTCCTGTCATAAGCACTGGGGTGCCCAGGGTGGGGGATAAGGCCGAGTAGAGGCCTTGTCTCAGGCTTAGGGGTGGAGAGAAAGTGACAGCAAAGGGGCCACAGTGGTCCCCTCACTGACCCTCCCCAGGGGGTGACTCTGCTGTCTCGAGGCACCTTTGGGGGACACACCCTTCCCTGTGTCGGGGCCTTGGCCAGAGGGTCAGCCTTACGCCGGGGCAACAGGCTGCAGAGCCCAGGCGCGGGGCTGGCTACCCACTAGCAGTGCTGCCCTGTGGGCTAGATGCGGCAGTCAGGCCTGTGGGAGGGTGGCCACGTGGCTGGATGGGGCAGCCAGCCCCAGGGGGGCTCACCGCCAATGGCGTAGATCTCGCCATTCAGAGCGGCGCTGGCGTGGTTGGTGCGGGCCTTCAGCATGGGCGCCACGGGCCTCCAGGCCGCCTCCTTCAGCGGGAAGCACCAGGCCTGTGTGGTTGACCAGGCGTCCGTCTTAGAGCCCCGCGAGCCACCTAGGGGAGAGATTCTGTCCTAGAGCACCTGCAGCCCACAGTGGCGCCACACAGTGCCCACGGCCTACACAGGGCAGGGGCTGCCGCCCACATGGGCAGAGTCCCACTGATGGGCCAGCGCGCTACACGAGCACTGAAATGGCGCCCCGTCCCAAGCTCCACACGGTCTCCCAGAGCACTGGAACCTCTTCTCGGCTCAGAACTACAGCCAAGGCCACTCATCTCCCACTGAGCTCATGGTGGCCCCCCGTGAGAAGGACAGCTGCCCCCCCAGCTTCCACAGGTGACGATGGTCTGACAGGCTCCAGGTCACTGCGTAGGTGTCCTCTCTGTCTGCACACAGCAGAGCAGGGCCACACAGTCGGCCTGGACCCCGGGTTAGCCTGAACCTGCCGGACAACGGAAGCTGAGCTGGACGTCAGAACCGCTCAGGGACACCTCCTTCACGTGGCGTCCAGGCCACACACAGTGCCCACCACACCTTAGACACACCTCTGCACACATGGGCCCCTTACAAGCCGGGGGCCTTGGCCAGTGAGGCTGGCTGTCCCCCGCCAGGCCATGACTTAGTTGTTGATCTGTGTCTCAGGAGACCCGTGTGACGGGTAGAGCTGCCTCATGGGGTCTGATCGACTGTCATCGTTACAGAAACCCATCTGCAGGCCTTGCCAAGGGGCGTTCCTGGCTGAGCTGGCGAGCCCCCCGTCTTTGGGTTGGCAGCTGAGCACAGACTGTTCGCTTTGGCCAGGGACCATCTCGGGGCTGCCAGGCTCTGGGCCAGGGTGAGACCGTGGCAGTACAGAGAGGGGGAGCCCTGCTCTCCAGGGGGCAGCCTTGCTGCATGACCTTGGCCAGCTCTCCCCAAAGCAAGGGGACAAGACCAGTGGTTCTAGCACTCCGTCAGCAGAAGCTGTTCCCCAACCAGATCTCACAGGAGCTCCAGCAGGGTGCCCCTCCAACCTGGTCCTTCTGGGGGACCCTTGGCTACTCCAGCAGAGTGACCCCCAACACTGGGTCTTTTCTGGGAGCCCCTGGGACACCGGATCTTTCCAGGAGCCCCTGAGACACCAGGTCCTCCCAGGGAGCCCCTGAGACACTAGATCCTCCTGGGGAGCCCCTGGGTGGGGAAGCACCCTGGGCTCAACTCACCCAGGTGCCGTGTCAGGCAGTGTGCATGGCACGGTTCCACGCACCTGCATGTGGCCCATGACTTTAAATCGTTTCAACATGGAAGGGTCTGGAAGACATGGCTCCCCCAACTGAAGGTGAGCAGGGAGCTTGGCTCCCGGGGTGGGTGCCCACCTGTGACGTAGATGTTGTTGTTCAGTGCCGCCAGTGAGAAGCCCCACTTGTGGTAGTCGGGGAAGTCGGGGAGCGCCAGCCACTGCTCTGGCAGGAGGGGAGAGAGGGCCATGAGGTGCTGGGCTCCTGCCGGGCCATGCCCTTGCTGCCTTCTCAGGGCTCACGGGCCTCTTGCTTCCAGAACGTGCCCTCCCTAGGCAGGACTCAGCAGCCGCAGTGCGGGGATGTGGAGTCGTGGGACACCAGCGGTCACAGGCCAGCATGGTGTCACCACTGCTCTGCCTCTCCACATGGACCCTGGGGCTTGGCACCCAGCTGGACGTGAGTGGCACCTGGACACACAGGATCGCAGCTCAGGCTTGGAGGCCCCACAGACCCTGGACCGCTTGGCCCTGGCATCAGGACCCACCTCTCCCAGGCAAGGAAGCTGGTTCATGGCCTGATCTCTGGGTG
>NW_006921593.1:21408465-21444242 GCF_000298275.1 Orycteropus afer afer
CCCCTTCCCTCCCCTCACTCATGCAGGCTTTCTGAACTCCTTGACTGCTTCTGGGCAGCCAGGAGTACATAGGGTCGGACACAGGCCTGGCAGCCGGCAAGGCAAGTTCGAATCCCATACCAGCCATGTGGCCGTGGAGAAACCCAGCCTCCATTTCTCCATCTGTGGAATGGGGTGCTCTCCACCTCACGGTGATGGGGAGCTACTCCCTGGACACCCCCAAGTGGGACATGCCTTCACTGAGTGAACGGGGGGCAGGGATGAGGGGTGCCATGAGAAACCAGAGCGAGGTGGCATGTGTGACGGTGGTAAAGCCCTACCCGCAGAAGCTTCCAGAAGGCCTGGGAGGCCTGGGGTATGCTCCCCTGGGAGGGCCTGGCTGTCGGCTATTTACAACAGCTTTTGGGCCATGCTGAGTTCTGGGCCTTCCTGGGAGCCTGCCAGGCTGGGCCGTGATGAAGCTGGCACAGTGGGCAGGACACAATGTCCCCCTGACTCATGTCTGTGTCACCCCAGGGTGGGACCACCCAGCAGTCACCATCATTTGCCTGCCAGCTGACCCCCCCCCCCCGCCAGGCCTGTGGGACAGCTGTTCCCAGGTGGGGCCAGGAGACCTCATCTCCTGACGTCAGCCCCAAATCCTCTCTCGTCAGCCCCTGACCCGGGGCAGCTGCCAGCCACTGATACCATGGGGGTGGCTGGCGACCTGCCTGGGTGCCCAGGACCCCAGCCAGCCTCACCAGAGCCTTCCAAGAGCTTCCCACGGGCCAACAAGGCCAGTCCTCTGGCGCCCCACTGCCCAGCAGAGCCCCGCTGCCCAGCCCTGGCACCCCGACCAGGGATGAGGCCGCAGGTGCTCACCATTTCACAGATGAGGAGGCTGAGGCGCAGGGAGGAGACGACCTGGTAAAGGGCCAGAATGGCACCCCCACTTGGAGTGACCCTAAACTTGGGCTCTCACCTCCTCCAAGGCTGCCTGCACCCTCTTGGGCCACTGTTCTTGCCTGGGGACAGGGCAGGGTCACCAAGGGGAAGAAGCTGCCAGGCTGCCCACGTTTCTGTGGGCCTCCTCCCACATGGCATGGGCTGAGCAGTGGGGGCTGGGCCCTTTACACAGGCCTGCGGCCAGAAAAGACCCTCGTGGAGTTCTGGCTGCTGGGGGCGCCTCCCCCTCACCGCGGCCCCAGCATGCACAGGCACGGGTGGGCAGCTCCCGCTCCACTGGGGGGCTGAGCCCAGCCGCCTGAGTGTGGGCACAGGGGTGGGCGCGCACTGGGCCTGCAGGGGCTACTCACTGGCCTTGGTGTTGTAGAAGGTGAAGTTCGCGGGGTGCGGCTCAGGTTCCTCGCCAGCCTCCTCGTCCTCCTCCAGGGCCCGCCCTCCCACCACCACCAGGACCTCCTCCAGCTTCTGAGGGAGGGCCAGCAGCACCTGTCGGGCCAGGAGGGCTGGGCTCAGAGGGGCTCCAGGCGCTGGGCAGGCCTCCTGGCATCTTCCAGGCAGGGTGAGGCCTGGATGTCTGGGGTATAGCCGTGGGCCTGCGGGTGTGCCTCTGGGCTGCATGCATGTGAGTGGGGTCGGGTGGGCCTCAAGGTGTGTGAGCATATGTGTTCATATGTATGTGCATGTGTGAGCATGTGTATACATGCATGTGTGTCCACATAGATGTGCATGTGTGGATAATGTCAATGTATATGCACATACATGTGTGTATATGCATGTATGTGCTTTGCACAGGTGTGTACACATGTGCCCATGTCTGTGTATATATGTGCATATGTATGTGTATATGCACATGTGCATGGGTTCCTATGTAGTGTACATATGAGCATGTGTAGGCATGCACATGTCTGCACATACATATGCATGTGTGGATATTGTGTGTGTGTGCATACACGTGTGTGCATGTGTGCATATATGTATATACATCTCTCTGTGTGCTTACACAGGTGTGTACATGTATTTGTGTCTATGCATATATGTGTGCATGTATATGCATATGTGCATATGTGTTCACGTACTTGCGCATATATGACCATGTGTGAGCACACACATGTGTGCATGTATGAAGGCATGCATGTGTTCCTGTCCACACACATATACATGTGCATCTGCACACATGTGCACGCACATATAGGTGTATGCGTGCATGCATACGTTCACATCCATGTACACATAGATGTGCATGTATGCATCCACGCATGCATGTGCATGTATATGCATGTGTGTACATGTGTGTACCATGGAGCTGATGCTTACAGCAGATGCTCAGCAGTCCCATGCAGAGTGGGGGACCGCTGGCCCCATATGCCCTAAGCTGCTCCCCTCAAAGCAGTCCCTACATACCTTCTGGAGGTGGAGCTGCACTCATCTTTGAACCTGTCCCTGATTCACCAGACCTACCCACCCCAGGGAGTCCCTGCTTCTTGGGGGCCCAGCAGGCCACACTAGGATGGCGGCTGGGGGTGACTGCTCAAGTCGTTCCATGTTGGCTCTTAGGAAGCCACTGTGCATGGCATCCTAGGCCCTGGGGCCCCACCCTACGCTGCCCAGACTCCCCACTCCCCCGGCCTGAGAACCATCCATCTCAGCAAACCTCTGTCCCCAGACTCAGGCCCTGGACAGGGGCCAGCAACTGACCCTTAGCTCTCCTCGTCGCAGCCCCACCCCTCTAGCCTCATCAGAACCCGCTGAGGTACAAACACTTGAACCGTGTATCTGGGGGGAGCTGCTGGCCCGGCCTCCGCGCTGGTAACGGCTGTGGCATTTTCTGGGCAGGTCCCTCCTTTCCCCTCTGCACACCCTCTTCAAGACCCAGCTCAGATGCTGCCCCGCCAGGCTTCCTGACTGCTGCCCCTTCTGAGGCTGCCCCCATCCCGGGCCTACCACAGCCCCGCCCCAGCCCCAGTGCTGGCCTGAGCTCTGTTCCCAGGTGGTGGCTCCCGCGGGACACAGCTTGTCTTATCACTTCTGGCCCCCACCCCTCACACCCAGGGCCTGACACACACAGGACCCACCAGTATCTGAGGGGTGAGTCATAGTGCCTGCACCGGGAACCAGCTCAGCAGACAGACTTGCAAGATTAGGGGTCCCCTTAGGGGTACCCACTCCTTACTTTCCCTCCCTAAACAGTGGGGTCTCCAGGGCCTCCTGTTATGGATTGAACTGTGCCCCCAGAAGATATGCTGCATTTCTACTCCTGTTCTGATGAATGGAATCCTGTCAGGAGATAGGGCTCTCCTTTTGCAGGTGTGGTAGTTAAGTTTGCATGTCAACTTGGCTGAGACTGGGGGCAGCTGGATGTAGTATTCCCCATGATGAGACTGGTAATCACTTCCATGGTGGAATCTACTGTGAGCCACTGAGTAGCTGCCTTTGGGATGTGGTCTGCTTCCTGTATATAAGGAGAAGCCTTGGGAATAGTCTCTAGCTTATGGCACACTTGGACCCTGCATGGAGCCACGTTGTTCAGCAGCCTGCTGTGCTCTGCCGACCTTGGGACTTTCAATGGACTTGAATGGATGGCCTGCGGTGTGGTTTGATAACATCGGGACTATGCCATTTTATTTGTCAACTTGGGCTTGTCAGCCTCAGCAGCCAGTAGCTGCCTGAGTGAAGAGATGCCTCCAGGTTTAGTGGGCCAGGAGCAAGGGCAGAGCTGCAGCCCAAGGTCGAGGGGGCTGTCATCCAGCCCCTAGAGCCTGGCACTTTGAACTCGGACTTAAAGCCTCCAAACTGTAAGAGAATAAACTCCTATTTGTTCAAGCCTCCCACTTGTGGTATATTCCTGTCAGGGTGGCACTAGGGAACCAGAGCAGAGGTCATGCTGGAGTAGAAGTGTCTCAATCCTAGTCCCCTCTGAGGGCTGTTTTAGAAACGGGAGCATACTCACGGTCAGAGGAGGCAAACAGAAGGCACCACGTGGCATCCGGCTACAACAGGGAACGGCAAGAAATGCCTGGGGCTATGGGAGCCAAGAGCCCAGGCAGTGTCCTCCCCTAGAGCCAGGGAGCGGGCACAGCCCCACCGACCCTTGGAGACAGCACACTTCTGTTCCTCGAAGCCGTCCGCCCCATGCGTGGGCTTCCTTCCAGTGGCCTACCTTAGTCTCTCAGGCTGCTGTAACAGCAATGCCACACGTGGGTGGCTCTGACAGACGGACGCTTTCTCACGGTGCAGGGGGCGGGAAGTCTGACTCCAGGGCGCTGGCTCTGGGGAAGGCTGGCTGTCTCTGACTGTCCCAGTCCTAGGAGGTTGCCTGGGTGCCAAGGACATGCTCTGGTCCCGCTCTGGTTTCTCGGTGGTGGTATGCCCCTCCCTCTCTGCCCCTCTCTCCTCTCAGGTCTTGTGAGGTAAAGGGTGTTACAGGCCACATCCCAGGGAAACCCCCTACACCGGATCAGAGCTGTGACAGGATGTGTTACCTCCCACCCTTACCCTCTTACCACTGATTGGCTCATCACATCAGATCACTTCGTGGGGGGGTCACCATATAACTGTCAGATTACATCATGACATAACTGCCAAACCACTGAGATTAGTGGCCCAGCCACATATATTTTGGGGACACAATTCAATCCATGACACAGCCCAAGGATACCCATCAGGTCCCCGGTAACACAAATGGTGTTTACTTGACTAATAATCTAAAGGTAGGTGGTTAAACCCACCCAATGGGAGCTCTGGTAACATAGTGCCTAACGCACTTGACTGCTAACCAGAAGGCTGGCGGTTCAAACCCACCAGCTGCTCCTCAGAAGGAAGGTTGGGCAATCTACTTCCTTAGTGATACTGCCTCGGAAACCCAAGGAGGGGTCGCTAGGAGTTGGGGCCAACTCGACGGCACGTAACCACAGCAACAATGGTGCTGCTGAAGGTGCCTGGTGATTCAGCTCCCTAAAAATTACAGCTGAGGACACCCCATGAGGGAGTTCTATTCTGCAACACATGGGGCGCCAAGAGTTGGAATGGACTTGATGGAACGGATGCCCACACTGCTCCTCTCTCCGTTTCTCACGGTGGGAGCCCCCGCCCTCACTCACCGCACCGTGGCCCTGGGACAGAGCTGCCTGGCAGGCCTCGGATGCCTGGATCAGCGGCTCGGAGGCCAGCAGCTGCCGCATGCGGGGCTGGGGCAGGGCGTCCAGGTGCACCAGGCCGAGCAGCTCGGGCAGGTGGGGGGCCCGGGCCGGGGGGTCGTGGCGGACCCAGCGCAGCAGGGCCTCCAGGCGGCTCTGCTCTGGCTGCACCTGCAGCAGCTCGCTGGCCAGGCAGGCGGCCAGCCGCTCGCGGGGCAGCTGCAGGAACTCATCTTCTTGCGCCACGGCCTCGAAATTCTCCCGCAGGAAGGCCCAGGCTTTGGCCGCCACGCCCAGCAGGCCCTGCCGCTCCCCAAACTCACAGATGCCCAGGCAGTTGGTGGCGTCGAGCTGCTGCTGCAGGTAGCGGCCGCAGACCTTCTGCACGGCGGGAAAGTGGAGGTGAGCGGCCGTGCGAGTCAGGGCCTCCACGTTGCCCTGGGTGATGGTCAGCCGGCCCGTGTACACGAAGTCCACCAGCTGCGCCACCACGGCCGGCTCCACATCCCGCAGCTCCACGCGTGCCAGGAAGCTCTCCGCGAAGTCGCCCGCGAACATGGCGTGGAAGTAGGGGCTGCTCAGCGCCAGGAGGCTGCGGTGGCAGGGCAGCTCCCGGTCGCCCACCACCAGCGTGACGTCGGCCAGCTTGGGCTGTGAGCGCAGGCGTTGCAGGCCGTCCAGCATGTCCTGGGCGTGCGAGGGCACATGGAAGTCCAGGTCGTCAGTGTTGCACACCATGGCGCCAGCGCGCCCACACGTCTGTGGTCCGCCTGCTCACGGGAAGAAGAGTGGGCGCCCCACAGGCTCCTGGGGAGAGAAGGGGGCCATGGCAGCAAGGGGGGCACTCCTCACCCTCCGACCGGCTGTCTGTCCACCTCTCGACAAGCACTGCCTAACCACCAAGGATGTGGGGAGGGCTTTGTCCCCGCACTCACCGGACCCTCTGACCCCCTGCAGGGTGGGTGTTAGGTGTCATGGTGTCGGCTCTGACCCAAAGTGACCCTGTGTCTAACAACAAAGCCCTGCCTGGGCCTGCACCCTCCTCACAGTCCCTGCTGCGTGTGAGCAGCCACTGTGTCTGTCCACCTCATCAAGGGGCTTCCTCCTTTTCACTGACCCTCTACTTCCCCAGGGCCTGCTCCCTCCTGACAACACGACCAAAGCACGAGAGACGGAGTCCCGCCATCCTTGCTTCTCAGGAGCGTTCTGGCTGCACTTCTTCCAAGACAGCTTTGTTCTGCTTCTGGCCTCTGAGACCCTTCACCAGCACCGCAGGGTGAGGTGTCAGTCCTTCTGGCCTCTGAGGTCCTTCACCACAGGGTAAGGCATCAGTCCTTGTGGCATCTGAGACCCTTCACCACAGGGTAAGGTGTCAGTCCTGTCTTTTTTCTCGTCCTCCAGGTCTCACATGCATACGAGGCCATGGAAAATGCATGGTGTGGGTCAGGTGTAACTGGGATGTCGACCTAGTATGTTCCCATTATACAGCAGGAAGGGTAGGGCTCGGAGGGGAAGACCTACCCCAGGCCAGGCGTTTAGGGCACACGGGGCCAGTAGGAGGGCCCAGCAGGTCTGAGTGGCCTAGAGTAGCCCCTGTCCCTCAAGCACAGGGCTCCCTCTGCTCCCAGATTCAACATGGTTGGAAGGCATCAGGGCCATTTGAGGGGTGTCCACCCCACTGGGGCCCACCGTCTGGGCCTGCTGTGACCTTGGCAGGGGACTTGGGCGGGTCTCAGCCCTGTCTGGCCTCCCTGGCAGATGTGCCAGGGCCTGAGAGAGCACCTCATCACACCAGCTCACACCCACGCCGGGCCACGTCGCTGCACCACCCACGCTCACCCAGCCCTTCCAGCTCTTGTGAGGTGTTGCTCTGATCCTTCCTTCCACAGGTGGGGAAACTGAGGCACAAAGTGCTCAAGTCACTGGCCCAGGGTCACACAGCTACGAGGTGGTGGGATTCGAATTCAGAGCCACATTCCTCACGGCCGAGCGTAGACTTCTGGACGGGTCCAGCCAGGGAACTTTCCAGAGGGTAATTTTGAATCACATCCCAACACTCGTGTCCGTTTCTGAGTTTAGTGAGGTAACGATGTGGAGCCCTGGGCACTGTCATCGACACACTCGGCTACTGCCTGGAGGGCTGGAGGCTCTAGTCCACCCAGAGCTGCCTCGAATGAAAGGCAATCTGGTGCCTGAAGAGAAGCACCCGCCGGAAACCTCACTGCAGCGTTCTGTCCCGACACACGGGCCCGAGTCACGGTGCACCTTGACAGTGACCGGCTTGTTTTTATTTCTCATGCTCTGGATGATTTTATCCTAAGAGAATTGCCCCAAAGAACTACAGTATGTCCTGAGACGGGCTCACCCGCGGCAGCCCGAACGCCGCACAGCAGAGCGACATGCGTCCACCAGGGGCACCTCACGGCGCTCAAGGGGAGGAGGCGCCCTGGAGACACAGGCTTTGGGGGGAAGAGCGGATGCGGGGGACGGAGGGACAGAGCCCGGGGAAGGGGGCCGGCGGCTGCGAGCCCATGGAGAGGGACGAGGAGGGGCTTGGATGCTGGCAATGAGCGCTCCAGGCCTTCCCCCTCCCACCGACCCATCCAAGGACCCAAAGCAGGGGTGTACCCTGGGTGACTGTTCAGGGGCTCACCGGGCGGTGGGCCCGCCGTCCACGCCCCTGAGGTCCACACCCCTGCCAACCGCCCCTGCGGAAGGCGGCTCTGCCCTCCTCCGGGCCTGTTGGGCGAGGGGGCCTGCCTCTGGCCACCCACGGGCCTCACATTCCAGCCATTGCTATGTGCCCTCTGGCCAGCTGCTGTGATGACGGGGGCCAGCGGGCGGGTGCGGTCAGCCACATTCCGTGGGCCCTTGGGGCGCCTGCTGACACCGGCCGGCCTGCACCTCCAGCATGGCTCAGGGCTGCCACCCTGCCTGGGCCAGGACGGAAGAGGACCCAGCAGGCGAAAGGCCCCAGCCCAGCTGCAGCCCAACCAGCCCAGGGTCTCGCCCCACCTGCCAGTGCCTGCCTGCTGTGGCCCTGGCTGCAGGCAGAGTGGTCCAGCCTCCCCCCTACACGGAGGGGAGCTGCCCACTGAACCCCACCCCATCCCGAGGGCCCGGCTGGGCCACGTGTGGGGTTCTGTCCCAGAGGCCTTACTCCTGTGATCTCAGTAGTTTGCGGGGCCGCCCGGCCACAAGCCCTCAGCCCCGTGCCCCCTGTCCATGTCCCCACCTCCTCTCCAGAGCCCCCGAGCCTACCTCTCAGGCGGCCCCAGACACTGGTGCGGCGGCCTCAGGCAGACAGCGAGACTGCCAGGCGGGCAGAGAGCAGCGGGAGGGCTTGCTGGGTGGCCACGTGGGCCGAGGGGTATTTTTAGCCTCTGCCTGTTTCAAGGGGGAGGGCAGCGGGGATGGGACGCAGGCGACTGTGGGCTCTGAAGGCCTCCCGGGGCCCTTGTGTGACCTGCAGCCAGGACCAAGGGCGGGAGACACCTAGGGCGGGGAGAGCCGGGCTTCTCAGCCCGAACCATGTCTTAGCCTGAGCATGCCCCACCTGGCGCCCCCGCGTGCCTGGGCTCCCTCTTCTGTGAGGGGGACAGCGGGAGCCCAGTGCCCAGGCTCATGAAGGCCGGTGGGGCTGGGTGCGGGGACCCACGGTCACTGGCCTCACTGTCACTATCGAAGGGCCCCATGCAGCCCTTGCCTCTCGTTAAGCTGGAAAACGTCACTATCAGGAATAAATGCAGGCTGGTCAGCCAGGGTGGCTGTGGGGAAGTCTTTGGTGGTAGGAGGTGGAGTGAGCAGACCCCCCAGGTGTCCCACCTGCTGGGGACAGCATGGTTGGACCTAAAGCCACTCCCCCACCTTGGCCTCTGAGCTTCCCTGGGTGCAAAGATGGCTGAGCCAGGGGTCATTTGAAGACCTGGCAGCGGCTGAAGCTTCCTGCGGGGGTCTGGATGACGCAGTCCTGCAGGAACCCTGCAGACCTTGAGGGGGGTTGGGGGCAGCACCCAGCGGCCTGCGAGGTCCTCAGACAGCTCTTACACCGACGGTGGGGCCCAGCACAGCCTCCTGCCTGAGGGGCTTCTGAGGTCCAGGAAAGGAGCTGTCAGGCTGGGCTGGGGGTGGGCAGTGGGCCCCACGTGCTAACGAGAGCATGCCCGGGCACCAGGTGGGCCCGACATACTAACGCGAGCGTGCTCTGGTGCACTGGGCCTGGGGAGGGTTGCAGAGGTCAGTCTGACTGGGGAGAGGATTGATGATCTCATGGACCAGGGTGGCCCTCGTGGCCCTGGGATGACTGTCCTCACAGGATTAGTAATTTCTCAAGAGCCTGGGGGTGTCATGATGGGCAGAGTATGGGGACAGATGACACCTGCATGCCGACTGCCGACCCTGCTCTGTGCTAGGGACGTGGGCGTGAGCAAGGGAACCATAGTCCCTGTCCCGGTCCTCACAATGTTTGCAGTCTAGTTGTTGTTGTTGTTGTTATGTGCTGTTGAGTCAGACCTGACTCATAGCGACCCCTCCTTGGGTTTCCAAGGCAGTATCACGATGGAAGTAGATTGCCCAACAAGTCTAGTTAAGACACTCACTAAACAAATTAGGACGATTCGTTGTCCGATTACAAATTCTGAGGTGGTTCCATGCTCCTCTCACTCACCAGTTTCCGGGGTCCACACTTCCTTACCCAGCCCTAAGGAGCTCTAGTGGTGTAGTGGTTAAGGGATTCGGCTGCCAACCAAAAGGTTGGTGGTTCAAACCTACCAGATGCTCCGTGGAGACTATGAGGCAGAAGGTTTCTGTGAAGATTTACAGCCCTGGAAACTCAGTGGGGGGTTGCTATGAGTCAGGATTGACTAGACGGCAGTGAAGTGTTTTTTTTTGGTTACCCAGCCCCAGAGTATAGCAGACTAGCCCAGCCCAGTTCACCCAGCCCAGCCCCATCCCTTCTTCCTGGGCTTGGTGTCTAGGACCATCACGGGGAGGACAAGGTGTCTGGCTTGCCAGAACATGAAGGGTTAATGGGTTCCCAGCTCAGGCTGGAGAAAGCAAGGACAGGGGACTCTGATGACAGGTCGCTGTCACGGGGAGCTGGCTCCCCTGAGGGAGCAGAGCGGTGTGCCAGCAGTGGACGCCCCGTGGAGCTGGGAATCGGAGACTGGCACCTCAGATGGCAGGTCAGCACGAGAAATCCAACACCAGGGGTTCATCTGGGAGCCTCGTCACCAGACTGCCGTGAGCCAGGCCGTCTCTAGAAAGACACTGCTGCTTTCAGCTGGTAAAAACTGTCCACAGCGAAGCACTTGAAACAGAAGTCAAAAGGCAGAAAATTCCACCAGTACAAGGTGGTCACCTTGACTGTGCGGTATCTTCCCTCCCACCCTCACTAGCCCCCAATTCAGAACCAAACCACGTCGATGGCCTAATGTCCCTTGTCACGTGGTATATTGTGGCCCCATTACACAGCCTGATATCAGGTATCCCGACCCTGAGTTTCACCCACGGCACCACACCACACTTCAAAAATCTTCTATGACTGCACATTCAGGTGGTTTTTCATCTGGGACCACTGTGACTGACATGGTGTCACTGCTGTGCCCATATCCCCAGAATAGATTTGGAGCGTGAAATCACCGAGTCAGAACACGTGGCCACGTGCAGAAGCCCGAGCCACATGCCAGCCTGCAAGTCCTCCAGCCTGAACGTGCGAGCACCCACTCCCCACAAACCCACCAAACCAAACAGTAGCCGTTGACCCCACGTTTGTGAGAGTGAAACGGCTTCACAGGGTTTCCGAGGGCCCTGTCCTCTGGGAGCCACATGACCAGGCCCTTCTGAGCTGCTTCTGGGGGCACCCCACTGCCCGCCTCTCACTCAGTGGTCAAGCACTCAACCCTTGGCATCACCAGGAATTCCAGCAGGCGGTCAGACTGCACCTTCCTCTCCCGGCATCTTCCTTCTTCTGTCTCTTACTCCCCCTGGAATCCATTTGTGGCCACTATTGTTGTTGTTAGGTGCCGTGGAGTCAGCCCCAATTCATAGCAACCCCAGGTACAGCAGAATGAAACACCGCCCGTCCTGGGACAGCTCCACGATCCTCACTAAGTGTGCTGGTTCCCTAGTGCCGTTCTGACAAGAATGTTATCACAAATGGGATGGCCGTAACAAACAGGATTTTATTCTTACAATTCGGAGGCTTTAAGTCCAAGTTCAAAGTGCCAGGCTCTAGGGGCTGGGTGAAAGCCCCTCAACCTTGTGGCCCAGCTCTGCCTCCTGCTCCCGGCCCACTGGAGCTGGAGGCATTTCTTCACTCAGACAGCTGCTGGCTGCTGAGACTGAGAAGCCCCAAGGTTGACAAGCAAAAAGGCACAGTCCCAATGTTACCAAACCACACGGCAGGCCACTAACTTAAGTCCATTGTAAGTCCCAGGGTTGGCAGAGCTAGCAGGCTGCCGAGCGACGACATGGCTATAAGCGTGCCATAGTCTAGAGACCATTCCCAAGGCTTCTCCTTATAGGCAGGAAGCAGACCACATCCCAAAGGCACCTACTCAGCTGCTTGTGGTAGATCCCACTATGGAGTTGATTGCCAGTCTCATCATGGGGAATAACTACCACCAGCTGCCCAGCCACTCAATCAGGCCCAGCCAAGCTGACACACAAACATGACCACCACACTAAGCTTGACCCCACTGTCACAGCCACTGTGTTGATCCATCTCGTTGAGGGCCTTTCCCTCCGTCGACCCTATACTTTGCCAAGCATGACATCCTTCTCCAGGGAATGGTCCCCTCTGAATATGACCAAAGTAGGCGAGACAAAGTCTGGCCATTCTTGCTTCCAAGGAGCATTCTGGCCGCACTTCCTCCAGGACAGATGTGTTCATTCTTCTGGCGGTCCACGGTACTTTCAGTGTTCTCCTCCAACACCACACGTCAGAAGCATCAACTCTTCAGTCTTCCGTATTCACTACCCAGCTCTCACACGCCTGTCAGGCGACTGAAAACACCTGGCTTGTGTCAGGCGCACCTTAGTCCCCAGAGAGACACTTTGCTGTTCAGCACCCGAAAGAGGGCTTTGGTGGCAGATCTGCCCCGTGCAATATGACGTCTGATGTCTTGGCTGCTGCTCTCACTGGTGTTGATTGCGAAGCCAATAAAATGAATCCTCGACAACTTCAATCTCCGTTTATTGTGATGCCGCTTAGGGTCCACTCGTGAGGATTTCTGTTCTGTTCTGCTGAGGTGTCACCCGTACTGCAGCCTGGGGGCAGCAGGTCATAGTTTCTTTCTTAAAATGGCTTCTCGCCGCGCCCAGCACTGTCACCGCGGCCCTTCTTGCCCCACGTCTTCCACGTGGGAAGTGCCGGCGTCCCTCCATCTGCTGGTCTGAGTGAGCGCACTGTTGGGTTTACAGCAGCAAGCTCTGCTCTCGTCTTTTTAACGACACTCAAACGCATGCACTGATCTGGGAGAATGTGTATCGTTACTGAGGAATGAGGAGGCCTTCTTTCTCCACATGCGACCTGCACACGTGTCTGATGGCGGGGAGGGCTCCCTCCAGCCCTGGGTTCGCCTTTGTCTGGGTCTGGCTCCCTGCAGCCCCCAGCATGGGTATCTGGGGGCTCTGAGAGCTCTGTGAGCGTTCTGCTGAGTGGCCGACTTACAGGTATCGATCCCCTCACAGCATAGAAGGTGGCCTTGCCCCGCTGGCCCCCACCTTCCTGGACAGCTGTTCCTCTCAGGTGAGCTGCTGCCAGGGTGGGTTCCCACGTCCTGGGCGGGAGAACCGTCTGGAGCATTGCAAGAAATCCAGCCTCCCCAGACCCACCCCAGCTGACGGGGGTAGACCCCTGGGGCAGCTACGTGTTTTCTTAAGTCCCCTGCAGGCAGGGTGCCATGGAGGGCTTAGGGGTCCCCTTGACTGCCCCAGCAGGGTGCCTGCTCCCAAGCCTGGCTCTGAGCCACCTCGCTCTGCCCTGCAGCCCGACTCGACCCCACCTCCTGGAACCCAGGAGCACCCTGACCTTTGCAAGGCCCAGGTGGTCTAACCCCTCAGCTGGGAAACTGAGGCCCAGAAGCCATGGAGACACTTGCCCATGGCCTTGGTGAGCAGCAGGGTCCCCGTGCTCAGTGCTCTCCCCAAGCACCTGGCAGAAAGTGACCTCCATCCACCTACCTGCCACCCAGCATCCATCCGGCAGGTGGCACATGACGAGGCCACTCTGGACGGCAGTGAAGCCCCCAACTCCTTCTGACACCACAGCCCGAGGTACCCAGCCCTGCCCTGCGGCTGCACCCCTCCTGGGCCCGGGTAGCGTCAGTGCCCGTGGACCAGCCTTCCTCCATCACCATCTGTTGGCATTCGGGCCAAGAGCCAGGGCCTCCCTCCCGGGGGTCCGTATCCCACAGCCACTGGAGGTGCCTTGGAACCTTGAGACATTGGCTGGCTCAGGCAAAGCCCTTCCTAACGCTTGTGTCCCGGGTCAACGCTGCGCCCCCATGTGACAGACCAGAAAGCTGGGGCTCCAGGGGCTGTGGGCCATGCCACCGGTGTGTCTGTGGCGCTGGGATGCAGACAGGACTGTGCCTGTGTGGTGTGGGCACAGCCAGCTCCCCGGGGCTGGTGAGTGTCACCAGAAATGGGTGTCTTTATTTCACAACCTCAGAGCCAGCTCTGTTCACCCACAAGGGTCCCCAGCAGTGGAGGCGGGCAGAATGGCACCCCAGTGGAAAGTGTCTGGACCCCTGCCCACAATGACACCCCCCCCCCCGAGGGTCCCTCCCGTGGCACCTGGGTCCCCTGCTTTCTGCTCCAGCCCCATCCGACAGCCAGGCTGCTGCCCTCTGAGCTCTGCCTGGTTCATCCAGGGCCAGACTCCTATTCTCCTACCTGCAGCCCCTCCCGTTCCCCATGGTGGGGCAGGGACGCTGCAGAGGGCTTGTCTTCCCTCCACCGAGCCTGGATTCTGCCTCAAGTGGCCTGGCTGCAAGGAAGTCGAGGCAGCAGAAGACACCAGGTGTCCTCGCCACGCACTGCCTGCTGGGCCTCTCCCAACAGCATGACCCCCTGCCCCCAAATCCTCACTGGATTCCACAGCCTGGTCGTGGCCCATACACCCGGCTGCCCAGGGCCTCCCAGTCAGCGGAGGGTCCGTGGGGCTGGAGGCGGCTGGAGGAGACACTCGGAGCTCCTGGCAGGCTGCCCCGTTCTCGGGAAGTCTTCTGAGAGCGGGACTCTCTCCTTGGCTGTCCCTCAGCCCCAGCAGCCCAGGCCCCGCCCAGCAGGGTGACGTGTGCACAGTTCAGGGGCCCACGTGAAGCCCTGGCTCCTCAGGGTCCAGCAGCTTGTCTCTGGGGCTGGCACTGGCCCCTCTGCTCAGAGCCCCCATCTCCCCATGGGGGCTGTGTCTCTGTTCCCCTGGCCTGCAGCTGGGGCTCCTCGGTGGTCCACGGTGGTCGGCTGGAGGACAGGGCCTCCTCCAGGCAAGCAGGGCTCCCTCCTCACAGGGAGCCCCCCTCTGGACCGGGCCTCCACGGCGCCTGCAGGTGGGTTCTGGGCTGCACCTTCCTGCGGGCAAGTAGCTGGTGTGGCTGCATGTTTGTGAGTACAAGCCATCATCTCCCTGACTCGGAGAATTCAGGAGGGCAGTCGGGTCTGGAAGGCAGGCCCCCAGGTCACGGACTCCCCTTCTCTGCATCCCTCAGCCCTCCCATTTCACAGATGGGGAAAGAGGAGGCCCAAGACACCAAAAGAACAGAGGCAGGACCAGGGCCTAGGGCCACTGCCCCAGACTCAGAAACTGGCTGGACTTAGGCTCTGCACAGGGCAAGGCCCTCAGCCCCAGACAAACAGAAAGATGGGGCCCTCGAGGGGACACACAGACACTAAAGGGGTCACAAGTGGGAACCAGGGCAGGAAGACGGGCTCAGGTTTGCATCTCAGGAGCAAGACTAGACAGACAGGTAGGCGAGCCCACAGAGGGGCCCCAAGGCTGGGATAACGAGTCCTCAGACTTCTGGGCCAGATCTGAGAGCCTGATGGCATTGTGGGGTTCAGTGTGTGTGCGGGGTCTGTGAACCTGGATGCAGGAGAGTCAAGCAACACCTGTGACAGGTGCAGACCTAGAGAGGCACTAGGCCCACAGGTACCCGTCAGCAGCGCCTGGGGCTTAACTGAGCACCGATGGGTGGGCTGTGAAGGAGGGAGAGGTGAAGATGGCCGCACCCCACACCCTAACCCGGAGGCAGGACCCCGGTTCACTCTCCTAAGTTGAACATCTCAGCCTCCTTCTCCTTCCAGAAGGCGAAGCTCCGGTCAATGTAGCCACAGAGGTCCCCACTGCCAACACTGTCCCCCTGAGTGCCTGGGCCCTGGGCCTCGGGCTTGGGGCTGGTGCTGGGCGCTGTGGCGGGGGGCAACGGCCCGAGCACGGTCAGGCCGGACTCGCGGCCAGGCTCCGTGTCCCAGGTGCTGCTCCGGTGGGAGCCAAAGAAGCGGGCTTTGATGTCCTCGAAGCCATCAGCCCAGGTGCGGCGGCCGGTGGCCACCTCGTCGGTCACTGCCTGGTGGAAGGCCCGTCCGGCCTCCCAGCCGTGCGTGCCCAGGTGCTCGAAGACCTCGAAGCAGAGCAGATGGCGCGTCCTGCGCTCCTCAGGCGGCAGGTCGCACCCCAGGAGCTGGAAGTAGCCCAGCATGAAGAGGTCCAGCGAGAGGCTGCCGTAGGGCCGCGGCGCCCCGTCCACGTGGGGCAGGAACTGCTCGGGCGACAGCGGGCCGTGTGGCCGCCGGCTCAGCCTGCGCAGCTGCCGGGCCGGCACGTGCGCCATGATGGCCTTCCAGGTGCTCAGCAGGTGGCTGACGACGCCATGCTGCTGCCACAGGTGGCCAAGCCGTGGGCCCTCGCGGGGCGGCGGGGTGGGCGGCAGGGGGGACTGGGCGCAGCGGGCCGCCAGGGCCCTGCAGGCGGCCGTCCTGAGCGTCGGCACACAGGCCGACTTCTTCCAGTGACTGAGGAACAGCGTGACGATGCGCTCCTTGCGCAGGGCGGCCAGGTCCAGACTCGGCGCCATGCCCGCCTCCCACGGGGCCTCCTCGCAGCTGATGCCCGAGTCGCTGGCCTCCTCGGTGTCGCCCGGCCCGGGCTCTCCTCCCCCGGGGCCACCTCGGGGCTGTGGAAGGGCCATGCAGCAGCCTTGCAGACACTGCCCGGGCTGGCTCCCGGGCTCACAGGGCACTGGGCCTGGAGCGCACGGTGGGCCGGCTGGGCCGGGCTCGAAGTTGCCGCGCAGCGTCCGCACGGACACGCCGCACTCCTGGATCTCGCGCTGGGCCGTGTTGCATGGAGGGCTGCCTGGGGCCCCCGTGGGGGCAGCATCCGGGGGCTGCTCGTCACTTTGCACCAGGCCGTTGACACCCCGCAGCAGCCGAGCCATGCTCCGCGCCAGCCAGGCGACGTGGGTGCACCAGAAGGGCAGGGCTGGCCTGCTGGCCGCCGCCGCCCGCTGAGCCGAGCCCTCAGGCAGTGCCTCCGCCTCCTCGCCCTCTGGCCCGGACGCCCGGGGCAGGCAGTGGCTGTTGACGGTGATGGTGCCCAGGGGCTCGGGCAGCAGAGCCTGCAGTTGGGCGGCCAGCCGGCCCAGCTCGCTCTCGTACTCCCCGCGGCGTCGGCGCAGCCGCAGGTCTGCGATGTGCTGTTCCAGGTCCGGCAGGTCGTCTTCCGTCAGCAGCTCCCCGAAGGGGCCGAGGATGGCCTGGTGGGCCTGGGAGTACCTCCAGGCCGCCTGCCCCGTGGGCTCCGCGCTCCCACTGCCCTGCCGGGGATGGAGGGGGCAAGGTCACCAGGGCGGGGTCCTGCCAGGGGGTCGCTCCTGGGGTGGCCTGAGGCCCTGGGGCCCTGGCCCAGCCCTTGGGCACCCAGCTGGGCCCTGGTCTCGATGGGAGGAGAAACAAGGTGCTTGGCCGGTACCAGTCCAGAGCTCGTGGCTCAGGGCAGGCCCCTCACCCTGTAGGGGCCCCTTTAACTCCCTCCCAAGAGGCTGAGATGCCTCTGCCCCCATATATTCGGAATCCCCTGTCAACTCCTCCATGTTTAGTCTCAGGAGTTCCCTCCTCAGCGCCCTTCTCCCCAAATTCCAGAACCTTCTGAGGTTAGGCAGCACCCCAGGAGAAAAGGCGGCCTCAACCACTCTGCTCTGGGCAGCCAATTCCATCCTCATCCTCTCCCCTGGGTGCCCACGGTCTGGGGGACACGCAGCTGCAGCCATGCGGTGCCGCCAGCTGGGAGGGTTCCTCCCCACCCGCACCCCGCGGAGGTGAGGCTGTCACCGACCGTCACGGGGTGGCCCAGGAACCAGGGTTGGAGTGGCACTCTCCCCTAGAGAATCTTGATCCCTTCTAGCTAGCAGGGTCTGGGGCAGGGACCATCACCGCCGGGCAGCCTGCCTGGCCCCGGAGGGTTGGTGCAGGGACTCCTGGCCTCTGCCTCCTGTGGCTATGGCCAGCCATGCTGTGCCAGCCTACCTTCCACTCCCCTGAGTTCTTGGCCTCTCGGTGGTCCTGGGCCCTCACGAGGCCCACCTGTGTCCCAAGGAAAGATTTTAAGGGACTTCCTGGCTGAGCCAGGGCCTGCTGTGCCCAGCCCTCAGCCCCACAGGCTGCGGCAGGGTGGGCCTCCAGGAACGATGGAGGAGTATGTGCTGTCCACCTCGGTAGCCCCAGGTGGCCCCCGAACACCTGCAGTGTGGCTGGTGTGACTGAGGCATGGTTTTCCAGGCATTGAACTTCCTGTCACTGAACTCGGGTGTCGTCGGATTGGACAGTGCGCTGGACCATGGGCTGTGGGCACGTGGCTCAGGTACAGCGGTGGGGTCCCACGCTAGAGCCTCGGGGCACACAGCGGCCCTGGGTCCTGATGAAATCCAGGTCCAATCACAGCATCAGGAGTTCAAGGCTGCCCAGGCCTCACAGCCCATGACGCCTGCCCCGCTGCGCCTGCAGGGTCTCCCTCAGCGCACGGGTTCACGCTGCAGGACTGCGCAAACCGCTCCCGTTGCTGGCGGGAGCTTAACCCAGAGCCCCTTCCCTGAGAGGCCGCCCTGACTGGCTCTAGACCAAAGCCCACCCCCTTCCTCTGCATGGCTATGCCCCACGGCCCTCAGTGACCCCCAGGGACTGACCACCTGACCTGCCAGGACACCAACTGCTCTGTTGGCAGGTGCCCGGTGCAAGTGAGCCGACTACTAAAGGCGTTCACTAACGCAGTACACGGACCACAGCTCTAAGCAGGTGGGGGCACTGTGCAGCCCCCTGGATCCACTACAATCACTGTCTCGGAGAAGAAGGGAGGTCACAGCGGGCAGACAGAGTAACTGCGTCTGGAAACTCCGACTCCCAGCTCTGCTTCCTGACCCCTCACCTTGAGTTTCCACCTGCCCCGGCCCAGACCTTCCGGGCCCCGCCCCCTCTCCGGGCCCCACCCCCTCCCAGTACCGCCCTCTGGGCCTCGCAGCTTCCTGGCCCCGCCCCCTCTCCAGGCCTCAACCCCTCCCAGTCCCGCCCTTCCCATTCTCTGGGCCTCGCCACTTCCGGGCCCTGCCCCTGAGCCCCGCCTCTTTTCCAGGCCCCACCCTCCCCACTCTCTGGGCCTCGCCCCTTCCGGGCCCCACCCCCTCCCAGCCCCACCCTCCCCACTCTCTGGGCCTTGCCCTTTCCGGGCCCCGCCTCCTGTCCAGGCTCCACCCCTCCCAGCCCCGCCCTCCCCACTCTCTGGGCCTGGCCCCTTCCCGGGCCCCACCTGGGCCTCGGGCGCCCCCTCGGCGCTGAGGCGCGCCTGCAGCTTCCGCACCATCACCTGGCGCTTCCACTCCGGGATGGGCCGGCCGCGCTCGTCCTGCGTGGGCACTAGCCCGTCCAGGTCACCCGAAGGCAGTGGGTCCGGCTGCAGTGCTGCCAAGCCGTCTGGGGCGTCAGCCGCCCACTCGGAGCCCTGTGCGTAGGCGAGGGTCACGCGCTGCAGGGCCCGAGGGGACCCGATCCCGGGTTGGGGCAGGGTGGTCCGGGGAGGAGGGGCGGCAGGGAGACCTCAGACAGCCCCGCAGCCCCCAGACTGATGGTGTGAACGCCCTGAGGGCACCTGGCCGAGCCTTCCGGGAACGCTGCTGGGGCCGGGTGACTTGGAGGGGTCCCTTGCTCAGAGGGGCATCCATGAACTGCTGCCCCCTCCTGTGCGCGGCCTTCCCTACAGGCTGTGTCCGTGGGCGGACAGCGACGCAGCAAGGTCTGGCGGCCAGTCCCGCCCCGCAGGACTCGTCGGTGCCTTCACCTTAATGTGTGCGTTGTAACGCCTGGCACTGTGTCCCACACTCCCTCGCACACAGAACATCTCAGAGTCCCTGGACCTGTTGTGGGAAAGGCCTCTCTCTCAGGCCCCAGGAAAGAGGGAAGTCTCAGGGCTGCTGGGAGCCCTGAGGAGGGCAGTGGCCCCTGGCCCACCCTCCCACCATAGCCATTTCTCTGGCCTCGTGGTGGCAGCTTCCAGGGAGGTGTGAAGCACCCCTGAATTCAGAAGTCAGACAGAGAAAGGCACCCACATTTTCCACAAAGGGGTGACGGGCTGTCTCTGGGACATGCCTCATAGCTGCCCTGAAATTCTCCTCCCCTCAGAACCCCAGGGGTGTCCTCAGGAGCCAGTCTCGGAGGGCCTGGGGTCCGCCCTGCTCCAGAATGACTCTCAGCCCACCTAAGGGGAACCCGTGAGGGGGGGGGGGGCTGGGCTTTGGCATTGCTGTGGAACTTGGGAGACGGGGACCCAGACAGTAGGGACGCACCATGGGGACAGGCATGGCTCTGGCGGTGACCCTTGGGGGGGCCATGCCGGTCGTCTGCTCCCTGGGAGAAGGCGGGTCAGGCTGGCCAGGCCAGGCTGGGCTGAGACGTGCTGCTGCTGGGCCCAGAGTCACGGGGGCTTCTGGAGAGGGCGGTGGGGGGGAGTGGGGAGTAGAGACCTCAGAGAGCCCCGGCTTGGGGACAGAATGCACCCCCAGGGACTCCACCCCCGAAGCTCCCCTGTCACTGAGGCCACAGCACTTCCTAAAAGAGCCCAGGCTGCAAGAAGGGCCCAGCCAGCCCTCCACCGAGCGTCCTCAGGGCCCAGCGTGGAGTCACACACCCCTGTGCATTTTCTGCTGGGTCAGCGGGACCCCGGCATCTGCGTTTCATCCCACTTCCCCATCCGGCCCCTCAGGCTCCACCCTGGACGGAGCTAGAAAGCATTATGTTGTACTGCCGGGGACGCGGCAGCCCTGTGGGGACCCTGAGCTCAGGCCCTTATTGTCCACCACACGCACACGCGTGCATGCCAGCGGCCTTGGGGTGTTTTTGCCACAACCCAGTGTAAGCAGCACACCCAGCCTCACACCCGGACAGGCCCACACACAGCCGTGTGATGTAGGTGTCCTGAAGGGTGTCCCCCATGCTCCGTGGGGGCCTGCCGGTATTTCCACGCTGTCCCACTCACTCCGTTTTCATAAATGCTGGCCATACCCCCAATGGGTGGTGACCTACAATTTGAGGGCAGTCGCTGCCCCAGGCTGGTCAGAGACACCACGCAGTCTGCTAGGGCTCCGGCAACAGACGCCACATGGGCACAGTCGAGGGGCTTCTGGCCAAGCAGAGGTCCTGAGAGAGGACGAGGGGCTGGGGCTTCCCAGGGTCGCCCAGGTAGGAGGCCAGGCCTGGGGCTCTGAGGGTCCCCATGCTTAGATGGGACGGTGGGCCCTGGCTGGGGCTGGTTTTGAGGGGTTCAAAATACTGTGGAGGACGTTAAAAAAAAAAACCCAAAAAACAAACTCACTGCAGTCGAGTCAGATCCGACTCACAGCGACCCCTCCTTGGGTTTCCAAGACGGTATCACTACGGAAGTGGCTTGCCCAACCTTCCTTGTGGGGAGTGGCTGGTGCGTTTGAACCACCGGCCTTTACGTTAGCAGTCAGATGCTGTGGGCACTGCGCTACCACAGCTCTCCCCTTAAGACTTCAGAGGAAACACTGGAAGACGTTTGCGGGGAGGGGGTGGAGGGGCCACCCAGCTGGTCCCGAGTGTCCTGTGGGCTTAGCTCCCTCCCACCCCGTCCCTCGAAGGAGCAGGCCCTGAACCCTGGAGTCCTGCGTGGAGACGGCGACAGTGTACTCACGGCTGGGGCTCCTGGGCCCTGAGCGCCTTCCCTCCTCCATGGACTGCCGGGCAGCTGACAGCACGGGAGGGGGGAACGGTGGGGGGGGGGGCGTCACCAGCAGAGGCACCTGCGGGTGGACAGGCCTGGTCAGTGAGGCCCCGTGGCACCCTGACTTTGCCTGCTCTCAGCTCTGGCAGGCAGCGAGGGCCCGGTGCAGAGGTCCCACAACGGTGAGGCCTGGCCGGTGTCCCTGGGGAGGGTGCAGGCGGGCATGTGAGCAGGGGCGAGGGTCCCGTCTCTCCCATCTGCTCCCACTCTCCCTCCACGCTGGGTGACCAGGGGCTCCCCAAACACCCTGCCCCGCTGTCTGGGTGCCATCACTCACTGTGCCGCCCCCCACCTTGCCCCTTGCCCGGGAGAGCATCCCTGTCCCAAGGCTTGGCTTCAGGCTCCGCCGCCCAGGCAGTGTGAGCATGCACCTCATTTTGGCCTTATAAGGCATGCATGGACACGTGCACACGCATGTGACACACATGGACACTCACACATGCTCACACGTGACATGTGCGTGCACACACACACATGCGTGACCATGCCCTGCCCTGTCCCTGACTGTGCTGAGATGACCCAGCCTGACCATGTGACTCATTTTTGGGTGGACGGCAATGGACCAGGGTGGGGACCATGTGCCCAGTAGCCAAAGTCACAGGGCCTCACCCCCATTTTCTGGTGAGGACTTGGCTTCCTGAGTCCAGGCCACACAGTGGTGAGTGGACCCTGACCCCAGATGGATGCCCAGCTGACTTCTCAGAGAGCCATCCCCACCCTGTCCTGTGGACTTGGAGAGAGCAGGCGCCACAGCCGTGCTGGGACCCCCTAGAGGTGTGGGCACCCAGAGAAGCCTGCCCGGCCCCTGGGCAGGGGCACCTACAGATTCAGGCGGCTTTGTAGCCCGTAAGCAGGGCTGTGTGGCTGTGAGCTTGCCCCAGGGGGGCAGGGCCGAGGCTGGGGGCCTGGGGCACCAGGCCCACAGCCCCCCAGATCAGCCCCTAGGAGCCCGGTGTGGGGCATCCACGCCCAGCCCCTGCAGGCACCCCCCTCACCAGCCCCTCACACCGCCAACCATTGGGCAGCCCCCAAAGCCGCTGACTGGAGAGCCCTCCACTCTGTCCCCATCATAGGGTATTCTGGCACAAGGGCTGGTGGTGGTGCCCCGCACTCCCGCCTCCCTGCTTCTCCAAGAGGCTCTCAGCCACCTGGGCTGCCTCCATGCCGTCCTCGTGGAAGCCGTCTTCCCTTCAAGCTCGACAGCTGAGAATGAAAGTGGCCGGACCCATCTCCAGGGACGCCTGCTCGCGCTCCTGGGAGCAGTCCACCCTGGGGGTCAGTACGATGCTCCCCAGCCCCTGCCGGCAGTGAAAGGCAGAGGTGGCCCTGCACTGGGGGCAGGCAGGTTGCTGCAGAGAGGCCTGGCCGATCAGACACCTGGCCGATCAGCCGCCATTTCGGGCTGTGTGGCTGGGCCAGGATCATGCAGGAAGCCACGCAGAGACGGCCCAGGGCTCGGCAAATTCTCAGCAAGGTGACCAGGCCCGTGTGCGGCGTGGCAGGGCCCGCCCGGCAGACCCCTGGCCTCCCTGAGCCTCCCCTGGCCCGCTGCTGAAGCAGTCACGCCTCTCGGAGAGAAGGCTGTGGGTCCCCAGGAACGGTAGCCGGCAGAGCTGCCCCGGCTGGGACACCCTCAGGAGAGCCCCAGTCCCGCTCCGCCCAGGACCCCCTGTGAACTCCCTCCCTGCGGGGGGCTGCTGGCGAGGCAGAGAGCGAGGCCCGCAGTGTCCGGGCAGTCACTGCGGCCACCCTGGAGCGGGAGGTGGACTCGGAGCCCGGCGGCGCCCGCATAAATATTTAAAGGCTGAGGTGTCGGGTGGCCAGGCGGGCTTGGGCTGGGGTGTGGATCTCTTACAGGGCGCAGGGGCCAGGAGAGGGGACCCCAGAGCCTGGCCACGGCAACCCTCACAGGAGGCCCTTTCTAGAGAGCTCGTCAAGAGGGACCCTTCCCCCACCCTAGCACAGTTCTGGGCAGAGGTGGGAACCAAGGCCGAGAGCGGGCAGGAGGCTTGCGCGGCCCCCCTGGGACCCTGACGGGCCCAAGGGTCCCTGTGTCCTTTGGCCCGGAGGCCACCTCGGCAGTGGTACCAGAGGAGGGGAGGCAGGTGCGTGGGCCGGGGTGGGAGCAGGCTGGCGGAGGGGCGGCACTGGGGGGCTCTCGGCTCCCACACATCCCGCTCGACCTGCCCAGAATGTGGTCACAGACCACTCCTTCCGGGCTGTTTCTCGGGGTGGTGTCTGCTGAGGGCCAGCCCCAGGGAAGACAACTTGTTACCACTTAATATAAAAGGGCGGGCCCCCTGGGCTCAGGACACCTAAGCTTTGACACACACAGCACCCCTCGGGCCACTCTGGGACTTGGGGGGCAAGAAGAGGACCCACAAGGGGAGCTCACACTCCCTGCTGTGTTGAAATAAAGTCCCTGGTGGCACAGTTTGTGTCCAACTGCTGACCTGAACGGGGGCGGTCTGAACCCAGTGGTGCTGCGGAAGAAAGCCGTGGCAATCTGGTCCTGTAAGACGATAGCCGAGGAGCCCCAGGGAGATGTCCCACCCCACGGCACAGGCCGCCATGACGTGGGACTGACTCAGTGGCAATTGGTGTGTCTCATCTGGGTTTGGTCTCAGACCCAGGAGTCCCGGCCTCCTGCCAACACCAGGGATGGATGGTGGGCTAACCCGTCAGTGTTGTTAACCCCAGAGCCAACAGAGAACCCAGGGACTGGCCGCCAACTGCCGGCCAGAGGACGACCGGGCACCACGTGGGCCCCTCCCTGCCAGCAGGGCCGCCCGGTGGCCTTCTCTGCCCCCTGCCGGGCCTGGACGGTGCCTCTCCTCCCCGCCCTCCACCTAGGAACCCTCAGACCTGCCCCCCCCCAGTCAAGTCTGCTCTCAGGGGCAGGTCAGGGACTGACCCTCCATCCCCCAGGGCAGACTGAGGGGCTGGGGGCAGCAGCAGCCCCCTCATCTGGGGAAGATGAAGGGGACAGAGAGTGGGGCTGGGGCTGGGGGTGGACTTGGACCCGCGCCCCCCTCCCTGGCCTGTCGGTGAAGACCCTGACAGCTGCAAGGCCGTGAGGGGCACGGAAGCTCGCGCGGGGCTCAGCTGACGGCGAAGTCGTCACCACCTGCCTGAGGACGATGTCTCGGAACCCTGACGGACACACGAGTGACTGCAGGTGTCCCAGGGGACGGGGAGACACGTCCCTGTGGCCCATTCACTCAGGCTGTGGGCCACCCAATCTCGCAGATTCCAAAGGGGCAGCGGGGCTCAGGCTGCAGCCCTTGGGTTTGCCGCTGCCCCCGGCCCCGACCCCGGCCCTGGGCTTGGGTGCACCCGGGGCGGCCGCTCTCTCACCCCGTGTTTTCGGTGAGACCCAAGCTGCGGCATGTCGACCGTGCCTTATACATCGAAGACGCCTGCCGAGCCGGGTTGCAGGCTCGTAATGCCACCCAGGCCGAGAAAATCACGACCCGGGTCAGCGACGCGCTGCTGAGATTCGGTCACCACCTGGGAGGCGGGGCCCCACCCCGCCTGGGGGAGGAGGCAGCGGGCGAGGCTCTCGGCCTCGGTTTCCCCATCTGTGACATGAGGTTCCTAAGGGCTAACCCGCTCAGCAGCACTGCAGAAGGCAGGCCTGGGAACCTCTGCCACAAGGATTACAGCCAAGGAAACCCGACACACAGCTTTGCCGGCCTCTTGCCGATGGCCCGGAGCACGGAGGCGCCAGGAGTCAGAATGGACAGGAGCCGACAAGAACAAGGCCCTTCGGACCCAGGGGAGGGTCTTAGCCAGCACCAGGGCCATGGAGGCTCGGAGCGCTGCCGGTGTTTCCGGCAGATCTCCTTGGCTCTGCGACCCCATTTTATGGATGAGAAACCGAGGTACTGAGCTGCTCAGGACCTGAGAGCCCAGGAAGAGCCAGCTCCAGCCCCCCCAGCCCCCCAAAGCCCAAGATCTCCCAGAGCCCACCTCCGTCCCTCCTCCGCCGCCCTGCCCAGGACAGGCCATGGAAGGGTGAGGGTGCCTCAGGGAGACTGAAGGCTGGGCTCCACACACAAGCCCTGCCACCCAACAGATCTGAACTCAGAGCTGGCACCATAGCCATGAGCCCAGAGCCCAGGCAGGCCTCGGGGGGTGGGGGAGGCTGAGGGCTGTCTCTAGGCCCTTCTAGCTCCTGCCCCTGTCCCAGTTCAGAGAAGACCAGGTGAGGAGCGGAACCCAGGGAGGGGCTGGGCTTGGCAAGGTCTTGGCCACAGGGAGGGGGAAGGAGGAGGCCCAGCTGGGCTTGGGTGCCTCGAGGTCCCAGAGGATACACCTCCCACGGGGTGGACCCGCCACCACCTGCTTCTCTAGGGACTCAAGTCCTGGCAGCAGAGACTTTCGTGGGGACAATGACAGGTTTCACTACCTCTTCTGGGGCCGGCGGGAAGAGACCAGTGTGGCCACCTCTGAGTGTCTGTCAATACTTCCCTGAGTGCAGCTCCTCGCCCCTCCCCCCAGCTGAGCAGGCACCCAGCGGGTCTGGGGGGGTGGGAGACTCCCAGCCATTGGCAAGAGACTGGCAGCCCTGCTGTCATACGGTGCAAGTGAGCTGGGACCTGTGCCCCTCCCTCCCCTCTCCAAGCAGCCTCCCAGCCCCCGGGAGCCTGGGGCATCATGAAGTAGGTTCGGAAGCAGCCAGGTGGGCGAGGGCGGACCACCACCGCAGGCTGGGGCAGGTGGCTCGGGCCGGGGGTGTGTGTGCCCGGGGTGGGGAGTGGGGAGACTGTAGAGACAGCATGTGGGGTTAGGAGATCTGGAGCGAAGGGGACTATTGGGACTGAATGGTTGAAGTCTAACCCCTGGACCTGTCAACATGACTTTGTTTGGAAATTTCTGCTTTTGTTAAGTTAATGAGGTCTATTGGAGGTCACTTCTGAGTTGTTTGTTTGTCTCCAACTCATAGTGACCCCATGGACAAGAGAACACAGCCCTGCCCGGTCCTGCGCCAGCCTCACAATCCCTACTACACCTGAGCCCATCGCGGCAGCCACCGTGTCAGTCCATCTTGTGGAGGGCCTTCTCCTCTTTCATCGACCCTCCACCCTACCAAGCATGATATCCTTGTCCAGGGATTGGTCCCTTCTGATAACGTGACCAAAGCAGGTGAGACAAAGTCTGGCCATTCTCGCTTCCAAGGAGCATTCGGGCTGCACTTCCTCCAGGACAGATCTGTTAGTTCTTTTGGCAGTCCACGGTACTTTCAGCATTCTTCACCAACACCACAACTCAAAAGCATCAACTCTTCTTCGGTCTTCCTATTTCATTGTCCAGCTCTCACAGGCATATGAGGTGACTGAAAATACCATGGCTTGTGTCAGGCTCACCTTAGTCTTCAAGGAAATATCTTAGCTCTTCAGTACCTGAAAGAGGTCTTTTGTAGCAGATTTGCCCAATGCTTTACAAAGTCTGATATTTTGACTGCTGCTTCCATTGGTGTTGATTGTAGAACCAAGTAAGAGGAAGTCTTTGACAACTTCAATCTTTTCTCCATCTGTCATGATGCTGCCTGTTCGTCCAGTTGGGAGGATTTTTGTTTTCTTTGTATTGAGGTGTAATCCATACTGCAAACTGTAGTCTTCAGGCTTCATCAGTAAGCACTCCAAGTCATCCTCACTTCCAAGCAAAGTTGTGCCATCAGCGTATCACAGGTTGTTAATGAGCCTTCCTCCAATCCTGACACCACGTCCTTCTTCACATAGTCCAGCTTCTCGTATTATTTGCTCAGCATACAGACTGAACAAGTATGGGGAAAGGACAGAACCCTGACCCTCCCTCCCTGATTTTAAACCATGAAGTGTCCCCTTGTTCTGTTCGAATGACAGCCTCCTGGACTATGTACAGGTTCCTCACAAGCACAATGAAGTGTTCTGGAATTCCCATTCTTCTCAATGTTATCCACAATTTGTTATGATCCACACAATCAAATGCCTTTGCACAGTCAATAAAACACAAGTAAATATCTTTCTGATATTGTTTGCTTTGAGCCAAGATCCACCTGACATCAGCTATGATGTCCCTCGCTCCACATCCCCTTCCGGATCCAGCTTGCATTTCTGGAAGTTCTCTTGTCATTATACTGCTGCAACCATTTTTGAGTTAACTTCAGCAAGATTTTACAAGTGTGTGATATTAATGATATTGTTCAATACTTTCTACATTCTGTGGGATCACTTTTCTTTGGAATGGGTACAAATATGGATCTCTGCCAGCCAGTTGGCCAGGTAGCCGTCTTCCAAATCTCCTGGCATAGTCAAGTGAGTGCCTCCAGTGGGGCATCCGTTTGTTGAAACATCTCAGTGGGTATTCCGTCAATTCCTGGAGCCTTGTTTTTTTATCAATTCCTTCAGTGTAGCTTCGACTTCTTCCTTCAATACCATTGGTTCTTGATCATATGCCACCTCCTGAAATGGCTGAATTCTTTTTGGTACAGTGTGTATTACTTCCATCTTCTTTTGATGCTTCCTGCATCATTCAATATGTTGCCCATGGTATCTTTCAATATTGAGATTTGAGGCTTAAAATTTTTCCTCAGTTCTTTCAGCTTGAGAAATGCTGAGCGTGTTCTTCCTTTTTGGTTTTCTAACTCCAGGTCTTTGCACATTTCATTATAATAATTGGCTTTGTCTTCTCAAGCTGCTCTTTGAAATCTTCTGTTCAGCTCTTTTATCCTGTCATTTCTTCCACTGGCTTTAGCTACTCCCCATTCAAAGGCAAGTGTCAGCGTCTCTTCTGCCATCATTTCTTCCCTTCCTTTTTTTTTAATAAATTTTACTGAAATATATTTTATGTACAGTGAAATACACAAAACTAAAGTGACATGGGTTGATGCATTTTTTTTTGCAGTGTTCCCTCCCCTCCCCTCCCACCCATGCCAACCAACAAAGAAAGTTTCCCTCCATATATATAAACCTTTCCTTGAGCCTCCACAACAATGAACTAATACTATATTAGTTCTGTGATTGACTTATGTCACTCAGCATAATGTCCTCCAAGTTCATCCATATTATGTGGTGTTTTGCAGACTCTACATGAATCTTTAGTGGTGCATAGGATTCCATTATGTGTATGTACCATAGTTTGGTCATCCACTCTTCCACTGATGGGCATGTAGGTTGTTTCCATCTTTTTGCTATTGTAAATAGTGCTGCGATATACATGAGTGTGCATGTATCTGTTCCTATCCTGGCTCTCACCTCTCTAGGACATATACCCAGTAAGGGATTGCTGGGTCAAATGGCATCTCCAATTCCAGCTTTCTAAGGAATTGCCAGACTGCTTTCCACAGTAGTTGTGTCACTTCACAGTCCCACCAGCAGTGTCTGAGAGTCTCAATCTCTCCACATCCATGCCCGCATTTGTTATTTTCTGTCTCGTTGAACCTTGCCATCAGTGCTGAGGTGAGACGGTATCTCATTGTTGTTTTGATTTGCATCTCTTTGATGGCCAATGATTGTGAGCATCTCTTCATGTATTAGCTGGCCACCTGAATATCCTCCTTGGTGAAGTGTCTATTTATGTCTTCTGCCCATTTTTCAATTGGATTGTTAATTCTTTTGGTGTTGAGGCGTTGGAGTTTTCAATACATCTTAGAGATAAGTCCCTTGCCAGATATGTAATTATTGGCAAATATGAATTTATTGCTGTCATCTTTGTTATGTGCTTTTTCATGGTGTCAATTTCTTTGTTCCGTATAATTTTCTATGCTGAGCTCATTTTGTTTACTAATCGTGTTATCATTTCCTTCATTGCTATTGTTTCAGTATTTGCTAAATATTTGTGCTGGCCCTCTTTTTTATTTTGATGTGAAAGTTTACCATTTTTCTTTGAGGTTACGTGATTTATAGTTTTCTTCCCAAGTTTAGAACAGTCCGTTCTATCTTGTAGTCATCTTGACTTCCCTACCATCTAGAAGTTCTGTAACGACACAGTTTTTTCCCTCTTTTTGGTTTGTAGTTGTCTTCATTTATCAATTGATGTTTCTGGTTCCCTGTTTACAATCTTGTGGGCTTCTTTACTTTGGAGACTTCCATAGTTGGGTTGGTTTCTGGGTTATATTATCATGTGTGTTAATGGTCAGTTGTTGGCTGTTGTTGCTTCTCTGTCCAAAGGGCTCCCTTTAGCATCTCTTGTAAGGTTGGTCTGGTTTTAACAAATTCCCTTAATATCCGCTTATCTGGAAATGTCCTAATTTCACCATCATATTTGAGGGACAATTTTGCTGGGTACTTAATTCTTGGGTGGAAATTTTTCTCTTTCAGGGTTTTATATATACCATCCCATTGTCTTCTCACCTGCATGGTTTCTGCCGAGAAATCCGAGCTTGGTCTTATTGGCTACCCCTTGTAGGTAGCTTTACATTTTTCCCATGCTGCTCTCATGATTCTTTCTTTGTCTTTGGTTTTGGTGAGTTTGATGATAATATGTCTTGGTGAAGATCTTTTGGGGTCTATCCTGTTTAGGGTTCATTGGACTTCCTGAATGGATATATTCTCATCTTTCACCATACCAGGAAAAATCTCTTCCAACAAATCTTTGACAATTTTCTCTGTGGTTTTATTTGTCTCTTTCTGTTCTGGAATTCCGATTACATGTAGTTATTTGATGGTATCCCACATGAACCTTAGGCTTTCTTCATTTTGTTTTGATCTTTTTTCTGAGTTATCCCTTTCCAAAGAAGTGTTCGAGTATTTGCCTTTAATCTCACTAATTCTGTCTTCCACTGATTAAATTCTGCTCCTTTGCCTATTCAATGTCTTATCTATTTCTGAATATTTAGTGTTAATCTTCCAGATTTCTGTGTGTAGATTTTGTATCATTTCTAATTTTTCACTTATTTTGTCATTTTGTTCTTATATTGTCTTTCAAAATTGTTGTAGGGTTTTCTCTGTGTTTTCCTTGATCTGTCTCTTAATTAGTTGAAGATCCCTAAATATAATTCTTTTGAATTCCTTATCAGGGAGTTCCAATGCTGCACCTTCTTCAGGGATGTGTTTTGGGTCTGTATCTTGGTCCCTTGTTTCTCTTGCTTTATCTTGCTTCTTTGTGTGAACTGTGATGCTCTGTTGTCTCCAAGGCATGGTGACATTTTTGTGTTTATATTTAATTGGTGATTGATATTGGAGTGACTTGCCCATGATATTCATTTTCTTTGTATGTTATCCATGCAAGCAGGGTACTGTGCTGGGCAGGGTACTGTGCTGTGCTCCTCTATTCACTAGTTGACAGCACTTACACACTCACCACCTGTCTCCTTTCCTGTTGTCAGCCTCTTGTATGTCCCTGCCTATCTCGGCAAACAGGCCTATTCTTAGGCCCCTGGAATCCAAATGAGAATGCTATCACTTTAAAATCCAAAATGGTTGCCACTATAAAGATTCAAAATGGCTGCACCCTCGGTCACTTTAAATATGCAAATGGCCGCCTCTTGTAAACATTCAAAATGGCTGCACCCTCAGTCACTTTAAATATCCAACATGGCCACCACTTGTAAACATTCAAAATAGCTGCACCCTCGGTCACTTTAAATGTCCAAAATTGTTGCTGTGTGAACAATGAAAATGGCTGTGCCCTCTGGACAGCAGAAAGCCCACAGCTCAGGTTGTCTCCCTCCTTGCTGTTTCCCTTCCTAGTCACAGGCCACCAGTGCAGTCCTCCCTGCAGCCCTTGGTGACCAGGGACCTTTAGGTTAATTCTCAGGTCCCAACACCACTTGGAAATATTTAGGCTGTTGCTCTCATCAGACTAGCTGACAGTCCACTGCTCTGATCGTCACTGTTTTCATTCAGGTTTTTCCACTAGTTGGTGCCTAATCCACTTCTGTATCCTTCCTTTCAAAGCTCAGGGCTCCAGGATTATCTTCTGTGTCTCTGTCAACTGATTTCTCTTTTCTTTGTTGAAGAGGGAGCTTGTCTGCCTATTTCTCCATCTTACCGGAAGTACCCTTTCCTGTCTTTTTAATGATCTCTGGCTTTCTTCATGGATGACAATGTTGATGTCATCCCACAATTCTTCTGGATTTCAGTCACTAGTGTTCAATGCAGCAAATCTATTCTTTAGATGCTTTTTAAATTCAGGAGGGATATAATTAAGGTCGTATTTTGGCTCTTGTGGACTTCTTTTAATTGTCTTCAGTTTCAACTGGAACTTGCATATGAGCAGTTGATGGTCTGTCCACAGTCAGCTCCTGGCATTGTTTTGGCTGAAGCTACTGAGCTTCTCCATCACCTCTGGCCTCCGATGTAGTCAATCTGATTCCTTACACTTCTGAGTGGTGCTTTATAAAAATGGAAAACAGACAAGAGTATTGCCCACACAAAGGAGGAAGGCCTGTGTGAGGACAGAACCAGGTGTATCTACAAGTCCAGGGGCGCCCAGGGAGGCTGGCTGCCACTAGAGGCTGAAAGAGACCAAGTGGGACATTCCCCTGGAGCCAATGGCCTGAACTCAAACTGTCAGCCTCCAAACTGAGAAATAAACGCATAGCCACAGGATGTGTGACAATCTGCCGTCCCCTCTGTGTCTGTTGTTTCTCTGCCTTCTCGTTTCTAGCGTGTATGGTCTAACATTTGAAAATCTCAAAGGATATAGATGCTTAAAAAAACAAAGCAATTACTTCAATGGCTAAGGCAGAAAACAGACCAACAGCCACATAAGAAAATAAAATCATGCTGGAAAAGGGAAAATAAAGTGGGGACAAAGCCATTCACTTCTGTTGATTGTACGACCACCCCAGGACACTAAGGCAGGGACTGTCCCCCCACTCTGCAGTGACACCAGGCCTGGGCAGGTAGCTGGCCCACTGTGAAGCTGTGGGCCCTAGAGTATCAGGAACGCATGCAGAATCTGTGCCCAGAGGGCAGGCAGAGGTGGCTAGAAGGGCTGGCAGCTGCACGGATCTGGGGGACGGAACCAGGGGACCCAGTGGCCTGTGTGGACGGAAAGCTTAGGCCATGGGCACCACTGTATACCCCAGTCAGACGGGCTCAGGGCCCAGCCAGAGGCAGGCATGACCTGCTCCCTGCAGCACATGCTGAAGGGGTGGGACCCCTGACAGCCACCACCCTCTGGCCTCCTGATCTGGCTCTCAGAGCGGCCAGGGCAGACCCAGTGACCAATGACCACATGGGGACGTGGGGGAGCCCACAGACCATGAAGCGCCATCCACAGCCCCAGAAATCACTCTGAGTTTCACCACCTTCACCGCACATGCTCATTCATTCAGTCACCTGTTCATTGATTCACTGTCACTCACCTTTTCATTCATTCACTTGCCTGTTCTTCACACATTCATTCAACATACTTGCCCATTCATTCATTCACTCACTCATAGATTCATTTGCTGTCCAGTCCTTCAATCATTCACTTGTTCACTCACTCATCCATTCGTTTGACAAATACTTGGTGAGCACTGTTACTTGCTAGGAGCCGAGGAGCAGCTGTGAACAGGACAAACTAGGCCTCCGGACTCACAGAGGAGGAATCTGCCCCAGGGAAGGGGTGGGACTGTCCGATGTCAGATCCCCCGACCCCGACCCCGGAGAGCACACAGTCTTCTGGGCTCTGACAGCCTGGCTCGCACCAGGGTCAGCTGCTGAGAAACTAAAGCCCCATCGGGGTCCCAGGGCCCTGCTTCCACTCCCCAGTCAGACTAACCACGGAGGCTGGTGCCGAGTCCCAGGTGGTCTCCGTGGCCCAGTCTCAGCCCAGCCCAGCCACTGCCAGAGCTACAGGCCCTGCCACAGCCCCTGTGGTGGACAGGGCTCCTGAGGTCCCTCACCAGCTGGGCCATGTCTCAAAGATACTGGGCACAGGCCCGACCACGGCCCCCCGCCAGTCCCCGCTCACGCCCAGCGAGGCCCTTTCTCCTGTCAATCTCCATGTCAGGGCAGCAGCGCCACTCCACCCCCAGGGTGGGCAGGGCTCCCGGGTGCCTCACCGGCCGGGCCATGTCTCGCAGGTACTGGGCACAGTCCTGGTGTCCATGGTACTCGGCCAAGTCCGCTGCCGTGTAGCCGTCTTCATCCTGATGGGAGGGGTCCACATGGTGGGAGACCAGGGTCTGGCAGCACTGCAGGGGAGGCACACACGTGACCCCCGCGCATAGCTCACGTGACCCACCGCGCGCCTCACGTGACCCCCACGCATAGCTCACGTGACCCACCGCGCGCGCCTCACGTGACCCACTGCGCACGCCTCAGACAGGCCCGGATGCCTGTGCACAAGAGGGTCACAAGGACCAGCAGGGGCCGAGGAACTGGCCATTCAAGAAACGGGACTTGAATCTGGGCAGCTGTGTCAGAGCCCTGCCCTGTGACCCCAGCCTCCCTGCAGCTACCTTCTGGAGCCCACAGTGCCCGGCTCTGTGCCTGGCACCACATGCAAGCCACCTGCTCTAATGGTAGGTCTGGTCCCCCCTGTCCAGAGGGGGACTGAGGGCCCGAGGTACAGGAATGAACCCAGGCACAGCTGCAAAGTGGGGGGCAGAGCCGGACCCCATCCAGGCATCTGCCTCAGCCTCGCCCTCCTAGGTCCCGAGCTCTGGGCTTTCAACACAGAGCCTGCTGCAGTTCCTGCAAAAAGGAATGGGGGCTTCGGGGTTCAGCCCTGCCCCAGGGTCCCAGGACTCATGGGGGCTCCCCTGCGCCCCCCTTGGCCCCAGCCTGCTCCTTCCTGGGAAGGGAGGAAGCGGCTCCTCCACTCACGCCTGCCTTGTCGGGGTTACGCACCTCTTGAGATGGGGCTGACCCCCCAGGTGTCTGCTTTCCCGCACAGCGGAGCACGGGGCACAGAGCAGACGCCTCCCCGTCACTGCCGTGCTGCGCCAGGCCCCACTCCTCACCCGGCTGATGGCCTCTGCCCACGGCCCACCCTTCCCGATTGGCCCTTAGGGTCCTGGGCGGGAACTGGGAGAAAGCGGGAAAGGAGGCTGGCCGGCGCTGGGGGACGGAGGGTCTGGAGGCAATCGGAGTTTGGGAGGGGCTCAGATGACGGAGAAAGGCTGCGGGGGGTATTTCTGGAAACTGCACCCCCTTCCGGGGCCCAGGAGCAGGTCCCTGAGGGCTTGGATTATTTTGCTCCCTGAACTTCGAGCTTTCACCAAGACACTCTTAGACCAGTGGGCCTTGTCTCTCGTGGGCTCACTGAGTTTACCTGAAAACTGAGACCCAAAGGAACCAACCCAGAGTCGACACATCAGAGAGGCGTCTGGTGAGAGGGCCGTACAGGGCATCAGGCCAGGAATAAATGATCACACAAACCAAACCCAAACTCACTGCCGAGGAGTCCACTCTGACCCACAGCGCCCCCAGAGGACAGAGTGAAACTGCCCACAGGGTCTCCAAGGCTGTCAATCTTCACAGAAGCAAAGCCCAAACCACACCCACTGCCTGGAGTCCATTCTGACCCACAGCGCCCCTAGAGGACAGAGTGGAACTGCCCACAGGGTCTCCAAGGCTGTCAATCTTCACAGAAGCAAAGCCCAAACCACACCCACTGCCTGGAGTCCATTCTGACCCACAGCGCCCCTAGAGGACAGAGTGGAACTGCCCACAGGGTCTCCAAGGCTGTCAATCTTCACAGAAGCAAAGCCCAAACCACACCCACTGCCTGGAGTCCATTCTGACCCACAGCGCCCCTAGAGGACAGAGTGGAACTGCCCACAGGGTTTCTAGGAGCTTTGTTGGGGTAGTGCCTAAGGCATTTGATTGTTAACCAGAAGGCTGGCGGTTCAAACTCACCAGCCACTCAGAAGGAAGGTTGGGCAATCTACTTCCATAGTGATACCGCCTCGGAAACCCAAGGAGGGGTTGCTATGAGTTGGATCTGACTCCACGGCGGTGAGTTGTGGTTTTTTTTTTTGTTTTTTTTTTTAATAATCCTCACGGAAACAGACTGCCTCAACTTTCTCTGGTGGGAGGGCTGGTAGGTTCAAACCCTGACCCTCCAGTGAGCAGCAGAGTGCTTAATCACTGTGCCACTAGGGCTCCTTCCCTCTAGGGTGGAGGGCAACAAATCTGCTGCCTGATTCCAGCCCACCACCTGCTTTTACAAGGCCCGAGGCTAAGAATAGTTTCACATTTTAAAATGAGTGGAGGAAAAAAATTTCTGACACATAAAACTTTCAACGGAGAACAGCTGGCCAGACTCTCAGGCCAGGATGAGACATGCAGCTGCACCTCCAACTGAAGTCAGCCCTCTGGGATGAAAAAACCCACCGCCACCGAGTCCATTCCACCTGATAGCGACTCTATAGGACAGAACAGAACTGTCCCACAGGGTCTCCAGAGTGGTGAGTCGGAATCGAATCTACAGCAGCAGGTTTGGTTTCTGAATTTTGGTTAATCTTCACGGAAGCAGACTGGCATATC
>NW_006921593.1:21444827-21457215 GCF_000298275.1 Orycteropus afer afer
TGGGCAATCCTACTTCTGTAGTGATACTGCCTCGGAAACCCAAGGAGGGGTCGCTATGAGTCGGGTTTGACTCGATGGCACACAACAACAACAACAAGTGGTTTGTCCGCTGTGACAAAGGGACCACAGGGATGAGAGGACTGTGGGGCAGAGAGGGTTATGGGGACGCGCTGGAGATTCTGCACACTTTCTGTAAACCTGAAAGTGCTTTACAAATAAAGTCTATCAAAGGGTGAAAAAATCATCCCTGCAGCGGAGGCTGGAGCCTGTCTCTACTGGAAGCAGACCTGAGCCCTAGGGGCTCCAGGACAATAGAGGGATGCTGGGAGACTGGAGGGAGGTGGACTGACGTGCCTTTGGGAACGTGCTGTTCCAGACGGGCTCTGATGATGGTTGTTTAATATGTGGCCGTCACCTCTGCCTGCTTAGGTTTCTGGGTGTTGTTCCCTAGAGACTGGGCTCTGTGAGCTCCAAGGTGTGTTTGACTAATAGCTCATGTCACCCCAGGCCCCGTTCTTCGAGGGACGGTGCTCTCAGCAGAGGGCCAGGCAGCCCAATGCATCCTCTGAGGAGTATTGTGACGTCAGCCCCTTGAGGACACTGCAGGAGGGAAGGCCATGCCTGTGGATGGAGCCCAGCACCAAGGATGAGAGCTGGGCTCTGTTCCCAGGTAGATCTGAGTGTGGGTCCTGGTTTGGCCACTGGACCTTGGCCAAGTGACTGTGCCCTCTGAGCGTCAGTCTTTCCATGCCAAGACCACCTGTCCTGCAGGCTGTCGTGAGGGCTGAGTGGGAGAGAGAGGGGGCGCTCAGTGGCTACCTTTCTAGTCTCACCCTGACGCCCTGCCTTGCCCACACCCCTCACCTCCAGGTGCCCGTTCTCGGCTGCGTCGTGGAGGGGGGTCCCACCCCAGGAATCTCTCATGATGGGGGCGCCCATCAGCAGGAGCCGGTCCACGATGGGTGTGTGTCCGCCTCGCGCCGCAAAGTGGAGGGCCGTGGCCCCCTCGTTATCCCTCGAGGTCAGGCCAATGTCAGTGAACGTGACCTGGACAGAGGAGCAGAGGGAGACAGTCAGCAGGCTGAGGCTGGACTCGGGGAGATTGCTCCGGGGAGAGAGACTGGGGAGGGGGAGGGCTGGGGAGAGCAGGGCAGGAGGCGATGGGGAGGTGCTCTGAGCACAGGTTGTGCCCGTCAGGGAGGCTGCAGCGTTCCCACCCCAGGAAGGACAGCTGGCACGCGGGATGGGGTTCCTGTAACGCCAGGGCAGTGTGACGGCCAGGGCTCAGGGTGGGGGTACGGTGAACCTCCGCATTTTCATTGGAGAAAATGCTTAGACAAAACACAGCTTAGACCAAACACCCCTGGGGCCAGTTACAGGCATCAAACGAAAACACCCACACCTGGCACGTGGGGCCCGTTTGTTGAAGAATGAATGAATGAACGAATGAACGAATGAGGGAGGGAGGGAGGGCACATCCTCGGCCCTGAATCCTCCCTGAACCTTCAGCACTCCGACCCGGGGAGGAGCCCTGGTCCAGCAAGGCTGTGTGGGCTGGGGGCAGACCTGCTGCAGCTACACCGGCCAGCAAGGCAAGGGCCAAGGCGGGGCGCGGTGGGCTGCACCCGGAGCCCCAGGCCGGCGCCACTGCCGCGGGGCTGGACTCCACCCCGAGCCCCGCCCCCCCCTTCCTGCCCCCACCGGCTACGGCCAGGCCTGCTGAATACTGGAGTCCCTGCCTCACGGAGCTCGGGGACTTCATTCCGGGGATGGAAATGCACTACAGGCGAGGTGAGGAAGGCAAATGTGCCGTTTGCCGGGTAGTGGTGTCAAGCAGGGACACCGAGCAGAAGAGGGGACCGCGTGCTAGCGTGGTGGGCTGCCATCTTAGAGACGGTGGGAGGTGTGGACGCCCGCCCGCGGTGGGAGGAGCCTCGTGGACGCCTATACAGATGTGGGCGGGGCCATGTGGACACCCGGCAGCCACCGGGCGCAGCACGTGCTCAGGCTGCGAGGTGAGAGTGGGCCAGGAGGGGGCGTGGCGCGGGCGTGGTGGGCGTGGCAGGGGCGGGGCCGAGCAGCCAGCTGTCCTCCCACAGCAGCTGGAGAGACCTCGGAAACGCAGGTAGGTCCTGCCGCCTGGCTCAGGACCCGGGGCGGCCTGCCGCACGCCACCCTGCCCAGGGGCCAGGCTCCCCGCCTTTGCGGAAGTGTGTCCTTCTCTGGTGCTTGTTGTGGCCCTAACCCAGCCACCTCCTGATCGATGTCACCACCTGGGGAGGCCCAGGTGTGGGGTGGGTGCTGGCCTGGCCTGGCCCGCATGAACAGGTAAGGGGCCCAGGGCAGGTGTGGCTGGCACAGGGAACAGTGCCCCTGGGGCACCACCCACCTGCTTGGAAGAGAAGGGCGTCAGGGGTGGAAGGTGGACCACGTCACAGCCCTGCCCAGGGAGGGTTCTCCCGCCGGTGCCTCAGAAGCAGCTCCGGGCCAGGAAGTGGTTAGAGCTCTGGGCTCCGGGGCTGCCCAGCCTGGGCCTGGCGCCTGCAGGGGCTTGGTACCCCGGGCTAGGCTTGTTCTCATGGCCCGGCCGTCTGCCCATCAGACCCCCAACAATCCTGCAGGTGCCCACGTCTTGGATGTGCCAACAGACCCAGAGGACGGCGCTCAGCCTGAGCAGGACCCTGCTGACCCCCGGGCAGCTCCACCGCGGGTAGGAGCCAGGCCCCAGGCCTCCCGGACGCCCCCAGCCGGCCATCCTCTTACCAGCCAGACAACGAGTGAGTAGTGGCCGCGGGCGGCGGCGGCGTGCAGTGCGCTCATGCCGTCGAGGGCGCGCAGGCGCACATCTGCACCGCAGTCCTTGACCAGGAACTGGGTCAGGTGCAGGTGACCCTCCTGGCAGGCCAGGTAGAGCGGCGAGGCGCCGCTGCGCGTCCTCCGGTTCACGCCGCTGCAGAGGCAAGGACGGAGCTCAGAAGGGGCGGGGCTGGGAGAGGGCCCAACACGGGGAGGGCTGTCCTGCTTGTGCCCACCCACTTCCGGGACCACCTGCAGACGCACAGATGGCACTGCTCACAGCCACTAGGGGCGGGGACGGAGGGGGGTCACTGATCCAGATGCCTAGAACCCCCCAATCTCATCACATTGTGAGCACCCAGTCTGCCTGCAGGAGGCGCCTTCCTGGTCTGCACGGAGGGTTGAACAGCCCAGTGGGGCAGCACCTGGGACAGTGCCCCTGCTGGTGAGCCCCCTGCCAGTGACCCGTGAGGGCACAGTTCACCTCTTCAAGCCTGGTGCTGGCTCTGTGGAAAGGGCTGTGCGGCCAGGGCCAGGCCACCCCAGAGCAGGGCCTCAGGGTTCCCGGACCCCTCTGCCCTTGGCTGCTGAAGAGCACAGGGGAGCCCTTGGTCCCCAGCGACCGGGCTGCAGGGACGGTGGCCTCTGCCCAAGGTGACCCCATCCCCTGGTGTCACCATCCACCCCTGCCCATTGTGGAACACTTGACCGGGACGAGCTTCGCTGACTCCCACGCTGCTGCCCCAGGTCCTAGAGCGCCTCCTCGCTCCCCTCCCGGGATCCCCTGGTAGCCCAGGATGTCCCCGGGGCAGCAGCGACCGTCCCTCCGTGCCTCTGGGTCCAGGTGACAAGTACCAGTCCTTTCAGAGCCTGGACTAGTTCCAAATTCTCAGTTGTCCCCAGGAAGACACAGAATAGGCTCCTCTCTGCCTCTGGGTCTCCCGTGTTCCCTGTGACCAGCAGCATGGCTGCCCAGGAGTCCCTGAGATGGAAACCCATGCAGCCTGGCTCCCAGGTGCTCGGTGCTGAGGGGTGGAATGGCAGAGCAGTGAGAGGTGCCCAGCTGGGGGCTGCTACCAGGCCTGCCGCCTGCTCCAGACCCTCTACCTCCTGGGGTCCCCGGAGGTGGGGGGTGCCCCTGGGGGCATGACTTGCTCTCATGAGCTCCTGACAGCCGTTCCCCACTGTGATAGGGGGTCTCAGCACTCCAGGAACTGCCCAAGGACCCACGGTACTGCAGAGTCAGGAGACTTCAAGCTCAGGCCTCAGCTGACAGATGGGGAAACTGAGGCCCTGAGTGCTGAACGAGTCACCCAAAGACCTGCACCTGGGTGTGAGCCCCTCCCTTCCCCAGGCCCTGACAGGACCCTCCCCTCCTCGGGTCCCTGTGAGGTGGCGATGAGGGCACCTCACGTGGGATCCTGGTGGGTGTCAGGGTCCTTGGGCATTCCCTGGCTTCTAACCCCCAGCAAGCCTGTTTTGCCAGCGCAGGGGCCAGGCTCACCCACTGGTCACGGGACACACCCAGGGGGCGAGGCAGGGCCTCTGTGGACTTTCCAGGGTGCAGGGTCGTCAGCTTGCCAAGAAGCCTGCGCCTGGACCACAGTGCTGGGCAGCATAGAGGCGACCTTCAGTGGTCCCGGGCAAACTGGACCTCACGCTCAGTGCAGAGGGGTGGCCGCCCTGGGCCCCTCAGGTGGTGCCAGGTGGGGATGTGAGCCCAGGGGCACCAGACCTTGTTTTCACAGAGCAAAGGAATGTGTGTGTGTGCATTTGTGTGGGAGTGTGTGTTTGTGAGTATATGCATGAGTGTGTGTGTATATATGTGTGGGAGTGTGTGTGAATATGTGTGAGACTGTATGAGTATGTGTATGTATGAATGTGAGTGCATATGTGTGCGTGAGTATATGTGTGAATGTATGTGTGTGTTACTGTGTATAACTAAATTGTGTACATGTGTGAGTGTGTGGGTCAGCATATGTGTGTGAATGTATATATATATGTGTGTGTGTATGCAAGAGTGTGTGTGTTTGTATAAGTGAATTGTGTACATGTGTGAGTGTGTAAGTGTATATAAGTTAATCGTGTGAGTGTGTGCTAGGGTGTATAAGTGAATTGTGTATATGTGTGTATGTATAAGTGAATTGTGTACATGTGTGTATATGTGAGTGCATATAAGTGAATGTGTATGTGTGTGTGTGTTGTGTGTATAGTGAATTGTGTACATGTGTGAATGTGTATGTGTAAGTGTATATAAGTAAATGTGTATGTGTGTGCTAGTGTGTATAAGTGAACTGTGTACATGTGTGTATGTATAAGTGAATGTGTATGTGTGTGTAAGTGAATTATGTACATGTGTGTAGTGTGAGTGTATATGTGCTAGTGTGTATAAGTGAACTGTGTACATGTGTGTGTATGTATAAGTGAATATGTATATGTGTGTGTATAAGTGAATTGTGTGTGTGTGTAGTGTGGGTGTTTATGTGCTAGTGTGTATAAGTGAATTGTGTACATGTGCGAGTGCGTGTGCACGAGAAGGTGAAGTCTCCCGGGTTTCAAATGGTGACGAACCACTTCAGGAACTGGGGTCCCAGCAGGCCCCGTGGGAAGCCAGGCCCGGTGGCCCGGTTGGCCTGTGTGGGAGGGGTCCACAGAGCGTTTGGCCTGGGACTGAGAAGGTGGCTCCACACCCGCGCTGTCAGGACGTGTCCTGGGACAGATGAGGCGGCCGGGATCAGGCGGCCAGGTAAACCGCTCCCTCAGAAAGAAGAGGCGAAGCAGAATGTGTGTGGATTGTTGAATGGAAAACCAATTTGCTCTGTCAACCTTCACCCAACTCACAATAAAAAGAGAAAAGAGGCAGATGTAGAGACAGGCGGTTCACTGGGGAGAATCCAGGGACGAGAAAGGAGGTGGCCTTGAGGCTGGTGGACAGGAGAGTCCTGCTCGTGGCAGGACGCAGTCCTGGGAAATGGGGTCCTGAGCCCCCCCTCCGCGCCTCACACGTGCCCATGGCTGTGACGACGGTCAGGTCTGGGCCGAGATGAGAAGTCCTGCTGCCGCCTGCCTCAGCCAGGCCTGTCCCCAACCCTGCCCTGTCCTTCCCTCCTCACTCATCCACTGTGTGATGTGGGCACAAGGCCACCAGCCTCAGGGAGTCCCAGTGCAGAAGGCACTTCCAAGTCACCTGCCTGGCGGCCCTCAGCCCACCTCTGTCCCCTGGCACCTCCAGTCTGCTGCTGCTCCAGCTGTCGGGGTTACGCCCTGAGCCACCCCAGGGGGCCTCTGTGGGCTGTTTCAGCAGCTTCCAGATGCTTCCCTCTGTCCCCCAATCCCGCTCTCAGACCCAAAGTGCTCCCTGTCCGCCATACCTGCCTCAAACTAGGCGGGCATCAGGCCCTCCGGACCCCCACTCTGACCCCGTTCCCCCAGCTCCTGCCCACCCCCTGCTCCCGCTCCCCTCCTGGGGACAGTGTGCGGCCCCGCTGGGCCCCCGCCCCCGGCCCTCCCTTGTCAGCGCAGACTCCGCACCTCCTGTGGGCGGCCACCAGCAGCTTCAGGCAGGTCAGGTCCCCACTGACGGCAGCGTGGTGCAGGGGCAAGGCCCCCGCCAGTGTCTCCAGTGCCGCCACGTGGCCCTCGCGCAGCAGCCACTCCACCACCGTGGGGTGTCCGAAGCGGGCGGCCAGGTGCAGTGGGGAGACACCCGAGGCATCTTGGTCCTGCGGAGGCCGAAGGGGAGGCCGTGAGCCAGGCGACAGGCCTGACCGTCCCAGCCGGTGGCACCACCAGGGGCAGACCTGGCTGTCGGGGCCCCCGCCAAGGCCCCCGTCTGATCATTCTCCCCCACTTCCTGTTGCACAGCCTGACCAAGGAGCCCTGCTACCAGGACTGTGCATTCCAAGCCAGGAGCCGGGCGGGTGGCTCCAGGGAAGGGGGAGGGCTGGGGCTCGAACCCGGCTCAGTGGCTGCCCATCTGCGCCTGCCCAGGAGCCACGCAGCAGGCGACTGGAGTGCTGACCGCTGCAGGACAGGGCATCCCCGAGGACCGTGCTTAGAACACACCCAGAGGTGGTCACAGTTCCCACCCTGGCTCTCCCTGTGAGAACAGGGCTGCAGGGCCAGCCCAGCACTCAGAGGCTGATGCTCCCTTATCTCTCCAGGTCCCCCCTCCTGTGACCCAGCACGTCACTCTGGCTTCTGGGAGAGGTCCTGTCAGGGGCTGGCCCACAACCCCTAAGGGTTATCAGACAAGGGACAGCCCCCTGACGCCACGAGGGGGATGGGTGGGCAGGAAAAGGGGAGGTGGCGCCCTGGAGAGATGCCCAGGTGAGGACACCTGCCCTGGGATCACCCTTCACAGCCACTGCCACCCTCTGCCCTGGCAGGTGCCTGGGGTCTCGCCCGTGCACGCCCACGGCCCAGCCCTCACCGGGCTTCTCCACAGACCTGGTCCAGATGCTTTGGCTTCCGGGCCCAGGGACCAGTGTGATTGGAGGAAGGGGTCCTGAACCCTGGAAGACCCCTGCCACCCAGGCCCAGGGATCCTGTTCAGGAGAGGGGTGTGGGGTGATGGGCGGGGAGGGGAGAATGGCAGGTGGCTTCAGGCTGGGGTACGAGAGGGTGCTCTGGGAGGAAGCCTCGGTTTTCAAGGTGTGGGGCACTCAGATCCCCTGACTGCTGCTGCCGAGGACAGGACCAGGACCTCAGGAGCCCAGGGGAGGACCCTGGTGGCCCAGGGCTGAGGCACTCGGCCGCCTGGGTTCAGACCACCCGCCTGCATGCCGCACGGGTCAGTGGCTGTCCCAGGCTGGCAGGTGCTGGGCCACGTCCTACTCACCTGCAGGCCGCAGCCTCCCTCGCGGACGAGCCAGCACAGCTCAGCCAGGTGGCCGGTGGCGGCGGCGTCGTGGGCTGGCGTGGCCCCGTTGTAGGCCCGCTGGTTGCCAGGCAGCCGGGCCCGCTGCACCAGAAGCTTCACGCAGTCCAGGTGGCCGGCGCGCGCGGCGTGGTGCACCAGGCCGGCCCCCAGCGTGTCGGTGGGGCCCGGGCCCAGGGCCTTGTCCTCCAGAAGCTGCTCCAAGGCAGCCAGGTCCCCCTGCTTGGCGGCTGCAAGTGCCCGATGTTCCGCCATGCTCGGCAGGGCCGTCTCGGCCCCCAGCACCCCGGCACCCCAGCCCCCAGCACCCCGGCCAGCTCTCTGCAGCGTTCGTACGCAGGCTGGGCTTCTGTTTCAGGCGTGGACACGAGCCCCTGGATCCGGTTACCCGATAAGCAGCGCGGAGGGCAGATGGGAGGCGGCAAGAAGGGGGGGCTGCCGGGGGTAATCACAGCCCTTCCCACGCCACTCCCCGTGAAGGGCTGGGGCTCCTGCCGGGGGCTCCTGCCAGGAGTGGATGCAGAGTGAGGGTCGGCACCGCGGACTCTGGCTCGATGGGTATTGAGCATCTAGTGTGTTTGTTCACTGAGTGCGTCCTTGCGAGGAATGGCAGGCCTGAGTGGCCACTTTTGGACAGACTCTGTGCGGGGTGTCCTGGCCCTGGGCTGGCCGGAGCAGCCCCTGGGGGGCAACCCCATCCACTGGGGGCCTTTTCCTGGGGATTCAGTGCCGGCTGTTTGAGTGCCCCGTTGGGGACCATACTCTGGCCACACTGTCAACGCAGAGATCTAGGGACACGCTGTCCTGAGGAAACTGGACTGTGGGAAGGAGTCTGCACCTGGCTCCTGGCCTCACCTGGCCCGTGGCCCGTGGCCCGTGGAGGCCCCGCTAGCCCCAGGGGAAGCGGCAGTGGTGCAGCTTTGTGGGTGCTGCAGGCCATGCGGGCTGTGTGCCCCACTGGACGCTGGAGGGAAGGTCTGAGGTGGCTGAGCAGCCTCCACCCACAGTGGCCACGGCTCTGAGGCTGCAACCACGATGTCTTGTCTTGTGTTTTTGTGCCATCAGGCGTCTTTTCCAGACTTGTTCAGTGAGGCAGGACCCCACAGCCCCTAGCAGACCCTGCAGACCCTTCGTAGGGGCTCCCAGAGAGCCTGCGGCAGGGTTCTTGGGCCTAAGTGTCTTGGTGTGTGATAGGATTACAGCAGGCTCCCTTGCTCGCTTCGTGGACACACGGCTATGCTTGGGACAAACACTTTCTTCCTGAACAAAGTGCCTGCCTGGAAACACACAGAAGCAAACCTGGCGTGGTTGACTGACCAAGTGTTTTATTGATACATTTAATTTCCACAGTGTCTTCACATGCTTATTTTTGCTCCTTAAGACATCACATTTAAAAGGTTGTTCAGTTAAAAATGAGTCCTGTGTAAATGTGCCCACAACACAAAGGCGTGTGATATGTGTCAGAATCCATAAGACACTGAAGCCACGAAGACCTTCATGTGAGACCTGAATGAAAGCCGCGTGGGGGGGGGTGTGCTGGTTTCCCACTCGGAAAAAAAGCAGGAGCGGGAGCATCCCTGCTGCCCGCACTGGGCCCCATCGGAGCCCTGCCACCCACACTTGACCCAGGCCAAGCACCCCAGCTGCCTACACTCGGCCCCATAGGAGCCCTGACCCCTGCGCTGAGCCCTCTCTGAGCAGAGACCCAGAGGCCAGAGAGGGGGACAGCATGAGAGGCCTCCAAGGGGCCCAGCCGCCCAGGCAGACGCTGCTGGACTAAGTTGTGGATGGGAGGCCCCAGAAGCCAAACAGGAGTGGAATGAGGCAAAACGCAAGTGTCCGCTGTGCACGGTGCCAGTGAATGGACAGTGGGTGATATACTTGGATCTGCCCATCTGGGCACACGCCCCACCTCCGAGGAAGGAGCCGAGGTGTGTCTGCCTCCATCCACAGCAGAGGCAAGTGACCATCCTATGTGGGCACCTGTGCCTCTGGGCCTACAACTGACTGTCCTGTATGGGCATGTGTGTCCCTGGACCTGAGTGACCATCCTATGTGGGCACATGTGTCCTTGGGTCTATGAGTGACTATCCTAAGTGGACACATGTCCCTGGGTCTATGAGTGACCATCCTATGTGAACATGTGTCCCTGGGTCTATGAGTGACTATCCTATGTGAGCACATGTATCCATGGGCCTATGAGTGACCGTCCTAAGTGGAAATATGTCCCTGGGTCTTTGAGAGACTGTCCTTTGTGGACATGTGTGTCCCCGGGTCTATAAGTGACCATCTTATGTTGGCATATATGTCCCTGGACCTATGAGTGACTGTCCTATGTGGACACGTGTCCCTGGGTCTATGAGTGACTGTCCTATGTTGGCGTGTATGTCCCTGGACCTATGAGGGACCGTTCTATGGGGGACTCTTGTGTTGGACCACTGTGGTGTAAGGACCACTGGGGTTTGTGTGCCCAGCAGGCTCCTCCAGGACCCTCCCTCGGGGACAGGCAGGCCAGAGCACACACACTCCCCAGTCTTCAACCCCACATACCAGGACAAAACAAAGACTTGAGTAAGTCAGGAAAGTGTCCCCCAGCCAGTCCTGGGGGAGGGAGGAGGCAGATGTGTGCTGTGGGCCCTGGCTCCAGGCTCCTAGGAGGCGGGGGGTGGAGGTCCCCACTGCCTTAGGGTGATCCCTCCAGCCGGGCCACAGCCTGCTTCAGGTCGTCCACGACAAGGTCCACCTCGGCCCTGGTGGTGCCACGGCCCACACTGAGCCGCAGTGCGTTCCTGGCCACATCAAGTGGGACCCCGCAGCTCAGTAGCACCGGGGAGGGCCTGTGAGGCAGAGGGGGCTGTCAGCTTTCAGGGAGAGCACGCCCCTTGAGCCCCTCAGCCAGAAGACCCGGGTTGGGGGTCCTGCCAGCACGTCTCACCGCTGTGTCCACAGCGCCCGTTTCTCGGCCTTGCTGTGCCCACCTCCCCTCTCCCTGGACCTTGTCCTGCTGGGCTCCCCGACAACCACCCTTCTGACCGCACTGGGCCTGCTGCACCTGAGGGCCTCACCACACTGGGCCCTTCCACCCCGCAGGGGACACCCGCCCCACTCGGCAAGCTGGGCTGCTTGGCACTGAGCGCTGGGGGCCGCGGGACTCTGTCCTGGAGGAGGCTGCGAGGTCCTGGGAGGCTGGTCCTGAAACTGCTAACACAGAGCGTGGGTCCCGCCTCCCAGGAGTCAGGGCCCAGGCCCCAGAGTCTGTCTCGGGCACCGAGCTCAGTGCTGGTGGACACTGAGGCAACCAAGCAACCACACACCCGTTGCCCCCCGTCGATTCCGGGGCATGGCGCCCCCGAGTGCTGCAGAGCAGAACTGCTCCCCGGGGCCTTCTCAGCCGCAGTCCTTAGGGACTCGGTGCGGGCTCTCCCTCCGTGCTGTGCCTGCCACTGTGGGCGCCTCCCAGGGACCGCGTGTGCACGGTGTCGGGGCTGTCTGCTTTGCAGTGGCTGCCGGCCCTCAGCACCCTGTGCTCAGAGTAGAACTGCCCGGAGGGCTTCTGAGGCCGCATCTTGACAGGGGCAGACTGCCAGGCCTCCCGTGGAGCTGCGGGGGGGTGCGGACTGGAGCACTTAACCGTGGTGCCACCAGGGCTCCTTGCATTTACTGGGGCCCACACACGCTGACTGACTGACATTCTGCAAAGCAGAAGGGCTTCTCTGAGTCAGGCCTGGGTGCACAGCCCCCAGGCGTGTGTGCCAGTTAGGGTCTGCCTGGCAGCTGTCCACAGACTCAACCTCACGGTGCCCATCCACCCCAGCTGTCCACGTAAGTTCCATCCTGTCCAGGGCTGGGCAGAGGAGCCCCCTCCCAACTGACAGTCGTTCGCTGGTGAGGGGACAGGACCAGAGCACTCGGGGTTTGCCACGCGCCCCCTGCAAAGGGCAGGTTCTCTGCAGGCCTCCTTGGCCTGCCCTGTGCCGCCTCAGCCTCGGCCGGACCCTTGGCCTCCATTCCCCTTTCCCTTCCCCCCAACACAGGAGCCACCAAGGGGCACCCCACCTCCTTGCCCCAGTGCTGTGAGCAACAGCCTAGCAGCCCCACAACAGGACCGGGGCCCGGACTGCCCTCTCAGTGAAGTCCCTCTTCTGGTTAAGCCCAGAGGCTGCTTCCTCCAGGAAGCCCACCCTCTCCTCCCCTCCAGAGGGCCCTGGTGGGTGGGGCGCCAGCTGCTCCATTTTCCTGTGACTACACCAGGCAGAGATGCAGTAACCGTGTCCCACAGTGAGTGAGCACACAGAAGTACTTACTGGTCCCCGAGGTCTGAGTGGCAGGCGGCGCCCACGCTGGCCAGCAGCGTCCTGCACTGGGCAAGTACCAGACGGCCTGCAGAGAGGAGGGGGGTCCTGAGATGAGAGGTCTGCTCCCACGCCACACACGGGGCTTCCAGGGGCAGCCTGTCCCCTCCACGTCCCCACAGGATTCTGGGCAGGACCCCACATGGCCCACAGAACACTTCCTCGTTCCCGGGTGTCCCCTCCACGTCCCCACACGGTTCCGGCCACGGCCCCGTATGGGAGAGAAGGCCCCGCAGGCCCACAGAACGCTTCCTCGTTCCCGGGTGTCCCCTCCACGTCCCCACACGATTCCGGCCACGGCCCCGCATGGGAGAGAAGGCCCCGCAGGCCCACAGAACGCTTCCTCGTCCTGGGTGTCCCC
>NW_006921593.1:21457315-21468719 GCF_000298275.1 Orycteropus afer afer
CTGTCCCCTCCACGTCCCCACAGGATTCTGGGCAGGACCCCACATGGCCCACAGAACACTTCCTCGTTCCCGGGTGTCCGCTCCACGTCCCCACACGGTTCCGGCCACGGCCCCGTATGGGAGAGAAGGCCCCGCAGGCCCACAGAACGCTTCCTCGTCCTGGGTGTCCCCTCCACGTCCCACACGATTCCGGCCACGGCCCCGCATGGGAGAGAAGGCCCCGCAGGCCCACAGAACGCTTCCTCGTTCCCGGGCTGCAGGAGAGCAGGTGCGCCTGCCTCCGATGGGCCTCGAAAATGCTCTTCTAAGCAGTGAGGCGCTGGCCACGGGCGGCAGCCTTCCCTGGGCCCCAGTAACTTGGTGCGTTTACATCTGTGGTTTCTCAAAGGTACCAAAGGTTCTCCGTCAAGCCCCGAGTGTCCGTGTCCCTGAAGCACGCGGCTTACGAGAGAGGGTGACAAAGGCTGCCCCAGGACGAGGGGAACAGCCACCTGAAGGGACACCTTTCCTCTCGCCCTCAGTGCCACAGCCCCAGGAGGTCACCGCGTGTGGTCACCACGGCCCCACTGCCCCCACCACCTGCCTCCGTGTCACCCAGGTCATCGTCTCAGAAGCTCTTCTGTGTCTCAAAAAACCTAAACAACCAAACTCCCCGCCATCCAGTCGATTCTGACTCATAGTGACTTGCATTGGGTTTCCGAGGTGGCAGATCTCATGGAGTAGATTGCCCCATCATCCTTCTGTGGAGCGGCGGATGGGTTTGAACCACTGACCTTCCGCTTAGCAGCCAAATGCCTCAGGTACTGTGCCACCAGAGCCCCTTTGGTGGTCTCAGGACGTGAGAAAACATGCGGGGCCAACGCCCCGCCCTTCCCACTCGGGCTCAGGCCGAGTTTCCTGTGTTTGGGGACTTCACTGATTTCCCGTTTCCGGCAACAGGGTGGGGGTGGGGAGAGAGCTCGGCCACAAACAAGCCTGCAGGTTCGCGTCCCGCCCTGCTCCTGGCTCTTACATCCTCCTCTCCAGCTCCTACACCCCGTGGAGCACAGGCCAACCTGTGAGATACCGCGGTTCATACTGTGAGATACTCGCAGTGAAGTGAGTCTCACGCGTCGTCTGGGGCCCCAGGGCACGTGCAAGTTATGTCCACACTCCCCTGTCATCTGTGAAGTGAGTCTAACGCGTCGTCTGGGGTCCCAGGGCACGTACAAGTTATGTTCACACTCCACTGTCATCTGTGAAGCATGTGACAGCATGATGGAATAGTCTGAAATACCATGAGAATGACCAACATGGGACACACAGAGACACATGCTCTCGGGGAGCTGGAGCTGGCAGACTTGTGGGACGCAGGGCTGCCACAGACCTTCCGTTTGCAAAGCGCAACGCAACGCAACGAGGCTGACCTGCAGTTTCTAAACACGCTAACGAAACGCACCAAAATGCACCAACCGGCTGGTCCAAGATCCGGCCTTATTTTCTTACCTAAGCTCCGATGGCGTAATGCCTAAGGCATTTGACTGCTAACCAGAAGGTTGGCCGTTCAAACCCACCAGCCATCCCTCAGGAGGAAGGCTGGGCGATCTTCTTCCGCAGTGATACCAGCTCAGAAACCCAAGGAGGGGTCGCTGTGAGTCGGGGCCGACTTGACGGCACAGAACACCAAGGAATGATGCAGAGTCTGGAGAAGCCTGAACAGCAAGGATGGACCTGGAGGGCATCCTGCTGAGTGGACCAAGGCTGTCACAGGGGACGGGTACCGTACGAGCCCACGACTGTAAAAAGTCGAGGAACTTGGCAGGAGACGTTCGCTGCTGGTTACCAGGGAGGGAATGTCTGTCTACCTGCCTGCCTGCCCGCCCACCCGCCCACCTACCTATGTAGGAGCTCTGGTGGCGCAATGCCTAAGGCATTTGATTGCTAACCAGAAGGCTAGTGGTTCAAACCCACCAGCCACTCCTCAGAAGGAAGACTGGGCAATCTACTTCCATAGAGATACTGCCTTAGAAGTCAGATCCGGCTTGACGGCAGTGAGTTAATGGCTTTTGGGGTGGGTGCTAATGACTGCTCAGAGCAGAGAACTGCCCGCATTTGAAGCAGCAGTGCAGCGGGCAGAGTCAGGGAGAGGGGCGGTGGGAATGACTGGAGCCCCAGGGACCATCAGCCTAATCTCTGGGCCGAGCGGTCAGCCACCTCAGCAAGAGCCCTGTGATGACGCAGCTGGCCTGGGAGTGACAGCCGGGTGGTGCCAGCTCTGAATGGGAACTGCCAGGGTCAGGAGGTGCCGAGCAGTCACCTTGAAGCTGGGGTCCGCGGATGGAAACGTTGCAGGTGTTGGGAAGTCGCTCTGTCCCTGGAAACCGGCTGTTCAAACGGACCCTTTCCTTACCGAATTCGGCCTGAAAAAGTAAGCGTAGTATCAGTAACACCCCCCCACATACACCAGTTCTTTGAACTTTAGGTTTTTCTGGGAAACAAAATTTCAACATGGAAATAACTAGCTTACTGATAAGCATCTACTTACAGTAGTTCAGGGGCCTGACTATAAAAAGCACAGGTAATTCGGGGACAAACCCTGATCAACCCGGACCTTCTTTACGATCACGGCACACCGTTGCTGGTGTGTCGGCCTCACGGCCCTGAGAGGAAGGGCATCACTCGTCCAGAGTCTCTCCGGGGGTTTCGATTCCAACCTGTGCTTCCTCGTTTGACCCTCCCCTCTCCTCATCTCCGCAGTGTGCTCCCTGAGTGGGTCCCACAAACGCAGCCCCCCACCGTCCTCCTGCCCTGGCTGCTCCCTGACGCCCCTGGTGGCCCAAGTCCAGCTGACACGGCTCACCTGCAGCCTCAACTCCAGGTAGTCTCTGACGTCTCGCATGTGGGCCTCGTAAGCCTCACAGTTCTCAGCCACCAGCTCTGCGGCCTGGGGACACAGAAACCCAGTCTGCTCAGTGTGCACTTGGGGAGCGTGCCATTGCAGAACCGAGGGGAGCAGCGAGGCGTGTCGCCTCACACTTCGTGAATGTTCTAAGCGGACAGGGTCCACTGAGTGCAGACATGTACCCGGGGTCCCGAGAGGAACGTGGAGAGCCTCATTCCTTCATTCAACAGGAACTGACTGTCGGACAGTTCTAGAGCCTTCTGGTGAGACCAGAAGCCATCGAGATCTCCAGGGAAGAGACATTTCAGACAAGAGTGGTGGAGGGGGGCAGATGGCTCCGACTAGGGTGGTGCTGCGAAGGAGAGAGCTCATGCAGACGGGGACTGCAGGGACCTGGGACAGAGATGGTGGCAGGGTGCAGCCCCCACTGGCCAGGCCCCGCCTAGGAAGGGTGAGCTGCATGCCGGACTCACCTTCCCGAGGCCTGCAATCATTGGGGTGTTCTCCGTCCTGTAAGAGACAAGGGTTAAGTCCTGTCCCAATGCACAGCAGGTATGAGAGGATGGGGGCACAACAGACAAGTGTCTTGTTTACGTGACAATTGTGTGAAAATAGGAACGTCCCCCCAACTGTTACCAAACCCATGTCACGCAGTGGCCACGGTGCCAGCTGCAGGCCCCAACGGCCTCCAGGCAAAGTTGTCACAGCCCTGGCCTGATCAAATGGCCAAGCGTGGACAAAGCCTGCCATTCCGGGCAGGCCCTTCCCCTCATGGGGGAGCCCCTCCTCCTGCGGGCCCCAGAGCACTCTGCTCTGTGGTCCTACAGCCAAGCACAGATAGCTGTGCTCCAACTCACAGGGACTCTGTGTCTAACAGAAGGAGACACTGCACAGCCCTGCCCCGTGCTCACAGTTGTTGGTGCGCTTGAGCTTCACAAGAACCTTCTGGCTGTACCGCTTCCAGCACAGACGTGCTCGTCCCTCTGGTCACCCATGGCATAGTCAGTATCTTTGCCAACACCATAGTTCAAAGGCATTACTTCTTCTCTGGTCTTCCTTATTCATCGTCCAGCTTTTGCATACATAAGAAGCGACGGAAGATACCACAGCTTGGGTCAGGTGCACTTTAGTCCTCATAGTGACATCTTTGCCTTTCAACACTGTAAAGCGGTCTTTGGCAGCAGATTTGCCCTGTGCAATACAACGTCTGATTTCTTGGCTGCTGCTTCCGTGGGTGCTGATTGTGGACTCAAGGAAAACAAACCCTGGACAACTTTGATCTTTCCTCAATTTACCGTGATGCTGCTTGTTCGTCCCGTTGTGAGGATTTTTCTTTTCTTTACGTTGAGGTGTAATCCATATCGAAGGCTGTAGTCTTTGATCTTCATCAGTAAGTGCTTCAAGTTCTCTTCACTTTCAGCAAGCAAGGCTGGGTCATCTGCATGCCACAGGCTGTTACTGAGCCTTCCTCCAATCCTGATGCCACCTTGTTCTTCACATAGTCCAGCTTCTTGGACTATAAACTCAGCATACGGATTGACTGAATGTGGTGAGAGGACACAACCCTGACACACCCTTCCTGATTTAACCATGCAGTGGCCCCTTGTTCTGTTTGAACGACTACTTCTTGTCTAGGTACAGGTTCCTCATGAGCACAATTAGGGTTCTTGAATTCCCATTCTGTACAATTTTACCTATAATTAGTTATGATCCACACAGTGGAATTCCTACAATTATCTACATGTGATCAGTGACTTCCTTTGAGGGCTCAGCCGTGACACGCGATGCCACCTTCACATAAGCCTCTCAGTGATGATGTGGAAGCAACCGTTGTGTGTGTTCATGTGTCAATGAGTGTGCATGTGGGTGTGTATGTGTGTGTCCATGTGTGAATGAGTGTGCATGTGGGTGTGTATGCATGTGTCCATGTGTGAATGAACGTGCATGTGGGTGTATATGTGGGCGATGGGTATTTCTGGCATCAGCAAATAAGAGGGGTGTTTGTGAGGGGTGGTGATGCATGTGTCCATGTGTGAATGAATGTGCATGTGGGTGTGTATGTGGGCGATGGGGTGTGTGTACGTGTGCAAGTGGTAGAGTGTGTACTGTATGTGCTTTTGGTGGATACATGAGAGTAGTGTGTGAGTGTGCACAGGGCATGTGGTGCTGTGTGTGTGTGTGTATATACAGGGTGCATGTGTGTGAGATGTGCATGTGATGCTGTGTGCACACATGTGTAGTGCATGTATGTATGCATGTGGGTGTGAGTGTATGGTGTAACTGTGGAAGGAGTGTATTATGTGTGGTGCTGTGTAGATATGTGTGTGGTAAGAATACGCATGTGGGGTATGAGTGTACATCTGTGTATGTGGGGTGTGTGTGCACGTGCTGGGATATGTATGTGTGTGAGTATGCCCATGTGTGGTGTGTGAGTGTGTGTATGTGGGGGCGTGCAGGTGGTAGGGTGTGTGTGTGTGTGTATGTATGTGGTGGGGTGTGTATGTGTGTGTGGATGTGGGGTGTGTATGTTCACATGGTGGTGGTGTGTGTGAATGTGGTGGGATATGTATGTGAATATGTGGGTATGTGTGGTGTGTGTGTGGTAGGGTGTGTATGTATGTGTGTGTATGTGGGGTGTGTGTGCACGTGGTGGGGTGTGTATGTGAATATGCCTGTGTGTGGTCTGTGTGGGGGGGTGTGCACGTGGTGGGGTGTGTATGTATGTGTGTGTATATGGTGTATGTGTCCATGGTGGGTGCATGTGTATGTGAATATGCATGTGTGTGTATGTGGGTGTGTGCACATGGGGTGTGTATGTAAATATGCATGTGTGGGGGGTGTGCACATGGTGGGGGGTGTGAGTACCTGGGGCATGTATGCAGCGGGGTGTGTATGTGAGTATGTGTTGTGTGGGTGTGTCCATGGTGGGGTGTGCGTATGTGAGCATGCCTGTGGGTGTGGGTGTGGGTGTGTGTGCATGTGGTGTGAGTATGTATGTGTTGTGTGTGTGTGCCCATGGTGAGGGGTGTGTATGTGAGCATGCCTGTGGGTGTGGGTGTGTGTGTGTGTGCATGTGGGGTGAGTATGTGAGTATGTGTTGTGTGTGTGTGTCCATGGTGAGGTGTGTGTATGTGAACATGCCTGTGGGTGTGGGTGTGGGTGTGTGCATGTGGGGTGAGTATGTGAGTATGTGTTGTGTGTGTGTGTCCATGGTGGGGTATGTGTATGTGAACATGCCTGTGGGTGTGGGTGTGGGTGTGGGTGTGTGTGCATGTGGGGTGAGTATGTGTGTTCAGGAGAGGGACATGAGAGCCCTTGAAGACCAGTGGCTCTCACACTTCGATCCAGCAAACTGCAAAACAGAACCCGTTGCCCCATTTCCAGGAAAGTAAAGCCTTGACTGAATAAACAGATTTTTCTTCCTGTTAAGTTTTGGCCGAATAAAGTCTTCTCAAACCTTCGGAACCAGATCCTGCTTGTTGACCAGCAGATAACAAGATAAACAGGTGTACAGCCCCCGCGAGGGACAGCGGACCTGCCCGAGCCGATCCTGCTCTGACAACGCTTCGGCTGGTCAGCTCCATTCCCGGGTGTGGGCGGCCAGGTGCCTGGCGAGGGCTGGACTGGGCACAGGGGGCCTGGACTTTGTCCTCAGCCCAGCCTCCTCCTCAGCGTGGGCTCCCAGCCCAGTCACATCCCCTTCCTGGACTCAGCTTGCTCCTCTGGAGGACAGCTCAGCTAGGGCAAGGGCTGAGCAGCGGTGCTGAAAGTCTGGGACCTGCAGTGGCCCAGCAGAGGTGCCAGGTGGAGCAGCGCCGGCCCAGTAGGGCACCAGGCCAGGCCATCAAGCCCCTGGTAGCAGTCAGCCCTCCTCTGCTCTCCCCACCGTGTCTGACAACCCTGAGCTGCTACTTACGTTTGCCAGAACATCTGATCTTTTAAATGAAATCTTTAATTTTGAGATAATTGTTGATTCACACACAGGTGTCAGAAATGATACAGACAGACTCGTTAACTAGTCTCCTCAAACGTCACCTTGGAAAAGTACCGTACAGGACTGCCACCCGAAGATGGCAGGGCCACAGATCCAAGATGCGGAATACTCCATCCCACAGAGATCCTCATGCCGCCCTTTTACAGCCACACTCACTGCCCTCCTGCCCACCCCCTTCTCAATGCCTTAAGGCCTCATTTGTCATCCCTTTCTAGAATTCCGTCCTTTCAAGGATGCTGTATAGATGAAGCCACCCAGTGGGATGTCTTTTGGGACTGACTTCCTTCACCCAGCACGCTCGTCAGAGAGTCACCCTGGTAGCAGCTGTGTCAATGGTTTGATCTCTTTTATTGTTGAGTGTAGTCCGTGATGTGGACATACCACAGTATGCTTAACCGTTCACCCCTTGCAGGCGTCGGGGAGTTTGCAGTCTCAGGCTCTTACAGATGAACCTGCTACAAATGTTGGTGCACAGGCTTTGTGCACACACAGTCTTCACTTCTTTGGGGTATATGTCATGAAGTGACCTCCTGGGTTGTATGGAAATTACATCCTTAGCGTCTCAAGAAGCTGCCCAACGGTTGCCAGCCCAGCGGCCCACTGTCCACCCTTCCAGCAGCGTGAGGGCGGCCACCAGCCCGGCGGCCCACTGTCCACCCTCCCAGCAGCGTGTGAGGGCGGCTTCTCACGTCCCCACCAGCCCTGGCGTCTCGCTGCTCTGTCAGGTTGGCCGTTCCGATGGGTGCGCAGTGATCCCTACTGTGGCTCCAGTTTGCACTTCCTAATGGCTACGCTGCTCGACCTTTTATGTGCTTACTTGCCGTCTGTATATCCATTTCAGTGAAATGACTTTCTGATTGGATTTGTTGCTTTTTTTTGCTGTCAAGTCTGAGTTCTTTATACAGTCTGGGTACTAGTCCTTTGCCAGATACATGGTTTGCAGATACCTCTTTCCAGTCTGTAGCTTGTCTTTTTATTCTCTTAGCAAGGTCTTTTTGCAGAGAAAAAAATCATTTTCATAAAGCTGAATTTATCAATTTTTCCATTTATGTTTCATGCTTTTGTTGTCAAGTTTAAGAACTGTTTGCCTCGCCCTAAATCCTGAAGATTTTCTAAATTTTTTTCTAAATGTTTAGATTTGTGTTTTGCACTTAAGTCTACGATCTATTTAACATTTTATAAGGTGTCAGCTTGGACTGAGGCTCATTCTTTGCACACGGGTGACCAATCGCTCCAGCACCATTTCTTGAAAAGGCTCTCATGCTTCTGTTAGCTGGCTTTTGAATCTTTCTCAAAAATCAGTGGGGCACATGTGTGTGGTCTACTTCCGGGTGCTGTGTTCTGTGCGGAGGTGTCCAGATCCACTCCTGGTGCTGTGTTCTGCGCAGAGGTATCCGGATCCACTCCTGGGGGCTGTGTTCTGCGCACATGAGTGTGGCTCTACTTCTGGGTGCTGAGCCACCTGTATATCTCTCTACCGATACCACACAGTCTTGAAATTAGGTTGACTAATTACCCCTGATTTAGTCTTCTCTCTCAAAATTGTTTTTGCTATTCTAATTCCTTTGCATTTCTATATACGTTTTAAAATAACCTTGTCTATATTTACAAAAAATCTTGGTGGTTTTGGCAGGAATTGCATTAAATCTGTATATCACTTTTGGGAGAATTGATATCTTTACTATGTTGAGTTTTCCAATCCATGAACATGGTATGTCTCTCCATTTATTTAAATCTTTAATTTCTGTCATCAGAATTTTGGAGTCTGTGCCATCTCATTATAGTCAGGAGCTATTAGAAGGAAAACCAAGTGCTTCCACATGACCCTCCTGTCCCCACTGTTAAAGGCACACATACATTTCAGTCATGAAGGCTCCAGCAGCATCTCTTTGTTGGGCTGCACAATAACAAGACTGACAACAGTACCCAACACTCACTGATGGCTTCCTTTGTGCCAGCAGTATGATTCAAGCCTCACAATCACCCCCATTTTAACTGATAAGGAAACTGAAGCCAAAGAGAGTGAATGATGCACCCAGCTCATGTAGTCTGTCTGTGGCAGGGCCAGGTCTGACCTGGCCAGGTGTGTCTGGCCACCATGCTAATGCACTCCCCACACCTGTTGCCATGGGCAAGTGGCTTCTTTGAAGCATGAAAAGAAACAGGTCTCCTTCATCTGCTTTCGACCACCCCCAATCTTCTGCCCTTGGTGAACCCAAGGGAAGAGACGGGTCAGTAGAACCCGCTCCAGCTCAGTAATGATGTGGAAGGGCTACTGTGTGTGTCCAAGGGACAAGAGAAGCCCCACAGCGTTTAAGGAGTCACTGTTCTACAGACAAATGGCCAGGCCACTGCATCAAGACTTGGCTAGCTTCGACCTTACCCTGGCCGGAAATTCCGTTCTTGCCCACCTCCAAACAGCATGGGGTGCAGAGGGGTCAGTTCACCAAGGCCTCGGACGTAGAGTGCTCCAATCCTGGGGCCATGGAACTGAAAGAATGAGAAGTCCTTTACTCAACGGGGACTCTGGAAGGCCCTGTTCTGCACATGTGTTGAGTGCTGAGTGGATGCACAAGGCATGCTCTATGATGGGCATGCCCTGCCTGGCTCCCTTGGGGCCCCAGCCATGCTGTCAGACCCCGCAGGGCATGCCAGGTATACTGCAGGCACGTCAGGACCCAGCACACCAGGGACATGCTGGGACCCCTCGGGGCACGCTGGGACCCAGCACACCGTGGGGCACACCGGAACCCAGCACACCATGGGGCACACCAGGACCCAACACACAGGGGGGCACACTGGGACCTGGCACACCGCAGGGCACACCAGGACCCAGCACCCCATGGGGCATGCAGGAACCCACCACCCGTCAGGGTATGCTGGAGATGCAGGCCGGTGCTGGACTCTACCCCCAGCTCTATGGCAGGCAGATTCGTCCACACACCGTGTGTTGGATTTGTAAGAGGAGCAGGTTGGAAGTAGAGGTGCCAGGGTTTTCCATGTAGCTGAGCCCATGCTTTCAAATCAATGTTCCATAAAAATGTTAAGTGTGACAGTGCCAGGCCAACAGAGAGTCCTTTGGGAACTAACCAAGGACGGTGCTTCAACACAGAACACTCACGTGTTCCAGGCCCTTGTCACTGCCAGGAAGTGAGCAGGGGCTTCAACCCCAGCTGTTATCATCCCCACTTTGCCTTAAAGATCCAAAAAACTCACTGCCAACGAGTCAATTCTGACTCACAGTGACCCCCTTAGGGTTTCTGAGGTCGTAAATCTTTACGGAAGTGGATTGTCCAGTCTTCCTTCTGCAGAGTGGCTGGTGGGTTTGAACTTCCAGCCTTCTGGTTAGGAGTCAAATGCCTTAGGCACTACACCACCAGAGCCTTAAATAAAAGTCTCTAATCCTAAACCTTTTCTTTCAGGAGCTCCACTTCAAGTCAAGTTAGAAAAAGCAGCACACATCTTTTGGCCTTAGTGCAGGGTGGTCTGTGTTGGGAGGACAAGGTCTCTGCAAATGCTCTCTTCCCATCACCTGGCAGGACTCCACCTGTCCTACATCCTTACTTTGGCCTCAGTGACCTCTGGAAGCTTTGCCTACCCACCCCATTCCTGTCCCACGTGTGCCCCCCTGCATGGCATTCGGCAAATGGCATCCCAGCTGTGTTAACCTCCCTTTCTGGAAGCTCCTTGAAGGCAGGGACCACAGGAGGCACTAAAGGTAATGGGATGGGCACGTGAGTAATGAGGACGTTGTGGTGCTGTTTCACAGCCTTGAGTGAGTGAGGGGTCTCCCCACCCAGGAGGCTGAGGCTGCTCAGATGCTACCTTGTGCCCCACGATTGTGAGGAAGTCCACTCCCAGGTCCTCCACATCCACGCGCCTTTTCCCCAGTGCCTGGGCGGCATCTGTGTGCACCAGGATGCGGGGCAGCCCTGAGGCCACTCGCCTCGAGTTCAGGGCTTTGATACGCTGGCTGATTTCAGGGACACGCTGCAGCAGGTAAAACAAACTGTTGAGTGTGTGGCTTGGTTTGATGAAGATGAAGGAAAGAAGGAAGGAGTTGTCAAGGAGGACAAGCAAGAAAAATGACAGAGCTGAAGAAGAGAGAAAAAGAACAGCCCAAGGCAAGAAACACTAGACTCCAGCAGGGTCTAAGCTCCCTTCCACCCATCAGACTTCTTAAGAGAAAAAAGAAAACCGATTCACCATGACGACACCAGTCTCGTTGTTGGCCAGCATGATGGTCACAAGGCACGTGGTGGGCCGGACGGCCGCAAGGACATCATCCACTTCTGCCCGCCCGCTCACCTTGGACACCGGGACGAAGGTGACTGCTGAGGCACAAAACACAAGCACCAGGTCAGGGATACAAACCAGCCTCTCCCGGAAGGCCACGGAGATGTCACTTTTCCACAGTAATTGATTGTAAAAGTTTAGACAACGATAAAGATGGGACTATAAGCCACCTGTGGTCATTAAAGTTGTATGTCAACTTGGCGGGGCCTGGCTGAGTGGCTGGGCAGCTGGAT